>NC_064639.1:83052655-83677655 GCF_023864345.2 Schistocerca serialis cubense
ACCAACTTACAGCAACTGTACACGAAGCAGTGAGAGTTTCAGCCGATTTTCCGCATAAGGGAAAACAGCAGGATTTACAAGCAATGACTTTGAGAGGTGTCTGCCTGACGCCGAGCTGCCACCTCTCATTTTCAATTTAGATCTTAACACTAAGGAGCTAATTTGGGACAAATAAAATCTTGCTTACGATTAAATTCATTTACGGGGATCGATGACTGGTTATGTGATCCGTCGGTCGTGTCACCACCACAGCCCTTCCGTTCTTATATCTTTTAATTCTGTTGTGGTCAGAGCATGCTTATATAAACGCCCATTGCTTGCTACGTTCGTGGTCTCTGTGTGAGCAACTGAAACACTTGGCAGGAGGAGGCAGACACTTTTGCCTCGTGGTAGGCCTGCAGGGAAGTGGCCACTACGGCTGCACACGTGACTCGCGTTTGTCGGTAGGCGCCCCACTGAAGAAATGGAAAGGACAACGGCTGCGTTGCGGCCAGGCCAGGTAGTGTTTCCAGAGGAGTGAGCCGAGATGGATGCTGTATTCAGAGGATATCCTCTGCTCATAGAGAACGCGAAAGTTGTTTTTCGATAAAAGAACGTATTCCCGGGGTGCTCGCTGAGAAACGATTTACCAAAATAACATCCTTTTATGTTGCATGAGAAGCCAATTTTGGTGAAGAGTTATTTTCTGTCGGAGCAGAAGCCGATGCTCTGGCTCCTAGCCTGGGTAAAGTTTTGACAGCGTGTTTCTCGGTGCATAAGCGCGTGTTGGTTCATTCTGCAAATGATCGTAGGTGCAAGGAGTGACGTTGTTATTAAACTTTCCATTAGACAGAAATATTGGATCGAGTTCTCCGGTTGGATGGGGAAGGTGCGCGAAATTATAACACTGAACTCGGAGCACTGAAGTGAGAAGGGTTTCAGGGATCACACGGTAGATACTCTTGGGGTGAAGTCGTCCCAAGTCTTGGCTAGTATTATGTACTTTTCGTGCTCACTCCGGATGTAGAAAGTGTTCTGCTGATGATGCTGATGAGCCAGCCAGAGGGATGTAGGAGACGTAATCCTCCTGTACGTCTCGCAACTGATGATTGCGGCCCATCTGACGACGGTGTCGATCGTCACGCAGCTGCAGTCCGGCTCAGTTATTAAGATGTAACTGCACTGCGGGGTTTCAACACCTTGGTGAACTTCATGCGTGATCGCAGCATGGGTTGTACTCCGGCGGTAATCGTGATTGCATATGCGTAGATGTTCGCGCAGCTCGCGAGAAACATTTTGGTCTAACTGTGGAGGTAGGGTCTTGATATAAAATTGCGGCCATAATTAGGTAACCACTCACGAAGGTAGCCTCAGAGGCTAAATTCCGTGATTTTCATCCATATCCAGTATGCTTCCAGTTATTCGTTCACCTCCTACCTATTGTGTTGGCAGAAGAGCCAACACCATGTTACTAGAGGAGGCCGAAATGCACTCGTTTTAGCTCACGCAGGCTGGCGTGAGGAGGGACGGACTATACTGACGTGAGGTCTGGAACATGACAAGGAATTAGAATTCAGAAAAAGGACGTAATTAGCTTGTTACCTAAATTGAATCCGTTAATGATAAACGTCGCTCTTGACGGTACATGATTCACAATATTATCAGTTCACAATACATTCTTGAAGAATATGGTGCCTTGCTAGGTCGTAGCAAATGACGTAGCTGAAGGCTATGCTAAACTGTCGTCTCTGCAGTTGAGAGCGTATGTAGTCAGTGAACCATCGGTATCGAAGTCGGCTGTACAACTAGAGCGAGTGCTAGGGAGTCTCTCTAGACTAGACCTGCCGTGTGGTGGCGCTCGGTCTGCAATCACTGATAGTGGCGACACGAGGGTCCGACGTATACTAACCACCAAGTAAGTGTGGTGTCTGGTGGTAACACCACACTACCAGTGGGATCCTGTCACCCTAGATGTCTATCAAATAATTTTATCAGTTAGTCGTATAAATTCGTTGCAGTCAGTTTTATTTCATGATGTCAAAATATTATAGCTGGTTGCCCTCAAGTTAATTTAAATAGTAAAAGCAGTGTTTACACTAGTCCTTGAGTACAGTTTCAGTATTTAGAAATTTCTTCCCACTATTTGTTAAGTATTGCAGATGTAGGGTCCAGCAACATAGCCCACTTATTTGGGCCAAGCTTGGTCTCATTTAAACAACTAATTTCCGTGAAAATATTTTGTGCTTCCATTGAATACACACGCAAATGGTAATGAGATTCATGGAAGATGTCTTTCTCATGCAGGTCCAGGCGGAACAGACTGAATTTATCGAACATTGGTTCCATCCAGCTTTGACATTTGACTGCTAGTACCTTTCCATTTTACTGCAAATTCTTCTGAGTTCCGGGAGTGGCCTTGGATGATATTAGTCCATTTCCTCCTTCCCCATCTCTCTGTCCATCTGCACTAACCTCCTCCTCTGTCCACCTCCTTTAACCGCCCATTCATTTTTATCTCCTCGTGCCCCCCTCTCTGTCCATCTCCTCCTACCCCTTATGATTCCATGTCCTCCACCCTCTCTTTGTCAGACTCTGCCTCCTCCCATGTACTCCTCCACTTCTCCCTGTTCATTTCCTCCACTTTCCTTTCTGTCTCCCCCTACTCCTTGTCCATCTCCTTCTCTTTCCTTTCGCTGTCCATTTCCTCTGCCCCTTTGTCTGCTCATCTCTATCCTCGTCTCTTCCTCCCCCTGTCTCCGTCCCTCTTTTCCTATTCTCTTTCTTTATCCATCTACTCCTCTCCTCACTCTCCGTACATTTACCCCCGCCCATCTCTGTATATCTCCTCTTCCCCCTGTAATTCCATGATCTTTGTCAGTCTCTTCCTTCTCCTATCCCTATCCATCGCCTCCATCCCTTCTCTCTGTCCAGCTGCTCCAACCCCTCCTCCCTCTTCATCTCTTTCAATTTCCTTTCTGTATCCATCTCCTGCTATCCCTACCGTATGTCCATCTCCTGCTCTCCCCTTTCTCTGTCCTTTCCCTCCTCCTCCCTCTGTCTCTCTATCCCTGTCTCTTCCTCCCCCTATCTCTGTTCTTCTCTATCTTTTTCCACTCTCTCTGGCCATTTTCCCCTCCCTCCATCTATGTCCATCTCCTCCTCCTCCTGTATGTGCCATACTTCTCCTCCCCTAACTGCATGTCCATCTCCTCGTTCTCCCTTCTCTCATATCACACCCCAAGAGGAGGCTGATGGTTCTTAACCCAACAATATTTCATTCCAGCTTGTAACCAATATGTGTACCAAATTTGTCTAAAGTGGTGAAATTTTTACCTGTGGCTTTACTCGTATACGCACATGTGAAATATGTTTCACATATGTCTAACATATTTCACGCGTATTTGTACACACATTTCACCTGTATGTCTAGCGAAATTCGCCCTCCTGTTTCATACAAGTCTTTGGTTATGACGTCCTCTTGTAATGTCCCCACAGAAAATACCCTCTATCACGCACCAACTAATCATTGTCAATCAAACCATCCACATTCATTCACTTTGGAAAAGTATCTGTTCTGATTTTCTCGTAACACTCTCTCGTGAACTATATACTACACTATGACATAATTTTGCAGGTACATAGAGTGGTATACGTGTCCATCGTCTGCGAGATATTTTGTGAATAGAGTTAGTGGTAAAGAAGCAGTAAATTGAAACGTCGTGCTTAATGTGGCAGTTTTACTGCATGAAGAACGAAAATGCAGTGAACAATAAACTTTTTTCATTTGATAATTTTCTAGGGTGTCTGGGACTGTACTGCTTTTTCACACCAGCACTTTGATAGTCGGTGGTTCTTACCCTTACAGCGATTCCTTCCAAACACTTAATGATGCGTGTATTAGGTTTGGCTGCAATTGGTCCAGTTATTTAGGAGGAAGTGTGGAACACACATACATACATACATAGATACATACGATTCTGTTACTTGTGTGGATACGCCCTAGAACTCTTTCAAAACCTATATGAGAAAACTAAAACAATCATATAATATGATAGGGCACCCACTGAGGATGTCTAATTATAAATGGAAAACGCATCTGGGTGTTTAAATAAAATTCATGAGTATGATGCAAAAAGGCTTTTTCTTGTTAAATACTGCAGCTTCTGCAGGGTGTTTCAGAGGTTTTGGATCAGACGTATAAAGGAGGACAGATCGCTTCGTGAGGAGCAATTTTTCTTGTAAACAGAATGTTCTCTAATACTTATCGGTGACAGCAGATGTCTTTTTATTGAATTTGACGAGCATGAGATGACGAGATTTCACTGAAATGTCAGGGCCTGAGGACCATATGTGCACCAGTAAGTAGGTAGAGCGACTTTAAAAACGATATCCTTAAGAATATGTGTCTCTAAGTGGAGACAGGTGCTTTAGTAGCGAAACAGGAACTTTAATTTTGATCTGCTCATGACCTTTCATTAGGAGCAGTCGACAAGATTATAAGCAACACGCGCTACACCCTGCAGCCTCTCAGGGTCATAAATAATAACAAAAAACTTGGAGCGTCCCTGGGAAGCGACAGCGAACATTGTGTCTCTAACAAAAATTGTTTCTCATGATACGAGCTATCACCCACATACAACTGATGAAAAGAATTTGAAACATGGTGCATATGGCTGGCTTGCAAATTATCATCTACAAGTAAATGTTGAACTACCAGTAATACTTGTGCAACAAATACTCTATGAGGCCGAGATGTGTAGACAGAAGAGAAGCGGTAGTAGCTGATGGGATCTGTCAGGATACGTCAGTGACTTGGAACATGTGACCAGGATAACAAATGCATCAGGGACAAATCAGCATTTGTGAAGCGGCCAAGTCAATTGTTGGTGATGTGACTCTGAAGTGAAAACGCAGAGGAACAGCCACAGCTACACCGAGAGCTGGCAGACCTCACGTGCTGACCGACGGGGACGGTCGAGCACCGTCCATGGCAGCTTCAAAGTCGCACGAAATCAGCGGAAGGAGTCAGTCGTGAGTACCCAAGTGCTGCCGGCAGCCCCGTTAGCAAAACGCCTGTGCGTAGTGAGTTGAAGACACTCGGTTACGTTAGTCGAGCACTTCATCGTAAGCCACACGTTTCCGTAACTAATGATAAGCGACCCTTGAGGTGACGCCACTGGACAACGGACTGGAAACGAATGATTCAGTGTGGTATACACTGAGCCAATCCGATAGAAGTGTTTGCGTTTGGTGAGTGCCTGGAAAGCTGCAATCCTGTGTAATGCCGATAGTGACGTAAAGAGGCGTTGGTGTTGACAGTACAGGGATACTTTTCGTGGCAGGGGTGCCGTTCCGTTACGGGGCTCAAGAAAAGTCTAAATACGAGAGACTGTGAATACATTTTACAGCACTGTGCACTGCGTGCTGAAGAGGAACTGTTTGGACCCAGTGGTTGTTTTTTATCAGCTCGACAGACATCCCTGTCATAAAACAGCATCTTTGAGGTGACGGTTTGTAGAGAAAAACATTCTCCAAAGTGACTGGTCGGCCCAGGAGACGGCCTGAAGGCATAGCAGGACTTTGGGATGACTCAGAACGCCGACTTCGCTTCTGATCCCAGCGTCCCACATCCCTGCCTTCTCTGTTATTCGCTCTTGAGGAAGAATGAGCTGCCACTGCTATACAGAGATTGAGACACCTCTGATACGTCTCATAAACCTGCAATGCATAACAGGTGATGATTGTGGAAAGGGCCAAATAAGGTGGCGGTCAGTTTCACTTCAAAATTTCTGCGACAAGGCAGAGAATTCCGCTGGTGCACTTGAAATCTATTGAACCAATATAGTTAACTCCACTGCACGGCGGCTCGATTTCACCACTACAAACACCCGGTGTTGCTCCCCAACAGCGAACCACCAAAACGAACGACACAACATGAACGGATGTGGCTTGGGTACTTAAGACACCACTCAACTTTGACGCCCTGGGTCGTTGAGCCACAAAGCTCGTAGCGATCGGACAGCTCCACACACGCTCCGACACTACGCAGGGACCGCCAGTGGACCCAGCCGACCGCGCCGCACAGAGATATCCTCCCTGGTCCGCACCAACCGACCGACTGTCCGCACACCCCCTAGCCGGAAACTACATGCACAATACAGAGGATGGTACACAGTGCAAATCGATACACATCGCTGCTGCCACACGTAGAAGTAGGAAGAACCTCGGTGTAACCGCAACTACGGCAGAACACCAAACACAGATAGACAGCCAAATTCAAGGAAACGCATAGTTCGGAGTGAGCACGGCTCAACCTCACTGAATGTGTCCCCAGCAGAGGTCAAGCCGTAATAAAGGTGAAGGATGGATGCAGCCCATTTCAATGTCTACTAATGTCCGCATACTTTTGATCAACTATGTATGACCTCCAAGTACGAGCTGCGCCTGCAGGGCCGCACCCTCACTACTGTGTCTACGCTGCACCGCCTGCTCGCCCTTGCGCCGTTCCCGGCCTTCATCTCGGTCAGCGGCTGCAATAAACACGGGCGCTGCCTGCACAGTGGCCGCTCTCTCTGCCACTCAGGCAGGGTGGCAGAACACAACAGGACGCGCGCTATCATCCCTGCGATCAAAGGCTCTGCTTCCGCCCCCACCTCCCCCACCACCCCGCCCGCCCCACACACACACACAAACAGCCCACAGTGGCTGCTAGTGGCGCAGTACTTCGTTAAAGTACTGCGGTCGTCCCAGCCGCCCCTCCGCTGGCCTTAGGCACGATAACCGAATTGGAAGTAGCGCTAATCTGCGTTTTACTTCTACCTCATTACTTCTGCTACTTCTGCTTCGAAATTTTCCACTGTTTGCACGGCTCCTCCTAACTTTGTTCACAGAGTACTGCTCCGTCTGTCCTCACAGCTAAATAGTTGGCTTGTGGAAGAGCACAGATGAGAAACGTGCCGAAGTTAGAAACTACGTCTGCCTGTGGACTAGAGAAAGACGAGGAGTGTTGGAGTCATGCCGCACCGGCAAATTTCTGCAGCTGTGAGAGAAAGAGTTACGAAGAACGTTGTTGGAGTTTAGACAGCACTTTAAGATGTTCATTTAGAATAAAACAAGTTCTGGTTGAAATGGCTCTGAGCACTATGAGACTTAACTTCTAAGGTCATCAGTCGCCTAGAACGTAGAACTAATGAATCCTAACTAACCTAAGGACATAACACACATCCATGCCCGAGGCAGGATTCGAACCTGCAACCGTAGCGGTCACGCGGTTCCAGACTGAAGCGTCTAGAACCGCACGGCCACACCGGCCGGCAAAACAAGTTCTGCAGTAATAAACGCACCTGAAGTATAGCTGTCTCAGTTCCAATTAACATTTATATCATTTCCCGCTGAAATTCGAAACGATTAAGAAATATAAATGCCTTTTCTTACAAGTTAGGTAGGTCGCAGACGGAGACTACATTTTACAAAGCAGAACAGTTATCACTGCACTTATTTCTCGTTGCAGGCATACAAAGCTAGACAGCTTTCAGTGAGGCAAATTCAGAGCATTTCTGATTTATTATGCATTTAAATGCATTTCCTTCTCATCACATCAGGTGATTTCATCGAATTAACCCATGAACAGCTTTCAAAGATTTCAACGGCGTTTCGTGTGTTGAACTATGTAAAATAGATATGCAAACCACTGCCCAACTTAAAAAAAAAAAAAACAAAAAAAAAAAAAACAAACGCGACCACATAACTCCAAACCTGTAATGGCACTTATATTTTTGGCAAAGCCTTTGCAGAACCGTTTTCAGACAATTTCTTGCCCTTTACACCCTCGCACGAATAGCACGTGAGGTAAATGAACCCCTAAATCTTTCGGTGCAAGCTATGATTTCTCTTACTTTATTACGATCGTTACTCGACACACAAGTCGCCCAAATGGCGTCAACTAAAAAGACTTGCACCAGGCGACCGGTCTACCCGACGGGATGCCCCAGCCACACGACATTTCATTACCGTTATATCTCGCGATGTGCGTGGCATTCAACGAAATGCTTTGGCTCTTAGAAGAAAATGTAAACAACAGCAATTTCGTGAAAATATCTGGCCGGAACGAGAAACGTTAATTTTCTTTCTTCCAATTTTCTAACGTCGCCTGTCAATCCTGTAATAAAGCATTACACTGGTGAGCATAACGTGAGGAGCAAAGTTTATTTCATTCTTTCTTTATTTTTTTTCATTCATTAGTCTTCTGACTAGTACGATGCGGTCGGCCACAATATCCTTTCCTGTGACAGACGTTGAACCTATGACCTGAATTATTTGCTGGATGTATCCTGTCCTCCGTCTTCCTCTGCAGTTGCTACAGTCTACAGCTCTGTATAGCACCATGGAAGTAACTTCCTGATACGTTAGGAAACGACCCTCATCGTGTCCCTTCTTCTTGTCACTCCTTTTCCTTGCGCCCTTGTCCAGAGGTTTCGCAGGGTCGCCATAGCTACGGTCGGATTTGGTATAGTTGCACAACTGACGCAGCACGTCTAACTTGTGTGTCATTAATCCGAAAGGACGATCCCGCCCGCGGAAGACCACAATTTGGCCTGTTTCAAACTTTCTCAGTTGCCTGTAGAAAGCAGGATTGAGTGTCCGTGGCACGGTTGCCTGCTTGCTTCATACATTTGGACTACACTGAGCCTTCTGTCTGTGAGAATTCCCTAACAAAGGACAGACACAGATGGCGCTCTGGTAGCTGTGCCACTACGCTATCTGATGGCCGACGACGTTCAAACCGTTACCAGTACGTCTTCTGTCCCGATGTGGCATGTGCTGTGTCGAATCAAAATCGATATCGTCTTTCTAGGTGAACTACTTTTTTCCGTCAGTGTAGAAACAACTGGTATGATGCGTCCCACACGTGCTCTGCAGGATATAAGTCGTGGCAACAGAAAGACCCACCACCCTCACGTTTCAAGAGCTCCATCACCTGTGCTGGTCGACGTGGTCATGCATTGTCGTCTTTAAAAATGAAGTCAGGACCGAATGCATCCTCGGCAAGATGCACGTAGACTTTCATAGTAGATTTGACCGGTGAGTTTACGACGACGTGGTGCCAGTATGCAACATTATGTACCACCAGCCTATAATGCCTGGACCATCACATCATTCATGTTCGACAGTGTTCTTGGCGCAACGCTAGTTCCACCTCTCGCGATATAGGCGTAGATCCACAATCACTCCTCAGACTGAATCTGCTTCCTCTGAGAAGATCTCAAAATCCCTGTCACTGTTGATCCAGTCCCTATTCTCTTGGAGCGTGAGCCTTACAGTCCTGTTAAATGTGGCTGTAACTACACCTCCTATTTAAAGTGGATCGCTTCCTGTCTGTTTCTCATTATATCGGTCAACCGCTGCAATAAACTGTGATCAACCACCTTAACCCCTTCAGACAGCAGTGCCTGTTGTTTGGGAAGCTCAAGCTCCCCACGTCCCTGAACCAATGCTGTGAGCAATACCAAACACTTGGATTGTACTCGCGATACTTCGTCCTTCTCTACCGTATCTTCCTTCGTCGTCGTCGTCGTCGTCGTTGTTGCCGTGAGGCACCGTTATACCAAGTGGAAAGGCGCGTCGATCTTAGAGCATGAGATATGGTAACCTTAAGTCATTGAAAACACACAACGCTCACGGTAGCACCTGATTCCAGAATAGCTGCAGTAGTTACGATCTACGAACTACTCCCTATTGACCAGGTCCCCAAAACTTAACTCGTAACGAGATCTCTTCGAAGCAAATTGTCATAAAGATCATCTATAAAGGCTTGGCACAACGACAAGGAATGTTGCAGTCTATGGAATAATAACACATACGGCCAAACTGTCTTGTATCTTCTGTTTTATTTAACGTAACTTTGTTCACAGTTGCATTTCGCATTCACTACTCATTCACACCCTGATGTGGAGTATATGCGAGTGCCTGAACCCTAACTCCCAAGTTCCATCGAAACCCTTTGATGAACAGTTTTGACTGCTCGACACCAACAGTCAATGATAATGATAGAGTATTTTGTTATTGACTCCTCTAGTTTAGCTATGACCCTCCACGAATGTTTGTTGGGCGTAAGACAATTACACACTATTCTCTCCGATCCGCTATTATTAAGAGTTCGCGTAAAAGTTAACGTTTTTCTCCTTTTCATAAATTGGAGCCCGCTCTCCGCGATATAACTAAAAAAATCGGTCTCAATACCCTCGTGAGATGAGTACAGATTTATCCCGGAATTGACCACCCTGTAAGTGTACTCAATTTAATGACCACACTTCGCTATCCGCGACTTCGTGTAACTAAATGTTCTTTTGTTACTCTGATAGTATACCGTAGTTATTTAAATCTCGCCCCTATATATTTTCACAACGCACAATTAGCACTTCTTTACTTGTTTATTTCTAAGAGTAAAAGAAAAAATAACGCCCTATCATCGGCTTCGTCGATATGAAGCAAAAAACCTCAATATGCCCAAGTTTACCTCTTCTTATAGGATCGACTACCTTACTCATTAATTTACTACATATTATTTCCAATAACACTAAACAGGTATCACTGTTACATTTTAATTGTATTCAGAAGCGTGTTATTATTATTATGACCGACCAAATCGTAACGAATCGCGCGGCGTGCGTTTTTAACGATAGCTTTACACTCGCCCAGCGTTTATTCATGCATTATTATATATAAATGTACAGACAGGACCGAAAGATCGATCTCTCTACCGTAACCAATAGAGGCAAATACGCTATTCAAGTTCCTTTACATCTATCTTGACTCGTATTATTACACGTCCCCACTTGAAGTCATCAAGATGTTGTTTCCGGACCATGTTGTGATGGAGGCCACCTCCGTGCCTGATTACCTGACCGACACGCACTGCCTTTTCCCTCGTTTTGCGGCACCTGCCATACTTGGCGCTGTAGCTACGCTCATCTCACGCCTTGAGGAGAGCTGGGAAAACTCTGGTAACGTGCTCTCGCACTGTAATACATTTCCACCTATTAGATAAAATGTTACGAAACTTTCTCTTGCTCGACCTTAAATTTTACTGAGCAATGTACTTAAGGATCTCATAATACTGTGGAGCAATACTCAAGAATAGAACGGAGAGCGTAGTGTTGGCAATCTCTCTAGTAGAATCGTCTACTATTCGTTCGTTTGTGTGTGCGCTTGGAACTATTTAGTCTGGTGCCTGCTGCTGGAGCGACAATACAACTCACTGGAGAAGTCATTCAGTCTCTTTCTTTATGTTAACCAACCTATAACGGATATTTCACACGAAATAACCCAGCGTCTTTTCATGATGAAGTACGTATTTTGTGAGACTGGTCAGATGCAGCCTGCCACGAATACCTCTCCTGCCCTGTCCTCTTCAACTCAGAGGAGCACGTGTATCGTATCTCATACATTATTAGTTGGATGTTCTCCATTCTATGCCTTCCACAACTATTTTTACTCCCTGTTGTCACGGATGTTATTGTCTAATGTTTTAACACAAGTCCTATCAATCTGCCCCTTTCTCTTGCTAGTGTTTTCCATACGTTGCTTTAGTCGCCGGTTCTGTGGAGAACCACCTCATTTCTTATCTTACCAGCTCACGCAATTTTCAACGTCCTTCTGTACAAATGGTTCAAATGGCTCTAAGCACTCTGGGACTCAACATCTGATGCCATCAGTCCCCTAGACTTAGAACTACTTAAACCTAACGAACATAAAGACATCACACACATCCATGCCGGATGCAGGATTCGAACATTCGACCGCAGCAGCAGCGCGATTCCGAACAAGCGCCTAGAACCGCTCGGCTACAGCTGCCGGCCGTCCATCTGTAGCACCGAATATCAACTACTTCTATTTTCTTCTGCTCTGGTTTAACCACAGTCAACGATTCACTACCGTACTATGATGCGCTCCCAAAATATATTTTCAGAAATTTCTTCCGCAAATTGAGGCTTAGATTTCATTTAGCAAGGAACGGTCTCTTTGCCTTTGCAAGTCTGTTTTTTATGTCCTTCTTCCTTCATCCGTCGTAGACTACATTACTTCCAAGGCAGCAGAATTCCTTAGCTTCTTCTACTTCACGCTCACCAACTTTACTGTCTCTCGCTATTCTTAGTTCTGCTGTTGCTCACTACTTTTCCATTTTCTGGTTTAGTCTGAATGCATGTTCTATACCCAGTCTACTGTTGATTCCATTCAACATATCCTACAGCCTTCTTTGCTTTCAGTGAAGATAGCAATGCCATCAACAAATCTTATCATTGATACCCACGCACCCTGAATTTTAATATCACCCCTGGAACTTTCTTTTATTTCCATCATTGCTCCTTCAAGTGTAAATTTAACAACAGGGGAGAAGAACTGCATCCCCATTCGTACACCCATTTTAATCCGAAAGCTTCGTTCTTGTTCTTCCAATCTTATTGTTACTTCTTGATTCCTGTACATGTTGTATATCACCCGACTTTTCCCATAATTTGCCCCCATATTTCTCAGAATTCCGAACATCTTTCATCATTATACATAGTCGAAAACATGTTCTAGGTCGACAAAATGTAGAGCATCTGTTGATTTTTCTTCTTTCTTATTCCCATTATCAAGTGTAACTTGAGAACTGCGTCTCTGTTACCTGTATGTTCCCTAAATCCAAACTGATTTTCTCGTGTTTTGTAAACATGAGGCTTGAGGACCTGCCATATGGCGGAACTTCCAACACCTGGCTACTGCACAGGCAGATGCGCTTTTGGGCCCTTTGGGCCCTAAGGTAGAGAAAGTACCGCTAAAGATAAACGCAGCAAAGCTGGCGGACTTTACAGCCTGTCGAGAAAATTATTACAGCCAGTAGCTCAGAACATAAGTAACAAAGCTCAGAATCGTCCTATCAGAAACTCAAGTAGACCAGTGCATGGCCGGCCGCGGTGGTCTAGCGGTTCTAGGCGCTCAGTCCGGAACCAAGCGACCGCTACGGTCGCAGGTTCGAATCCTGCCTCGGGCGTGGATGTGTGTAATGTCCTTAGGTTAGTTAGGTTTAAGTAGTTCTAAGTTCTAGGGGACTGATGACCACAGATGTCCCTTAGTGCTCAGAGCCATTTGAACCATTTTAGACACCAGCGCATGAATTCTCACTTGAATTAAAATTGTGCTAAAGAAATTGCAGAAACAACGTCAGCCCGATTAGAAGAAAACTATTAGAATACCTTAACAAAATCGGTATCTCATAAATAACTTGAGTGATAGTCTTCATAGTCAATTTGGCAGACGAAAGTTAAGGGAATCAGCTGTACTTTCCGGTTGTCTTGCTTTACCAACTAACACACGGCCTAAATTACATCAATTTTTACTACAGCCGATTACGCAAATGTGTCAGAACGACAATTTCTTCACACAGAAACTCATTATGGAAGCAAAATAACACTGTCTAGCAAGTCATACGGGTAGTTCTTCGCTTGATTTATTAGTTTATTAATTGAGTTCTCATTTTCCGTTATTAAAAATTCAAGTCACTTAAAGTTGATGCAAATTACACATTTTGGAAACCATCAGTGAAAAGAGCGCGAAAAGACGCTCCTTAGGAACAGATTAAGTTAATTTTTATTTATGTTGTAAAATACGTTTTCCTTGCAATAAACGTTAAGTGCATGAGACTGTGAAATGTAATTACATTGTTATATAAATGGAACAACATGCTCAGGTAACCCTGTGACGCCGGAAACGGACCGGCGAAGAGAGGCGAAGGCTCAGCATGTATTTATTATACTTATGATTTGAATAGTGGAATATTTTGACACATTGTTTGTAGATTGGAGAGCTCACGAGACTTACCACTGGTCGGATGTTTAGATTAATTTATGAAATAAGTGCAGCTGTGGCTACTGGTAAAACTTTTTATAAAGAGGAACGCCAGTCAATCTGTCGTCACACTTCCTGATCATGAGTTACGGGTTTCGTTTGCTGAGTCGGGGACTACTGTTCTCCGTCATGCTTATCATCCGGACAATTTAATTCATGTTTGACAAGAACAAGAAATATTCGCGCGAGTTACAGGTGTGTGACCACCCCACGGACCCAAGCGAAATCTTGGAACGTGGAAGCCGGCTAGACACTCCTCTAATGTGTTCAATTTTGTGGGTGAGACTACTGGATTTTATAGATACCGACGCAACTGAGGTCTCTCAAAGCGTGTTTCTCAGTTGTGAACTAACTCACAAGTAATTTCAGGAACTCAGCAAATAACATACGAGGATGAGATTTCTTGCTCAATACTTGTACGAATAAACGCCATGGCGTATTACAGCTGCAGCTAATTATGTGAACAGCAAGAGAAAACGAGATAACAACCAATAATTGTAATTAACAGTGAAAATAAAAGAGCAGAAATTCCGGCTTTACGCTTACTGACTGAAGGAGTAATGAAAAAGTCATAGTTTTCTGCCTTCAACATCTGTCGCATGTCGACTATTACATCAAGAGAGGGTTGGGCTGCTCCTAAGGCAAACAGTCTACCATTTTAATTCCTACACGATTTTCTGATGTTGCTGGAATAGGAATGACTAACGTCAGTGATACGATCCATGTGAAATGTTTATTTAGACAAGAATTTGTGTGACCTGTAGCAGTTCTAAGTTTCGCAAGAGTGTGTTACATTTTAGACTCAGCTGGAGGAGATGAAAGAGTGATTCAGAGAACGCTGAACGTTATTAAAGCGGCTAAGAACGGAATAGATGCTGGCCTAATGCAGTGAAGAATGATACAACTGAAGGTAACTGTCACCTAACATAAAAACTGTAGGGAGTCTCCACCGTCACAATCCTTTGTCCACTTTCAGTTAAGTATTTTCTGAAATTTCTTCACATTTTCTATCTTTAGGTTATAAGAAATTCTCAATCCCTTATTCAGAGCTATTCGTTGTGGACTGACACACGTCACTTGTAGAGACAAAGATCGATTTTCGAGGTCGAAGCGTCAAGAGCACTGTGTCTGTGACATTATTGCTCAGTGGAGTCATTGTTACTAGAAGGGCGTAGTGGGTGGCGTATGAATGGATGAAGTACCGAATGAGTTTGTCGCCCTCGCCACAGGTGAACCAACAAAATTATACAGATTAATGAGAAGAATCTACTTTAATTAAAATTGAATATCAGCATACGGAGTTCGTGTCAGCCGTGCCGGCCAAAGAATGAAATATTTAAAAACGTTGCTGTGCCATTACAATAGCGCGTGACAATATTTCAGTTTATTGGAATGTGTTGCTATTCGACGTTCGTAATATGTAACGCGAAGGTGTGATTATCTCTCATTGTATTTGAAAGGGATACTTTGATTTACATAGAGCAGCCCTAAGAATGAACTTCATTACCACAAAACCTGTATTTTCAATACAATAATATTATATAGCCAAAGTTTCTGTCCCAAAATTGTTGATCCTTACCCGTTAGGCACGGCAATCAGATGATCGGATGTGTTACATGTTTCAGGTATTGTAATACGTCTGGCCGCGGCCACTTTCTCCAACGCGCCGCGAGCGGCCGAGGCGGACAGCCTGGGGCGAGTCTGTGGGTGCAGTCTTTCCGCAAGCGGGAAGCCGGGGTGGACGCCTTTGCCTCGTTCAAGCAGGACACGATGCGAAGGGCTCGTCTGACAATGAGAAGCGTAATGAGAGCTGACGGGCACCTGCAGCCATTTGGACGGAATGCCAAAACTGCCGGCAGGCCAGAAGAACTCAGATGCTTTCGCGCGTACAGTCATTTTACCTGGCTTAGAAAGCAGAGATGTGCCGACAATTCTAGCATCCCACTGACACAGGGAGGAGCGTACAAAAAGCGTGGGGAATTGGCGCCTGTGTGAAAGAAGCCAGCGTTTTTAAGAAGATGTTTTTGTCGACAGTGAGGACATTCCTTGTAAATGACGGACGTCGGCAGATTTTGGCTCTGAGCGCTATGGGACTTAACATCTGTGGTCATCAGTGCCCTAGAACTTTGAACTACTTCAACCTAACTAACCTAAGGACATCACACACGGCCTTGCCGAGGCAGGATTCGTACCTGCTACCGTAGCAGTCGCGCGGTTCCAGACTGAAGCGCCTAGAACCGCTCGGCCACAACGGCCGGCTCGGCAGATTTTGAGACGGAGTCAAAACATAAGTCTGTCCATGACTCACGCAGGACAACGGTTGTGTAGATGCTTTCCTAACAACCTCAGAATGCAGAAAAATATCTTAAGAATGTGAAATTGTGAGAAAGATAGCGATTCACGAGCCACACGCCAGCCCAAGCCAGGTAGAAAATTTCCGCCCTGCACGCGGAGAGGCGTGGCGATGAAACGGCGGGATGCATTGAAAATTTCGTCCACCAGTGACAACGCCGAAATATAGAATATTTCGAAGAGGAGTTGGGCTAGGAGATTGGCTGAGAAGGAAAAGAGGAATCGTGGAGATACCACGGAAGCGAAAGGACATGGGCGCAGTTCCACCCATCGCCAACACCCGCTTTCCGACACCGTGACAGCACAGCGTCGACCACGCAGCCGACGACGGGCAGACAATGCGGAGATCGTACTGGGGAGTCGCCCGAAAGCTGTGACAGCTGATTGAGGGCAGCCGACTCGCGCCGCACAGCTCCGAGGTGACGCGCCGCACCGACGCAGCGCCTGCCGCCGACAGCACAATAGGACGAAGGATAACGAAGAATGGTGAGACGATTCGTTCCCTCCTCCTTCCCTTTAAGAAGTGAGTCGTGTCCACACCCAGTCAGGTTGGCCCTGAGATTTATTATTTTATTTAGGTTGTGTAAACAGCACGAAAATAAATACATTTCTTTCATGTTTTTATCATATAAGCAATCTTTTACATTCATACATAAACACCTTGCGTCTGATTTTATCTAATTACTGATATCAGTTAATTGTTGGCTCCTAACGTGGGGCAATCTCATCAGTCATCTCAATGGAGAGAATTCTTCGGAAGTAAGAGTTATTTCAGGTGCCCCGCAGGGGAGTGTCGTAGGACCGTGGCTATTCACAATATATATATATATAAGCTTGTGGATAACATCGGAAGTTCACTGAGGCCTTTTGCGGAAGATGCTGTAGTATATCTAGAGGTTCTAACAATAGAAAATTGTATTGAAATGCAGGAGGATCTGCAACGAATTGACGCATGGTGCAGCAAATGGCAATTGAATCTCAATGTAGACAAGTCTAATGTGCTGCGAATACACAGAAAGAAAGATCATTTATCACTTAGCTACAATATAGAAGGTCAGCAATTGGAGGCAGTTAATACCCTAAATTGTCTGGGAGTAAACATTAGAAGTGATTTAAAATGGAATGATCATATAAAATTAATCGTCTGTAAAGCAGTTGCCAGACTGAGATTCATTGGAAGAACAAAGGAAGTAGATTACACTACACTTGTTCGCCCACTGCTTGAACACTGCTCACTGGTGTGGGATCCGTCCCAGGTAGGGATGATAGAAGAGATAGAGAAGATCCAACGGAGAGCAGCGCGCTTCATTACAGGATCATTTGGTAATAGCGAAAGCGTTACGGAGATGATAGATAAAATCCAGTGGAAGATTCTGCAAGAGAACCACTCAGTAGCTCGGTACGGGCTTTTGTTGAAGTTTCGAGACCATACCTTCAACGAGGAGTGAAGCAGCATGTTGCTCCCTCCTACGTATATCTCGCGAAGAGACCATGGGGATAACACCAGAGACATTAGGGCCCACACAGAGGCATACTGACAATCTTTCTTTCCACGACCAATACGAGACTGGAATAGAAGGGAGAACCGATAGAGGTACTCAAGGTACCCTCCGCCACACACCATCAGGTGGCTTGCGGAGTTTGGTTGTAGATGTAGATGTAGATGCTCGTCCTTTCACGTCCTACAGCAGAGAGAAGAATTCACAGTTGAGTACATTTTTGGCGCCCAACATGGGGCGACCGTTGTCTGATGTCACAAGACAATTTCCTGAGTTCACTACAGTATCGAAGTGAGTTTGCTGGTAACATGTGTCCATTACTCATTACGTATTCGTATACCTCGATTCGCACCAGGAGTAAAGAAGCACAGATTGCTTTTCAGTTTCTTTGGCTACAGGTATTTCTGTTTCACAAGTATCCGTTCTTTTCCCCAGTTATTTCGCTCTCTATCTTTACTAACTTTTTCTGTTGGCTTTATTTGCAGCGATAAAGATGGTTCAGATGGCTCTGAGCACTATGGGATTTAACTTCTGAGATCATCAGTCCCTAGAACTTACGAATACTTAAACCTAACGCGGTTCCAGACTGTAGCGCAAGGAACCGCCTATCTACTCCGGCCGGCGCAGCGATAAAGTTTGTTTCCTGTATTTATTGGAACTGCCAGTGCACAAACAGACTTTTCGTTTATGGAAAATTTTTAACTGTACATTGGAACGTGTCTTTCATTTGATTGCCTAAACTGCTTCTATTGTCAGCCTGGTTTCACTATCAACAGCTCGATAGATCTCCATTTACAATTGTAAACGTGCACGAAAGTGGGAAATGAGCCTGACTGAAGGCTGTGGAGTTAACCGAAAGGCAAGCAGCCTGCTTAAATCGCTGGTTCCTTGTAGCCTTTGCAGCTTCTCCCACTCTTTCTTTCTGTCTCTTGTTTTCCAAGGGAAGCAGTCGACCCTTGTGCCTCGCCAGAGTGCAGTCTGGGTCTGCCGCCAGCAGAACTCTGGACTGCAGTCACTGTTGCCGTGGGCTGCTCACGGCTTCTGTGTGGCCCGGTCGCCTTTCCCGGCAGTCGGTGGCGGCCTCAGCTAACTATAAGCGGCTCTGGCGGCTGCTCCTCACTCTTCTCGCTGCTGTGGCCTGCCTTCACAGCCAGCCACCTGTTCCGTGGGCGGCGTTACACTCAGTGCCAGATGTCTACGAGCCTGGGCGACGTCATGGAGAGAACTGCCGCGAATCTCGGCACAAGCAAGATCTATATAGGGAAGGTTTGGGCATCAGTGTTCGTAATGGAGCCGCCATATCAGCGCTAGAGCAGACTACAAAGACGCTAGGGAAGAGAGCGGTTCCTTCGGGAAATTATTATCCTTCTGAGAACAGTTTGCCTGTCTTTTGTGTCGGAAATTATATGTTTAAGTTTAAAAGTAAAACTCTGGTTATGTGAAAGAACAATATTGCTCATTTCGTTTGAGTAAATCATTGTGCCTTCATGAATGTTTGTACCTGCTCAATGTAAACACTTGACCAGGATATCTGATGCAGCATTATCACAATCAAGCCGTGACTGTGACGTCTGCTACGGAAGTCGCTGGATGTATCGTTACAAATGTTGTGCGTTATTACTGATGCTATCTTTACACAGAGAAAGTTGTGTAGGCATGCGAATATGGAAACAGCATCATTTGCAAACGATTAGTATTGAGGATATAAAAATATAAAGTTTAATTTAGCGATTATGACATTTATATCTGTACTGTAGTCTGAGTGAACAAACGAGTCAGAGAAGCTGTGCAATGTATCATGGGAGAGTCACTAGTAACTCGTTACCTGCAAAGTTTACCGTTTCATGTGCCTAAAAACAAGATACTGACTAAAACCAATGCTAGCAGGCGAAACAAATCAGGCCATAAAAGCTCACTAGGCATTCCATCCTACCGACAACACCCCTCAGACTTTTTTTAATAATAACATTGTGATTCAGTGACTGCAACACAAGGAACAATTACAGACTATTTGAAGCATAACACATAGCTTTATGTCCCCCAGATATCTTTGGGGGAAAGCAAAATTGTGTTAATGAAAAGGTAATTTTCCTTGCAAGGTAACTGAATTTACTAATTGTATCTTTGGCCAGTATACAAGTATTGCAGTGAGAATGAATATGGTCACATTCTGTATAACCAGACTGCCTCACAAAAATTTTGGTTTCACTGCTTCAAACCAAATTAATATTGCAACTGACTGAGGGATCACGATTATAGAAAAGAGAAACAATGAAGAAAATTTCAATAATTTACAAATATTTATTTTGATAAATGAGGGTAATGAGTGTGATGTACTTACTACAACTGGAAGATTTTCTTTGTAAACTCATATTTACACAGAAGGTTTATTTACACTCAGTCCCAAATAACAATGTGCTATCAGATTGACATTTCCTGGAAATCAGTAATGTAACTGTTGCTGTGTGACAGTTTTAAATGTTGATCAGATAAAAATAAATTAGTTATGGCAAACTAATATGTTGCGTAACAGTGCACATTATTCGCAGATCATAATAACATATGGCTTTAGACTGCTAGTTACCTGAGCAGTATTTTCAACAGTCAATAGCTTACCAAGTTAACACAATACATGCGAAATACAGTTATCTTTCGAAAATTATTTTTACATCACTATGAACACAGTTCACCTTTAGAACAAGCAAGACACAATTTCAGTGGAAGGATAGAGTAAAGGCAGCCAACGTCTAGAATAGAAGTATCTTGTGTTTGAACAATGACAAAAATGGAGCTTGAAAAACAGGCTCAGTGGATTTTCTTTTACAGGCAATACCTAATCCAACAGTAGACATCAGATTTGTAGACATAAGTGTTAGGGGTATTGCAAAAATCGTTAGGTCACTGAAAAGCAGTAACTTTTCTGCTATGTTTCAGCCATTGCAAGCGTGCTTAAACATGCTGACTTTATAGCAGTTTCCTTTAACTTTATGTACCAATCAGCCATGTTTCTAATCTGGAAATAGCTGAGCATCGTTGTATACTGTATACTGTATCAATTACAGAAATATTATATTTATGGACAAAAGAGTCCACCACAAGCAGAAGAGACAGATAAAACAAATCAATTTTCGGAAGCAAATGCTACAAACAAAATGTGTACAATTGTAAAATAAAAATGAACACAAGAGATTTGTTGATGGTTTGCTTAGCACAAAAAAGGAAATGATCAGGTAAAACGTAACGTTCTACTTACAGTAGCAAAACATTATTTCTGAATATCAGCACTCGTTCGCTTAACGAATTTTTACGGGTATAGCCTTTTGATTTATTAGTGAAACGCATGTTTAAGACTTTGGTAAAGGTGTGTGGTCTCACAGAGAAAAAAGTCTTTAAAAGAAATTCCACTACATTGTGCTTAGGACAAAAAGAACCACTGACACATTCAGTACAACTGAGACACTTTGTAACCAAATTGTGAGGAACAATCTCATATTTCAACAGTTCGTAAATACATTTTTGGAAGACCTCTTCACCATAGCTTATAACATTAAGTGTAGCATGTATTGGGTGCATCAATGCCCGTTGATTCACAGACGATGTCCTCACATAGGGAAGGTTCTCTGAAGGTTGTGGAGAATATATTGATTTAAGACGTGTCACATGTAACTGACTTCGAAGTTCTGATAAGTTTATGCACCACCCACTCAAACAAGACCTGCTAGCTGAACAGTGTTCATACTTAAGGGTCTGATGGATGAGGCTCTAACTCAGTCTCAGCCTCTGGCTGTTTTGATTTGGAAGAAAAGTCTATGTAGTACTCATCATTACCGTGGTACACGTGAATACTGTGCAACGCTAAACTCCTGATTACATGCCTAAATTTTACTGGTGTAGGATGAACACCACCACTTTCACGGACTTGGGAAAAGAAATATACTCAATAGCCTGTGGACAGCCTACCAGTTAGTAGATAGTCAATTTTATGCTTCGAAGATAGTTCCTCAAACAAGTACAGAACACTTGCAGTAGACAGCTGAAGTCCAGCTTGTATTATTTTCCACTGCTTCTTGCTACTGAAGCTCAATGCTGTAAGCCACTTCAGCATCTGTCTCAAATGCATTATCCTATGTGCATTGTTAGTATGGGATGACTCTGCTTTGTTTCTACTAACGATTATTTCATACCACTTATTAACATTATTAATAAACCAGTTTGTTGTTAGAGCATCTTTTGAAAGAAGCCCTGTTTATGCTGCAAACTGTAAAGCAGAAGCTACATTACGATTCAACAAGATTCTAGCCAAAGTAACTCTGATCTTTCAAATGTACTCGGATTAATAATCTTCTCTAAAATGTGGGGCTGATCTGCAGCAAAATATAAGCTCTCGCCAGACAAGCATGGATGCTTAATTTTACAGTTCACCTGGCTACAGAGGAGGAGGACATTAGTGTTTGACGTCCTGTCGACAACCAGATCATTAGAGACGGAGCACAAGGTCGGATTAGGGAAGGATGGGGAAGGAAATCGGCCGTGCCCTTTCACGGGAACCATCCCGGCATTTGCCTGAAGCGATTTAGGAAAATCACAGAAATCCTGTATCAGGATGGCCGAACGCGGGTTTGAACTGTCGTCCTCCCGAATGTGAGTCCAGTTTGCTAACCTCGCTCGGTTCACCTGGCTACGAATTGAATGAATACCTAGAATTCCCCACATGCCAAGATTGCTACCACACATGACACTTGAAATACACTTCACTGTTACTCCTTTGGCATACAATCATTCAAATACTTTGTTGAGAATGTTCCAAAGTTTGTTTGGGGTTGTAGAGTTCCCAGTTAAAAAATATGCCACAATCTGCTTCCAGTGCAGTGTTAATCCTCGCACCACAAAAACTGAGGCATGGCTGGCAATCTGTGCCTCTGATGAACTGCTTAACTCTTCACTAACAAATCCTATATATCTTTTTAAACCTTTGTCATATTCAACAAATGGCCTTATGGAGATTTCATCCAATGAAAGTACTCACAGTTTTCCTTGCACATCTTCAGACTCCAGGTTCTCACCTAACTACTGAATAGTATCACGCTGAATTCCAGGTGCAAATTTGCAGGTCTCAGTTCTCCTCCTCAGAGTCCTTGATGATGATAATGGGTAGTTGGTGCAACCCACATTTCCATAACTCTTTGTACCAACAACACATTTAACTTTTAGAGCAAATCTTATAGTTTTGTTTGACCATTTGTAAGGATTTGACTGAGAAACTCCTTTATATTGCTTTTTCTGGTCTGCGTGTAAAAATTTGCTAGGGTTGCTCTCCATTTCAGCCATCTTCTCTATCATTTTCTTCATGTGTGAAGATAGAAGAATATTTAATATAAACCTACCATCAAAATATATGTAAATGATAATTATTATAACACTTTTCTTACTAGTGAATTTTTATGAATGATGCAAGTGACTTCACTATAAAAACTCACATCTGCTTTCAGTCTCTTGTTTTGCAACTGCAAGTTTGCAACAGTATCTCCATCTGTACTGCACGCTTCCTGTTTGTGTTCATGCGTTTCTTCCTCAAACGCTTCAGTGGCAGGAAATGTAATTACGAAACTCCATTATTTCACAGGAAAAAATATTAAAATAAAGACAAAATTTGAAACATCCTTTTCAGTAACCATCTTACCAGCATTGCGCCTTTAAAGGAACACTGGCATGCATTCAGCTATGAAACCAAGTTCCCCAATCGCAACATTGCATTTGCAGCTACGTTACTGGCATAACACAATTAGTGTGTCGGGTGCGACAATTGCTATCTTCCGATTTACGATTTATTCTTAATATAACAGATTCCACTAACCACACTACGCAGTAACAAACTGTACAAACCCGTGTTGTCGGCAGAATGCATGCCAGCACAGTACTGAGAGTCAACAGAAACTGCAGTAGGGCCAAAGGAGAATTTTAGACATAAATGCTGCATATAAATTTATGTGCGTCTACAATTTAATTCCGGGCACAATTTACTCGCCACTGATTTGATCCTCTCATAAGCTAAAATCATTTCAGGTTACACAAGAGCTGGTAACTGGTTATAGATTGGAAGATTACGTTCATAAATCTAAAATAAAATAAACTATTGCGTTCCGTCGGAAACATGATTACATATGAAAACTGAAAAACGTTGATGAACATCTCACCTTCATTGACAGTTGGGTGCATTTGGGACGTCAAATTATGTTTGAATGCCAGTCCGTTTTAGCAGTCTTCTTCCATCAGCTCTCCTTAACTCGAACTGTGAATCCTCAAAGTGAAGCTTTAAAAAATCATAAACATATAAGTTATTTTGGAAACATACGATACTTCAATTCTAATTCTTTTAACCGGTAATTTACTTACTTCACACAACTTGGAATGTGTTGTTGGCTGCTATTTGTCTCTCCTACAGTTCTGTAACCATTTAACTCTCTGATCTTTCTCTGTAGGAAATGTGAGTAAAGTGACCTCTTTAGACGAATTGCTGCTGCAATTCGGTGCAGCACAGCAACCCATTTCTAAATACACTCACATTCTAGTGACAAACAGTATACCTAGAACAAAAACAATCCGCTAGATTCGCGTGATAGGCTAGACCCAAAATGGCCGCGATCGCAAAGGATCACGGTAGCTTGACCAGACGTGTACTTTATAGACCCTGGGCACAAGCATGTGCTCGTCAAACAGGAAACACACCTTCAGTCACTATCATGGAGCGCAGTTACTCCCATCACAGTGATCGCTTTCGCTATTACTATCTATGCCACCTAAGCGTATTACTGTTTTAACAGTTTCATCGTCAAAAAAGGTATCTTACTGCTAGTATGCTCGTTCAATTTTGTGCGTGTTCGCACAACGGAATCCAATCTTCGTTGGCTACTGAACTAAATTTCTCCTCTCATAAATGTTTCACAGCTGTTACGTTGAGAAGGATGTTGCTAGAAGCTACCCAAGCTTTCAGAAATGGGAAAATATTTCTACTGTATTTAAGTCCCGGTGGTAGGCAGGATGGAGCAAAACAACGTGACCCACATTGTGCAGAAACTTACTGACGGAAATACTCGACAGTCCTTCGCTTGGTTCTTCGAACAAGGTCGTGTTGAAAAGGTTTCAGCATGTCATCCGAGACTTGGGTAAGTTCCTTTGCTGGCCATTTTAGAAGAATTAGACGTTGGAGATATATTTATTTTACGGGTGTGATATAGATTAATGTCAAGAATTGGTATGGAGTTACGATTTGAATTGGGAATCACCTTTTCCGTCATTTATTTTTCACAATTTTGTTCGTTCATGTGGTTGTGGTAATCTCCTATTGATTTGACTTATACATAACAAGCGCATTAGGAATAAACCCATTTTCATCGGCTATATGTGTAATTATTAGGCTTTGTCCCTTGATTCGGGTTTGAGGAGACAGTGAGTTGTGTTATTAGTTCATGATTTCCCACTTATGCGTGATGATAAAATGAAACTTTCATAAACGTAAACAATGTCTTCTTTTTCCCCCCTAAATTCTACACTGAAGCGCCAAAGCGCCAAACGAGCATTCAAATACAGAAATACGTAAGCGGGCGCTCCGGTCGGCAACACCTACGTAAGACAAACGTCTGGCGCAGCTGTTAGCTGGGTTACTGCCGCTACAATAGTAGGTTATCAAGATTTAAGTGAGTTGGAACGTGGTGTTATAGTCGGCAAACGAGTGATGGGACATGGCATCTCCGAAGTATCGATGAAGTAGGGATTTTCTCGTACGATCATTTCATGAGTGTACCATGAATATCAGGAGTCCGGTAAAATATCAAATCCCAGACGTGGGTGTGGCCAGGAAAACATCCTGCAAGAACGGGAACAACAACGACTGAAGAGAATCGTTGAACGTGACGTAAGTGCAACCTTTCCGCAAATTGCTGCTGATTTCAATGCTGGGCCATCAGCAAGTGTCAGCGCGTGAACCATTCAACTAAACATCATCGATATGGGCTTTCGTGTACCCTTGATGACTGCACGACACAATCCTTTACGCCTCGCCTGGGCCGGTTATCACCGGATTTAGACTGTTGATGATTGGAAATATGCTGCCTGGTCGGACGAGTCTCGTTTCAAATTTTATCGAGTGGATGGACGCGTACGGGTATGGAAACAATCTCATGAATCAATGTACCCTGCATGTCAGCAGGGGACTGTTCAAGCTGGTGGAGGATCTGTAATGGTGTGGGACGTCCGCAGTTCGAGTGATATGGGACCCTTGATACGTCTAGTTACGATTCTGACAGATGGCACGTACGTAAGCGTCCTGTCTGATCTCTTGCATCCATTCATGCCCATTGTGCATTCCGACGGGCCTGGGCAATTCCAGTAGGACAATGCGACACTCGACACGTCCACAATTGCTACAGAGTGCCTCCAGGAGCGAGCACTTTAAACACTTCCGCTGGCCACCAAACTCCCCAGACATGAACATTATTGAGGATGTCTGGCATGTCTTGAACATGCTGTTCAGAAGAAATCTCCGTCCCCTCGAACTCTTACGAATTTATGGACAGCCCTGGAGGAATCATGGGCCCAATTGCCTCCAGCACTACTTCATCTATTATCCGAGTACGTGCCATGTCGTGTTGCGGCACTTTTGCGTGCTCGCGGGGGCCCTACACGATATTAGGCAGGTGAACCAATTTCTTTGGCTTTTGCTCTTGAGTGTATTTATCATTTCAGATATGCAATTCTTTTTTCTAGGATGTTGTCTCTGTCTAAGAATATGAGTCTGCTTCAGTTTTTCTTTAAAAAATACTAATATTGCTACCTTTCTTTAACAACCACCTTACATTAGTATTGCTACCTTCAAAGTCTACAGCTTCTTTTAATTTCTTTTTAATTCTTTCCACTGTAGCCACTCGTTTTTCGGTCAGATAAAAGTAATAAACAATTCTCCTGACAACGGCCTCGTCAAAACTATCCCTGCTTGTAACTGTTTTGCGTTTACGTTTCCTATTTTCGAAAGTCACACGAGGGTGGAATGTTCACAGTTCCTTACATATGGGATTTTTCGAGTATGATGAAGTGGGCCATTGAGAATTAATGCATTTAAAATAATTTCATCAAACCTCGAAGGTCTTCTTGAACGTGGATAGTCCCTAATTTCAAAACCATACTCCTTAAAACTAGAAGACGATTTCCTTGCCAATCTCTGTCCGATTGTATTACTATATAGACGGTCCAAATGTTTCTGGCTGCCTCCGCTGCTGCCACCCCTCTGCTGAACTATAACAGATGAATAGACTGAGGTGACAGAAGCCACGAGATACACATACAGATGGCGGTGGTATGGCGCACAAGACGTGTAGATGGGCAGTGAGTGCACTGGCGGAGATGCGGAAAGGTGCGCGACGTGGTTACTGCCGTACCACAGGAATAAACGGACTCTGATTGCAAATCGTAGTTGCAGCTTGGCGGGTGAGAAATTCCATTTTAGAAATCGTTAGTTAAAAGCGTTTTGTCATTTCTTGCTAACTGTCAACTTTTAGGTACAGGTATAATCTCTGGTATGGAACGTATCTGCACCTTTCACCCTGGTACATTCTTTTTCCCTTACTGTGAAACATGTTTATTCATTCAGGTACTCCTTTCTCACCCTTCTTATCTGGGATGTTAAACCCAGGCTTCTTGCCTTCCTTCTTTCTTTCTCATTTTTTCCATACTACTCATGCACTGCACTGTTCCGGAAAGGGGCACGCAAACCTCCCATCGGAAGCTCTTTTGTGTTAGCTCACGTTTCGAATTTAAAGAACTTCAGTCGTATGTGTACATACCATTTTCAATTAGGGTATTTCACAGGGAGCTCCGCTATATAGTACTTCATACGCCCAACCTGTGCAGTCGACTTTATATAGAAACAACTGTATGCATTACTCCTTCGTTAATTTGTTAATACGTTGGAGGTATCGTCATTGTGTGCTGCCGTTCACTCTTCTTAACACGACATTTACCAGTCACGATCAGGTGATTTTGACGCTCACGGCATTCAGTGTCGGTTGTTTTCTCCAAAATCAGAAATAAATTTCAATACACTGAACGAACTGTAGATTGTCGCGTTGCTTAAATGCATAAATTTACATATTTCACGGCGAATGTCTCTTTCATTCATATTTCGTGCTAATTTTCGCCAGAACATCACAAAATGAAAAGTCCCATAGTGCTCAGAGCCAATTTTCGAGGAACTGTTCTAGTCAAAGTAATTGCAAAACATGTGGATATTGCTGAAAGCCTCTATTACCCATTTATTTTGCTATTTTGGGACAACTTTAAATTAAGATTCCGGATTTTCGGTGATGCAGAAATAAATTTTTTGTGTATTCTTTTCTTACGAGTATTATTTAGTGGATTACCGACAGTTACAAACAAATCGCGTATGGTTACAAAGTTCTCTACAGTCACACGCGATGATAACTCTTTATTAGCATTGTTCCTAGGCGAGCCTCACAACAATTAAAGATCGCGGGACGTGCTGCGTGCGTTGCCTAGCAATTGTCTGCCTGGTGAACTTAAGCTGTGTAGGTGCGTATTTCTGATTGTATAAAAAGAATCTGCTGAAAAGTGAAGTGAGCTGCACATCTGTCCTTGAAGGAGCTCAAGTCGTCGCCGAAAAAAGGTTGATTACTGAAGAGAGGCAGATATCAGAGGAAACCATGAAGCCAGTGGAGGTAAGTGACCAATAATTGTCTACACTCAGCCATTATCAACGTCGAAGTAGAAATCCCCGACTGTGTAATCAACCAGAAAAAACGGCTACTGTTGAATGTTATTACCTCATACGTCGTAATCAGAATAATACAGAGCTTCGTATGTGGGGCTCACAGTCTCCAGCGTGATCGCCTATCACTGTATATAGAAATCTATACCTCGCAAAACACCTTACGACGTGTGGCCGAGAGTGCTTCTGAATTCCCACCTTTCCTCCTATATTGCCGGCCCGAGTGGCCGAGCGGTTCTAGGCGCTACAGTCTGGAACCGCGCGACTACTACGGTCGCAGGTTCGAATCCTACCTCGAGCACTGATATGTGTGATGTCCTTAGGTTAGTTAGGTTTAAGTAGTTCTAAGTTATGGGGGACTGATCACCTCAGCAGTTAACTCCGATAGTGCTCAGAACCATTTGAACCATTTTTCCTCATGTATTCGCGATAGGTGCTTGAGACGACCGCTTAATAATACGGTACTGTAATGTCTGCAATCAGTCAGAGTATCACACCATTATCATTTCAGGACAGCTGTAAGCGAGGAAATAATATCCTGCCCTATTCTCTCCGGAACTCACTCTCTCCCAATTTCCACAGTAGCTTCTCCGTGTTGCACAATAACTCTTGTGCAGTCTCCCACTGGAGTTGAGCATTTCCTTAACGCTCTCGCGCTTACTATACAATCCCGCGAGAACACATATCGATCTCCGTTGGATCTCTTCCAACTCTTCTGTTATTCCAAGGATCCAGAGTGATCAGCAGTAGCGAAGACTTGCTTGGACAAAGGTTTTTGTAAGTATCTTCTTTTGTGGATGAATTGCACTTCCTCAGGACTCTTCTAGCGAATCTCACCAGTCCCCAGAGTAGATGCAGTAATCGGGAATAGAAGTTGCTAAACTTTAGCTCTCATGTCTCCCGCTCGGGTGTGTACATGTTTCTCCCAGCCGTAGTGAGTCTACGTCCGATGAAATGGTTCATCAGTAATTCTCCGACGTACCGCCATCACAGATAAGTTCTTTGCCGTATGTGCTACGCAGATAGATTTCCTAACATCCGGTGTCAATCAAATTAAACTTTTTCATAAACAGGACTGTTTAAATGCGATCCAAAGATTCCAGACTCGCATGTAATGCGAATGTAGCACTGTAGTAGTAATATTAGTATCCCGTTTAAGTTGCTTTTTCATTAAGTAAAGGCTGAATGTGCGACTACCACAAACAAATAGTGTTATGTCCACAAGAAGGTGGGACTGAGTGGAAAATAAAAGATAAACCAGCTTTGAATCATCATCACTCTTTCCTCACAATATCAGAATTTTGTTTTCGGCTGAAGCATTGCGAATTAACTATGTTCAGACAGCATGTTATGATCAGCTTAACAATAACATTATTGTTACTGAAAGTGATTTGAAATATTTTATACAGGTTGACATGCTCAGAAAAATATGTTAAATGTCGTTTTTTGCTGGAAAGGCGAGGTCCAGGACCTTGCACGTCGGTACTATGTCGAGTCAGCAATAAATAATAACTTTCCTTCCTGTAAGGTAGTATGTTCTAGCTAAATACTATGAATAAGAAAACGATTTAGGGTTTTTGAATTTTATTTGCATGTTCCTGGAACCTCGATATTCGGCGTTTTATTCGGACACAATGATATATCACTCACAGAACAGGTCTAAATGGAGTATAATTGGTTAAACGCCAGTGAGTGTGTTGCGCATATATATATTAAAGGATCTACTAGCATAAAAAGCGCGTGTCAATGCCACCGTATTTTATCATCTTGCTACAGCTGCATTTTGTGTTGAGGTGTACATTGACAACGCAATGACTCAGTAAACGCAGCTAGCAGCTATTTTACGAATCTAAAATGTTTGTCCACTATGTATTTGCTGCTGATACATTTACTGAAATTTACGACTAATGTAGTGAAGGTAGTTATTTAGCGTTGTCGATAATAGAATACATTCACTACTTAGGGAGACTTCACAGACTCAAAAAAGACGTTTCGAAATGGATGATATTCGTGAACCATTTATTGTGTGGAAAAATAATAATTTTCCAATTAAAATAGTGAGTGATTTTGTTGAGTTCCAGGCACGAATTAGGAAGAATGGGACTTAATTACTAGGAATCAAACTGCTGACTAATGATCCTAAATTTTGCCAACAGATTAAAAGGATATCTAGAGCTGTGTTGGAACTTCAGCTTATTCGGTGGATCGCAATATAGCTGAAAGGAAAATATGGCCTTGGCAACTCGGTGACGCGAGGATCCGACAAAGATGTGCCACCGTAAGGGTCCTATGTTCTCAGATGTACTGATCTGGCATCCGACTGCACTGACTTACGGAAATGAAATAAATTTCAGCTGAGATCCCTGAACGGCTCTAAACGTAGGAAACTCCAGTGCATTAACCTCTCCGTCATCGTGTGCTGCTCTTCCTACTCGTCCACATTCAAAATTAAGCCGTAGCTGATTAAGATTGATATGGGTCGCTGGGCAATAGACGCATTAGCGAAACCAGTTTCGCTCCTCTGTCGGCGTCGCTAATATCAGCAAGTTACTGGTAGTTCTCTCATACGAAGGCTATTCCATTATTAAGGTCTGCTGGGTAGTTAAGTCTAAATGACAGCGGAAATCCGATGAAACCTTGCACAGATGTCTCCGGCAGTGTCCCGCGTATGCCCGTCGATCGCGTCATGTCACTATTTTCAGCTGTGAGAGCACAGAGAGCAAGTAAAAGTGCACAGAAAATAATTGCCCCGCCAAGAACAAGTGCCTGCCGATAGATTTCGCCTTATTACATGCAGCTCACGTACCGTTACTGTTAGGGATTTCCTTCTTCTTCATGAGACTTCTGCCCACACACTGCAGCGGCAATGAAGTTGCTCCTGCAGCGTTTTCGATGAAAAGTGTTTGATCACCTGCCATACAGCCCGAAATGGCTCCCTCTGAGTTTCATCTCTGCTCACATGAACCACTCTCCATGCAGAAGAGTTGGTTTCACATGGAACAGAGACGAGCACTGCGACACCTGCACATATCATCCACCACGCAGTCCCGACTAGACAAGACTGCAGACCAGCCGAGAGAATTTTCGGAAAGCGCAGGCAGCTGCCTTTTAAGGCTTGGGTATTGCAAATGCAGTACAAGGATGCGACATTTGCCTAACGCTGAACGGTGACTATGTAGAGAAGTATATGGATGGTGTTAGCCAAGTTTTGCGAACTGATGGATGTGGCGCAATGGTTAGCATACTTGACTTGCGATCCCGAGGACGACGGTTCAAACCCGCGTTCGGCTATCCGGATTTTTGGATTTCCGTGAGTTCCCTAAAACGCTTCAGCCAAGTGCTGGGATGGTTCCTCTGACAGGGCACGGTCGTCTCCCTTCTCCATCCTTCCATAATCCGAATGGATCGAAGTCCTCGCAGTTTGGTCCCATCCCCCAAACCAACCAACTCTTCCAAATAAATAATTTTTGACTATCACCGTGCTTTCCATTTCGCGACCGATCGGGTCTTTATAAAACAACAGCACTCGTACATTAATCTGCCAAATAGGCTGAAACCAACTGGGTCGTAGAGCAGACAACGTGTGGATTTATCCTAAACAGGCATAAATAGAACAGGCAACACCAATGTAGCTTTCTCTTGTAGGAGTTCTACTACTCGTTATATTTGGATTGGGTTTATTGAGCCACACTGTGTAAAACCTGGTACAAATACAAAATAATATATGCTGAGCAAGCAGAATATAAGCAGTGCAAACAGTTATTGTACAATTTTCTTGAAGGGCCATGGTTTGTAGCTAATAAATATTCACATATCAGCTACAGACAGAATATACCAAACACAGCTCAGGAGTGAATGAGAAGCATTCACATGGACAATATCACCTTTATGTAATCACAGTTAACACAAATTTTATTTAATCATGTTTTTACCTCTTGTAAATCAAAAAAATGTTTTGTATCCTCATGAATCTTGAACTTACATATCGTACGTGAAACTTTTGTGTCGGTGGTCAATGTTTTTTTCTGGGACCAAATAAGATTGAAATACTAAATTACAAAAATTCTTGATATTCACCAAATATTATTACGCAGTACATATTTTGCATCAGTACTCACACACGTTTCTCATCCTGGTAATGACTTATTTCCGCGGATTAATTTGCTGACGTTTACTTATACACTGCCGACTGATTTTTATATATATATATATATATATATATGTATATATATATATATATATATATATATATATATATATATATATATATACCACAGAATAGTACCTCAAATAGTAAGATAGAGATTCCCGTGATAGGCCAAGTAAATTTTACTGAATGCTCTCCTTCACTTCAAACTGACACAGATACATGAGACAGTTTAGCAACATAGTTACCAAATCCCTGTTAACAAGCCTCGGAGCCTTCCACCAGTCCTTCAATTACTCGATTATAAAAATCCACTCGCTGGTCACGGAATCTCTCCAGAACCTCTATGTGAATGTCTTCATCGCCGGAAAATGGCGACTTTCTTGAATCAGTTCCTCGATGGTCTGAACATTGTGTTCTTTGGTCGATGTCAATATCGATGTCCTTCCTTTCCTATCAGCGTCTTACACAGCTGATCAGCATAGGTTAAACTGATGACACCATTTCAATACAGCGGGACGCGTCTTTGCATTTTGTCCACACACAGCCAGAATTCACGGTCAGTTTGTGTGAAATTTAGATGTTTTGCCCACACGAATCGGACTGCCTCGCGAAGCTCAACTTTGGAGCAGCTTTCCAGTCGCCGTTCCATTTGACTCTCAAAGCATGACGCAGTTATTATACGTACCGCAGTGTAGCTGTGTCTGCAGAAGGCTCAGGGCATGTACTGTCTTCTGATCACGCACCAGTCTAGTTGTGCAGTGGTCTTAGCGTGGGACAACATGTGTTACTGCCTGAAGTCACTGCGTTTCTGCTTTTTCATGGAATTGAAAAGAACAGTTCCTTTTTTCTGTGAGACAAATACATTTAGTGTACTGCATAACGTGAAACCCTTACATCCAGGCAGCGCACATCTGAATCGACTTCTCTCGGATGTATTCAGTATCTCAGGTGGACACGACACAAGGCATGGAGCATCTTTACTGTTAGTGTTGGCTCAGGGTTTGGTGTTCAGGAGCATTTCCTCATTCGAAATGCATCGCTTTTGTCATTACATTCCACCTCTTGCTCCTCACTGTCTTCTGCGCCTTGTATTCTCTACTGTGAATGTGAATGTGTGTGTCGTTGCTGAATGTGTACAAAGTGCTGAAGCTCTTAAGGTTTTTAAATAAAGCGTACGTTATTCACATTCTACACCTTTATTCTTCATGTCTACATCACCTCTGCTTGCACCCTTTCATTACTATTAAGGCCGGCCGCGGTGGCCGAGCGGTTCTAGGCGCTACAGTCTGGAACCGCGCGACCGCTACGGTCGCAGGTTCAAATCCTGCCTCGGGCATGGATGTGTGCGATGTCCTTAGGTTAGTTATGTTTAAGTAGTTCTGAGTACTAGGGGACTGATGACCTCAGAAGCTAAGTTCCATAGTGCTCAGAGACATTTGAACCATTACTATTAAAGAGAAGTCCTCGAAGGTTATCTTTAAGTTTTGGAAAGCAGATGAGACCTAGTCGGGAATGTATCGATGACAGAGAACACAATTGATGGATTGTTTCAGATGTCGCAGCGCTCGTCTGTACTCCATCTGTAGACGAACTCTCCGAATTCGTATTTTCTGTTTTTTGAGATTCTGTTTCTCACGCAACGACATAGTTACGATGCACACAGACATGTTACACGAAAAAAACTCGGAGCACTCTAGCGCCAGCGTATTTCAACTTCCATCTCCGATGCTAGGAGGTCAACCGAGTAATTTGCATGACATGTAATACCTCAACCGATATTGAGAACAGAATAAAAAATTTGGAGGCATCACTTTTCATCACGCTTTCGTACATCGAAAAAATTTATCTTTACATTGCTTTTCGCAAATAAGCGGTCTCTTATTCCATAGCGGAATTTATACACATGTACAACCTTAAATTACCTTTCTCTGTCCAAACCACGCTAACACTGCGATAAACAGCTTTCTTCAGTCAGATACTGATACTTACGGGGAGATTGCAGAAACGGAACCAAGTGATGAACAGAAAATACATGGTGCAAAGTGCAACCTACAAACGGGCACAACAAGTTCTATTAATTATCTGACCTAGACCAAAACAAATAAAATTTGGATACAGAGTATGTGCTTATTGAGGACTGGGAAGGGTATTTCAGGATATTCATGGTACGATAAAACAGTAACACTTGACGGAAGGGAGACCTTCAAGATCTTGCAGGAAACAGTTGTATTGTATTTCGATGTATCTGTAGAAAAACAGTTACCAGCCTCCTCCTCTCCTGAAACTTTCGAAACCTGCTGGAGCTTCTAATAGGTGCTTCTATTGGAGTGTAGTATTGAATTCTATGGTACACTAAAAGACCCAATCCTCTGCCCATTCTTCCTTGGCGAGTTTCGTCCTCTGCAACCTGATATCTGAGGATAGTAAATGACATTAATTACAGGGTGAGAAACACTGGCCTTGTTCGTCATCTGTTCGTCCTAGTCATTGTAAACTAATCCCAAGTGACCTCGTTACCACGGAAAGGAGATTCATGTACCTCTTCGCTTAGTTGCAGTACCCGAATACTCATTTTACTGATCCATAGTCATTGCTGAACACATTGCTATACGCATTTGGATTGTTACTCTACAGAACGTTCTAGAGCCTCGCGGGACGACCAGATTTGAGACTCTCTCGAATCGCTATAGCTTCAGCTGTAGAAAATGAGACATATGGTGGAAGACGAAACTGCTTGGAATATTTCAGCTTCTGGACAAGAAATACACGTCGTACTGCTGAAATCTCTTGAACGAACAAGCCATTAGTATAAACATAACAATGTTCATCGAATAGGACAGTCGAATTGATTGTGCCAGAACAGTTTTTCGTAAAACCGTAGAAGAGAATCTCGAGGTTTACAAACAGATGTAGAAATGGAATACCAAGTGGGCCTATGTAGATATCAGATTGAATTCAACCGTAGGTGTTAAACACCGGATCTAATGCTTAAAATAGTAAGGAATAAAGACGCTACATATCAGATTTGGAACTTATGTGCTGAGGAATTTATCTTACATCCCGTAGGAGGGTGATTAATCTATTGTTGGACAGCTGTCTCTCTAGGCCAATAAACCTTCTCGCGAGTTAAACAGAGAACCGACTCGTAGCGATAACGTATTAGACCTTCTGGTGACAAACAGACCCGAAACATTTGAAACAGTTAACGCAGAACAGGGTATCAGCTATCATAAAGTGGTTACTGCACCGATCATTTCAGCCGTAAACAGAAATATTAAAAAAGCTAGGAAGGTTTTTCTGTGTATCAAAAGTGACAAAAGCAGATTTCAGAGTACTTGACGGCTCAACACAAAAGTTTCGTCTCAAGTACAGATGGGGTTAAGGATCAGTGGACTAAGTTCAATATCACCGTACAATATGCATTAAATGAGTATGTGCCAAGCAAGATCGTAAGAGATGGAAGAGAGCCACCGTTGTATAACAACCGAGTTAGAAAACAGCTACGGAAGCAAAGGGAACTTCACAACAAAAATAAACATAACAAAAGCCTTGCATACAAACAAAAATTACATAAAGTGAAATGTAGTATGAGGAGGGCTATGCAAGAGGCGTTCAACGAATTCGAAAGTGAAGTTCTGTGTACTGACTTGGCAGAAAATCCTAAGAAATTTTGGTTTTATGTCAAAGCAGTAGGTGGACCAAAACAAAATGTCCAGACACGCTGTGACCAAAATGGTACTGAAACAGAGGATGACAGACTAAAGGCCGAAATACTAAAAGCCTTTATCCAAAGCTGTTTCACAGAGGAAGACTGCACTGTAGTTCCTTCTCTAGATTGTCGCACAGATGACAAAATGGTAGATATCGAAATAGGTGAACGACAGATAGAAAAACAATTAAAATCACTCAAAAGAGGAAAGGCTGCTGGACCTGATGGGATACCAGTTCTATTTTACAGAGAATACGCGAAGACACTTGTTCCCCTTCTTGTAGCGGTGTACCGTGGGTCTCTAGAAGAACGTAGCGTTCCAAAACATTGGAAAATGGCACAAGTCATCCCCGTATTCAGGAAGGGACGTCGAACAAGTGTGCAGAACTATAGACCTATATCTCTAACGTCGATCAGTTGTAGAAATTTGGAACACGTATTATGTTCGAGTATAATGACTTTCCTAAAGACTAGAAATGTACTTTGTAGGAATCAGCATGGATTTCGAAAAAAACGATCATGTGAAACCCAGCTCGCGCTATTCGTCCACGAGACTCAGAGGGGGTTCCCAGGTAGATGCCGTGTGTCTTAACTTCCGCAAGGCGTTCGATACAGTTCGCCACAGTCGTTTAATGGACAAAGTAAGAGCATATGGACTATCAGACCAACTGTGTGATTGGATTGAAGAGTTCCTAGATAACAGAACGCAGCATGTCATTTTCAATGGAGAGAAGCCTTCCGAAGTAAGAGTGATTTCAGGTGTGCCGCAGGGGAGTGTCGTAGGACCGTTGCTATTCACAATATACACAAATGACCTTGTGGATAACATCGGAAGTTCACTGAGGCTTTTGGCGGACGATGCTGTGGTACATCGAGGGTTTGTAAGAACGGAAAATTGTACTGAAATGCAGGAGGATCTGCAACGAATTGACACATGGTGCAGGGAATGGCAATTGAATCTCAATGTAGACAAGTGTAATGTGCAGCGAATACATAGAAAGAAAGATCCTTTATCATTTAGCTACAATGTAGCAGTTCAGCAACTGGAAACAGTTAATTCCATAAATTATCTGGCAGTACGCATTAGGAGTGATTTATAATGCAATGATCATATAAAGATGATAGTCGGTAAAGCAGATGCCAGACTGAGATTCATTGGAAGAATCCTAAGGAAATGCAATCCGAAAACAAACGAAGTAGGTTACAGTACACTTGTTCGCCCACTGCTTGAATATTGCTCACCAGTGTGGGATCCGTACCAGATAGGGTTGATAGAAGAGATAGAAAAGATTCAACGGGGAGCAGCGCGCCTCGTTATAGGATCATTTAGTAATCGTGAAAGCGTTACGGAGATGATAGATAAACTCCAATGGAAGACTCTGCAGGAGAGACGCTCAGTAGCTCGGTACGGGCTTTTGTTGAAATTTCGAGAACATACCTTCACCGAGGATTCAAGCAGTATATAGCTCCCTCCTATGTATATGTCGCGAAGAGACCATGAGGATAAAATCAGAGAGATTAGAGCCCACACAGAGGCATACCGACAATCTTTCTTTCCACGAATAGTACGAGACTTGAATAGAAGGGAGAACCGATATATGTACTCAAAGTACCCTCCGCCACACATCGTTAGGTGGCTTGTGGAGTATGGATGTGGATGTAGATGTAGAAGTACTTTGTTGTCAAGCACAACATCTAACGAAGTCTCTCGGTTCTGTGTTCCAGTTACGATTTCTGAGATTCCTTGTTGTACTCCACATATCAGATATCTTAATATCACTATTCATTGATTCACAATAATTTATCCAGAGTAGACGTTTTTAGTTCTTTCGTGCAACACGTTAGTTTTAGCATTCGTCTTCTAGCAATGCAGGTTGTCTTCTGAAGATAAGGAGAGCTTATATTGCTTAAGCGCTAGTCCACGTTGCGCAGTAATTGTGAAGATTTCGTATCCCATGTCACAGAGCTGTCAATCTGTAACGAAGTAGCTTGTCGTTTTTGGGAGAGAGAGATCTGTCACATTTAATGCATTGAACAATGTGTAGCAGGTTACGTTCTATGGATCCGTTTCTGGCACAACAGCTACTGTATTCTCCACGATTGTTTGAAAGAGTGCCAAGGAGTGTTAGGAAAGAATTCCACGTTCTTGCTGTCGGTTTGTCATCAGAACATTATGGAAATGATCTGATCCTAATGGGTCATGCCTATTAAGTAGAAACCGTATCATCTGGTAACGAACATAACGTGATAACGTCAACAGAGCTGCCTTTATGGGGGAAGAGACATCAGGAGAGGACAGCCATCGTTGACAATTGACAGTATTTAAACAACAAAATCGGTAGCACCCGTCGTAAACGGTGTGAAAGCATTTATTACAGAAAATCGATTTTAGTCACTGAGTGACCACCATCAGTGCAAATATTAAAGTCTTGAAGACCCAAGTAATAATAGCAAATGTTACAACTTCAAGTTGGGATCAAATGGCCTTGAGCACTACGGGACTAAATATCTGACGTCATCAGTCCCCTAGAACTTAGAACTACTTAAACATAACTAACCTAAGGACATCACACACATCCATGCCCGAGGCAGGATTCGAACCCGCGAATGTAGCGGTCGCGCGGTTCCGGACTGAAGCGCCTAGAACCGCTCGGCCACCACTGCCGGCCGAATTGGGATCAATATAGAAGAACATGGCAGTTGACGACAGATTTTTTCTTAAGTGCTATGCTCTTCTATAATGTATACCCAACAGGAGCATCGTCTTAGTGTCAATGTCCCACAGTGCAGGCTCAAAATATGAACATTTCACACTATCTCTTGCTGTGGCAAACGGACACAATCGTTTGCTGCCTTTTGCGTTTGATATGGTGTATGGTGTGTCTTAAGAGGCTTCTGGAGGCATCATTAATTTATGGGCGGTTGTCAGAAAACCACCCAAAATTGTTTATCATGTATTCTTTCTACCAAAACCGAGCCGCGGATTCCAAGACGGATTTTAATACACTCCTGGAAATTGAAATAAGAACACCGTGAATTCATTGTCCCAGGAAGGGGAAACTTTATTGACACATTCCTGGGGTCAGATACATCACATGATCACACTGACAGAACCACAGGCACATAGACACAGGCAACAGAGCATGCACAATGTCGGCACTAGTACAGTGTATATCCACCTTTCGCAGCAATGCAGGCTGCTATTCTCCCATGGAGACGATCGTAGAGATGCTGGATGTAGTCCTGTGGAACGGCTTGCCATGCCATTTCCACCTGGCGCCTCAGTTGGACCAGCGTTCGTGCTGGACGTGCAGACCGCGTGAGACGACGCTTCATCCAGTCCCAAACATGCTCAATGGGAGACAGATCCGGAGATCTTGCTGGCCAGGGTAGTTGACTTACACCTTCTAGAGTACGTTGGGTGGCACGGGATACATGCGGACGTGCATAGTCCTGTTGGAACAGCAAGTTCCCTTGCCGGTCTAGGAATGGTAGAACGATGGGTTGGATGACGGTTTGGATGTACCGTGCACTATTCAGTGTCCCCTCGACGATCACCAGTGGTGTACGGCCAGTGTAGGAGATCGCTCCCCTCACCATGATGCCGGGTGTTGGCCCTGTGTGCCTCGGTCGTATGCAGTCCTGATTGTGGCGCTCACCTGCACGGCGCCAAACACGCATAAGACCATCATTGGCACCAAGGCAGAAGCGACTCTCATCGCTGAAGACGACACGTCTCCATTCGTCCCTCCATTCACGCCTGTCGCGACACCACTGGAGGCGGGCTGCACGATGTTGGGGCGTGAGCGGAAGACGGCCTAACGGTGTGCGGGACCGTAGCCCAGCTTCATACAGACGGTTGCGAATGGTCCTCGCAGATACCCCAGAAGCAACAGTGTCCCTAATTTGCTGGGAAGTGGCGGTGCGGTCCCCTACGGCACTGCGTAGGATCCTACGGTATTGACGTGCATCCGTGCGTCGCTGCGGTCCGGTCCCAGGTCGACGGGCACGTGCACCTTCCGCCGACCACTGGCGACAACATCGATGTACTGTGGAGACCTCACGCCCCACATGTTGAGCAATTCGGCGGTACGTCCACCCGGCCTCCCGCATGCCCACTATACACCCTCGCTCAAAGTCCGTCAGCTGCACATACGGTCCACGTCCACGCTGTCGTGGCATGCTACCAGTGTTAAAGACTGCGATGGAGCTCCGTATGCCACGGCAAACTGGCTGACACTGACGGCGGCGGTGCACAAATGCTGCGCAGCTAGCGCCATTCGACGGCTAGCACCGCGGTTCCTGGTGTGTCCGCTGTGCCGTGCGTGTGATCATTGCTTGTACAGCCCTCTCGCAGTGTCCGGAGCAAGTATGGTGGGTCTGACACACCGGTGTCAATGTGTTCTTTTTTCCACTTCCAGGAGTGTAGCATATGAGTGGATTTCCTACAATATACTCCTACGATGCCGAGTCCGTTTCCGTGAGACGAAGGTCTAAAGTTACCCTACTTGAACAAGTAAAAAATGCACGTGTAACGGGGTGCGAGGCGAAATAGTAGCTTAAACGGCGGAGATTCAATCGTCTCTACTGGTAATGTATTTGTCGAAGTTGATCGCATTGTTCCAAGGCAAAATCGCTGGCAACCGAAATGTACTGCTTCAAGTTTATGAGGTGCACCTTTGGTATCCATAGTCGATGACTGAGCGGAGGAGGCCCTAGGATATGTTCAAGAGAATGGTGGGCTCCACACCCTACCAAGTTACATCTACAGATATCGTAATGTTAATGCTGTTTCCTAATTACAAGAGATATGTGATCATCCCATCTGAAGCGCGTTCCAAACACCACAGGCTTCTCTTGCCTATTGGAGGGAGACACTATGTAATGAAATGGATGAATTACACCGTCGCAACCAGCTCCGGTTAAAGAGAACTATGGAACATTTCTGAGTTGAAATTGTTAGGTTGTTGACTTTGTAACAGCGTGTTAATGCGTAAACGACTCTGACTAAAGCCGTGCAAAGATATTCAAGATCATGCTGTACAGGATTCAAGACGCTGACTAGGCTTCAAGATCGTGGTGTGTAGGAGAAAGGTATAAATCATCTGCAACCCGGATAGTTTCAATGCTGGGTGAAATGATGTTGTACGTGGTCCGTATCTCGTGTGTACGTTTAAAACATATAAGTGCTGGGCATGGAGCACTGAGGCAGTCCTCTCTAGGTTTTAATAGCAATTTGTTCTGCAGTCAGAGCACTGTATCTTAGGAAGGTTTGAATGCCAAACAAAAACGTCTCTGTAATACACATATCGCTTAATTTTTGTAGTGGAAGTGAAATTTAAACGTTGTCGTGCGCACCTTTATGTCTATAAACGCTAATGGAAAAATGTTGCCTAGTGTTGAACGAAAAATTTCTAAATGTATAGTACGATGAATGCATAGTTTCCGTTACCCTCCGGAAACCCCACCTGGTTTTCTGAAAGCAAATACTTCTATCGCAGCTACCACTCTGAGTGGGTCTTAATAAACCATCCAAGGGTCCTTCTGGCTCAAGACGACGTTCTACTTCCGGCCATTGCTTTAGGTCAAGGAGCTGGAATAATTATGAACTGTTCAGTGAGGAAAAGAGTGTCATCCAAATACCGTTGAAAGTTCGTAGAAACTTTGTCAATGCACTATTTGGCGAATTACACAGCGAATGATAGTGAACATGATTCACTCCAAGGACAGAGTTCGTCGAGGACTGCAGCATTTCCTTCAGCTCTTTTAGCTGAAAAGGTGATCACAGGATATGGCCAGATTCTATGGCTACCGGTGGAGTAACGGGACTGCAATCGTGAGACAAACATTTGGTACGGGCTTCTTCACTAACATCAGAAGAGTTCTTGGAAGCCCACGTTGTAGTACTGAAGCACAGGGAAAGTTTTGTGCGCGTTAAATACTCTGTGAGGTGTAAAATTAGTCGCGCAATATTTGAGTTTCATATAAGTAATGTATCAAAATTTTACTGAACCATAAAGTTCTATCCATTTGAGTGGCATTCCCTACTGTTTGTGGCAAAAGTGGGGAAGTAGCGGAAAAATGCTCCTACAGGAGCACTAAAACGGCGAACACGCTGTTGTTCAAAAGACTCTGACAGAAAAGTGGAGTACCAGCTGCCTCATCTTGGTTTCCCCAGCTCCTTTAAAAATTTCCCAACAATTTTGGCATGCAGGCAAATTCGCGCGCTTTTTTTATGCAGAGAGATAATGTTAAAGCGGCATTGGAAAAGACACAGTTATACTGGAAGGTAGTAAAAGGTGGCTGTGGCATAGAAAGATCGAAGGAGGCATTAGTAATGTGAGAGAAAGAGAGTGAAACAGTGGCATAGTATCGTAGTTGACAATGCTAGGAAAAGAGTGAAGGAGACTGTGCTAGTGACACAGGAGTAGAGGGAAGGTTCAGTTGGAAGTGAGTGAAAGCCAGTGATAAAAAGAGACAACGTCTACGACAGTGACATCGAGGACGAGAGAGATAGTGATAGTGAGAAGGCGGCGGCAGTTTGAGTGGGTGAATGAAATAGTAGCAGTAAGAGAGAGCAAGAGGGAGACAATGACAGTGACGGGATACAGTAGTAGTAGTAGGCGTGTGGGTTACAGTGAGGGGACTTTGTCGGAATGAGAGATGAGTTGCGCGTTAAATTGAGTGCGAATATGTTCGCGCGCAAAAACATTTGGGAAAATTTTAAAGTTGCTGAGGGAACTACAATGAAGCGGCTGGTAGACCATACTTCAGACAGAGTCATTCCAAACAGGAGAATATTCGAATTTTGTGCTCCGATAGGATTCGTTTTCTCCGGAACTAATTTACCTATCTTGCGATGTAAGCGTTGAAATCACCAGAGGTTGTTCAACAGTGCATTCCACTCCACTTCGCTTACATTGCTTTACGGGGAGAAACGTACCGATAACAGGGTGAATAATACAAAACGTTAATATATCTGCGCTACTGATATCTACAGTCTTATATTAGGGGAACTGATCTATCGTTCCCAAAAAGTGTCTTCTTCCCACAGCAGGAGATGGACACCGTCTTTGGTTTAAATGGCTCTGAGCACTACGGGACTTAACTGCTGAGGTCATCAGTACCCCTGAACTTAGAACTACTTAAACCGAACTAACCTAAGGACATCACACACATCCATGCCCGAGGCAGGATTCGAACCTGCGACCGTAGCGGTCGCGCGGTTCCAGACTATAGCGCCTAGAACCGCTCGGCCATTGCGGCTGGCGACACCGTCTATCCACTCTGGTCTGCTCGACCTGATAATACAGAACTCCCTAGATATGATACGTCTGTCTTGTGCCAAAAAGGTTTCGGAAACGCAAGCTGCAGACATAATTGGATATGAAATCTCTCGGAAGACTTTCTTCATTTTCTTTGGCTGACCGAACGCTCCGCTGAACGTCCCCGAATACCGTGATAGGTGATAGCACATACAATTCCATTTCTTAAATCTCTCATGTGTACCTCTACTTTGGTGGGGAAGAGTACCTCGGTTGTTAATGTGATACTGCTGGTGTTACACGTTTACTGATAGTGGCTGCCATTCTTCGTGAACGTCGTGAAGCTTACTTGCGCGCCGGCTTCATGACATGTCGTTCTTTCCTGGGATAGAGGAGGCAGGGGGATAGTCTGCCAGTTTCCGGCACTCTTCATGTGATATTTGGTAGTTTTGGGGTAATTTTCAAACAAATTGAGGAAAGGGTCAAGTCCAAATTCGTAACTTACTGACTGCTCTGCAGCAAGAGTATGAGACGGTGTCATTTTTCTGTCTGAATACATAAACTCTGAATCACACGTGTTCTAATGTTCTTTTGTCTTCGCAGGTGCTTTACAGCATTTTGTGCTGTATGTGTCTTCCCTGCAGGAAGAAGACACGTAACTTGGGGCAGAAATCAAAGAAAGCACGTTCGACGGAAGTCTATGATTACAGAAATGTGGACATGGAGAAGGTAAGCACTGAGCAAGTCTAAGGTGTATGAAAAATTCCACAATGAAGCCAACGACCAGTTACATTACAGTTAATATAGTCACTGATACAGCACCATACAGAATCTCACTGTACCAGCTTCTGGACTCGGCTAAACTCTCTCAACTACTCGTCATAAACAAGCCATCACCAAACGACAGCTCCTCCTACAGTGCACACTCACCCCACCGTTTTATAAGTGCATTTTCAGCGACAGTGAAATAAGTGTGGATCGAGCCATGTAACCCAATTGCAGCCACACGTCTTCGTATCCATCACCCCCATGACACTAGCCGCTCACTTTCCTATGATCTTCGGATCAGCGTAATAGCTATACCTGCTTACAAAAGGACTCGTAATAACTGGTGACAACGGTAACAACACTATTGGTTGGAATTAAGCTTGTAAACTGAACTGAAGAAAACATTTCGGCTATACACGTACGCATCCCGGACCGACCAAAACTTCCATATGTCACATATTGCCCATATTTTCCATGTTCGCATTTTGTTGTGCATGCGGAGGGAGAGACTAATTATTACAACCGTCACACAGTCTGTGTTTATACGATGTCTGTATATTACATTACAATTTCATTCAGTCAAGCATTCAGTCATTAACGGTTTGAGAAAAGAAGACCGCGTACCTATGTTCTTCCTACTAGGAGGCAACTTCTACACATAATGTGGCAATCAGTCGCAACGCTGCGGACAGCAGCATACTGTCTTTAATAAGTAGTAAAGTGAAGACCGCGTGAAGGCAACCGAAAATTACATTCAGTCGATATTGTTACAGATTTGTGGGTCAAACCGTAAAAACGTGCCTGGTAGGATTAAACATCGTTCCTTTTGAGATTATTCAGGAGTAGCAATTGATGAATGTTTCAAACATTTAGGAAAACTTTATATCTTTTAATGGATAAGTTCATTTCCATTAGTAGATGTAACCCAGACATGTCACACCATCGCAGACCACGCGGTATTAAAATAGGTGCACAGTAGATTGTAATACGTCTACAATTATTTACGTTATCAATCCTCTTCTCAGCAAGCATCGGTGAGGAATGTCTGACATCATGACCTTAACCAGAGCTATATGACACAGCATTATTTTCATGACGCCATCAATAAGGAAATGCGTTTAGTGTACGCAGATGTGTGTTACTTAAGTGATATTCAATGTAGCAGGCTTTCTGAAACTTAGAGTGGCTTGCAATGTTTATGTTCCGAGTCTTGAGATGACATGTCATTCGTCAGTAGTATAGAGATCACAGTGGGATGATGGCAGCAGAATGAATTTACCTTCTGCGGGCACGCGCTCCATCGACTATACTAACCAAGAACGACACACGACCTGTTCTCACAAGTGTACTTCCACCAGTGCCTCATTTCCCGACTTCCAAACTTCACAGAAAGGCAAAGGTCTTGTACTCGAGTTTCAGTCCGGCATATTCCGGCCTTCATATTTCACTACGTGTTTCCTGAATATATCTATCCACATTTGCTTCACATATTCTAAACCTTCATTGTACATACAATTTTTCTCCTTTCAAGAGCCAGTTTAACTATTACAGGATGCCTTAGCACTAGCCGTATTTCTGTGCCACAGTTTTGCCTAGTGTTTTCCGTTAAAATCTTACCTCACGTTTTCATTCTTGTAGCTCTTAGTTCTCTGCCTTATTTGATGTCTTAATTTATAACTGCCATCTGTAGCACCGTACTTCACATCTCTTAAACGATACAGTTATGGACTGCATATGTTGTATAAAATCTGTTTCAGTATTGTAAGTCAAGTGTTTAGAATGTTCGCATCTATTAGAAAAATATGCAACCCACTCTTCCAGGTTTATGGCCGCTTGAAAAAGAGGAGGGTGTCACAAGTGCCTTCTGTCTTTGAGATATTTCCCTGCCAATGGACCCCAGAATCAGCCAGTCACATCAGGAATGGAGATAATAGTGTGGACTGTACGCTGAAGGACGACTATGCAGAGGTAAGTCAATTTCAATACAACCATGTGAAGTAAGCTCGAAGAAAGGGTAAGAAAGAACGAGAGAGAAGAATGACCAAATAAAGTAGCAAACTGTATGCTTTGCAGAATCTGTTACTCTGCCGGATAACTCTTTCATTTGTACATGAAGGACTAAATAAGAATTACATTTTATTACAATCCAGTAATAGTATCTTGCACTGGTTACAAGAACCTAAGGTAAATCTAAGGTGAAAAGCAGCAGTAGTACTCGTGCACTAAGCTTCCTCTATAAAACTGCTGGGGGTTCGGAATATTTCACTCGTTTCATACGCAATAGTGTTCTTCGGCGCTCCACCTTCACGAAATGAAAAACGAAGGTTAACAGTGACTTAGTGCACCAAAATCTGGCAAAAGCTTTCGACGTGCTACCTCAGTCTCCAGTAGACAGGTTACGGCCATAGGGAGTGTTAGTTTGGATATCCTTGCATAAAGCTAAGCACTTCCATAAACTGGTAAAAGCGTATGCCTTCAGTTTAAAAGGAAGACGAAAGATGACTTTAATTTGAGTGCAGTAATTTGAGGAAGTAGTACGAATCCACCGTATAAAAATGCACACAATGGCAGAACGATATAACGTGTGTTTCAGTTCCAGTCCATGTGACGCTTACCTAGAGCCGATGCAGGAGGAAGTTTAGAAACTTTAAGAATAGTTGATAAGAAAATAAATAACCGGAACAGAGACCACAGAGGTGTTAGAGAGGGTAATAGAGGGCGGGGATTCTTAAACAAAAGATAACAGTGCTGCCGTAGAGACCCCCTGTAATGTTCCAGAATCGGAATTCGAGGTTCATTAGGCGGTGTGAAGGAAGAGAAAACTTAAATTGAAATGACGATGGGAAGAATAAGCTAAGACAAATTAGTGCGATCACAAAGATAATTATAAACACAAATTTACATTTTCGTTAGTAAGCACTCTCACTTGCAATTCCCTGCGTTTTTTATTGTGTACTGGCACTTCAAATTTATTTGCTGTAGTGACGTAAGTTAACTGTTTGTTGATGCCTTAGCACCAGTAGCAACAAACTACAGGTAAGTAACTAAGTGTGCTCCATAAATATCTTTCTTTGTCTTTTCACTCTAGTACCTTTTAGCTCTCCAACTTATTCGATATCTTAACTTTCAGCACACATCAATAGCACCGTACTAAAATTCCTTAAAACTGCAATTACGGGCCACTTATTGAATATATAGTCTGTTTAATTATTGCAATTCAGATATGTAAACCTTTATATCTGCTGTATACATGACGTCTTGTTTAAATTAGTGATGGTAAAAACAAAACTCCCCCAGGTTCGTATATTTGGGCGCTTCAAGGTGATAAATGTGGCCGAAGAAATTCCTCCATCTGTTGCCCACAACTGCAGCCTTCCTGTAGAACCTCGCAACCGCCGGAAGAGGCGAGAGAAGAAACAGGAGGATCCCACTGACGTAAGTCAATATTATTACTATCATGATAAACAAGCAGTAGGGAACGGCCAGACAGGGTGTGAGGAAAGAATGTACAGATGGTATCTCAGATGGTATGCACTGCGGAATACTCCACTGCCAGGTAATACACTGAAAAGCCAAAGAAATTGGTACACCTGCCTGATATCATGTAGGGCCCCTGCAAAGCACCCAGAGTACCGGAACACAACGTAGCACGGACTCGAATAACGACTGAAGTAGTGTTGGGGGGAACTGACAGCATGAATCCTGCAGGCCTGTATATAAATCCGTAAGAGTTCGAGGGGATGGAGATCTCTTCTGAACAAGAAATTGCAAGTCTCAATAATGTTCATGTCTGTCTCCAGCTGCACACGCCTCACACCATTACTGAGCCTCCACCAGTCCCCTGCTGACATGCAGGGTCCATGGATTCATGAGGTTGTCACCATAACCGTACACGTCCATCCGCCCGATACAATTTAAATATAGAGACTCGTCCTTCCAGGAAACATGTTTCCACTCGTCAACAGTCCAATGTCGGTGTTGACGCGCCCAGGCGATGCTTAAAGCTTTGTGTACTGCAGTCATCAAGGATATGCAAGTGGGATTTCCGAATCGAAAGCCCATATTGATGATGTTTCGTTGAACCGTTCGCACTCTGACACTTTTTGATGGCTCAGCGTTGAAATCTTCAGTAATTTGCGGAGAGGTTGCTCTTCTGTCACGTTGGACGATTCTCTTCAGTCGTTGTTGTTCTCGTTCTTGCAGGATGTTTTCCCGGCCACATCCATGTCTGGGATTTGATGTTTTACCAGAATCCTGATATTCACGGTGCACTCATGAAATGATTGTACGAGAAAATCCCCACTTCATCGCTACTTCGGAAATGCCGTGTCCTATCACTCGTTTACCGACTGCAACACCACATTCAAACTAAGTTAAATCTTGATAACCTCCCGTTGTAGCAGCAGCAACCTATCTAACAACAGCGCCATACAGTTATTGTCTTATACAGGCGTCGCGGACTCCATAGGTGTATTCTGCCTGTTTATATATCTCTGTATTTCAATACACGTGCCTATATCAGTTTCGTTGGCGCTTCATTGTATTACTGAGGATCGCTCAAGCTCCATAGGTGCTTTCAAAGCATGAGAGACCGCAGCTGACACTCAGATTTACAAGAAGAGCAATGAAAGACATTCACTCTATTACAGAGCAATAATTTTATCCTCAACTTGTTACAACACCCTAAGGTAAAACTAAGGTTGCATGCAAGGATATAAACGTGGAAAGGGATGCTAGGCCATCAGACTGAAGAAGACGGAAGATGAAGAACAATATACATAGGGAGACGTGGCTCTAGTATAATTGGTGTAAATTAAGCAAACAATAAGGTATTAATATGTTCGGAGGAATCATACATTGTCTTATAATATAGCAAGACAGTGTGAAAGGAGTATGAATTTAATGTGTGTTACTAATTACTTTTATTGTAAAAAACAATATATCAAGATATTGACAAAGATAGAGTAAATAACTCTACGTGATGTATTGTTAATCAGGCGTAATATTTCATCCTGGCGGAAGATACAGCGTAGCAATGTCAAAATATACTTATATTTTCGTCAGTATTCTTCCTATTTTAAATCTACCGCCGTAGTTGCTGTAAAATTGCAAGTAGTAACCGAAAACAATCGAAGACGTCACATATCATACGGCTAAAAAGGGATGCGTCATGTTTTTTGTATCATCATAGTCTTGCTTGGTGTCACTCTTTTGTATGGCCGACTCATTTTATATCATCACGCGCCCTATCCCACTGTATATGCAATGGTCTGCTTCTTTTTTTCTAACCTGGCCATATCTTCACAATTTTAACATACATTAAAAACACTGTATTTCACTTTCATTACTGTCTGCAGTGAAGGCTTAGTTACTTAATATGTAATCCATTTAAGAATGCTGAGAAAGACGTCTTAACTTTTCTGTCCTTTAGACGCATGCTATTCTAGATGAATCAGTGATGATAAACTCAAACCTCCCACAGGTTGATTTTACTTGGGACTTTGGAGAGGAAGAGGTGGCTGGAGAGATTCCACGTTTTGAGGGCGACACTTGCGATCGGAGTGCTCAACCTGAAATTTTACCGCAGAAACCAGAGACAGAGTTGTTCGATGCTCCGCAGGAGGGCCGTACTGAGGTAAGTCAGTAGCATTACTACCATGAATAGTTAGTAGGAAGAAATGGCCTGACAGGTAGACAGCGGAAAAAAGCCAGTTACACCTCTGACTGCATGCATTGCCGAATCACCCACTCTGCGATATTTATTTATTTATTTCGAATCTCTCACGCTCCAGACATGCCTTCATGACAGAAAAATGCACTCGTGAGTCACGTTTACCTTTTATTACAATCCAGAAATACTAACGTCCATTGGTTAGAAGACGTTAAAGTTAACTTCAGGTACAACTTAATTTTGCTGAGTTGCACTAAGCTTCAGATGTAAAATTGCCATGACTTCGGAATGCGACTAGCGTGACATGTCGGTCTAAAAGGAGTTGAGATGCACCGATTATGGACGACAGCCTTGGATAGTCGCAGCTGGTCGAGCTCTACTGCTGGCCAGACTCTCATCTGTCCATCGGTGTCGTAAGTTCGAGGCAAACGTGTAAGATTAGAAGCTGACTTTCAGTTTGCGACGAAGACGTTATACACGCAGTGCGATTTCGAATTGTGGGCCGCGGGAGACTGAAACCGGTTGCCTCAATATTAACGCAACTACGACGGGGATAGTGTTTAGCGATTTATGTTAACGTGGAGTAGTTAAATCCGGGAAAAAGTGAAATTATCATAGCACATACTGATTTCGAGACTTTGTCTTAACCAACTCACCACGTTGCAATTTCATGCGGATATAAAACTTTGTATACCTTGTGTCTTAAAGAAAGATACAATTCTTTACTGAAACATACGACCGCATCAAAGCTGGACTGTTCTGATGCTTGCGACTAAGCTTAAGTTGGCCTGTGCCTCCCAGTGGAGTTCGTCCTCAGCCATTTTGTGGGAAGAACACACGAGGTCGGCTACATGCCTCACTGTTCTGTAAATGTAGACCGCCGTTGCCCAACTTGTGTCATCAACACACACTAAACAGAGGTATCATCGCGAAGACGTATTAGTAGTAAAGGGAAAAGCTGCGATGCAATTCTGTAATTGTGTGACATTAGGCAAACCTGTTAGTTGAACTGATGTCTCGAATCCGACATCCACACGCCAGGGGATGTGAAACCAAGAGCTGGAAATAAATGACTATGAACGCCATAAATTAACTTGTTGAGTGGCAGTAGGGGATAAATATAGAAGGCAGAAGGAATCACAAAATGTCAGTGATTGTAGCCGACTAGATGGTGAACGTGCCACCTAAGACAATGATGGAAACGGAATGACTATTACACCAAATCAGTATGCGTGGTAACGGGTACGATGGTTGAATCCCTTGTAAAAGTTCAACAGGATAAATGTGACGACATAAAGATTCCGAATGAACTTATGGAATATTCTATGACATCCACAAAGGCGCTCTACTGGGACTCTTTTATCTACCTTCTAACATAGCTCACACCTAATTGCTCCAGCTAAACTTTCGTGGCGTCTGTTTTGCCTTATTCTGAACTGCCAACGGTTGTTCTAATGCTGACGCTCACATGATCTTGTAATTAAGTTCTTGATGAAAACTATCTGGATAAGTAGACTGTAAGAGTATAAAAATTGTAAGAGCATACGAGCAGTTGGCAGAGACCACATGGAATCAATGGCACAAGCCGTAAGGAAAGGGCGATGAAGGGTTGCCCAGGCATTTTCGGTACAGCTTCTGACAGACGTAGGACGAGAACTGAAACAGATGCCATCCCATCTGTAGGTCCACACCGCTATCAATCATTGTTAATACCGAAGTTATACATAATTACTGCAGTATGTTTATTGGACAGCAATTCATAAAAAGAAATGAGGCAAGAATTTTGATTGGAACTAGCAATAGTAGGCTGCTTTCGAGGCTAAATTATTTAAAATAAGGCTGTAATAATGTTTTGGATCACCTTCTGTCGCAGGCTGAGCAACATCTTAGAGGCAAACTCTACCTCTACATTTACATCTACATATAACTCCGCTAGCCACCAAGCGGTGTGTGGCGGAGGGCACTATTCGCGCCAAAGCCATATTTAACCACCCCCTGTGTTCCACTCGTGGATCGCGCGAGAGAGAAACAACTGTCTCAACAGCTTAGTACGAGCTTTAATTTCCCTTATCTTTGAATGATGATCATTGCGGGATTTGTAAGCTGGTGGTAATAATATATGCTCTACATCCTCGACGAAGATAGGATTTTTGGAATTTAGTAAACAGCCCCTTCCCTTTAGCTCGTCGTCTATCTGCAAGTGTGTCCCACTTCAAACGTCATAACCATGTAATCCGAAGACAACGGATGTGCGAAATACGACTTACACAGTAGTATTTACCAAAAGACTGCGCTTCTTAGTCACAAAAGAGGATTACCTCTGACCACCTGTTACTTCAGGTACTTAATCAGAGTAAATGAATAATTTAGTAGGAAATGGAAATTTGTGCAAACTGTGTTACGGGTTTCGCTGGTCCTGTTATAAAACATAGTCGAGATGCATCCAATGGAAAAGAACACATGTTCTTTCACCCATCATCCTTTCCCATATCTAGACAAAGTTTTCTAATGACCTCGTCAACGATGGTACGTTACGTCTCAATCAGCATACTCCCGTCATTGCGGCTGCCACTGCACGCACTTTCTACATGTTATGTTGCCTCGCCACAGCTGTGCTGTTAGGGATACGTCGGATAATATCTTTTTGAAATTTACTACTGTGTCGTTGATGGTGTTGGACTGGTTATCTGAAATCCTAAGGAAGTCGATTACTTTATTGAACGACTCGATCTGGGACAGATTCTGTACGGCTAAAAACGCTCCTCGCACTTATTAGCTGGGATGATTTGACCGAAGAGAGTGACGTGTTCCCGGGTTAGATTCCCGGCGGGGTCAGGGATTTTCTCTGCCTCGTGATGGCTGGGTGTTGTGTGCTGTCCGTAGGTTAGTTAGGTTTAAGTAGTTCTAAGTTCTAGGGGGCTGATGACCATAGCTGTTAAGTCCCATACTGCTCAGAGCCATTTGAACCATTTTTTATAGTGACGTACACAAATGCGCGCAAAATAGTTCCACGTGATAACACAGTAACAATTCTAGATATAAAAGTGTTACCACTGCATGAATACAAATGTGTGATACGTAACGTCACAGAAATCATTGGTGAGAAATATATTACTCAACAAGAAGAATACTAGTAATTCATTAGGAAGTATTTCTACTTATTGGAGGTTAAAAATATGAAATCATACGTATAACAGACATCAGTTAAGTAGAAAAACATCATCTGTTGGGGAGAAGCGGCTGTAACGTTATTGGAGTGAATTAAAACATAAAGCTTTAACAACTTCAGAGCAATTATACAAGTTCTAGTATATGACACATGAATGTGAAAGGCGTATGAACGTTTTATACTTGACTAAACACTTATTGTAAATGAAATTAATTATCTGGACAACTGACAAATATACTGCATTTAATTCCAAACGATATCACGATAATTAGATGTATTACTTAACTTTACTACATGATTCGGAGTAGTAATAAAAAACATATATATCGACATTTTCTTTAGCAAGCTCCCTTGTTTAGAGTTGAGTGTATGTTTTGCTACGTAGTTGCTGTACGTCTTTATGTGTCCTATGTAAGAAGTAAACAAAAACCATCAAAAACAATACATGCCATATAGACCATAGACAATGTCTGATATTTTTAGATAATCATTCTTTTAGAAAGTTTCATTCTTCTGCGTGGTCATTTTGTATCATGGTGTGCACGAAGCACTGCATGGGCAATAACCTGCTTCTTATGTTCGAACCTGAACATCTCTTAACAATTCTTCCTTTCAAGCGCCCGATTAACTATTCCTCCTTGCCTTACGAATATTCACGTTAGCCCTCCTGATCAGTCTTCCTCATAAAAATGTTCCCCCTCCATTAAATTCCTGTACCACATAGTTCTCTACCTCTATCTTACTTTTTAACAAACATCTTTAGCACTGTTTCATCATCTTTACTACAACCTACACATAGAGATCTCGTATAACACATTTCAGAAAGTTAAGTCAGTATCTAAGGTTCCCTGTAGGTTAGAAGCTTGCCTTTACAGCTGAGTCAGTGCTGATGAAGTCAAACCATCCACAGGTCCGCATCATTGGGCGTTTCGACGTGACCAATGTGCTACAAGATATTCCACCGCTCGAGAACGACGCCTGTAAACTGACTGTGGACGCCGAGACTATTTGCAAGAAAGCAGAGGCGGAATTCGTTGATCTGCCGAAGGAGGATCCCTCTGAGGTATGTTAGTGTTATTAGTACAATGAAGATCTAGCAGGAATAAATGGCCACTCAGTTTGGAGCGACGAAAAGACAAATACATCTGAGACTGTCTGTATTGCAGAAACAGCCAACCTGTCGGACGATAATTTTCGCGTACCTCTCACAATCCGGTTACCTGTCATGACTATAAAATGTAGTCGACTGTCTCGTTTACATGAAGGACTAAACGAGAGGTTCACTATATTACAATCCTATATTACACGCTAAGACAAAAGAACGACGCACCACAAACGAATTATCAGAATGGGAAGGATATCGGTAGACGTGATGTTCAGGTGTACAGGTACAGACAAACAAATGATTATGCGTTCAAAAAAATTGGATGATCTTAACAAACTGAACAAGTCAGAAACGCGTTGGTACACCTGTGGACCTTCTCCAAGCAGTTGGTGGCCTTGGCATTGATTGACATGATTGTCTGATGTCCTCCTGAGATATCGTGCCACATTCTGTCCAACTGTTGCGTTAGATGGTCAAAATCCTCAGTTGGTTGCAGGTTCCCTTCCACAATGCTGCAGACGTTTTCAGTTGGAAAGAGATCCGGCGACTTTGCTGGTGAGGTTAAGTTTCGGCAAGAACGAAGACAATCAGCAGAAAATCTCGCTCTGTGCGGAAAAGCATTATCTTGCTGAAATTTAATCCGAGGACGGTTTGTCATAAAGGGCAATAAAACGGGGTGCAGAATACCTTCGACGCACCGCAGTGCTGTAAGATTGCCACGGATGACAACCAACCGAGTCCTTCTATGAAAGGAAAAGGTGCACTAAGCATTATTTCTTGTTGTCGGTCCATACGTCTGGCGACATTCAAATTGGTATCTCACTGATGTCTGGGGCGTATATATGCGTTTTCAGCTATGTATCTCTTTGACACGAGTAGAATTGTCTTCAGCGAAGAAGCTCTCTTCGAGTTGAGCACCGGTGACCAAAGAAGACGTGTCTCAGGCAGCCCCTGGCTGCTGCGCTCCGTACAGTCTGACAGCCAGGAGTGACGGTCTGGGGCGCCATTCTTTTTCACAACTGGAACCACTTGGATTCCATTCGTGGCTCCATTACAGCACAGCTGTATGTCGACGGTATTCCACGCAACCCTTTGTTGCTATCTGGGGCTTATATTTCAGCAAGACGAGAGTTTATACTGCCTCCCTTTTGCTTGGCAGATTCTACCATGACCATCAAGTTCGTCGGATCTGTCCCCAATTCAGAACGTTCGTAGTGTTATGCGTGTTGTCCTCCGTCCAGTTCGAGATTTTGATGCAGTAAACACTCCTATTGGCAGAATATGCCACGATGCCGGGAGCACATCCAGTAACTGCAATAATCTGTGCCACGTCGAAAAACTGCTGGTATAAAGCCCAGAGGAGGAACAGCGCATTGTTGACTCCCTCAATTTGTGAAGCCCTTTCTCTTACATAAATAATTCAGTTTAACTGAAACTGTAGTAATTTGTTAGTCTATATATGTACATCACTTGGTTATTTAGAGTGTACTCACATCCTTCAATTACTAGACACTAAACTGAATCCAATGTCTAACGCGATGGTATCACTAGAGAGTATAAGCTTCCACTGCAAAATTGTCTCGGGTTCGGTATGGTTACATGGCACCCTGCAACGACTTGAGTCGTGCCAGTTGTAGACCATAGTTCTTGCGAGTCACAAGTGACAGTATGTCACTGCTGGCTGGAGTCACATCCTTCCGTCTACATCGCAGGTTCGAGGTAGTGGTGTAAGATAAGCAGTTACCTTTTATTTCGCGACAAAGACGTTATTTACGTAGCGTGATTTCTGATTGGGAAATGACGAATACTCAAATCGATTGACTCACTTTCAACGCATCTATGACGATCAATATTTTACGTAATTTATGGAAATGTGAACAATCTAGATCGGGATAGTCGGTGAACATTTAAAAGGGCGCGTACTGATTTCGAGTACTGTGTCTTAGCCGACTCACAACTTCTCCACGTTGTAGTTTTCTTTGGAATATCGTCTCTATCTGGCTTGTTTCTTCCGGAGATGTTAGACTTCGCCGAAGTCGACTCCTTCAGAGATGAACTGTTCTATTAGTTTCAAGTGATCTCAAGTACCTCTTGCTTCAACGAGATTGCATCCTTAGCTACTGGCTGGAAAGAACCGAGGAAATTACCAACCTGCTGGACAGTAATGTAAACATTGACAGCAGTAGCATCGGTTCGTCTGCTCGATTACGCACCAAACAGAAACATTAAAGCGAAGACGTATCATTATCAAAGGAAAAGATCGCGATGTACTCACATGTTTAAGCGACCTAAGAAAACCTATTACCTGAACTGGGCGCCATAGTAGGGTATGTTAGTGTAATAGGATATGAAACCGGAGGCAGAATGAGATGTCCCCTGAATACCACAGATGACCATGTTACGAAGTAGAATATCATCGATAAAGCAGTCAAAAACAATTACATCACTACAGTGACTGATACCCATGAGAATTTGACGTCCCATGTAACGCAGATTTTAGAAACCGACGGAATTATGACATTAACGCAGTAAGATTGGTAACGAGGACTTTCGTTTCATCCAAAGTTACATCTAAGGACATGTCGGGAACAGATGGAAGATTCATTGAAATATTTATGACGAACAGTGATACTGAGCCTTTCTGCTGTGACAGATTGATAATTCACTGAATGTTACACCAAAGAATGCGGATAACCTAACACACAAAATAACGCTGAACGTTTTATCATCTGATATGACAATAAGAATTAACAACGACGAGTTTAAAGGAGAATGGTATGGTGAAGTGTGTTGAATGTCAGAAGATTAATAAAGCTACTGCGTGTGAAGGTACAAGGACACCTCCTATGTTACATAAGTTCAGTCGCCCCTGCTACCAGAATATACGATGACAGAATATTTTTCGTGTAAGGATCCGTCTGTTTAGCCTCATCCACTATTTTGCTGTGAATAGCATCAGAACAGCTATAACCCTTGGCACGCACGGAACAGGCAACTATTAGAATATCAACCCGAGGCACAACCGTTGCTCTTGTTGTGTCCTGTCTGAAGAATGGCATTATGCAGCTCGCCACAGTAGTCGATCGAGTGAGAGCCTCTTGGTTTCTTCATAACTATGGCAAGCGTCATTCATGTGAGTCCACTTTACATGCTCAAGTCTTCATCTATCAGCAGAATTTTACAAACATCCCACGTTCCACGATCACACACACTCCCTCAGTCCTTTTCCACCAACTTGATAACCCCCTGAGGCTTCATGATGCATCCTATCAACAGATTCCACCTTTTATTCACTTTCTGTCATAAAAATATTTTTCTCCCCAGCTCGATTGAGTTGCCCCATGTAAGCCACGCCCTAGGTCGACTTCGTCTTCAGCGCTCTCCTGGAACACTCCCCTTCAAAACCATCTGCCCTTTTCTGCCCTGAACTGCTTACAGTTCACGTTTCATTCATGTACAAAGCTAGACTTCAGACAAATACCTTCAGAAAAGACCATGTGACATAGAATTTTGCTATTGGCGTTCTCAGTTTTACATCTTCTGCACTTCAGCATCCATTTGATATATTTCCACCCAAGTAGCAAAACTCTTTTGATACTTTCAATGTCATTTCCTAATCCATTTCCCTCCGTAGCTCACAATTTCGATTTTATTCTACTGCATTTTACTACCTTACTTTCGCTTTTTTAACATTCAGCTAACAACATATTTTCAATAGGTTACCCATTTCTTTCAGCTAATAATTCAAGTAAAGTACCGTCTCTGATATAATTGCATTGTCATCGAATAAACAAAAGTTTTATTTCATTTTCTTCCAGAACTAAAATATTCATTCCAAGTTTCGGTTTCCTTTCCGTATCACTTGCTGAATGTCCACACTGAATAGCATGTGGAACAGGCTAAAAGCCTGTCTAATTCGTGACTCGCATTTCATCCTTGTTACCTTCAGAAATGCAGCAGGTATGAACGTCCGTTTGCTTTGCTTCAGTGTATCTCCCAAGTTGTAGAATTGAGTCAGTAATAGTTCGTGCATCTCTACATCCCTCTTGAACCTAACCTCATCTTTTGCCAGTCTAATAATAATTTCGTGTTTCCAACCATTCCATTAACATTCACACTCCTTTGGAATTTTTCCACTTTCGAAGTGGGATCATTACATATTTTTGAAGACCGGGAGTATGTATCCAGCCGTGCTCGTGTTACATGTCTGGTGAACTCTTTTTTTTTTCTTGCTTCTCACAATGATCCCAATAACAGTAAAGAAGTTTTGTCTACTCTAGGTGTCCTTCTTCGACATATGTCTTTCAGTGGTCTGTGAAATTCCTTTCACAGTATAATGTGTTCCTTCATACCATCGTCTAATTCCTCTTTCCTTTCGATAGTAATTACTTCAAGCTGGTACTCTTTGTTGAACCTGTCCGTAGGCTGTATCCCCGTTTCAGTCTTTCTTTTCTTGCTTCATACTGTCTTGCAATCTGATCCATAGGTATTCATTTATGTGATTTTCTCCAAAGTTTTCTTAAATTTTCCTGTGTGGGGCGTCTGTTATTCCCCCAGTGAAGTTTAGAGTTTCTTCTCCATTATTTTTAAACCTGTGTATTCACATCTGCTGGCTTAATTTTCTGTATTTAGGTATTTTCTTCTTTCGTGAATAAAATTCTTTACTGATGAGTTGTCTTTTCCTCCATTTGATCCTATGCAGCTCTCATGATCACATCTCTCGAAACCAACCGTTCGTCATCTTTTGCAATACATCTCCCTTTCTGAATCAGCGGTTGCCTAAAGCTCCCTTTGAAACACTCGATAGTCTTCTGAAGTCTTCTGCTATCTCCAGGTTTCTAAAAGATACATAGATTCCTTTCACTTTAAAAAAAAGACCAAATTCAACTGATTTCTGTGCACATTTTTCTGGACGCCTTTCTATATAATTACTTGACCATAGCTCATGGTGCTCTGTTATATTTTATATTGTCCTGCTCTCGAATTCCTGCCTTGCATCACAATTACTTGTTTTCTCTTTTCATGCAATGAATATGTTTTTCTATTGAAACTTAATTTATTTCCACCTTCTAATGATGTACAAGCTAGCAGCCTATCATATTAACATCATGTGGGTGTAAGACTGATGTTTATCTGGCTACACATGTTCATCTGGCTACTAAGTTGTTCGGCCGCATTCCTATTTTCTTGTTCATAAACAAATCATCTCCTGAGAAATTTCCTTTTGTTTTCAGCTGTAGGAAGTACCCACACAACAAACCCCACCACACTGACTAAATTAGCTCCCTTTAGCAGGAATACGTGTATCAGAGGGAAGTGCCTAATCAGGACGCCAACGAGCACCTTACTTCGTCCCGCTGGCTGGAATGAGGCACGCCTCAGCCAGGTAGCAGGCTTCACCAGTGAGGCAGCTGCATACAGTGGCACTTTACACTATACGCCGGCAGGCAGTGAGTTGTCTTTTCGTTCGCGATTCCATCATTTTATTGCAGCAGGTTCCCTCATACCCTGAAGCCCAGCACAATATCACATATTTCCGTATTTACTTTAAGTTATGTTCGGTGTCCAGAAACCGCAAAATGCACTGAATAAGCAAATGTGCACTACGGGAAGGAGAGGAAATGGGTAATTTTGGAGGACTCGTAACATCTGAAATCAAACGATGCTTATAACTGACACACAGTTCTTCATTGAATAAAAGTAAACCACCGAGTTGGGTAATTCCCAGTTACAAGACTGCTCGCAAGCAGTGGAACTATCCGTTTTAGATCAACATCAATAAATTCAGAACAGATAATTCGATAACAGTAACGACACATACATCAGACTGACTTACAAGCAAGGAATTACATTGAAAGGGCAACTTCATTAATAACCTGCCAGAAATCGTATCAGTGTGTATCTAGTTAAAGTCTCGTTGCTAATAGAGAGATCTTCAGCGGTATCCCATTGCACATTGTGCGATAGACGAAGACTCTTGTTTGTAAACAATTTACTTCTCTTTTATATTTTTTAACGGTTAGCAGCCGTACGGTACTCTCTGAAGGCTTGACTTCTTAGCGCTTCTCTGACGTTAACAGGACGATGTGCTCCTGTCCTGGATTTGATTATACTCTGCTGCTACAACTCGAAATCTTCTATCATTGCTCGTGGAACTCGTACATGAGACCATCTTTGGCAATTGACTGTGCTCGTATATTACAAATGTTGTGAGGCTGGTCTAAGATTTTAAATTTTCTCAAGCAGTTTAATGCTGTTTTGTTCAGCCAACTAACCTATCATGACTTCATTAAGTTCATTATGTAGATCTCTAGCTGTAGACCATCGGATTTATTTGAAAATGTGTCTTAAGCATCTCTTTCATATGACTTGAATATATTTGTCTGGAGTACTGTGCCCCAAAACGAACTTCTGTATGTCTTGGCCTTATTGTGACTGCCTTATAACGTCTTATTTTTGATTTGACTTTCACGTTTTCGCTGTCTAGTAAGGGATGTAGGGTATCAATTAGTCTGATCGTCTTCTCTTTCTTAACTTGTATGTGTAAGTTGAATGTAAATTTATTGTCTAATAATACACCTAGGTATTTGACGTGGTTGGTCCCCTGTATCTGTCTGTTATTGATTTGTTGTCTGCCCCTCAGGTCTGGTCTTCTTGTGGAGAACAGTACTAAGCGTTTCTTATCAGTACTTAGACGCACCATGTTATATTTTGTCCGGTGCTCTGTGACAGTCAGATTGCCTCTAAAGGCGGCCTATGGCTGCATTCACTCTGTCACAACATCGTTTGCTAAATACCCCAGCTTACTAGTTTATAAATTGTGACAGACCGGAGACGCCATGTAAAAGTGCATCATTTATTAGCAATCAGCTGTTATGGATATCGTTAAATCTTCTTTTTATTTCATCTCTTCTTTGCACTACACGCGTAATAACAAGAATGGTATTCCGTATTAACTGTTTGTTCGTCACAGTGTCTGGATATACTATGCTACTATTGTTTTATTATGTAAGTCCTAGGTGAAGACTGATTTTGTCACAACTATAGCTATGTTGTATGCCTAGGTGGACGCTGCTGATAATGAGAAAGCTCGTAAAGAAGTGGAGGAGGGGGCAGCCGACGATCTCAGCAGCTATGCTTCGGTTGCTGCTTCCAGAAACTGAAGAAAAGATTTATTTGTTCCAATAGTTCTTGTTTGTTTCGAGTTTTTTGTTCTCTTCGAGTTATTTGTTCAGTTTTGTTCTTTGTTCTTTTGTTCGAGTTTATTTTTGTTCAGTTTTGAATTTTCATTACCAATCTTTTTCTCATTTATATACAAAAAATAAATCTTTTGTTTTTCGTCAACTGTTGTCTAGTTCTTTAAGTGTGTTACTGTTAAATGATAGTTCACGAACCCACTTTCTAAGAAGTTCATTTTCCTGTATTTAATAGCAATCAATAATATACTTTCTAAGAAGTTCATTTTCCTGTATTTAATAGCAAACAATAATATACGCCTTGCATTCTGGAAACTAATCAGAGATAGCTATTTAAAATAAAACAACACAGCCTGCTGTCAACCGAATGCCAAACACGTAAGCCCCTCGTCCACAGCACCAAATACATTGTCACCTCACGGCTGGGCCATTTTATGTAGTCTTATAGACGTGGGTATAGAACACTTCTCATTTCGTAGACAGCCAAATGCCATTCATAGAAATAATATTCAGAGAAACAATATACAACATCGATTCGATTTGTACTTCATGCGATTGTGAAGATGGGACTAGTACCCCAAAAATCGATCATGGAAAGGTGTGTATATATATATATATATATATATATATATATATATATATATATATATATATATATATATCCCTGCAGCCACAGGATACATTATTTGTAATTGATCACCAAATGCAGCTGTATTACCACCAACCACTACGATGTTCGTTCAAGATACTCTAAGGCACTTGAAAACCTCAGTACAGTGCCATAAATAGGATAAACACGTACCTCCGACAGTGGCGCATATTTTAGCTTAGTTTACTATACCACGTTCACTTCACAATGACACACTTCATAAGGTGCTGAGAAGCTCAATTTAATTTTACATTTTTTAGAATGTGTTCGATAAATGTGTGTAATGAGGTGTAACACCATATCTCCAATGACTATGGGTAAAATCATGGCCTGGAAATTTGTCCACACTTGTGATCGACTTATATGGGAGATATATATGAGCCATAAGATGTTTAGGACTCCGTTGGATACAACATTGATGGAACTTTGCGAAGAACTCTCATAATCTACTTTCTCCTACGCAGCTTACTTCCATGTAGCAGATGAGTACATATCTGAAGATTTCGCGTTCGTACCGATATAAATCTGCGCCTTCAGTCTGATGATTGGGAGATTTGTAATATATTCTCTGTGATTCTCCTTACGCCTTCCAAGAGTACCCTACCTTTCTACTCGTAGTTTCTTTAGGAATATTGTATACATGCTCTATACGAATTTCTCTCTTCCATCTTCCGTTGATACACGGGGTAGCTACTTCAGGAAAGGCAGTTACAACACGTTAAACTGTCAGTAAATGGCAAGCTCTCAGGGAAGAGGTTTGTCTCCCATTATTTTTAGGTATGGATAGCTGTATGGTTTAGTGTGCATAATACGTACGCGTTAATGTAAGAGTACAAATTTTATTCCCTATAGACGTGGAAAGTGTTGGCTCTTTAACGTCAGTTTAATTAATTGTACTGCATCTTGCCATGATCATACCAAAATTGCGATTTTATCCTGTGTATGTAGCCATGAATATCCCCTAGTGCAGAACTGGGTCATAGGTCGGCACAAAATGATTTTAGCTCTGTTAATCCTGGCTCTGCTTGATCTTTGTTATTCGTTGTGTTCGCCAGCTGCACTGATCTCACCATATTCATAACTTTGAGTGAGGTCATTTTCGTAAACCTGTTCTGCTATCCTCACCCTACAGATACAGCATCAATTGAATGCGATCAGAACCTTCGGAGGAGAGGTAATGTCGCTTGGCATATTTGACATCCGAAGAGGCCAACGCCTCTTGAGCCGATATGTTTCGTCCGAACTGCGGTGGAACGTATGAATGGACCATAGCAGAGCGCAAAGTTCACAAAAGTATCTCTGTCGCTGAAATAAAAATAAAAAATATAATTTGGAGGAAGACTGCGATGAACGTTCTTTGAGCTATTGGTTTGTTGATAGACTCGTCTCACTTTTGGTACTCGAAATACATGGAATGCATAGAGTGAATGTAAAAACTATTTCGGTACCAACATATTCCTGATGCGAAACTAATCCAGCAGACAAACTACTAAGCTATCAAAACACAGACTACATATCTATGTGGTGTAAGAATAATTTTCCTGGTGGAATAGAAGACAGAAATAAATACGCTACATAAGATAAAATTGTAAGGAGTCGGCCGTTTCGTCGGTCCGCAAGTGTTTGAAAGCACAAGAAACAGTACGGTAGTTAAATGCTTTCTTAAATTATTCGTCGATTCAATTTGAATGCCATTATCGAGTAACTCAACGAATAACAAGCGCTTCTGACACTTCGCAATGTATAAATAACCGCAGTAAATAAATAAAAGAACAAATATCACAAGAAATCAGTCTCTGTCTCACCGTAAATATTAATGCCCTACTTCAGAAAAAAAAAACCAATAGCTCCAATTATGTCATGAGACTGACTATTTGTCTTACAGTGACATGTGCTTCAGCAACCAACTAAAGAAAAAGTGCCTGCAATTAGCCAATACATTGGAACCGAAATAAAGCCTTCTGTTATGGATCATAATAAAACACCGTATGTTCAGACAACCATACAAAGAGAATGACAAACATTACAAGCAAATCCTGGTTGTTGTATGCGCGAAATTTTAATGAAACGCAATGCATCAAAAAATCAATAGATTCCAATACTTGGTGATGCGTATGATGTTTACAGGAACAAACTGAAACAGACGTTTGAAACTCTGGCAGTGAATGTGTGTATAGTTAGGTAGCAAACAGTTACCGTGTCAGACATCCCTTACAGAAATCATCAAATAGATTCTTCTTGTGTAAAAGACATTCAAGAAGCAAGGCAGTGCGTAAAGAAATATTTGCGAGTCAGTTGGGTATGTATGTTTCTTCTGTTTGTTTTATATCTCCTCTGTTAACTACAAATGCCTGCTGATCGCTTCTTTCCTTATTCCATGGTGATACTTTAATGGACATTTTCTCCGCCAAATAACGAAGTGCATTTTCAATGATTCATTAAATGTGTAACGATAATGTGATATAAGTTATACCACTAGTTTTTTAGTTATTTTGTATTTAAGTGTAAATTAAATTGAAGTATTTTAGATATTCTAATGTTACAAGTACTTTGGACTGTATGCAGTTTACAAGTATAGAGATCGCTTTCGTCTGGCAGGAAAATTATCTGTGCAAAATTTTGATAAGGAGGAATCGAAAAATGGTAGGGGTCAGTCGCTGATGGGGCTCGGTAACGTAATGACGAACAGACAGGACAAGAAATTCAACCAGTGAGAAAGAGTGATAGTCTCGAGGAAAGTGAGGGAGTTTCTTTGTGACGAAATTCACAAGATTTTATGTGGGGCATAGAATTATCGTAACGAGTAGAAGAATGCTGTTTGACCATGCAGAGACGATCAGAGTTTTAACAGTAGACACCGATGTTAACGTTATAAACGAGGAAGAGGATATGCAAGACAAGAAGATTTCAAGCAAAAAGATAGAAAGAAAAAATATCAAAAAAGGCGATTCAAGACTGTAAAATTTGACAGTGAATAAATGAATGAGAAATGAAAAATCAAGCCATCAGAAGTTTGAGAAGAACTAGCAGTCATCACAGAACGCTAGCATACAGTGAATTTGCTGAGGCTTAGTACACTGAATAGCTATCAGCTTTATTTTGATTGAGGGAAGACTATGAACGTCAACAGTAATGTGGATGGTGTTGTGAAAAGCGACTGTTTAGGGGCCTACCATGTTTATAGAATTTGGTCTGAGAATTGACTGTCTCTTAAAAAATTACCTGTAATGAGGACCAAAGCAAACATTATTTGAAGAGTGTTCCTCAACACATATTTTGTGCAGACGTTCATTATAGTTAGAGACATTTAAAAGACTTTGAGGGTTAGGAAATGTTATCCAAAAGAACAATTGTTGAGCTGATATATTTTTATATTCACTGAAACAAAGATCTGTCTTGCAATTAAATGTTGTTTTCATGTTATTAGAGACTGTATGATTTCTGTATAGTCAATATTTCTCTTGTACTTTAAATTGCAACAGTTGGTGTTGGTTAAGTCCTGCATAAAGTTTGCCCTCCCTGCGAAAATGAATAATTCTCAATTATTATACTGAGGTCGGGCTACTCTCAGTAACGATTCTCAGACCCCGACACTAAAAACGAGCAGTGTACTTTATATTTGATGTTTAAAATAGTCAGTTTGTCAGAAAAGCTTCAAGACAGGGTTTTCAAAGAATAGAAAACGGCGCTTGGCAAGTCATGATCCTAGCTCCGAACTAAGCAGTCCCCTTGGCTGCCTACTAACGGTTACTAACGTTGCTGGAGGTCTTGGAAGCAAGCAGGGAAATTTTCAGTTGTGGTGCTTCTAAGCTCATTACTCAAAGCTTATAGGATGTCTGCGATATCTTGATGCAACTTTCCATTCAGTCACCTCTTCATTCACGGAAACAAGTAAATAATTTGAAGGCGAGAGATCAGGAGAATATGGTGAATGTGGGATGTCAATAATAGAATGACAGAACAGATACTCGATAACAGATGAAGCAGTGAGGTGTCTTGCGTTGTCATTCAGTAAGAAGCAATCTTGTGAATGCCGCAAATTACGGCAGCGATGTCGAATTGCTTGTCGCAAACCTTTCAAGACTTCCATGTAAGCAGTTTTGTTCACTGTTTGACCTGGAGGAACATACTAGAGGCGAACTAATCCTTTAGTATCAAAGAGTGTGTTCAACATTGTCTTTGTTCTCTAAGATTGTCGTTTGCTACCGGTATCAACAAACTTAATCACTAACAATAATTTTTGACAGAAATGTGGAATGATTCCATCCAGTACTTCAGCAGAATCTCTTCGTCTTCCCTCTTTCTGTTCGTCAGTTAGTGTTTGAGTTACGAGTTTGCAGTAATTTTCCGTTTGCCTAAATCTTCGTATAAAATCTCAAGACACATCAAGATTCAAATTGAGTTTTCCTGATGTGCCTTGCACAGCTGCAAGTCGCTTGGAATAAAAGCCTTACACGCTCCTTGTTTCCATCGGTATGTGCCGTAGACGGGCGACCAGATCGTGTTCGTCTTGATTCGAATCTCTGTCTTCACGAAACCCTTTGTGTTCTTGAAAGTACCTCGCCTGCATTTATTGCCCAGTTTCATTAGAGGTTTTCCAGAGCTTGATGCAGAACTTTACACTCACTCTTTGCTCATGATCAGTATCCATTGTGTTAGCGTAAATAATGTGCCAAAATCCCAAACAGTGTGTTGCTAAGCACACCATTGTCACATCGTTAGTTTGTACGGTAACATGGCCGAGGTCATTTAAGGAATGGACACATGCCCGGTAACATAAAAACAAGATTTGTCCTTTTTAGTATTGCAAACTCAGAAACAAAAAACCTTGTCCTAGAATTTTTCTGACAAAGGGAGAGATTTAAAATATTTACTGCTGGTTAACTTTTCCTTTTACTGAAACAGATTGAATGTTTCTAGGATCTAGTTTTCCTCTGATTAGTAAGATACGAGTGGTAGTTGTGCGTTAATAGATAATATGATTGTCTAACTGTGGCGAGCTTGTAATACCACAAAACGTGTAATGAGATTGATGCAGCTGCCCTCTCAATAAAGTAGCTTAATAAAACAAAAAGTATTTTATTTCTGAATATTCATTATGGGCAACTAGTTCTGAATGAAATATAAATTGAATTGACCACGAGAGTATTTAACTTGTTACTTGCACTCAAGGCTTCGAAGAAAGCTTGTTTAGCAACACATGTTGACTCACAAAAACTGTGATTCATTTAACATTGGCATGCATTTGAAATAAAACGTATAAGATTTATTACTTTGAATATTATGGTGCATCATATACCCAAAATTCCCCATAGTGACGTCACCTAAAGTAACATGTATCACATGTTGTCCTTAGCACACCCCTACAAAAATCAGATTTTCGACGGATATTTGAAGTGATGTCAGGTACAGCTTATTCGGTGAATGAAATACCGACTTGCTGACGCCAACCGCAAGATAAAGCCATATCATAAACAGAACGCAAGCTATATCAAAGAATCGTATTCATTGAGAGTCACTCTGTCCTGAGACAGACAAATTTGCACCAACAAACATGGCCTGCACACTGCCAGCATTTTGTAGTGCATAATGGTTCGATATGACCAGGAGAGATTTGTTATTAATAAAATGTCTGACACCTACCAACTATTGCTGATTCACACAAACACACACACACACACACACACACACACACACACACACACACGCACGCACGCACACACACACAAATATATATACTATTGACCATTAAAATTCCTACACCACAAAGATGACGTGCTACAGACGCGAAACTTAGCCGACAGGAAGAAGATGCTGTGATATGCAAATGATTAGCTTTTCAGAGCATTCTCACAAGAGTGGCGCCGGTGGCGATACCTACAACGTGCTTACATGAGGAAAATTTCCAACCGATTTCTCATACACAAACAGCAGTTGACAGTCGTTGCCTGGTGAAACGTTGTTGTGATGCCTCGTGTTAGGACGAAGAATGCGTACCATCATGTTTCCGACTTTGATAAAGATCGGATTGTAGTATATCGCGATTGCGGTTTATCGTATCGCGACATTGCTGCTCGCGTTGGTCGAGATCCAATGTCTGTTAGCAGAATATGGAATCGGCGGGTTCAGGGGGGTAATACGGAACGCCGTGCTGGATCCCTACGGCCTCGAATCACTAGCAGTCGAGATGACAGGCATCTTATCCACATGGCTGTACCGGATTGGGCAGGCACGTCTCGATCCATGAGTCAACGGATGGGGACGTTTGAAAAACAACAACCATCTGCACGAACAGTTCGACGACGTTTGCAGCAGCGTGGCCTATCAGCTCGGAGACCATGGCTGCGGTTACCCTTGACGCTGCATCACAGACAAGAGCGCCGGCGATGGTGTACTCAACGACGAATGGCAAAACGTCATTTTTTTCGGATTAATCCAGCGGCATGCTACCAGTGTTAAAGACTGCGATGGAGCTCCGTATGCCACGGCAAACTGGCTGACACTGACGGCGGCGGTGCACAAATGCTGCGCAGCTAGCGCCATTCGACGGCCAACACCGCGGTTCCTGGTGTGTCCGCTGTGCCGTGCGTGTGATCATTGCTTTTACAGCCCTCTCGCAGTGTCCGGAGCAAGTATGGTGGGTCTGACACGCCGGTGTCAATGTGTTCTTTTTTCCATTTCCAGGAGTGTATATTCTCAGCATGTGTAAATGCAAGCACCTTCAACAACAAATTATTTCACGCTATAAGACAGAACATCCTATCCCTACCATAGTCATGGGAAGATGAATAAGAAGCCTTCATTATTGTTCTGCTTTTATATGTCCAATGACTTTGGACCTGATTACCTCGTTGGCTGGGGCTTTCTTGCTCTTATTAACCTTATCATGTACACTATTACAGCAGATCACATAACGAAAGACAATCAGTGGGTCCAAAGGTAAGAGAAATAATCCCTTGCAGATAACTTAGATGAAACAAACCTAATCTATAGAATTTGGCAAATATCCAAATACAATGGACAACTTTCATCAGACACTCTTAAAAAGGGAGAGCAGGCTTCACACTTCTTTATGAACTAAACAGAAGATCACATTCCAAGCTGATCGCTTTTCGCAACCTCTACTGCTAGGAAGTCGTACTTATTCGCAAGTACAATCAGAAATAAAATATTTCACTATCCACTAAATAGCAGAAAATTTCTTTAATAAATAGTCTTGATAAATTTCAACATGTTCCTCCTGAAATTATCGTCAGTGTGTGTGAGGGTAATTGTATTCTATGGTATTGATTAACAACATTAGTAATACGTTTAACACTGATCTAGTAAAATGGGAGAAGTTCCCAGGAATGATACTTGAAAGATGTTACCCATATCGAAGTCATGATTGTAATATGATTTAAATTATTTACAATTAACAGCAGAAGTTGTGGAGAAAACTTAGACTGAAAAAGCTCTTGCATAATAGGCAAATGTAAATCCTCACAAGAATGAAAATGCACATGACTTAGCCAAAGCTATGGCCTCACTGTTGTGGTGATGTAAGTGAACATCAACAGCTAATATGTGAAAGTAATACAAAATACAAAAACATGATATTAAATGGAGTGTGGATGCGATGTAAATGAAACACACACAGCTAACACATCAATAGAATTACTCTAAGAAGGTGAAGCTTAAGGATACTCTCAATAGCTAACTTACAGGTATGTACTTTACGTGTACTATCTTAACTATTTTATAAATCTGAGCACCCATCTCATGCTCTTCTTTGGGGCAGAATTGTATATACCAAGAAACAGAAGATTATTCTTTTGGCAACTTCATCATGGTCGCATGAAGGACACATTAAATGTGTAAAAACTAAGTCGATGGAGATAATCTATATAGACAAGATGAAACAAATCTTAATACTCGAGATCCGATTATTTATCACACCAACGATATTATTGCAAAGGATTATGAAGTGGTTTCCAGTATAGCCTAGTGATCCACAAAAATTTGCCTCAGGTGGCATGTACAGTTACTTAGCTAATGTTGTAATTACCAAGGCTCAGTACGTGAGAGCATTAATGAATCAAGATGGTCCACAATGATAGAGAATTGGTTTTTGTCCTGTTTAATTAACGTAGATGAAGTTACAAGTGTCATGCAACACATAACAGTTCGCTATCTGTGAAACATAGAATGATAAGAAATGAGCTTGTATTTATAAACTAGAAGAAGCTGACACACGCATTATTCGTTCGTGTAACAAGGAATGGCTGATCTTTTAGTGGCACCAGAATTACCTTCCAAGCCGTTTGGTGGCTTGAGGAGTGTGATGTAGATGTATGACGCGCGCTCAAAGACAGGACGCTAATCGTTATCTTTGGCGCATCAAGTATACGAAAACAGTATATACTACAATGACAATATTTTGTTTCATTACTATCAGGATTGTTCACTTCTGCTTAACTACAAAATTTGTACTTAATTTAATTGATGAAAGGTGCGTATCAGAGATAACCATTTTAGATTTCCCTTGACCTTTATAATTATTATTGTATCTCGGGAAGACAAATGTTTTACGTAAGAAGGGCGCAGTAACTTTGTTATGTTCTGCAGACTGTCTCTTTTCTGCTTGCATTTTCTTAGATTTTTTTATCATACCAGGAGAAGAATTCACACTGGGGACGGATATGACTTTTATTCTCTGTTTTATTACGCTCGAAATTCAACATATTTCGTACCCTTACCTACCTTTCCTAAACATGGATGTTTGCTTGGTTGTGAGAATGTCTGTGTAAATACGAACGTACGCACATCGATAAATTTAGATGGCCCTCTTCGGTCCCGTCTTGGACCTTGGAATGGCCGTAGGATCTTTCCCCGGAGGCTACGTTGTGTCGGCAGTCTAGCGGGTACGAGCAGAGGGGGGAAGCTCGGTCTGCTTGTTCATTCTTCACGAGTGGCTTCACGGTTGGTTTCTTAAAGATCGCTGCGCAAGAAAAACGATTGCTTCAATTTTTGATGCTTAGGAAATACTGAAATGAGAAACCAGGTGCTGTGTCTACTGTCTCCTGATTGGAGGAGACGCTCGGCACCACTGCGGAGTCGCTTTGTCGACTGGTCAGTTCGCCACTTCCAAGGTTTTGTCCGTCTCTGTCCTCGGAGTTTCTGCAGGCTGAAAGATGTTCAAAGTCAGCAGACGCTGTTCGGGGTCTGTTTAGTGTCATTGCCACTGCTGTGCTCACTAGAAATGTGATTTTACTTGTGAGATAGTAAGTATTTCCACGTTAGGAAGTATCTGAGACTTTTAATTAATTTGTCGGAAGCACGTTTTGGACCCTTCCTGAGTGATAAATATCTGGTCGTTTAACTAGATTCAGTTAGGGAAGGCCTTGTTCCTCATCCAGTCATGATTTACTTCTTGCATCGGGATCCTTATTAAGTTTCTTGATGCCTTTCCATTGTCGGCTTCAAGCCAGTTTTCGCAGATCGTCTGCCCTAGAGATGGTGAACTTGTCGTCTGCTCTCTTTAAGTGTCTGGATTTTTGTTTCATTTGAGTGTCCAGTTTGAATTTTTTACTTGACCTAATCCTTACGGAATACTGTTGACTAAAATAGTTAAAGCAGACACCCCTCACTGATCGATAGTGAAAGTACTTTCCACATTATAAGTGTTTACATGAGTAGAGTATTTCATTCTGTTTCATGAATAAATGTAGCCTGGAGTCAACTACTAAGCTAAACTTCTCCCTAACATGCATTCCAGCACACCATCCAATATTCCTGCGCTCATTAACCCCAACTGCCCTGTAATTAAAATCTATGAGAAGACACATATTTAAATTTTATCCCTCATCGGCCGTTCTTAAGTTTGCGTTAGAATTTCCTTTGCACACATTAATAAAAACAAAAAAAAAACAAAAAAAAAGAAATGACGACCAAATTAAATTAAGATATCGTGTGACTTCAGCCAGTTCGGCGCAGTGGGTGTCCGAGAATGATAGATATTTGTGGGGTCCTGCCCACTCGTCTCGCATAGAATGCCTACAGGATGGTGCGTTCTCGGATTGTTGTACAACAATTCAAGCAAAATCACATTAATAGTTATTATTACAATTAAGAAGAATGACAAAACTTAACTTGTATTTACAATAAGTGGTCGGAAGCGAGGGGCGATATGCAAATAAGTGACCTTTGCTATATACAGTGTTAATGCACGCAGTTGATATGGATCACACTTCACTGGTATCATAACAGTCTCTGCTGGGCCGTGCTGATGCTGTCAGAATACTGAGCGGCCATGGTTGGCAAGAACGGCGCTTATGTTCTCCTCATCTAGAGGCCGCTGCTGTCGTGGTGCGGTCCTAATCAGCGCACCACTGGCTGACGTTGTTTCACCGCCTTCTCTTCTCTTGCGTTCTTCAGCTCCGTTCTGGCCAGGACAACATTGTGCAGAAATAAACATGGAACTTCGAAAATGTTCACGTTACATGCCGAAAGCTCGGCCCGCAGAATACTCAGTTATGAAAATTTAGACAATATCAGTATTTTTTTCAGCAATGGGCATGTTTTAACCTAGAAGATTCTAATTAAGGTTAGTTGAAACAATTCCTCGTCTCAGCACAGCATAGAAAGACCAGTTATTTCACAAAGTTTGGAAAGGAATAGACGATGCAGAACGTATGTGGTGGATGAAATACCGACTTGCTTACCCTGATGGCTAATTAAACGCAGTTTATAAACGAAAACTGGAAAAGTGAACTATAACCGCAGAAAGGCACTCTCCCATGGCATTCTGTAGAATGCGCTCCTTTGTACCTGATCAGGAAACCTAACATTTACATATGATGAGAATCAAAATGAAATAAAATTCCAATCATAGAAGATTTATTCCGGTGACACAAACTCTATTTATCAAGTCGACAGCCCAACATTTCTCGCCAAATAGTTAGTAAAGAAAACAATGGTCATCTCTGATTGCAGAATAGTCGTATAAGAGGATCTCTAATATCACACAAGGACTTCACACACACAAACCCACTGCTGCTTTCATATATTGCTTACTCTGTGATTTGACTGCGTGTTGTACAGTTTCAGCAAGATTGCAATAAAACTAGTTACTTATTACGCTGGGCAACAACCAAAAAAATGTCATGGGTTTCTCAGCTGATTTAGACTAATTTTGGTGTTCTGAGTCCGAATATCACATTGATTTTGCTCTATCAGGTCAACTTTTTGAGATACAGCCATAGGCCTACATGGCCATTTTTCCCTGAAATGTAACCCTTTTTATAGGCTTCAATATGCTAATATTAGGGGTTTTAAGGGGATTATTCAGGACATATGAAAACAAAAGAAGCCTTTAAGATTGTAACAGTTAATCATTCCAATAGATGCCTTTTTTTCTTACTATAGTATAAAATTTATTCTAATTTTTATTGTCTGACAGTCAACTGCATATTTCTATTACTATTTCAGATTGATATGGCTTCTGCGCGACGTTCATGCATGAATAATCCAGACGTTTTCTGCTACATCTGCGGAGAATACACGCTTTCAGTAGTCAGGAAGAACATCACGGGATTTGTGAAGAACGCCTACCAGGCTTACTTTCAAGTCAAGCTGGGTGACCAAGATAAGCCCTGGGCACCGCACACGGTCTGCAAGAAGTGCGTGGAATACCTCCGGCGGTGGACGAAGGGCACGAAAACTTCACTGAAGTTTGGGATTCCGATGGTTTGGAGGGAGCCCTTGGACCATGCATCGGATTGTTACTTCTGCGCCATCAATACTACTGGCATCAACCGGAAAAATCGGCACAGCCTCCAGTACCCCGACCTTCCATCTGCCCGCCGTCCAGTTGCTCACTGCGAAGAAATTCCTGTACCAGCGTTCACAGAGCTTCCTAACATCGACGACGAGGCCACCACTGCAGACGAGGGAGGATATATAGCAGACGAGGAGTATGAAGCACAAGATGGTCGGCAGCTCTTTTCACAATGTGAGCTTAATGATCTTGTTCGGGATCTCAGCTTGTCGAAGACTTCATCCGAGCTGTTGGCCTCCAGACTCAAAGAGAAAAATCTACTTGGCGAGGACGCGCGTATCACTTTCTTTCGTAGAAGGCATGAGGACTACATGGGCTACTTCTGCCAGGAGGAAGACCTAGTGTACTGCCGAGATGTCGCTGGTCTTCTTGTTAAACTCGGGGCTCCTACATACGATCCGAGAGACTGGCGACTCTTTATTGACAGCTGCAAGCGCTCTTTGAAGTGTGTGCTCCTCCACAACGGGAACGAGTTCGCCTCAATCCCTCTTGCTCACTCCACAACTCTCGTAGAGAAATATGAAGCAATGAAGTACGTGCTCGACAAAATCCAATATGAGCAGCACCAATGGATCATCTGCGTCGACTTCAAGATGGTGAACTTTCTACTTGGTCAGCAGTCCGGGTTCACGAAATACCCATGCTTTATATGTATGTGGGACAGTCGAGACAGAGCCCAGCACTATGTAAAGAAAGTGTGGCCGCCACGAGGGCAGTTAGTACCTGGTGCGAGAAACATCATAAACGAACCTCTTATTGACCGGGAGAAGATATTGATCCCACCGCTACACATGAAGCTTGGGTTAATGAAACAGTTCACGCGTGCTCTGGACAAGGATGGGAGGTGCTTCCACTACCTGTGCCGAGCCTTTCCGCGACTGACCATTGAGAAGCTGAAGGCCGGCATTTTCGATGGGCCGCAGATACGGCAGCTCATAAAGGACACAGAGTTCGAAAACTCCATGAACACGTTAGAGTGCGCCGCGTGGAAATCGTTTGTGCAGGTGGTGAACAACTTCCTGGGGAACACGAAGGCAGCAAACCACGCCAGACTCATCAGCAGCATGATAGAGGCCTTTCAAAATCTCGGGTGTTTGATGAGTATAAAGATGCACTTCCTGTACTCACACATGGAGAAGTTTCCTGAAAACCTTGGGGCGATGAGCGACGAGCAGGGAGAAAGGTTCCATCAGGACATGCGCCAAATGGAGGATAGGTACCAGGGGAGGTGGGACGCAGTCATGATGGCGGACTACCGCTGGATGCTGAAGATAGACAACCCAGCAGCTGCTCACAAACGGGAATCGAAGAAACGCCAATTGATGCCGTGAACTCTGAACTTTTGTGTCACGTAACGCTCATTGTTATACTAATATTATGATAAATATGCTTATTTAATTTGATGGAGTAAATAAAAACTTAATGAATTTGCATACGTTGACTTTTATTTCTTGAGGAAAACGGAAAAAATCTTCCGGGGTTTCTCAGCAGATGATACAAAGAAATTTGTTTTTTTTTTTTACGAAAAATCGATTTTTAAAAATTTCTGTAGCAAAAAATCCTGACCTGATAGAAAAAACTAAGGTCATTTTCGGACTCAGGGCATCAAAATTAGTCTAATTCAGCGGGAAAACCCTAGATTTTTTTTAAAAAATCATTTTTTGTTGCCCAGTGTTATCAATGTAACATGAGGTTTCATTAAATAACTGTTTTTCACGGCGAGTGATCGTAATTTTGTTAAGCAAATCTCCACCTCGGAATGTGAAGCAATGTTGTCTGCCAAGCATTGTAAATGGCGCTAAGTTCACGCACAAAAGTAATCATATACATTCAAGCAAACAAGCTAAATGTATGATGTGTAATCTGAACTAAACAAGAGTAATGATTTTTAGTAATTTTCAGTGCTATTGCATAATACTCTTTTTACTAGTTACAGATCGTTTATCGAATTTAACGGTACTGTTATTCGAGGCGGCAACACTTTTCCCTAAGCAAAATGAACAGTTTTGTCGCACAAAACCTCACGCACACAACACTAATGTATTTTTTCGTGTAAAAATATTTCATTAAAGTTTTTAAGCAATAATCAAGCTTCATACATCAGCTTATACGAATTTGTATCACATAAGATGCTGTTTCCTTTCATGGAAGTTCACTATATTTAGAGATTATTCACAGTCTAATTGGAATTTAGTACCTCAGATTAGGTTCTGGGCCACCAATACAGATTTACTATCGCTATTATGAGCAACAACATTTATGTCTGTGTATAAAGTCAATTAAAATCTATCGCTGCAGTATGGCGGCTAACGTAAGACAATGAGTTATCAGTTATGCTCCAACCCCTGTTTTAATACTAAAAAATTATATATATTAAACCTTTTTGTACCTTCACTATATGCATTAACATTTGAAAATATTTCTTAGTGTTAATCGCTCATTATTCAGCGTTTACCAATGAACCACGCTGTAGATTAATAGCTGCTTTGTAGCTGATCAGAAAATTTAACATTTGCATATGACAAGAATCAAACTGAAGTAAAACTCCAATCACAGAAGATTTATTTCAGTGACACATAACGTGTTTCTACCAAATATTAAATTAGCAACATAATACGGTTTTTTACTGACCTCTGTGTTACCAGACATCAGTCACATCCTATCAGTACAACACTTCGGACAAGAAGAAGGATTATTCTAGAAGAATCATAGATAACAAAGAGTTTTCCTTTATGTTTTTCTATAAGTATTTCCTAAGATATAGTTTTTTACAAGATATTAAATTATGCTATTGACAATAATTATTTATTATTTTATTAACGACGAAGTCCTTTTTATTAACATCACGAGCATGTTCATTCACTTTCTACACACAGTGCTGTCGTGAATGTTATTCTGAATAAAATATAGGCGTGGATATTACAACTCTCACAGTCTTCTCGTCATATACGAGGGGCAGTCAATAAGTAATGAAAAGCATTTTTTTTGTTTTTTTTTGCTCCACCATCTTTGTTAAAAGATGCATATTTTATTGTGAGGCATCGTGATATATTCCTGCTTCACGCCCTCCAGTTTCATGGAATTCCGACAGGTGTGGGCGCTATACGTAACCTTCGAAATGGCGCCTGTAACGGATGTGCATTACATGCAAAGAGCTGTCACTGAGTTTCTTCTGGCGGAAAACTGGAGTATCACAGATATTCAGGCCGCTTGCAGAATGTCTACGGAGATCTGGCAGCGAACAAAATCACGGTGAGTCACTGGGCGAGGTGTCTGGCATCGTCGCAACAAGGTCGCGTAAGTCTGCAGGCTGGCCGGCCGGCCGCACACAGTTGTCACTCCTGCAGTGTTGCAATGTGTGGATTCTCTCTCTCCAAGTGACCGATGAGTCACAATCAGACGCCAGGCTGCACAGCTGTGTTTCTCTGTTGGTGGTGCTGACTCACTCAAAGTCATGTGCTAACATTTCGCACCTTCAGACTTCCATCTGCTTGCCCAATGAACAATGCACTCTGTGGGAAGTAGTACGTGGGTGATGGAGAGCTTACTGATACAGCAGGACGATGGCTCAGACGTTGGCCAGTATAATGGTACCATGCGAGGCTACAGCCCCTCCCAGTAGGATGGCATAAGGCTGTCACACTGAACGGAGGTGATGTTGAAAAATAGGATATTTTAGGCAATGGCTGTGGGGAATAGTATGGCGTATTTGAATCCATAATACGCTCTCAGGGAAAAAAAATCGTTGCTTTACTTTCTGAACGCCCCTCACGTATATACAGTCGGTCTCAAATGTTCAAATGTGTGTGTAATCTTATGGGACTTAACTGCTAAGGTCATCAGTTCCAAAGCTTACACACTACTTAACCTAAATTATCTTAAGGACACACACACACACACACACACACCCATGCCCGAGGGAGGACTCGAACCTCTGCCGGGACCAGCTGTACAGTTGTCGGTCTCAACGGTACACCATTTTACACCGTAAGAAAGTATACCTTTCTCTATCACAGCCTCGAACAGAAAAGAAAGAAAACGTAGGCTCTGTTTTCCTTCGTAATTTGTGAATGAATGCCTAACGTCTCAGCTCTCTTTCCCTTGGTTGGCTTAGGTTATTCAAGTCCTAAATAACTCAAACAGAGAAACTACCGTAACAGACGCTGCAGTGAAAGTTTGTCAGTGGGTTCTGCGATAACAACAAAAGTTCGTTGCGAATAAGCGACACATAAGTAACTGAAGGTTGGCAATGTGCAAATATAACAAGCAAATTTCATTTTGATAAGACACGCCAAAAGGAATCGAGGAATGACAGTTTCGAAATGGAGGAAGTGCGGAGAGTTAAAAGTACAGTAGAAGACCAGGGCTAGAGTACAGTAATCAGGTTCAAATTTATGTAAATTTCGGTAGTTACGTAGAGCTGAAGAGCTTTACATAGAACAGAATAGTGCAGAGGACTACACGAAGCAGTCTTCGACTGATCTCCACAACGACACACACATGTCGAACGCTAAATTATTTACAGATGGTACTCAGCTAGGAAAGCCGATGATTGAGAAAAGCATTCTTCGCAAAATCTAGCAAAACAAAGGCTGAGTTCTTTGTTTTCTCTGTTGTCCTCAGTACTTGTTGCAAATTTTTTGATAACCGTCACACCCAATTTGATATTTTGGTTTACTTCCTGTTGCACTGAATTTCAATGCAAGACCATCCACGGATGTGGATCTCAACCTCATCTGATCTGTACGACCTAATATTTCTTGGCATATCTTTTGCTATGTTCTCTCATTCATGTATCGTCACCGATACATGAAATGTGATAGTTTTCATCTTTCTCCAGAGATTGTGTTATGTTGTGAGGATGTAACTTCGCAGGTCTTTTTTGAGACAGGATGACAGTGACTGTTTTCTATTTTGGACAAATACAAATACTCTCGATGGTTTTTTAACGAGTTTCTGTCTTTTTGATCAGTTTGTGGATGTGGCTTCCATCGCCGAAAACATCACACTTGTTAAAATATTCTGGGTTATTACTGGGTTTGTTAGCTGAATTTTTGTGAAGCAACCCAACTTTAAAGTGGAGAAACTGGCATATATGAGCTGTTCCGAAACATTTCATGTGATCAGGAGAGCATCACATTCTGTTTGGTAAAACTCTTGGCCTGGAAGTCACGCGCCTGTATTATCATGCGATAAGCAGGGACACGGTAGAGGGCCCGCATCTCGTGGTCGTGCGGTAGCGTTCTCGCTTCCCACGCCCGGGTTCCCGGGTTCGATTCCCGGCGGGGTCAGGGATTTTCTCTGCCTCGTGATGGCTGGGTGTTGTGTGCTGTCCTTAGGTTAGTTAGGTTTAAGTAGTTCTAGGTTCTAGGGGACTGATGACCTAAGATGTTAAGTCCCATAGTGCTCAGAGCCATTTGAACCACACGGTAGAGGTTATTAAACATACCTATAGTTTAATGGGATGAAGCTGATTGTGAAACTGAAGGGTATCTTTATTCCGCTGGTATAGAAGATGAGTACTGTTGTGTTATCATGGGGCGATATGATAGCGAATGCAGTAATCGACAATGGACAATTACGCTTGAAGTTTGAAAACATGTGGCAGCACATCTCTGCAGGGGAGCACGCAGAAACGAACTGTTATTGCAGTCTGTAATGAGCCAGCAGCATGCTGGAACGCAAGTCGATTTCTTCGAACTGTACTCAGAAGAGATAATTAATATAGAAGTATCTTGAAGGACGTCTGCAGTGACTGGATACAATGTTGTGGAATTAATCGGTCCGCGTAACTGCTACAATCACCAGTGAGTATACGACGAGTATAATCAAAAGAAATGTGAACAACTGATGGTGGTGGTGGTGGTGGTTAGTGTTTAACGTCCCGTCGACAACGAGGTCATTAGAGACGGAGCGCAAGCTCGGGTTAGGGAAGGACTGGGAAGGAAATCGGCCGTGCCCTTTCAAAGGAACCATCCCGGCATTTGCCTGAAACGATTTAGGGAAATCACGGAAAACCTAAACCAGGATTGCTGGAGACGGGATTGAACCGTCGTCCTCCCGAATGCAAGTGAACAACTGACACACACTGTCTGTTAGATATACTATTACGCGCAACAGCCGCGGAAAACGCTTAAGTCCGACATAATGCTGTCACAACCAAGCAGAAAACTCTTTTATCTACAACTGACATTTTCAACGTAATGTGATCGTTGCACAGATGGCGTTCGTGGCTAAATAGAACGGCGCACACTTCGCTAGGATCTGAATTTATGTTCACGCCTGCATTTTTTGCGGTGTTTCCTTGTTTTTACTCAACTCCCATACAACAGCACGCACTCACACTAATACCCCTCCCGTATTGAGATAAGTGTCAAAGGCTTGCAGTTAAGGCATATGCAAATTGTAGTTGAAGATGACAGTCTGCATTTTATTGGAGTGTGTAAAACATAAAAAGGAGAAAACAAAAGGAAAAAAGGAAGATTGGAATTAACGCCCCGTCCATATCGAGGGCATTAGAGATGGAGCACAAGCTCACATTCTGTTAAGGGTGGGGAACGAAATCGGCCGTGCCCTTTCGAAGGAACTACCCCGGCATTTCTCTGGAGCGATTTCGGGAGATCACTGAAACCTAATTCTCGATGGAATTTATTTCTTCTCACTCCATTAAGTTCAAATTTCTCTGAATCATCGAATCTGTAAATTAGTTATCGCCAAAGGTATCTTTCACGATAATATATGTTTATACTTATTACCTTTTTCTTTCATTTTATAACTTTATTGTAAAGCCTAACTCTGAATGACACAGATATCACACTGTTAACTATAGACGATCCAGTCACATTTACGTGAACACGTGTCAGAAGGCTCAACAAACACCATCTGTAACGCAGACCTGCAGGTAGCCAGTCAGTGAGGCTCTGGAAGGTACCAACAAGGACGTGGAGCCGTGCCTACTCCAGTGGCGTGGCCAGCTGCCCTGTGTACTTTCCTTGAGGATCAACGGCGCGAACAGCCCGATCGAGGTGGGCCCACAGAACTTGATTGATCTCAAATAAGAAGAGTTTGGTGACCAAGGGAGAAAGAAAACTCATGCAGGTGCTCTTCGAATTTCACGTGCACACTCCGAGCTGTGTGATGCTTTGCATTGTCTTGCTGGTAGATGCAGTCGTGCCGAGTAAAATCCAGACTGCATGTAGGAGTGGTCATGGGCTCAGCGATAGATGCGTACTTGTGTTGATCCATTTTACGTTCGAGAATAATGTCATCCACGGAATCACACGAAAACGTTGCCCAGACCATGACGCTCGCTCATCCAGCTTCGAAGCTTCCGACGAACGTCTCATGGCCGTACGCGTCAACGGAAATCTGTACGATGCTGCAGAAAACGTGATTCACCTGGAAAGGCCACCCGTAGGCGCTCAGTGAACGTTCAGTTGCGGTTCTGGAGTGAGAATCCCAGCCTCCGTCGCCTATGAACGGCAGTCAGCATGGGTGCAGGAAGGAGGCGCCTGCTGCGGAGGCGCATAAAGCAGCGACATTCGCTGAACGGCCGTTGAGGAGACACACATTTATAGGCTAACGAAGGAGACGTGGGTAAGTTTTTTGCATACGTGAACACTAAAAACAGTGTGCATATGATTTGAAAGTTGAAAACGCGCCGAGTAAGAATCAGTAGCAGAGGTTCTAGCTTCATCAGCTATCGACGCAAATGCAGTAAAGGAGGATTTAATTAGCTTACGACAGCATATTTTTATGTCATAGGCATCAATTCTTGGGTTGGGGTTGATTTCTTTGGGAGAAGAGACCAAACAGCAAGGTAACTGGTCTCATCGGATTAGGGAAGGCGGGGAAGGAAGTCGGCCGTTCCCTTTCAAAGGAACCATCCCGGCATTTGCCTGGATCGATTTAGGGAATTCACGGAAAACCTAAATCAGCATCTACTCTACGTAATCTTAAATGAAGAAACAAAGGGAATGTTATATTTAAGACAGCAAATCAACTGCGCATTTAAGGAAAACGAAAGGTTTGAAAATGACTCCCTGACGCGATGTTCCTAGCGTAAGAATTATAATATTTACTGTTTAAAACAACTGTCACGAGCACGTGACAGGAATGACGAAGAAAAAGCAACGTTGCGTAAACCTGCAGTACAGAGAAATAGGAAACGACTAAGATGAAGAAGAAGTAGAAGACGAAACAGAAGAAGTAAAGTATGTACAGATTAGTTTTACAAGAACCACTTTTTAGTGTCCCATATAAAATGGTAAAGATTCAAGTATATTGGGAATTGTCTTTGTTTATGGTGTTAGATGAAATGTGGGGTGTAGAAACGAAACGAGCATACGAGAGATGAACTGCTTGGTGTAATCATTGAAGCTGCTGCTCTCATTAGGGAACGTACAGAAGCACTCACACAACCAACAGTACATGTCCTCCAAAGATTCCGCATATGCAATGAAGCTGCGGTGAGATACTCTAGAATTTATTGTCAACTATAAAACACTTGTAATGTGACATGCATAAGAGGGCTTAAAGTGAATCTGTTACAAAAAATGATATTTTTCAATTGACACTTTGTAAAATATGTTGTAACATTTACTACCTGTTATATATCTGTACATGTGTAAACCCGATATTTTACTGAACAACACTGAAGCTGAATATGAAATTATACTATCTCGGAAACTATTCGAGAATATGTCCATATCAATATTTCCCCTTCAAATGATCGTTCTTCTGATATCCCTGAAAAGTCAACATACCTGCCGAGAAAACCTGTACCCAAGGGGTTTGCAGTTTAATTTTTTTCGTGTTTACACATTTAGTACTTGGTTGTGTGGACCAATGCCTGAAGCTATTTGAAGAAATAATAATATGAGGGACGTTCAGTGTGCAATGCAACAGATATTTCTGAAGGCAGTTTGGTTTGGTTTGCCATTCCAGTGCAGGATATTGTTTCCCTCTCTTTTGGATACGAAACTCTATTTTCAGCATAATCTCCGTCCGATGAGAGGGCCTTACGCCTCCCTACTACGCTGACCTGTATGCCCGCATGGTACCACCTGCTGGTCCATGTCAGAGCCAACGTCTTGTAGCATCATCCACGTACTGATTCCTGTGGAGTCTATTCTTCTTTCGACCAGAGACATGGAACTCGGAAAGTGCGAGATACAGGCTGTAGGGTGAATGAGGAAGACCATTCCAGTGAAGTGTTGTGAGATCCTGTTGGATACGCAGACATGTGTGGGGTGTTGTGTTGTTATGGAGAAGGAGACAGTCGTTCACATTTTCGTGGCAACGAACACGCTGAAGTCGATCCTTCAGTTTCATGATGGCAGCAGGGTAAACTTCAGAGTGTCCACACTACGAACAGAGATGTCCAGCTCTGGAGAGAGGTGTCTGTTTGTGATCCGTCAGTCACTTCGAATGAAAATGTCCACACGTTCCAAAACTGCAAGATTCACAGCCCTGTGCAACGAACCGGCACGAGGGAGATCGGTCAGGTTAGCGCGACTCTGTTGCAGAGATGACACACGCCCTCCCAGCCCTCGGTAGACATTCTGCAAGCACTTATGAATATCTGCGATACTTTGGATTTCCAACAAATGAAACTTAATGACAGCGCTGTGCTTTGAACGCACCTGCATTGCAGATGTCATTTGGAAGGCGACATATAGCGCCGCCACATATTGAAACTTCATAAAACTACAGAAGCTGAAGCGTGATATTCCAGATTCTTGATGTTTTCAACAGAAAGGGACAGAGAAAAAACTATGTTACATTACTTGTTGAACGCCCCTCGTAGAACGATGCTTTCATTTCGAATGTGTACCTTACTCCGTCGACGTTGTGTAGCTTTACAGACCGGTCGTCGGAAAAGAAATTGTTTGGAACAAATGCTGCTACGTATTTATTTATTTACATACAGTTGCGGTGAAACCGAATGTCGGTTTGAATAAGGCAAAAACTGCTCTTGTACCTGTTACAGGTTCTAGAAGCTACTCGTTGAAGCGTTCCACTGAAGTCGTCCATCGGACAGACAGATCTGTTTGCGCGCCGGCGGAGAGTAGAATGGACTGCGATCTGGCGATAACGAGCTGCCCTGCCGGACGTACGCGGGCCGCCTGTCCTCTGGAGGCGAACAGCCGCTGAGGCGCGCCACTTGCTGTCAGGATGGAGCGGTGCGCAGGTCGCGTCGCCCTGGTGACGGGCGCCAACTCCGGCATCGGCGCCGCCACCGCACGGGCGCTGCTCAGGAGGGGGCTCAAGGTCGTCGGCCTCGACAAGAGGATCGACAGGGTCCAGGTAATTAATTAACCAGCAGCCTCGGTACAGCATCTCAAAACTGGACAGGTTCAAAATCTGTCCCAGAAATTCTGAAACAGAAATTGCGTTGGTTTCAGTGTCATATAGAAATGAATGTGATGTATTAAGAGTAAGGTATTACTTTTTCTGTATTTAACTTCATCACTTTTTTATGACACAATCGTAACTGGTTTTCAGCCTTCATAGGTCATCCTCAAATGCTACTTTTTTTGAGTCATCAGTCTTCTGACTTGTTTGATGCCGAGTGCCACGAATTCCTCTACTGTGCCAAACTCATCATCTCAGAGTAGCACTTGCAACCGACGTCCTCAGTTATTTCTTGAATGTATTCCAATCTCTGTCCTCCTCTGCAGTTTGTCTCCTCTACATCTCCATCTAGTATTATGGAAGTCATTCCCTGATGTCTTAGATGTCCTATCGTCCTGTCCCTTCACCATGTGAATTTTTTCCACATATCCATTTGCTCTCCGATTCTGTGCAGACATTCGTCTTCATTGCCTTATCATTTAACCTAATTTTCAGCATTCGTCCGTAGCTCCACATCTCAAATGTTTCGATTCTCTTCGGTTCCGTTTTTCCCACAGCCCATGCTTCACTACCACACGATGTTGTGCACGAAATGTACCCTCTCAGAAATTCCTTCCACAAATTGAGGCCCTTATTGCCAGTGATAGTCTGCTTTTGATGTCCATCTTGCCCCGTATAGCGTCCCCAGTGCCATATTACGAAAAGACTTTAAATTATTTATAAAGAAGACATTCATAATTTGTAAGAGATTTTTTTTTCATGTAGCCTTAAAATAATAATTTCTCTGTGTAGGTTTAGATTGCAAAGAAATAATTTATGACAGAATGATCTAAAGAGACGCCCAGTTACACTCTTTTGTTAATTTTTTAGTCGACCTTACTTCTTCGCTTGTCTTGAATGTGTCTAGAGGGACATCTTGCGTGTGCTGACGAATGTAAGCATATTTGTATGAGTTAAGCATATAATATACTGATTTAAATTTATTGTGCACTTTTAATTTGTAAGAGGTGATCCCGATTTCATGTCCGCCTTCCTTGAATTAACCTGCATTCAAGTAATTTACAGCTCAACAATCGCAGCGGCCGATGCAGCCAACGACGCCATTACGTGGCGATATTAACTTATGAAAATTTAACGGAAGCTGAAAACTCGCCCGCTTTAGCATAATATCAATTTTTCTCCACAGCCGCACGAAGTTGCAGAAATACTTAGCTTTAAGATTCTTATTTTCAGTACCATAGCCGAGACCCAGAGCCAGGACTCTGACTACAATACAATGGTTAACGGAGGTAAGAAAATACTCTCGCGCGTGTGTGGGCCGCAATTGTAATTAATAACTAAAGATCTTTTGCTTTAACGTCAACTGACTAGCCGAGGAAATTTATATGAAAAGTTTATTACATTGTTCAACTTAAATATCATTTTTATTAAGGCCCACCACGTAAGTCGGCAACAATCAAAAAATAATAATAACAATAACAATATATACATTAAATTACGACGGCCGACGGACGCGAGGTTGGCGCTGCAACTTTGGGGCCCGATTAATATGATTCTATTGTAATGAATGTAATTATGTATGTGTCTAATTGTTGTAAAATATTAATGCTTGTATGAATTCTTTTACATGTACAACAACAAAACCACACCCTGAGGAGATCTGGAGAGGAAAAAGTGTAGAAAAGAAAAAGGATTGCGAGAAAGAAAAATAAGTAAGGTAAGGCCTATTGTGCAAGCATCCTGTGTAGCTCTGTGCGGAATATCGAACCCATGTGCACATGAGATACCTTCGGTGTTTTGTGTATTTATGTGTTTATTTTTGGAGGGATAATTATTCGTTTTGTGTATTTATGTGTTTATTTTTGGAGGGGATAATTAATCGTGTGTGTATCAGTGTTAAAGATTCGTCAGTGGCTTAAAGTGAATTTAGTATGGGTAAGATAGGACAACCTAAAGCATCCGTACCAGAAGAACAAAATTCTGTTAATATGGAAAGTGAGGATCATTTGCAATATGTAAACGAGTCCCAAGCCACCGCCTCGGATAACATAATTTCCGGAGCGGGGGGCGAGGATCTGTGGACGGTGAATGACGCTCCACAGCAGAATGGGAATAGAGTAACAACTCCACTGCCTGGGCAGGGGGGCCAATCGAGTGCTAGATTAAGCGGGGCACCAGTATGCTCACCGATTGCAGACCCATTTGCAGAATTTCTGCGCAGGTTAGAAGAAAGAGATAGGGAAAGAGATCAGAAACTGGCTCAGATGCTACGTGAGCAAGAGCAGCGCAATGAAGCGAAACTAGATAGGATCCAAAGCGAACTTGCCGAGATGCGGGACGCGTGCAAAGAAATACCCGACCTTGTGCAAAGCTTAGCCAGAGAGATGCAAAAATTACAGATATCGCAGGCTAGGCTTGAAGACAATGTCCAGACTTTAACCAACCGCGTGGATAATGTGGAGATAGATGCACGGAAAAGTATTGACGCATATTTGGAAGTGCAAGCTCAAAAAGTAGAAAAAGAATTAAATGAATGGCTAGAAGTAAAGGATCGCGAGATATCTGCAAAGATTGAAAGCGATGTAAAAACAGCCGTAGAACAAGCGACTGCGGCCGCGAGTGTAAATACTGACGCTAGCGCTGCCGCACTACATGCCGAATTAACACAGATTAAGTCCCGTGTGACTGCGGAGTTGCCAAATTGGCAACAGGAGGTCGCGCGGAGACTGTCTGCGTTGGAAAGCAATGTAAACAGTGGCGGACAGATCATGAATCAGACTCCGCGTACTGATTACTATAATAACGCTGACGGTAGCCAGGGTGCGAGTGCGCAACCGCAACCTAATGCGAATTATGAGCACGAGCAACACGCGATACCGTGCAGCGCACATCACGAAGTGATGAATGTCCCAGAATGTAGCAATCAGACGTGCAAAAAAGAGGACAATGTAATAAAACACAGGACATTCCAACCCTTCAATAGCGAAAAACGAAATGTCCACCCTGTTGTATTTATTAAGAGCTTTAGGAATGTGTTTCCCAGGACATGGACGGAAAGACAAAGAATACAGTTCGTGGTCTCCTTTATTCAAGGTGACGCGGCACTGTGGGCCACCGACGTGTCCGAAAAATGTCTAACGGTGCAACAGTTTGAAGGTGCATTCTTGCAAAAATTCTGGTCCGATAGCGTCCAAGAAAGACTACGAAAGGAGTTGTACAGTCCAGAAATGTACAATCCTAAGATGGGAACGTTACGCAAATATTTAGAAAAGTATATAAACAAAACCAGGTACTGGGACGAGCCAATGTCCGATCGTGACATAATCAGATTAATAAAAATGAAGTTGCCCAGTGAAATTAAAAGATATTTCATCAATGTGCCGGAATACGATATAGAACAATTCATGGAAATAGTGGATTCTGTTGACCTATTGATCGAAGATATGAAAACCGAAAACAAGTGGAACCATGCAGGCTATAATCAACACAAAGCCGATTACAATAGCAGCCACAGTAATGGTAGTAACTTAGTACCAAATGGTAACGGGAATAGGCAAGAGCACCGGCAACAGAATCAAGGCACAAACAATGGCAATGGTTATAACGGCAACGGTTATAATCGTGAAAATCGAAAGAGACATCATGATGGACGCATGAGTAATGGATATAATGGTAACGGCAATCCGCAATGGCGCAACAACCGAAACCAGTGGCGTGGTCGTAACGAACCGACACCACAGTGGCAACAAAACACAGTGCCACAATGGAACGCCAACCCAGGTCCGTCACAGAACATGTCAGGGAGTTACAACCGACCACCACAAAACCAGAGCCATACACAATATCAAAATACACCATCGGGGAGGCAGGGCGGCCAACCCAACAGTAGCAACAACAACAACCAGAACCACAATGTGAGGTTAGTGGAAGTGACAGACAACTGTCAACCCACTAATGCTCATCCGTTAAACTAAAGACAGCCACAATACGCTCTCCGTTGTTGGCTGCAGGATGGTGTAGTGAGGGCACATTCACGGATGACAGCCATAAACTTTGTATGCTGAGATACAATGAAGGAACAAAAATAGAAAAGGAACTTGTAGACATACCGCAGACATGTAACCGAACCGACAAAAGTGTTGTGCAGGCTATATTGCAAGCAGATATGTATGGAGCACCAATACACATAATAGTCGATACCGGTGCGTCAACCAGTGTCATGAGCGCAAATTTTTACAAGTACTTGAGTCAAAATAATAGAATACCAGTATTGCCAGTGAAGAATTGTCGTGTTACAGGTGCAATAGGTGCACAATCTCATAAAGCACCAGGTGCAAGTCGAGTTTACGGTAGGAAATGAAGCAATGAAAAGCTCGTTCCTAGTAGTTAAGGGATTAGGTGTTGCTTGCATCCTGGGGATGGAATTTTTACGCCAGAGGGACGCAAAAATCGACCTCTTGTGCGGGGAAGTAAGCCTTATGAATGAGGATAGACGTGTAATTTTGCCGTTGTTGAGGACACGGGAAGTGCACGGTAAATATTGCCGGAGCTTTCAGTCGAGATTCGAAGGAATACAGGTAATGAATTTATATTCTGACTTAAGTACAAGACAAGCATATTTTAAAGATTTTATTACTGAATACAAAGAGGAAAAAAGGAAACTGATAGCCATGAAAGTTAGGGAGTCAGAACATTTGACTGAAGCACAACAAAACGAATTGACTCAGCTACTTACAGATTATGAGAATGTGCTTTCGGAAAAACCCGGTGTTATCGAGGGCTACACCTATAACATCGAAGTGGTACCTCACGATACTTTCTGTCACGCAAACTACACCATTCCGTGGTCAAATAAGGAGGCAGTTACCAAGGAAATAAGAAAAAATACTTACAAAGACTTAAAGAAGTTCCCTCAGTAGAGCAACGTTTACATTTGTGTGTAGTAGGTTAAGTTTATAGTGTATTTTTTCTGTGTGTAAATGTTCCGATTTTAGTGTAATATTTAAAGACAATGAGGCACACAAGATTAGTGCGATTCAATTTTGTAGATGTTAAGGAATAATAGTATTTTTAAGCAATTGCATTTTGAAGAAAAAAATGAACGTAGGTTTAAGAATATGTTAAAAATTTCATGTTGAAAAACGCTAAAAACAAAAAAAAAAAATTTTAAAAAGAGGAAATTCAATAGCATGTAACGATGAAAGAATTTTTCATTAGTGTGTCATGAATATTTTTGAACTGTAGTAGTAATGAAACTTATGAAAATTTAATATTATAATGTATATGTTGTTCCATGTATTTATGTCTATACCGATCTTGAAATATGCTCAATCATAATTTACTAAACAACATGAGTGCAGGGTGTACATCACCCAAGGTACCTCATGTGTTGTGGACAAGGTACAAAGCAAATCAATAAACGCGACTACCGCTAAGCACTGTTAAAATATATTGCCATCTGCTAAGGCAGAGATTTGCACGAATTTTTAGTGTAAACAAAAGTCACAAATCTAACATTAATCTAGGAACTTGCACGCTAGGCCTAGATTATAAAATGTCTACAATAATGCGAGAGGCAAAGTTTTGTAAAGTCGAGCCTGGCTCTGGAGAGCAAGTACGCAATGAGTGGGCAGACATGACATGGGGACTTGCCTCAGATGAGACGGAAATACAATTGTATAGTCAAAAAATCTGAAGGCAAGTACGACTCTAAGTGGAAAATAAAAAGAGATAATTAGTGCGAGAGACTGGTAAAATCCAGCATTAGCCAAAATCCAGTTCAGACTGAATGAAATACATTAGTGTTTGTGAACTAATCGAAACAGCTACTTTAAACAGTGTGAAAAACTGTGAAGGTGAAACTGTGATATGGACAGTGAAGTGCTAGTATTGAACGTTCAACAGCGGTGAGGACGCCAAACGCCAATATTACGCACGAAAAACTGTGAATTTGCTTATAAATGTGAACTGTTAACGTGAAGTGAACCCACAGTCAATATTTTTGGGACAGACTGTAGTTTCAGTGAGCACAATAATGCGAGATTGGAATGCGATGCGTGGACTGTTGCAAAACAGCGACCGCAGAAACGGCGAATGTTTGTGCTAAGCTCGTATTGGGACACTCACCAGTGCCTGCGAGTGAGGCGAAAACATAAATAATTTTGTCAAGACAAAAACTGACGTATGATGGAAACAGTATTGCATCAAAACTTCATTCACGGGAGAAGATCCATGTCATGTATTCTGCAAGACAGTGCTAGCTTGACACTCGGAAACTGGCGAAAACTTAACAACAACTGCCGCGCTAATAAATTCTTCTTTCCCACTAGCGTAACCATCTGAAGCGGGAAACAAATATTACGTTGGTTGTGTGTGTGTTTCATGTACTACGTCGGAGATGCGTAGCAGAGCTGACTCCTGCCAACAAGAGCGGGGGGCGGATATCATCCCACTCCGCCACGCCTGGCCGAGACAGAAGCGCATCGCCAACTGTGCAGCCGATCAGTTGATTCTGACGTTCCGCGACGGCGAGACACACGCTGGCGTCGGGCGGGCGTTGACCTCTCCGCAGCCGCCGCGAACGCCGAGCACCGAACACACCAACCGACGCCGTCGCGAGCCAAACGTCGCGGCGTAGATCATCAAGTGTTATAATGACCTCATTTTTTGCATAGTGCAACAAAAATATTTGTATGCACATCCTGTACTCCAATGACATCCCAGAAACAATTAAGTGAAAGTGACCAAAGCAGTTAGTCTGTCGCTCCGCCGAGGTTTTCCCCAGGTTTCCCTACGGCCGCGCCAAATGGGGAGCGAGCAGTTGACACCCCTGGGACTTCAAATATTCCGGACTAACTCGTGGTTGTATACCTTGAACCTCATCTGTATTACACTTTGTGAACAACACACCTCAGTAATTACTACTGTGTAAATATACGATGTGACATATGTAAACTGTGAAAGAAAAATCTGCGTGTGGACACTGTGGACATGAAAGAGGAAATATTTATGTCAAAAAACACGAACATTTTTTAGGACATAAACATTTCGGGGGGCAATATAGCGTCCCCAGTGCCATATTACGAAAAGACTTTAAATTATTTATAAAGAAGACATTCATAATTTGTAAGAGATTTTTTTTTCATGTAGCCTTAAAATAATAATTTCTCTGTGTAGGTTTAGATTGCAAAGAAATAATTTATGACAGAATGATCTAAGGAGACGCCCAGTTACACTCTTTTGTTAATTTTTTAGTCGACCTTACTTCTTCGCTTGTCTTGAATGTGTCTAGAGGGACATCTTGCGTGTGCTGACGAATGTAAGCATATTTGTATGAGTTAAGCATATAATATACTGATTTAAATTTATTGTGCACTTTTAATTTGTAAGAGGTGATCCCGATTTCATGTCCGCCTTCCTTGAATTAACCTGCATTCAAGTAATTTACAGCTCAACAATCGCAGCGGCCGATGCAGCCAACGACGCCATTACGTGGCGATATTAACTTATGAAAATTTAACGGAAGCTGAAAACTCGCCCGCTATTAGCATAATATCAATTTTTCTCCACAGCCGCACGAAGTTGCAGAAATACTTAGCTTTAAGATTCTTATTTTCAGTACCATAGCCGAGACCCAGAGCCAGGACTCTGACTACAATACAATGGTTAACGGAGGTAAGAAAATACTCTCGCGCGTGTGTGGGCCGCAATTGTAATTAATAACTAAAGATCTTTTGCTTTAACGTCAACTGACTAGCCGAGGAAATTTATATGAAAAGTTTATTACATTGTTCAACTTAAATATCATTTTTATTAAGGCCCACCACGTAAGTCGGCAACAATCAAAAAATAATAATAACAATAATAATATATACATTAAATTACGACGGCCGACGGACGCGAGACCCGTCCGACACTGGATATATTGTTGCCCAGGAATCAGAATCCATTAACTTCATCTACTTCATGACCATCGGTCCTGATGTTAGGTTGCTCGCTGTTCTCATTTCTGCTTCTTCTCATTACTTTCGTCTTTCTTAGATTTACTCTCAATCCATATTCTGTACTCATTAGACTATTAATTCAGTTCAGCCGAACATGTAGTTCTTCTTCACTTCCACTCAAGATAGCAATGTCATCAGCAAATCTTATCATTTATATCCCTTCACCTTGAATTTTAATCCATCTCCTGAACATTTCTTTTATTTCCATCATTGATTCTTCGGTGGTACAGTAGAGGCGAAAGGCTGCATCCTTGACTTACACCCTTTTTAATCCGAGCACTTCGTTCTTGGTCGTCCACTCTTATTATTCCCTCCTGGCTCTTGTACGCATTGTATATTAACCGTCCCTCCCTATAGCTTACCCCTATTTTTCTCAGAATTTCGAGCATCTTGCACCATTTTACATTCTCTAAAGCTTCTTCCAGGTCTACAAATCCTATGAATGTAGCTTGATTTTTCTTTAGTCGTGGTTCCATTTTCAACCAACATGTCAGGATTTCCTCTCTGGTGACTTTATCTTTTCTTAAGCCATGAGCTGTTAAGCTGAATGTGCGATAATTCTAGCGCTTGTCAGCTCTTGCAGTCTTCGGAACCATGTGGATGATATTCTTCCGAAAGTCAAATGGTATGTCACCAGCCTACTCATAAATCCTACACACCAACCTGAATATTCGTTTTGTTCCCACTTCCGCCAAGGATTTTGGAAATTCTCCTGGAATGTTATCTATCCGTTCGGCCTTTTTTGATCTTAAGTCCTCCAAAGCTGTCTTGAATTCTGACTTTAATACTGGATTTCCTATTTCTTCTAAATCCACTGCTGTTTCTTTTTCTATCACAACAGATACATCTTCCCCTTCATAGTGGCCTTCAATGTACCCTATCCAACTATCTGCTCTCTCCTCTGCATTTGGCAGTGGAACTCCTGTTGCACTCTTAATGTTACCACCCTTGCTATTAATTTCACCGTAGGCTGTTACGATTTTCCTATATGTCGAGTCAGTCCTACCGACCTTCATTTTTTTTCGATTTCTTCACATTTTTCATCCGGCCATTTTGTCTTAGCTTCCCTGCGCTTCCTATTTATTTCATTCCTCAGCAACTTGTATTTCTGTATTCCTGAATTTCCCTGAACCCTGGACTTCCTATTTATTTCATTCCTCAGCAACTTGTATTTCTGTATTCCTGAATTTCCCTGAACACTTCTATATTTCCTTCTTTCACCGATCAACAGAAGTATGGTTTCTTCGGAGCTATTTTCTTTGTACCAATGTTTCCTTTCCAACTTCTCTGATGCCCCTTTTTGGAAATGTCCATACCTCTTCAACTGTACTGCCTACTGAGCTATTCCTTATTGCTATATCTACAGCCTTAGAGAACTTCAAGCGTACCTTGTCGTTCCTTAGTACTTGCGTATCCCACTTCTTTGCGTATTGGTTCTTCGTGACTAAAATCTTACACTTCAGCCTACTGTTCATCACTACTAGATTCTGATCTGACTTTATATCTGCTCCTGGGTACGCCTTACAATCGAGTATCTGATTTCGGAATCTCTGTATGTGTATGACGTTATCTAATTGAAATATTCCCTTATCACACAGACTTTTGCAATTATACCTCGTCCTCTTGCGATTCTTGTACAGAATATTCACTATTACTAGCTTAAATTTATTACAGAAATGAATCAGTCGTTATCCTCCCTCATTCCTTTTCTCAAGCCCATATTCTCCTTCCCTTAAAACTGTATTCTAGTCACCGATTACTGTTACATGTTTATCTCCCTATTCGTACTGTATTACCCGCTCGATATCCTCATATACTTCCTCCATCTCTTAATACTCAGTTTGCGAAGTCGGCGTTGACGCATGAACTATCGTTGGTGTTGGTTTGCTGTCGATTCGGATAGAAACAACCCTGTCAGAGAACTGTTCACAGTAACACATTCTCCGTCCTACCTTCTATTCGTAATGAATCCTACTCCCGCTAAGCCATTTGATGCCGTGCGATATTACCCTATACTCATCTGACAATAAATCCGTTTCTTCTTTCCATTTCACTTCACTGGCCTCTACTATGTCTATAACGAGCAAGAATTTCAGTATTTTAAACATAGCTGCGCAACAGCAACGGTTCCGCGTAATAAGATTAAAAACAGCCGACCAATTGCAACTGGTCGGCTGTTTTTAATCTTATTCTATAACGAGCCTTAGAATTTATCTTTTCAGATTTTCTAGTTCGCCGACCACGTTCAAGCTCCTGACAAACCTACGTCCCGACTCGTAGAACGTTATCCTTTCGTTGGTTATCTAACCTTCTTCTCACGGTCACCTCCCCTTTGGCCGTCCCCTACCAGAGATCCGAATGGTGGACTATTCCGGAATCTTTTTCCAATGGAGAGATCATCATGAAACTTTTTTCAGTTACAGGCTATATATCTTGTGGATACACGTTATGTGTGTTTAATCCAGTGATTTCCGTTGCCTTCTGCATTGTTGATTGCGTTTACGTAAGCTTATGGACTGACTTTTTTCTGGTTCATAAACATTTGATCTTTATCTGTTATTACTTTTCTGTTGTAGTTTCATCTGCTGGCACGTTGCATGACTTTGGATATTTGATATTGTTGATTCTTTCGCCCTTAGGAGCAGTTTCCTAACCCGAGGTCAAGAGAGTGTCCTGAACCTCCGTCCGCAGCACCGCCCTCTTTGACAATACCGTTGCCAGAATGAGGGTGATTCTTATGCCGGAAGTCCTCGGCCGCCAATGCTGGTTATTAATCAATATTTAAACAGTTTCGAACTTGGGACCGAAGCCGTTTTCGTTACTAATCAAAGACGATACCCCTCGTCCACTTGTGCATCACCAGTGCTGCTATGGACAATACTAACGGTTATAGTAAGACCTGAAAGAAGTGCTATATTTTCACTTGGTTTACTTGTGAGCTTAGTAATGTTGGTTTCATACCTATGAGCGGTATTTGATGAACAAGTGCTCATCAGCGTTTCCACAAGCGGTACGTTGTCTTTTGCAAAATGTATTAACAGTTCTTGCTGCTAACAAGTAAGTCCGACTGTCGGACTGTAATACTGTAAACTCTATTGTCTGAACTTGTCATGTTCACAGAGATTCAAAACACGTTAGCTAATGTCGGTAAGCAAACAGACCAAGACTTACATTAACGTTACGTTTGGCTTCTATATTCACATTAGTGAGATTCTTCTGTAGAGTCCAGGTTTTCTCAGTAGTGTTTACCGGAATGAAAGCGTCATCCCTCCGCGGATTCCCATTTATTTTCACGAAGCATCTTTGCTATATTTGAGTGTTTCTCGAGTGTATAGTAACAAATCAAACAGACCGTCTCTGAGTTGCTTCGATATCTTCCTTTAATCCGAACTTCTGGAGATCCAAAGTACTGGAGTACTACTCAAGAATGGGTCGCACAATTATTCTATTCGCGGTCTCCTTCATATCTGAGCAAAATTTTCATCAGAAATCTTCCAATAAATTTAAATCGATAAATCGCCTTCACTACTGCCGACACTACTTGCTCGTTTCATTTCATATCGCTTTGCTATGTTACACGTAGACTTACAGAGCGTAACGGGTGTAATTTATTTTATTTTTATTTACACATCAAGTTCCGTAGGACCAAACTGAGGAGCTAATGTCCATGGTCATGGAAGGTGTCAGTACATGAAATTACAACATAAAGGTAATAACAGACAAAAATCAAACGTTTATGAATCAGGAAAAGTCGGTCCATAAGTTTAAGTGAAGGCGATCAACAATACGACAAGAATCACCTTAATTTTTTAACGAATTCGTCGACAGAATAGAAGGAGTGATCCATGAGGAAACTCTTCAGTTTCGATTTGAATGCGCGTGTATTACTGCTAAGATGTTTTAATTCGAGTGGTGGCTTATTGAAAGTGGACGTAGCAGTATACTGCACATCTTTCTGCACAAGAGTCAGGGAAGTCCGATCCAAATGCAGGTTTGATTTCTGCCGAGTATTAACTGAGTGAATGCTGCTATTCCTTGGAATAAGCTAATATTGTTAACAAGAAATGACAGTAAGGAACATATAAGCCCGACCGGTTGGCCGTGCGGTCTAACGCATGGCTTTCCGGGTGGGAAAGAGCACCGGTGTGTGTGTGAAATCTTATGGGACTTAACTGCTAAGGTCATCAGTCCCTAAGCTTACACACTACTTAACCTAAATTATCCTTAGGACAAACACACACATCCATGCCGGAGGGAGGACTCGAACCTCCGCCGGGACCAGCCGCACAGTCCGTGACTGCAGCGCCTGAGACCGCTCGGCTAATCCCACAGCTACACCGTCGGCGACTGCTGCTCAAACAAGTTCTCTACGTACGCGTACACCACCATTTCTCTACCATGCAAACATAGGGGCTACACTCGTCTGGTGTGAGTTTTCCCTGGGGGGGTCCACCGGGGTGCGAACCGCACAATAACCCTGGGTTCGACGTGGGGCGGTGGAGGGGTGAAGTGGACTGCGGTAGTCGTAGTGGGTTTGTGGACCACTGCGGCTGCGGCGGGGACGGAGCCTCTCCGTCGTTTGTAGGTCCTCGATTAACCAAACATAAGGAATATATATATATATATATATATATATATATATATATATATATAGAGAGAGAGAGAGAGAGAGAGAGAGAGAGAGAGGCCAAGAGGCCAATGTTAAAATACCCAGACTCGTGAACAGGGGTCGACAAAAGGTTCGTCAACTTACACCACTTACTGCCCGAACCACTCGTTTCAGAGCCAAAAATATCTTTTTAAAATGGGAAGAGTTACACCAAAATATAATACCATACGACATAAGCGAATGAATATAAGCAAAGTAGACTAATTTTCGTGTCGAACGATCACTCACTTCAGATACCGTTCGAATAGTAAAAATGGCAGCTTTAAGTCTCTGAACAAGGTCCTGAACGTGGGGTTTCCTTCACAGTTTACTAACTATCTGAACACCTAGCAATTTGAACTGCTCCGTTTCAGTAATCATATGCCCATTCTGTAAAATTAAAACGTCGGGTTTTGCTGAATTGTGTGTCAGAAACAGTAAAAACTGGGTCTTCCTGTGATTTAGCGTTAGTTTATTTTCTACAAGCCATGAACTTAGGTCATAAACTGCACTATGTGAAACCGTTCCAGTGTTGGACACAACATCCTTTACTACCAAGCTAGAGTCATCAGCAAACAGAAATGTTTTGAGCTACCCGTTTTACTAGATAGCATGTCATTTATATAAATAAGGAACAGGAGTTGCCCCAACACTCATAAGTGGGCCATCCCCCACCTGAACGTACCCCGCTCAAACCCCACATCACAGCCATTCTCAACATTGATAATAATAACGTTTTCCTGCTTGTTGCTAAAGAAAGAGGTGAACCAACTGTGAGCTTCTCCCCTTATTCCGTAATGGTCCAAATTCTGCAGCAATATTTTGTGATCAACACAATCAAACGCCTTAGTTAAATAAAATAATGTGCCTAGCGTTCGAAAGCTTGTGTTTAACCCATCCAGTACGTCACAAAGAAAAGAGAATTAGCATTTTCAGTTGTTAAACGACTTCTAAAGCCGAACTGTACATTTGATAGCAAATCAATAAATTTTACAAACACTGATGGCATAGAAATAAGTCTAAAATTATCTACATTATCCCTTCCTCCCTTTATCTAAAGTGGCTTTACTACTGAGTACTTTTGTGGGTCAGGAAACTGTCCATTCCTAAAGGAAAAATTACAAATATGGCTAAATACAGGGCTAACATGTGCAGCACGGTTCTTTAATATTCTGCTAGACACTCCATCATAACCATGAAAGACCTTAGTCTTCAGCGATTTAATAATTGACTCAATATCCCTCTTGTCTATATCACAGAGGAGTGTTTCAGACACCAATCTCGGAAAGACATTTGTCAAGAAAATTATATGATTCCCTTTAGAAACTAAATTTTTATTTAATTCATCAGCAATTCCAGAGAAAATGATTGTTAAATGCTGTACATATATCTGATTTATCAGTAACAGAAATATTTTTACTACGAACTGACTTTTCATCGTCGACCTTGTGCTGCTGACCAGGCACTTGCTTCACAACCGACCATATGGTTTTAATTTTATCCTGTGAATTAGCTATTCTATTTGCATACCACATAGTTTTTGCCTTCCTAATCACATTTTTAACCACCTTACACTACTGTTTGTAATGGGCTACTGCAGCTTGATAGTGACCGCTTCTAGCATTTTGATGTGAATCCCGCTTTGTTTTACATGATATCCTTATCATACCAGTCAGCCACTCGGGCAGCCTTTTACTGCTAGTACCACGTTTAGGACGTTCCAATGGAAAGCAGCTCTCAAAGAGCATGAGAAATCTGTTAAGGAATGTATCATATTTGTGATCTATTTTATCGGCACAATAAACATCCTGCCTCTCTTGTTCCTTAACGAGGTTTAAGAAACTGTCTATTGCTGTAGGATTATCTTTCCCAGATAGTTTGTAAGTATACGTGACTTTTGTTTGAGTACAAAAGCCCTTTTGTGTTAAAATTTGTGCATCATCGTCTGAAAGGCCATTCACCCTTTTACTAACAGAATGCCCATCTAGTAATGAAGAATGAATAAAAATATTGCCTATGGCTGTGCTACTGTTCCCCTGCAAAGTAGTTGAAAAAAAAAAAAAAAAAAAAACGCCGCCTGCATCAGAATATACGAATTTAGGAGACTATGATCATCCTTTTCTTGCACCATCATACACAAAATTTATATTGAAGTCACCACATGTAATTAATTTCTCGTACTTCCTACAAAGTTAACCAAAAACCCTGTCTAGCTTGAGCAGAAATAATCTGAAGCCAGAGTTAGGGGAACTAAAAACAACCACAATTTGGAGTTTAGTGTCACTAAATTCAACTGCCCCTGCACATCATTCAAATATGTGTTCAGTGTAGTGCTGTGATACGTCTATGGACTCACATGGAATACTGTTCTATACATACATAGCCACTCCTCCACCCCGCAAGGAACTCCTTGAAAAACATCCAGCTAATCTGTGTCCTGGTAAATGAAGCCTCTGAAGTGTTAAATTATTTAAGTGGTGCTCTGATATACCAATAATCTACAAGCAGTTCTCTAATTTTGTCTCTAATACCTCTTATATTTTGAACAAATATTCTAATTCCTTCTCTACTTGGAAAAATGACGTCCTTTGAACGTAAGCCCTTAGTTAGACGGACTTGCTTTATGTAAGTGCAGGTATTTCTACTGGTGGCTGAGGACAGCGTACGGAAGAATGTTACATCTTTATTTATGTCACTGCAGTCTAAAAGTCGTAGTCATTACAAATCATATCTTTTAGTTGGTTAGTATCTCTAAGTAGATGTTGCAAGAGAAAACAGTGAATGACGGTCTTTCCCTTGGGCAGTAAGTCGGGTGTGAAGTCTTGACGTATGGTCGCAAAACGCATAGTGTACACTGACAGCCATAATCCTCCTAGTGGTGCAGTATGATCATGCAGAAAGCCTCAGGTCCTAAAGTGTCTGATGTGTTTGTAGGAAGACTGTTCCACGCAGAGAAACAACAACCAGCACGCTGATGTGTGTACACATAAAGGTCTCATGCGTAAGAGTGTCCGCACTTACAGATGTTACAGACTGGATAATCGCCGTGTCTTTGTCCTTCAGCACAACACTACCAATGTACCCAACAATATAGGAGTGTTTTTCCTACTCATCCGCATTAACAGACACTTTTCGACATTTGTAGGAAGCTGTCATTCATCATACCAAATTGGAATGATCTCCGACTCATCCTGTAGCCTCCAACACACTCTACGAAAACACTGTCCCTTAGACTGCAGTGTAGTCAGCAAACAGTTGCCTTGGCCATCACACCGTTTGTCCATATTTAGAGAATAAGATTGGTTCCATCACTCGTCCCTGGCATACTCCATATAATAACCTCGTCTCATTTGCCGTCTGGAACAACGTATTAGGTACTGGTCCATACTGTCGGACCTTCATTAAACCACAACATAGCGCTGTGTGGCAATGTTTGGAATGCATTCTGGAAATCTAAAAAAATTGAATTTGCCTGTTGCCTTTCATCAATGGTTCGCAGGTTATCATACAAGAAAAGGATAAGTTGAATTTTTCACGAGCGGTGCATTCTACATATGCGCTGATTTGCGGACAGGAACTTTTCTGTCCAAAGGAGATTTATAATTTCGCTCCATAGCGTTACGGATCCGTTCTTTCACTCTTCTTATGCACAGGGGTCACCTGCACTTTTTTCCTCTCAGTTGAGACTTCGCTCTGGGCGACAGATTATGCAAGCTAGGTAACGGACCAGTGACAAAGAGTACTCTCCGTAACACCAAATACTGCATTCCAATCCCTAAGTTGGTTCTCTCAGCTACACCGGCACGAAGAAGTAGGAGACACGGCCTACCATTGGACGTTACTGAGGAGCAGTATATATCACATAGTTGAACCACGTTCCACTTCATAGTGGCAGTTGTCACGGTTAGACGTCGGAGATCGCTGAAACAAGCGTTAAGCCGGCGCGCCCTCATGTTCGGATGTCCACACGCAGTGCCCCAGCAGGCCAGAGACTCACGCAGCACTGGCTACCGCCGTGTACGCGCGTCTCAGCGATCGCTCCAGGTCTGCAGCCAGACCTGGCATACCAGACAGGAATGTCCAGGTGTGGAGGCGTCTAGGGACGACAGGAATGGTAGGAATTTGGACTTTATCAATATCTCTAGTGGCAACACTTGTCATTGATTCATACTGAATTTTCTCAAATATGATCACGAAGGCTGCCCAGCACATATTTGCTAGTTCGCTCTTCACCCTCCTAGAGTGCGGCATGATTTTATCTCGCCGGACTGGTTTGTGAGGCTTAGCGACGGCTTGCGCCTTAAACCAGAAATGTCAGTTAGTTCCTGTCACTGGATACCTCTGCCAAACAACTGGACAGCTAGCAGACTCGTCCTAGCCACATATTTATCAGTGTAATTACAATTAAATATTACGATCATCGTACCAGTCTGATAACATTTGCCAATGAACAAAGTATTGGAAATGGCTCCTGTTGACGGCTTCGGCTCTGGAAATTTCAATATCTATACCACTATTATGAGTGGACGTAATTTTCCTCATAAAACCTTTCCTGTCCCTTACAGCAATCGGTGAAATGAAAAATTTTGTCCACACACACACACACACACACACACACACACACACACACACACACACAGAGACTAGGCGTCTCGATTCTCCTCATTTCTAAAAAAATATTTGATTTGAAGTCTCCTGGCCAGTCAATTTCGGGAATAGACTGTAGGTATTTTGAGTCAGCGTTTCTGGGACGTGCTGCATCCCCTCCAAGACTCTCTGAAACAAGTGTTGTAAAACACAGGCCTCCGGCAATATGTGATGATCAACAGTGCTCCCAGTGACGAAATGAATAGAAAGTCATCACCGATAGTGCCACAAAGAACATCCCAGGATCTGCTTAGGGGAGCCAATGAGAGGACGTTCTGTGATCCATTTAGTTGCAGCCATATTGCCCGCCCTGTTTGTACACTATATCAGATCCAGTTGAACCCCTGCATTTGCTGTATTATGTAACTGTTTACGAGTTTATCACCTCCCTATGTCGGCTATACTCTCCCGTGAATTGAAGTTACAATTACCGATGTCAAATCTATCAGGCCTTTACAAATGCACATATGTAATTTTCTTACGTGCATAGTAGTCTGAGCACTTCCCACTAAAGTCTGGTGACATGTTGGAATATAAGCCACAGTAACTTTACGTTCAAGCAGCAGTATCATTTATAGTTGTTTAGCGTCGGAAAAAATTATATGTCCACACTCGCACCAGTTGGGCGTCGTTGTGCCAAATAGCAGACTCCCCCTCCCCTGCCCCCATCCCACGCCACATTGTCATTATCACATCTTTGTCGAGGAATAAAGGATGTAATTACAATTAAAAAGCTGCCACAAATTTTTTATTTTCTAGATTTCGCCACTTCCACGAAACCCTTTCGTATTTTTTATACTTGTATATCCAGCTATCACAGTGGCGTCTTACACGTTCGGACCCCCATGTTGGAGTTTGTGTTAGCGGATTTCAGCCGTATATCATGTTTAAACGCATAACTATCGTACACCTAACACCCATATCATACAAATTTCTTGCCCAAGGCATCATTGTGAGTCCAATATACTACAGTACCTCTATTCGGCGTTAATTTCCAAGAGCCGAGTAAACGGGTAGAGACACATTTGCACACCATAATGTTATCGTAAAACTGTTCGATATTTAATTTTCTATTGCTAAAAACTGCACCAGTTTAACACTTTCGAGGCGGAACACCTCGAGACGGAACTGATTTTGCTGGCAAAAATAAGTTTTGGTTCAAATGGCTCTGAGAACTACGGGACTTAACATCTTAGGTCATCAGTCGCCTAGAATTTAGAACTTCTTAAACCTAACTAACCTAAGGACATCACACACATCCATGCCCGAGGCAGGATTCGAACCTGCAACTGCAGCAGTCGCGCGGTTCCGGACTGAAGCGCCTAGAACCGCTCGGCCACCGCGGGCAGCAATAAGTTTTGTTTCGGAAAAAAAATAACCTGTTACAGCGCCATATAAAGATTTTGTTTGTTACATGTGCGAGATTACAATTACTTCGATCAATATTGAAATTATACGAAGCATACTGTACGCTGGGTTCTTTTTTTTTCGTAACAAACTAATTTTTGCCAGCTGCATCAGATCTGTCTCGGCGTGTACCTCCTCCAAAGTGTTAAACAGGTGCAGTGTTTCGCAAGGGAAAGTGTGCTTAGAGCCGATACCAAACACTTTTGCGATAACATTATTGTATGCAAACATTTCTCTAGCGGTTTACTTGGCCCTTGAAAATTAGCCCCGAATGGACGCACTGTAGTATACAGCACTTGCAATGATGTCTTAGTCGAGAAACTTGTGTGATCTGGGTGTTGGGTCTACGATTGTTATGCGTTTAAACATGATATAAGGTTCAAATGCACTAACACGAACTTCAACATGGCGGTCCGAATACATAACACGCCACTGTGTTGGTTTGATTTACAAGTATCAAAAGCACGAAACGGTTTCATGGAAGTGGCGAAGACGAGGAAATATGAGGTTTATTCAAATGACGCGTGGTCACCGTTTGATGTTGCATAGTGCCAGCGTGGTTGCTCGCCAAAGAGAAGGTGGTCACAAATATTATCGTCCACTATCGAAATGTATCGACAAATGAAGGCTGTGTAAGATGAGTCGTTCAAGTGTCGTGGAACGGCGCAAACGATTCCTTGAGTGGCGCGTGTCACTGGAAGACGACGCTCGTCTTGGACAGGCTCACCGTGTCATCACACCGGAAACGGTTGCGGAAGTGAATGCTTTGTTTTGGGACAACTGCAGAATCACCGTGGACGAGCTCTATCGGTCACAGGGTATTAGCGTGGGCACCGCCCACAGCATAATGCATCAACACTTGAACTTTCCAAAAATCAGTGCGCAGTGGGTTCCCCACCAAGTGACCGCCGAACTGCGCAGTACTGGAATGGCGCTGTCTTTGAGTCATCTGTAACGTTATCAATATACGAAATACGGCTTTCTTTCGCGTATTGTCACAGGTGACGAAACATGGTGTCACCATTTTGAACCGGAAAGCGTCAGAGCACGCACCTCCAAAGAAATCAAAGGCCGTGAACAACAGTTCTGGTAAGGTCATGATGTCCTTATGTGACCACAAGGGCTTACTGCTTGTCGAGTTCCTGGAACAGCGAACCACCATCAATGCCCAGCATTATCAAGACACTTTATAGAACCTTAGACGAAACATTTAGTCGAAACGCCGAAGCATGTTTTCCAATGGCGTTTATCCTCCAGCATGACAATGCCCGCCCACACACGGCCAACGCGGTGAAGACGACATTGCAGCAGTTTCGGTGGGAAACGCTGGATCCTCCTCCTTACAGTCCCGACCTTTCACGGTGTGGTTTTCATGTGTCTGGACCTCTAAAACAAGCTATTCGCGGACATCGATTCGCAACGGACGACGATATACGTGACTGGGTCCAGGCCTGGATCCGACAGCTTCTTCAAGGATGTAATCGAAAGGGATAAATGTGCCAATAGTTTTGGCGACTACTTTTGAGTATGTTTGCTGTGTATAACTACATTTTTGAGTTAATAAAATCGTTACCGTTTCTTTACACAAGTGACCGGGTTTCATTTGAATGCCCCTTATGAAAAAGGTACGAGGACTTATTTAATTGTAACTAGACCCTTTATTCCACAAAAGGTATGTGATAACGACGATGTGGCGAAGGGACGGGGGGGGGGGGGAGGTGGGGGGCGCTTGCCACTTTGCTGTGCAGTGCGAAATGACAGCAAGCTGGTGCGAGTGTGCACATCAAATAATTTTTTCTGATGTCCACATTCGCACCACACATGTACACATGTAAACTACAATCACAGATGTGTATGTTTTAGAGTCTAAGAGTACTGTGGTCAGTGTTCCGACATGACCAACGAAAGTAACTAAGTCTGGTTGTAAGGGAGATATAGAACTGATCCGGAAAAATTCGATTTAAATGCTTTGATTGCCATAAAGGGGATGAAAGGTTTCTTGTGGAAAATTATTTCGACTCATAAGAATTGTATAGCCAAAGCCGACAGCAGGAGCCATTTCCAATACTTTGTTCATTGTCAAATGTCATTGTAATATTTAATTGTAATTACACTGATAAATATGAGGCTGGTCTCTTAGGACGACTCTGCCTGTATTCTGGGTGTTGGCAGAGGTAGCCGGTGGTCAGAATGAATTGACATTTCTGGATTCATGTGCAAATCATCGCTAAGCCTCATGAACCAGTCATGTGGGGTAAACCGTGTCGCCCTCTAGGTGGGTGAATAACCAACTAGTACTCAGTATGTGTTGGGCAGCATTCATGATCGTATTCATTCTATTATCCCACTTTTATGTTCATATTTGAGAAGATTCAATATCAATCACTAACAAGTGGCGCTGGTGGTATTGATAAATTCCAAATTTCTGCCTTTCCAATCGTCCCCAGACGCCTCCACAGCTGGGCATTCCTGTGTGATAGGTCTAGTCAGGCTGCTGACATGGCGCGGTAGCTGAGACGTGAGTACACGGTGGCAACAAGTGCTGCGCGGTTTCTGGCCTGGGGCGCTGCATGTGGACTTCCCGAAGTGAGAGCGTCGGATTTACTACTGTTCCAGCGATCTCCGACCCCTAGCTGTGGTAACTACTACTGCAGAATGGAACACGGTTTAACTATGTGATATATACTGCTCCTCAGTAGCGTCCAGTGGACTCTGTCTTGCAGTGGAAAGATGGTATTCGTTGTTGTTACTGTCCTGCCACATCGTAGACCATTCCTTCTCCTTCTTCATGTCGCTGCAGCTGACAAAAACCAACTTAGGGATTATATAGTGCTTCAAAAACCCAACCACACCATCAAATTCCCGATTGAAAAATTTATTGTTCCTGATAGTGGTATTATGAGCATAGATACTGATTGAACCCCTCCGCACATGGTTTAATGACATGGCATGCAATTCAGCAGAAATTAGAAATTTTCAGCTACCTCCAATGTAGCAGATTTCCTACCAAATGACCCAACTATCCCAGTACCCACCAACAGGAGCCAAGGGAAAAAAAACCGGAATAGTTTGGAAACCGGGCCCTTATGCGGTCGAATCGCACTAAATGTAGCATTCCTAGTATCCACCAATCGGGTACAAGGTAAAACTCGTATTGATTTAATTAATTAGTAAATCAATCCAGTAGAGGAAGGGAATACTTTCAAGACATCCACAGATGGGTGATTTCCAGGTATCTACTAATCTGTTCAAGAGAAAGAAGGGATTAGTGCAGCACACAACACACACTAACAACTCTGTCTCAAATGCCTTTGTTCCATCTGTTACCGGTTTCCCTAGCTATGGAAGTGTCAGGACAAGTAGATATAGCGACCACCAGCGCCAGGTAGGTGTGGGGGCCATCGAGGGATGGATGAGATGGGGTCGGCGGAGGACATTTTGGTCTGTGTGTGCTTGCATATTTTAGTTCACACAAAGTAATTACTTGAAACAGATGCTGTAGGAGAGAGAGACGTGGGGAGGGGGGGGGGGGGAGGAGGGAGAGAGAGGCAAGAAATGAGTCTGATATCAATTTTGAAAGGGATGCCACTGCCTGATTCTTTGTTTGCAGAGGATTAGTGCGGTCTCACAGTTGCGACGATCCCTGACTTGTGGCATGCACTGTGCAGTGAGATTGGTCCCGCTTCAGTGACGTGATCGAGGGCTTTTTCGCCATAAATGTTCAGGACAATCTGCCCCTATGTGTGATGAGTGTTTTAAGACAGTATGTATGTATGTATGTATGTATGACCACAATAAAATTGCGCCATAAATGTTTAAAAATTCCATACTGCCTTGTCATCTAGAAACTGTTTAAAGAACCAGTATTACATACACTACAGTAAATTTTCTGACAGATTCTTTAAAGGAATAAATAACTATATTACACATACTCCCTTGCGTGCCATCAATTATTTAAAAATGTTCGATACGCCCCAATCGATTCCTTACAAGTGGACAATCAACTAAGTCTTTTTCTCCTAATTCCAGGTGGGGGAGGCGAAGGGATCTGGGAGAGGGAAAGGCACCTGGTAGTTTTCCCAGAGGAGGAGAGGTTAATTAATTGTTCAATTTAATTTATTAATCCCTTAGTTAGATATCGAAAGTGTTTGTATCCTGAGGGGATTTCCTGGAGCGGTTGAGGACGAGGAGGGGAAGGTGTGAGAGATTTCTCAGAAGGATGAATTACCCTCAGGGAGTCATAAATCAACCTCCATAAAACAATTAACAGGACAATAGGGAGAGGGTGGGGAAGGGGGAGAGATTACATGAAAAACCAACCTAGCAGAACAATAGGCTTATGTCATAAATAAGTCAACTGTCACTACTTAATTAATTTGCCTATCAATTTGATATCAGTTAATGTGCTCCAGAACGAAGGTTGTCCTACCACTGAAGTTCTATACTCAATTCCCCCAAGAATGTGGAACCGAGGAGATGCCGGCACACACACTGAAGATGTAGTATGCATTACCAAAAGCATAATGGAAAAAATAAGAGGAATAATTAAAGTCTTCGAATCCTCTCGCCTAGAGGAACTGCAGAAAGAAACGGAGCTAATAGTTGAAAGCGCAAAATAATTATTTTACAGGAAGAAATTTTGGTATGTATTAGAATTCCAGAAAGTACTTCTCTGTATTTGTCAAGTTACATGCTGGAGAAAGAAATAGATGATGCAGATGCAGATCTGAGTTATAAGCTAAAAATTAAATTGGGAATTATTAAAACTACACCTAAAAATAATAAGGAATGAGTTATTTTCTTGGTGTGAACGTATATGCAAAGGGTACTACAGATTTAGTACAAAAACATTTAGTAATCGCTAACCTATCAAAAATCCTAAGACATTTCCTATATACAATGATCCATGTGTTTGTATTTCGGATGGGGGAAGCGGGTGGTTGGATGATCTTGAAAAGTAGCTGTAATTACGGAGGTGAAAGTGTAGCGACCCCCTTTTCTTACCTATATGGAATATGTAAAATTGTGAAACCTAGAAATATTAAGAAATATTACGAATGAATACCATGAAACGTGCACAGACAGAAATCAATGAAACTGTGTGTTCTGGAGGAAAGTAGACTGATGCTACATATGAACACCTTAATAGTGGAAAGAGGTGGTCTCAAGGTGAATCGGTCATAGCATCCTGCACATGAGCAGTACAACCTAACATTGATTGGACCATGACTTCAGTTTGCAAGAAGAACGTTACAAGGGGCAGTGATAAGCTGCGATAAGACTGTTACATCTCCTCTGGCTACTGATAGTGGTGTTTATTTCTTCGTAAGATGTCGCTGTTTCTTCGTATGCATTTTCAGCTGCCGACGATCATTTTATAGGACTGTTAGGAATATACTACAATTTCCAAACCGTAATCAGGCTTGAACTTCGTAAAAAGCAGGCGCCATACATCTCTGGTAAGCTATGTAATATTTGTGTTACAAAGAACCGATGTTTTGTTTTATGACCTTACAGTTTAACTACGGTAGTTTATCGGAGAGAAATTTGGAGGGACAATGTATGTCATGCGCTGGAAATAACATTTCTTACTTGGAATATTAACAGCATTACATTCCACGTGACTAATAGGTTGGAAACATGAACTCTAAGAATAATCGACCATGAAGTTCTGTTAAATTTTCAGCAATTACGTCAAAAGCCCCTGCATGATGTGAAAACAAGAGTGAGCTGTCCAGTTACTGCAAACTGAATTACTGAATCGATCATTTCCCTCCAAACCGAAACATCTTATCGGTAGAGTCTACGTGACCAGTATACTGTAAACTTTGACGGGAACTGGCAACGAATGAGAAGATGTACGACTGTATCATGCTAAGCAGTGCAAGAACATGGAGAGCCAACGAGTCAGAGACTGTATTAAGTGATACTGTATTTGTTCCTTAGCAAGGGTGTAACAAAATTCAATTTGCAGCAATTTCAAAATGTAGGCTTACTATTTAACCAAAACAGGGCATCATCGTATTTTTATTAGCTACATAGAGATCTATAGTGAGTTTGAACATCAGCCACAACTCGTCTATGATTCTGGAATTTGGAGTAAGTGTTCTATTGCGTCTTTTATGTAGAACTGTCTATCGGTTCCAATATTTGCGAATGATCCCCTTGATTTCTTTATAAATGTTTTCTCTTGGTGACCAACATCGCTAACCATGTTCGCCAATCACTGTCTCTTTGTCGGCGGACTCAGGGTCATCTACTTTACTTGTTGTCAGCAGCGCTAAACTGTATCTCTCACGTGATTGTTGTGAAACAAATTTTTCGGAGCAGTTATCTGATGATCGGTTTAACATTACTTTACAAGAATGCTTGTTCTCACAGTCGATAATGTAAGTGAACATTTCCTGGTTTGTACTAGCTGTATGAAACCAGCCCCTTTCCGCTAAGGTATAGTTGAGCTGCATCCGTGTAATTCAATTTAGGCTATGCTGAATGACTTTAAGAACGGCGCGTCTATTTCTGACACCTTGTGCAAGCATGCAGTTATCAGGCTAACTGGACCACCGTTAGTTACTTTCATCTGTGTGTACTAGCAGTTACGTTTGATTTGCATTTCACCTAACCTAATAATTTTGCGCACCCAACCACGAGGAGAGTTTCTGTCCCAACTTTGCGATATGCATTCCCTTCGCTGTTGAACGGAGATTCTAGTGTTATGTGAAAGTTATTTGAAGCTCTCACTCCGGCAGATGACAACTAACACTTCTAGAACCGCACGTCCCGTATTTGATATTATACCGGTTTCAGTTATTGGGTTTACAGATTACAAAATTTTACATGGAGATCTTCGGGAATTTCGATTCACACTCAAAAGTATGTGTTCCACATGCTTTCTCTTCCCTCTTGGCCGCTTCTGGTCTTTGGTGGACACTGGGGTAGCTGTACTAGTTTCCGTAGCTCGTGGATTCTTCAGGTAAGCCCTGCACCAAACTGATGAAGTTTTTGCTTTAGACAGTCCACTTGGCTCCAGTCCACAGCAAAATGCTGGGACTATACATGGTCTTTTATTGTACATTCGTGATATACATATATCCAATATGAATATACTCTGAACTGATGAAACTTTATGTCAAGCAATAGATATCGCAGTTCGCGTTCGTTATCCAGTTCAAGATAATAAAGTTAGCAAAGCGGCGATATCCACAAGCGACTTGAGACTCAACCATGTCCAAATGATACTGCTTTTGGAAAGCCTGGTAAAAAGTTGTTCACAGGTGGCTCGACGACATGAGGCATCCTTGCAGAAGCTGTGTACTTTGCAAAGATAAATATGAGCCGCTTCTGTCTGCGACCCACAGAAAAATCCGGGCTAACACCTATGTTACCTCCTTTCTGACAGATCATACAATATGAAACAAATCGGCGGACTCTTAATATGAACCGATTCCATAATTACTCTCTTGCCCGTTGCCAGGTCTGTTTGGAGAAAAAACTGCGAACTATCTGGCGCAGGACGTCCTAAGATATCTTGCTACATCGCAAGAACTCCATAAATCGAAGACTCAGTGAATATCGCGCTGCTCTGATTGCCCGACAGCAGCAACAACTGCTACAGACTTTAATATTTCATCTTCACTATGACAAATACCAACTGCAGTTAGCCGAGACAACGGCAGAATGGTGAACGTTATGTTGCGACATCAGCTTCAACGAATCTGGGTACAGAACTATCTACACTCCTGGAAATGGAAAAAAGAACACATTGACACCGGTGTGTCAGACCCACCATACTTGCTCCGGACACTGCGAGAGGGCTGTACAAGCAATGATCACACGCACGGCACAGTGGACACACCTGGAACCGCGGTGTTGGCCGTCGAATGGCGCTAGCTGCGCAGCATTTGTGCACCGCCGCCGCCAGTATCAGCCAGTTTGCCGTGGCATACGGAGCTCCATCGCAGTCTTTAACACTGGTAGCATGCCGCGACAGCGTGGACGTGAACCGTATGTGCAGTTGACGGACTTTGAACGAGGGCGTATAGTGGCCATGCGGGAGGCCGGGTGGACGTACCGCCGAATTGCTCAACACGTGGGGCGTGAGGTCTCCACAGTACATCGATGTTGTCGCCAGTGGTCGGCGGAAGGTGCACGTGCCCGTCGACCTGGAACCAGACCGCAGCGACGCACGGATGCACGCCAAGACCGTAGGATCCTACGCAGTGCCGTAGGGGACCGCACCGCCACTTCCCAGCAAATTAGGGACACTGTTGCTCCTGGGGTATCGGCGAGGACTATTCGCAACCGTCTCCATGAAGCTGGGCTACGGTCCCGCACACCGTTAGGCCGTCTTCCGCTCACGCCCCAACATCTTGCAGCCCGCCTCCAGTGGTGTCGCGACAGGCGTGAATGGAGGGACGAATGGAGACGTGTCGTCTTCAGCGATGAGAGTCGCTTCTGCCTTGGTGCCAATGATGGTCGTATGCGTGTTTGGCGCCGTGCAGGTGAGCGCCACAATCAGGACTGCATTCGACCGAGGCACACAGGGCCAACACCCGGCATCATGGTGTGGGGAGCGATCTCCTACACTGGCCTTACACCACTGGTGATCGTCGAGGGGACACTGAATAGTGCACGGTACATCCAAACCGTCATCGAACCCATCGTTCTACCATTCCTAGACCGGCAAGGGAACTTGCTGCTCCAACAGGACAATGCACGTCCGCATGTATCCCGTGCCACCCAACGTGCTCTAGAAGGTGTAAGTCAACTACCCTGGCCAGCAAGATCTCCGGATCTGTCCCCCATTGAGCATGTTTGGGACTGGATGAAGCGTCGTCTCACGCGGTCTGCACGTCCAGCACGAACGCTGGTCCAACTGAGGCGCCAGGTGGAAATGGCATGGCAAGCCGTTTCACAGGACTACATCCAGCATCTCTACGATCGTCTCCATGGGAAAATAGCAGCCTGCATTGCTGCGAAAGGTGGATATACACTGTACTAGTGCCGACATTGTGCATGCTCTGTTGCCTGTGTCTATGTGCCTGTGGTTCTGTCAGTGTGATCATGTGATGTATCTGACCCCAGGAATGTGTCAATAAAGTTTCCGCTTCCTGGGACAATGAATTCACGGTGTTCTTATTTCAATTTCCAGGAGTGTATTAGCACGTATGACAACAGCCCTGCTTCCCCAAGATTCTAGCCTGAAGGGGAAGAAAATTTTCACCATTAATAGGTTAAGAGCACCCACTTGGATTCCAATAAAACGGATATAATTAAAATCCTATCCAAATTGCGATTATTACTCAGATGAAGAGGCGGTCCTATACAGTGACGGAAATCTCAACACCAAGGAGTTTTGCGACGTAAACGAAAGATGGTAAGCGTGTGTCTTTATATTAAAGATGATGTCGATTCACAATTCATCCTTGTCACTTAAGATTTGCGCTAGTAGTACTATTATGAGAAGCCAAAATGGGTTGGCTTCAAATACGTGCGGTCGTAATGGTTAGTTATCTTTGAGATTATACGCGGTGAGTTGATGTTAGTGAACGTTGCCCTTGCAGGGACAAAGACGCCTTTATCAACACCTCACTGGGTTTTAACGAGGTCCTGTAATAGGGTTACGAGGAGCTGGAGGTTCTTTCTGCAATACTGCAGAAGGACTTGCAGGGATATAACCACAGTACATGACAGCTGGGAGCGGTGGTTACGTGAATGTACGGTCGCAAGAAGATCGGGCTCTGGACGACCACGGGGCACTACCGAGAGGGAACACCATCTGTTTGGAAGTATGGCTCCGACACATCGCACTGCATCTTCAGCAGTCATTTGAGCAGCAGTCTGAACCACGATGACACAACAAACCGTTACAAATGGATAACCCCAAGGACAGCTCCGAGCCAGACATTTTATAGCGTGAATTCCACTGACCCTAAACTACTGCCGTTTGCGAATTCAGTGGTATCAAGCGAGAGCTCGTTGGAGGGCTGAGTGGAGGTCTGTTGTGTTTTCTGATGAATGTTGGTTCTGCCTTAGTGTGTTTGTAAGAAGGAATCCAGCTAAAGGCCTGCAACCATCCTGTCTGCATGCTTGACACATGGACCTATACTTGGAGTTATGGTGTGGGGTGATATTTCGTACGACAGCAAGAGCTCTCTCGTGAACAGCCCACGCATCCTGAGTGCAAATTTGTACGTCAGTCTGGTGATTCGACTTGTTGTGCCGCCATTCATGAATAACAGACCAGGGTTGTTTTCCAACAGGATAATCGCCCACATACCGCTGTTTTACTCTTACGTGCTCTGCAAAGACTCGACATGTTGCCTTGTCCAATTCGAGCAGCAAATCTGTCTCCAATCGAGCACATATGGGACGTCATCGAACAAAAACTCCAGAGTCATCAACTAACAGGTTTAACCGCCCCTTATTGACCGACCAAGTGCAATAGGCATTGAACTCCTTCCCACAAACTGACGTCCGGCACCTGTGTAACACAATGGATGCGCGTTTGCATGCTTGCATTCGACAGGCTGGTGGCTACACGGGTTCTTAATGTACAAAAATTTCACATTTAGAATGGTTTATCTCGCGCTTACATTAACCTATGACCTCCTAATGTTAATCAATTAAATATGTTAACTAGACAAATGTATTCCGTAAATTTCATTACTCTACATTAATCACTTTTTGATATTGCGATTTTTCCCGTCAGTGTAGTTGTAAACAGTAGATGTAGCTACATTGGGCTAACCAGTTTTCATTGTTCGATAGAAAAGGTGATAGTGTCATGAAATTTAGTCCATATTTATTAGCGGTGTCCCTCAGTGAAGAACCCACTATTACTTCCGTTGCTACTTCGCTTTATGTCTGTTTTTGTGTTATGGCTGTGTCTGTCTTTCTTTTATAATGCATTCACAATGAACAGAACAAAATCAGGAACTGCACGTGATACTGATATGTTGTTACGTTGTTATATTTTGTAATAAGTTGTCCATACGTCTTCCTTTTATGGAAGGTTATGAATAAATTCCTGAAAGAGAGCCGTTACGTTGCGACATCAACTTCAGAGTACCTGGGGCCGAAGTATCTAACAGCACATACCACATCATCCTTGTTTCCCCACAATTCTGGTCTAAGGCGGAAGATTTCCACCATCAATAGATTAAGAGCAGGGCATGTGGCTTCCAGTAGAGCGGCACACCTGATATAGTCGATATCCTATTTGAAAAATGGTTCAAATGCCTCTGAGGACTATGGCACTTAGCATCTGAGGTCATCAGGCCCCTAGAACTTAGAACTACTTAAACCTAACTAACCTAAGGACATCACACACATCCATGCCCGAGGCAGGATTCGAACCTGCGACCATAGCTATCGCGTGGATCCTGAATGAAGTGCCGAGAACCGTTCGGTCTTAGCTGCCGGCGAGATATCCTATCTGAATTGTGGTTACTATTCAGTTGAAGAGCTTGTCTTTAAGTTTCTGGTGCACTAAGTACAACAGTGAACACAACACCAACTGAAGTCCTAAAGATTGTTTATTTCTCATACTGATTAGCTTTAAGTTCTTTGAAGAATTATGAAAATGTAAGTTTTTGGTTGTTACCTGTTTGGTGCTTTAATTCGATTAGTCAGTGGTAAAAGCTTAACACTGAATGACTATGTTAAGTTTCTTTACACATATGATCAAGTTAAGTGAGGCTACCTGTCTTCACGAATTCCGAGGTTCTGGGGAGAGAAACAAAAATATTATCATCCTTCTTGGCTACAGCTTCTTTGTTCATGTAGTTACGACACTCACTTGAGTAGAATGGAAGTTTGTTAAATGGCACACTAGATCTATCTCCTAATGATTTTTTTTCTTCTGTCTCGTGCAGATTCGACAAATCTATAGTTTATTTCTTGCAGGCTCGAGAAGGGTACGCTCTATCCGTTGCAATGTGACGTCAGCTGCGAGGAGAATGTTCTACGCGCCTTCAAATGGATCAACGAGAATTTAGGAGGGGTCGATGTTCTTATCAACAACGCCGGCGTTTGCAGAGAAAACCTTCCAACAAGTAAGTGAGCCACAGTTCGTCTCCATTCAAGTAAGAATCTTGAGACGTCATGATGCTGCAAAGAATCTGGAATGAGATTTACGGTTAATATGGACAGGTGGTAAATTACGCACAGAACCGGTGCTGAAAAGGATTCTTGTACGCTTACTGTTTGTCTTGTTTCTCCCTGGCCCACGGCTGGATGTCTTATTCATGTCGTGTGATATGTTAGAGACGCAGAGCAAGGATCGGGATTAACTTAAGGAAAACATGTGCAATGGTGGGCCAACTCCGTGCGTCATTTATCATTTACCTCAAAAAAAAAAAATAAAAAAAATAATAGCAATTCTGTCATAACCCAACTAACAGTTACCAAGAATCTCGTTAAATTAATACAGATAACTGAGGTTTTTAAAGTAATATCGCAATGCATAATGAGATTTGCACTACACGTAAAATTACAAGTGATTAATAACACATCAACCATGCAACACCGTGATGGCCCGATTTCAAAGCCGCGTGGAGTGGCCGCGCGGTTTGAGGCGTCATGTCACGGAGTGCGGGGCCCCTCCCGCCGGAGGTTCGAGTCCTCCCTCGGGCATGGGTGTGTGTGTTGTTCTTAGCGTAAGTTAGTTTAAGTAGAGTTTATGTTATATCCTAGCCAGTAATGCCACCCGAGCCCGCTGCCAAAAGGTTGGCAGCATCAAAGTCCGGACGCCGTCCGCATAAGCAGCGCCAGCGAGACAGGAAATCGCCCCAAGTCTGCGCGCGCCACCGCTGGCTTCTGGTTTCTTAAGCGCTGGAGTCGCGAGCGCTAGGACAGTTCTTTATTCGCCGCTGAGTTGTATACTCGCCACCAAATTGTGTACTTGTTGTCAGTTGTGTGTTCATCGCAGCAGAGTTGTTGTTTGTCGTCAGCCGACGCTGACCTAGCCGCTCCGACTCGAACTAGACAGATCTCTGTAGACACGGAGTTCACTACTGTGTAAGTGTACCGACTTTTATTTAATCAGAGTGTTTGGGTTTTCATCTTTCTGTTCACTGTTCCAGCGGACCGGTCAGCCCGCTATTAAAAGTGTGGCGGTGACTTCGTAAGCCGTTTCTACAGCGAATTGTTTGTTCCTACGAACGCCGCCACAAAACTGTCGACGAGGGCTTCCGAACTCGTGTGCAGGGCTGGTTCAACTTGTTTCTGGTTATACTAATTGTAGCGATAAAATTTTGGGGGCTGGTTTAATTTGTGTTCACTATGTCTGCCGAATTACAACAGTTGATCTTGTTACAGAGTCAGCAAATACAAAGTCTGGTGGAAGCAATCGCCAAACAAGCGGCTAATCCTCCAACACAAAAGGAACAAGCACAGGCAGCACCACCTTTCCGTGCTTTTGATGCATCAAGAGAAGAATGGCGAGAATATTTCGCGCAGTTGCAGGCGCACATGACAGTCTACAAAATCACGGGTACTGAGCGGCAGCTTTATTTAATTTCCACTGCAGGCGTGGAAGTCTATAGACTACTTTGTAAGTTGTTCCCGGAATCCAAGCCAGAAGCTTTAGACTATGACGTTGTTGTTAACAAGCTTGCTGAGTATTTCGAGTCGCGAGTTCATGTGGCAGCAGCCAGATTCAAGTTCTTCAGATTAAAGAAACTGCCACATCAATCTAATAAACAGTGGTTAACAGATTTACGGGGCCTCACCCGTCAGTGCCGATTTAATTGTGAGTGTGGAGCTTCCTACAGTGATGTCATGTTACGACACGCTATTACTCAAAACATTGCAGATTCTCGTATTCGTGCTGCTATCTTAAAGTTGCCTGACCCGTCATTAGAGACTGTGATGAACATCATTGAAGCCCAAGATACTTTTGACTATGCTGAGTGTGAGTTAGATCAGCCATGTATTTCTCAAATTGCCTGTGCTAAGGAAGTTATGTCACGCCTGCGGCCCCACCGGCAGAGTCAGACTGTAAACACTAGCCGGCCGCGACATGTTAAACACATTCGTCAGCCGTGTGTGCAAAATGATAGAGTTAAGTCTTGCCCTAAGTGTGTTCTTGCTCATCCTCGTGAACGTTGCCCGTTGAGAAACGCGGTTTGTCACTTTTGTCAAAGGAAAGGACACATCCAGACTGTTTGTTTGCGTAAACGCAAGAACAATTCTAGTGCTGCCCAGCCCATGGATATTCATGTTCTTCAAAGCCAGCCCGCCCAGAAGGTCGCATTTAAAGACTCTTCCACGGTTCGTGTGGGTAATAAACTTGTTCGCAATAAGCCACCCATCCAGCCCTCTGCTCTGCGACCCAGGCGTAATTCAAACGCTGTAAAAAGTAATGTACAGACTGCAAATGAAGCGGGAGTTGTTGTTCCACTTGCCCAACCCACGAGTTGTCGTAAGCAGCGAACACGCGCTAAACGCGCTGATTTTGTGTCTTCCGCCTCCACTGCACCGATCCAGAGACAGTGTAATAAACTATTTGTGAAGCTACGCATCCAGGATAAGACCTTCAATTTTCAATTAGCCACTGGTGCGTCTGTGACTCTCATAAATAGTGCTACGTATGCGGCTATCGGCCGCCCTAAACTTTCAGCGGCAAAACATTCTTTGGCTACTTATAGTGGAGAACAAATTCCTGTGTTAGGTGTATGTAGCGTGCCAGCCACATTCCGTGGCAATACAAAAACAGTTTCATTCACAGTGCTCCGCGCTACAGACAGTGTAAACATTTTCGGATTAGACTGTTTTGACTTGTTTGGCCTGTCTATCCAAGACAATGTGTTGCAAATTAATTCTGTTGTTGTTCCTCAAGACAGCATAACCGATTTGTGTAAACAATACAGTGACATATTTAAAGACGAACTGGGTTGTGCTGCGAACTTTGCCGCTCATATTACGTTAAAAGATAATGCTCAGCCTCGATTTTTTCGTGCTCGTCCAGTGCCTCACGCCCTCCGGGCACCTGTAGCAGCTGAACTTCGTCGTTGGCAAAACAACGGTGTTATTCAACCCGTTTCAGCGAGCCAGTGGGCTTCTCCCTTAGTTATTATAAAGAAACCGTCTGGCAAGTTACGTTTGTGTGCTGATTTTAAGTCGACAGTTAATCCTCAGACTGTCATTGATTCTTTTCCTTTGCCTAGACCGGAAGAGCTGATGGATAAGTTAGGGGAAGCTCGTTTCTTTTCCAAAATTGATCTCCGTGAAGCATATTTGCAATTGCCCCTCGACGAGCAATCACAACAGTATTTTGTCATCAACACGTCGTTGGGGTTCTTCCGTTTTCTGCGTTTGCCTTTTGGTTGTGCGTCAGCTCCTGCTATTTTTCAGCGTTTTTTGTCACAACTTCTGGTTAATGTGCCATCGTGTTGCAACTATTTAGACGATATTGTTGTGTCCGGTCGGACGCCTGCTGAACATTTCCGTAATTTGGAGTGTTTGTTTACAGTGTTGTCTCAGGCAGGCCTACGTTGCAACATCGATAAATGTTCATTTTTCCTTACGGAGTTGGAGTATCTGGGACATGTTATTAATGCTCAAGGCATTCATCCCTCCCAGTCACATTTAGCAGCTATTCGTGATTTGCCCGCCCCTCGCAATCTGCAGGAATTGCAAGCAGTTCTTGGCAAATTGACATATTATATTAGGTTTATACCTAATGCATCACAGATTGCTGCACTGTTGCATCGTCTCCGCCGTAAGAATGTTCCGTTTATGTGGTCAGCTGATTGCCAATCAGCCTTTCAGCAGCTTAAAGAGGCTTTATTGAATGATCGTTGTCTGGTCCATTACGACCCTAACAAGCCTCTGGTGTTAGCTTGTGATGCCTCTTCTTTCGGCCTCGGTGCTGTGTTGTCTCACCGAGTCGGTAACACCGAACGTCCTATTGCGTTCGCATCTAAATTGCTAAACGAAGCTCAGTGTAATTATAGCCAATTGGACAAGGAAGCGTTGGCTATTGTGTTCGGTGTCACAAAATTCCATCACTACCTCTATGGTAGACCATTCTATTTAGTAACAGGTCACAAGCCCCTGACGTCACTGTTTCATCCGTCTAAACCAGTTCCTCAGCGGGCAGCTCAGAGACTACAACGTTGGGCTCTTTTGTTATCACAATACCAGTATGAGATACTGTATCGCCCTACAGCTCAGCATGCAAACGCTGACGCGCTTTCTAGATTGCCGATTGCTGCGGATGATGTCTTCGATTCCTCTGACGACTCTTGCCATCAGATTGACGCCGATGAGCATCAATCCCTCCGGGATTTTCCGATTGATTATCGTCAGGTGGCACGTGAGACAGCTACGGATCCTCATCTGAGTTTACTATTACGTTTTGTTCAACGTGGTTGGCCGTCCAAGGCAAAGGACATATCGGATCCTGTGGTTCGTCGCTATTATCCGCAACGTCATCTGTTGTCTGTTTCGCACGGAGTTTTGCTGTTACGCACCGAGAATGACCAGCTTCGTGTAGTGGTTTCCCAAGTGCTCCAATCCAAGGTCCTCGACTTGTTGCATCAAGGTCATTGGGGAGTGGTCCGCACCAAGCAGCTTTCCCGCCGTCATTGTACATGGATCGGCATTGATAAGCAGCTATTTTGAGTGGGCACGCCCTGCCGGTCCCTGGTAGCGAGTACATATTGATTTCGCTGGTCCATATTGGAATTCTCGTTGGCTCATCGTGATAGATGCATTTAGTAATTTTCCGTTTGTTGTGCCCATGCAGTCTACAACGTCTGCACAAACTATACAGGCGTTGACTTCAATTTTTTGTATTGAGGGTCTTCCAGAAGTCTTAGTGTCTGACAATGGTCCACAATTTACCTCTGCTGAATTTGAAAGTTTTTGTTCTGCCAATGGCATTCGCCATGTTCTTACTCCGCCGTTCCACCCTCAATCGAATGGTGCAGCGGAACGTTTTGTACGCACATTCAAGGATCATATGGACCGCCTTCGTGCTACGTACTCTCGTCGGCAGGCCCTCATCACGTTCCTGTCGTCGTACCGGACCACGCCACGCGATGGCCCTTCGCCTGCGGAGCTTCTCCACGGCCGTCGTCATCGCACCCTACTAAGGTTGTTGCACCCCCCGGATCGACCCGCCGCTTCTGAGCGTCGCACGCGTTTTCAGCGCAACGACGCCGTTTTTTTTCAGAGTTTATCACGGTCGCCGTCGTTGGGAACGTGGTACCGTGATAAGTGTCCAGGGTCGCGGTTTTTATACTGTTCAAGGTGCTACTGGAGTGCACAGGAGGCATCAGAACCAGTTGCGCCGCGCTGGCCGCCCGGATTCTGCCGCTCGTTCTTTGTCCACAGATTTGGTCCGCGGCGGGTTCCAGCCGCGCCTTCCGACTTCGCTGCCGCCCCCAGGGCAGCAGCAGCAGCCGTCGCCGCTACCACGCCGACAGCCCGTCCCGTTGATGCCTCCCGCGCAGCCTCATCCGGGAGCGCCCCAGGTGGTCGCTCCGGCGCCTGCGGTCCCTCTTCAGTCCCCACCGCCTTCGGAGCTGACGGACGTCGACCCCTCAGCCGGGCCGCCTTCCCAAGCGGTAGCTGTGCAGCCTGTCCTGCAGCCGCTTTCCTTGGGCACCCCCAAGGAGTCTGACACCGCAGCGCCTTGTCCGGCGCCCACTCAGCAGCCGTCGACGCAGCGTCAGGAGACGCTGCCTCTCTCCGTGGGTCCCGACGCCCCGTCGCGTCCAATACCAGAAGCTGCGCCCGTGGTCACAGGCGTGCACCCTGACCTCGGTTTTCAGTCGGTGTTTCCCGAGGCCCCGCGCAGCCAATGCTGGGGTGCGGACCGGGGACTGCCACCGACAACAGTCTCCGCCCCGGTCTCTTCTGCTACGCCTACGGCCAGACCCCTCCCCCGCCGTCGTTGCCCGCCACGTCATTACTCAACGACGGTGCGGCGATTTGGGGGGGAGGAGTGTTATATCCTAGCCAGTAATGCCACCCGAGCCCGCTGCCAAAAGGTTGGCAGCATCAAAGTCCGGACGCCGTCCGCATAAGCAGCGCCAGCGAGACAGGAAATCGCCCCAAGTCTGCGCGCGCCACCGCTGGCTTCTGGTTTCTTAAGCGCTGGAGTCGCGAGCGCTAGGACAGTTCTGTATTCGCCGCTGAGTTGTATACTCGCCACTGAATTGTGTACTTGCTAGTCAGTGGTGTGTTCATCGCAGCAGAGTTGTTGTTTGTCGTCAGCCGACGCTGACCTAGCCGCTCCGACTCGAACTAGACAGATCTCTGTAGACACAGAGTTCACTACTGTGTTTCTGTATCTTCGTTAATAAAGATAAGTACCGACTTTTATTTAATCAGAGTGTTTTGGTTTTCATCTTTCTGTTCACTGTTCCAGCGGACCGGTCGGCCCGCTATTAAAAGTGTGGCGGTGACTTCGTAAGCCGTTTCTACAGCGAATTGTTTGTCCCTACGAACGCCGCCACAAAAGTTTAAGTCTAGGGGCCGATGACCTAAGCAGTTTGGTTCCTTAGGAATTCACACGCACCGATTAGAAACAATTGATGAAACAAACGGGCGGCAGGGCTGCGTCTGCGCGTCTAGCAGCACAACTGTGGGCTAACCCCACAACAGGACTTGAAATTAAGTTCAACAAACGACAAGTAAATGACGTAAAATTGCGTACATCTCCACTGCAGCCGGCCGGGGTGGCCGAACGGTTCTAGACGCTACAGTCAGCAACCTCGCGACCGCTACGGAAGCAGGTTCAAATTCAGTCTCGGGCATGGATGTGTTTGATGTCCATAGTTAGGTTTAAGTAGAGTTTAAGTCTAGGGGACTGATGACCTCGCCGGCTGCGGTGGCCGTGCGGTTCTGGCGCTGCAGTCCGGAACCGCGGGACTGCTGCGGTCGCAGGTTCAAATCCTGCCTCGGGCATGGGTGTGTGTGATGTCCTTAGGTTAGTTAGGTTTAAGTAGTTCTAAGTTCTAGGGGACTTATGACCTAAGATGTTGAGTCCCATAGTGCTCAGAGCCATTTGAACCATTTTTTTGATGACCTCAGCAGTTAAGTCCCATAGTGCTCAGAGCCATTTGAACCATTTCTCCACTGCAACAGTAAGCTCGAGACCTGCTCCGAGGCAAACACTGGTCACAAGTACGTATAATGTTGGTTAAGTCGCATAGTGCTCAGAGCCATTTGAACCATGTGAATTACAATGATTTTACAATAACAGAAACACTGACAAAATTACTTTCTCAAAATTACCAAAGCCATGATACCAAAAGAATGGCAATAAACTGCTCAGCTTGAGGTGGAAATGAGGAATCCGCAGAAGCGTGTGTGACCTGAGAACACCTATGCCTCGTGCGCTGACGGGAAAGCCGCCGAAGCAGAAGGAAGACGCGTTCCTGCATCGGACCAGCAGAACAGCAATGCGTCAACCGCTGCCTATACAAAGCTGTCGGCATGTACCAAACGTCAAAAAGCAGACACGTTTGACAGAAATTAATATACACAGTAGTATTTAAACGGACAATTAAAATTATTCGCAAGGATACAAACTACTAAAACTTCAGCACAGGAGCACCCCGCTCATAAACATTGCAAGTTAACCTTCCTAGAAATAACAAGGAAAAATGTAAAAAGTCATTTGAAAGAAGGCCATAACGTCTACAACAAAGAAAAATCACACTCAGTAGTATCAAATAATGATAACAGTGATTTCAGGAACCAGATTACCATTGCAAAATACTAGCTTGGCGCGTAAAGAAACCTGCAGACTGACACACACAGGTCCAAAATGTGTTACTGAAAGGCATAAAAGAACCGGATACCTGGCCAGCTAGCACCGTAAGAGAATTAACAGTCTTTAAGTAGAGCAGTTACTGAATAGTCTTCGTACATGATTTCACATAAATGCCAAGGAGGTCAATAGCTTCAGGACTTCAAGTAGGCACTGGATAATACTGCCTTCCTGCTCGTAGCTGCTAACAAGAGGTTCAGTACACCTCGGCGTATTTAGGCCACCACAAGTAACTGATGCATTTCGTAACCAGGATACATGCGACGAGAGCCGCTTTTTGCCCTCTCAGCTCACCCGAACCAACGGTAAACGCTGCAGGTAAAGGAGGGCACCTACAGACTGTCAACGGTTTCAACTCTCTGCATCGGTCATTACGCCGGGTAATCAGACACACCCGTCCAGATCCGTCTTCCATACACCACTCCTTACTACACAGCCCCAGAGGTAACACACAACCAACCAAAGATGATACGACGAGGGCCAGAATCCATGGAACGCGTGCAGAAGTGGCGCCAGTACGATCGCGTGCGAGCGCGCCCTCACAGAAGCCACCACTGTTCATTTTTGTTGTACAAACTTCGTATAGCATAAGAAGCAAAGTTGTCACATATTATTGATACAATTTTCGATAAAGCATCGTTCAGTTCACTAAGTTTGATACGCTTAGTCAATGAAAGGGGAAAAGAGGCAGCAGGTACAACAAAGGAAAGAATCATAAGCTACTCTGGGAAAATGCCGAAAGCAAACCAGCCGTCTACGACGTTCTAAGATGGCAGATGAAGCAGTTCCATGATGAATTAGCAAAGGCAGTCTGTGGTGGTAAGCCATATCATGAGCCCAGCTATAGACCACGCAGCCAAAGAAAACTAATAGTATTAGGCGTTCACAGGCGGGCAGATAAGGCAATGCAATGGTGAAACGGCAAACACACTGCGAGATAAACCAGTTGTTGGGACTAGCGATAGGACGCTTAGCTGTTGTTCACAGCTCATGTAATTTGAATCAAAAATAAGCAGGAGGAATCTCTTAGCACACACACACACACACACACACACACACACACACACACACACACACACACACACGAGGGAGACTTAATTTCGTCCTATATACGTATAAACAGGAACTACCTCCAACTGGGCTACAGGCTGACATTTACAGTAACTGTAGTAGTGCAGTATGAGGGAGATATCAGCGTATTACAGAATTCGACTCTGTGGAATTAGCTTCAGATAACGCCCATCTGCTAGTCTGTTTCGTTCTGGTCTGTAGTAATTTCAGTACGACAGTTACAATCTGTCCATTATACAGCTGATGGTTGCCCATAATCGCAACTGCGAATACATTTCATGTCACTGAAGGCTCTCGTCCGTTGATTAACAGCGGCAGTAGCGGCACAACATTGGACTGACCTGTCTGGGGTTTGAATGAGTCTCCAAGACGTGTGCTGTACAGGCCTAAACAGTTATCCTGGTAGGCGACACAGACTAATAATGCGTTACTATAACCAGAATAGACTGCCGTTCAACAAATGGTAAAATCTTATTAAAAATATATCACGTATTTTATACACACTGATGAGATAAAACATAATGATCAATTGCTTAAAAGCCTGTTGGTCCACATTTGGAAAGCAATACAGCGGCGACTCTGCGTAAAATGGATTCTAGGAGCTTGTGGTAGGTTTTCAGATGTTTTCCCCGCTCAATTATTATTTTTAAACATACGTGAGGAATGATGTTAATTCCAAATGGTTAATGTGTGATTCGAAATCTTCACAAGTGAAGAAAAATCCTTTTTACTAATAATTTGTGGAAAAAATTTGTTTTATGTTCTCGGCAGTTCAGAACTTCCGAGCCGTCATTGAGATTCGAATTTTGGAACGTGGATTATCCGGAAGACCAACGAGTGATCACAAAGTCGCATTACCCTCTATGGTGTGTCCGTATATACTTAGATGTTGACACTGTGTTCATATGGCAACATGACAGAGGACATCTTTGAGGTTGTGTGACTGTTCTTAATTATTTATTCCGGAGTGTCTGGGTACGCCACCGTTTTCACAACACAGTACGATTCTCTTACATGTAAGATGCGAAATTCTCCTCCAAATTTCTGGCATGATGGCAGTAAACGTACGCCGAACAAAATTCTTAAGTACATCCGTCTCGCAACGTGTGACAGAAACCTTCCATTTTATGAACCCCTTAAAACGCATTGTACACAGGATGACAGATCACAACTTCGAAGCAGCCACTCCAAAGGTACAAGCGAATGGACAGAAAAAAATCCAGTCTGTTTATAATAAAATATCTCATTGAAGCATTCTCTAATGGCGATAACAGTATGGACTGGTGCCCTATCCTACTGAAACCACATACGCCCGAGCAGTTCCCGATTTTGCAGATGCGGAATAAACCAATCGCGTTGCATGGTGACATAAGCAGTGTGATTCACAGAAGAGTTGAAGAAATATAGAGCTACCAAGTGGGTTGCAGACATTGCAGCCAACGTCAGGACATGTGTTGGGTTGTGTTCTAGTTCGTCATAAAAATATTGGTTTTCTTTACTCCAGAAACCTTTCTGTTTCTTGCACTGCGACATATTGCACACTTGTCAAAGAAAAACCATTTGTCTCTTGAAGGAAGAGTTGCTAAGACATCAAGCATTCACCCAATCAAGCCTAATGACTTTTCAGATGTCGTTACCATGCAGTTCGTTTGCGAACGAAGGTTTAAATGCCTTTAGCTTGCAATCATTCCTGATATTATTTTGTAATGTAGAGTTTGGAACTCCCAATTCCGCTGACCGTTTACGAATGGACTTCTTTTGGCGAACGTTCGACAGACACTGCATCCTCCACAAATGTTTGCATTAGCGTTTATGATCTTCCTGGGCGCATCTAATGTTTTATACATCCAGCTGAAGTGGCTTCGGCTAATCCCGCGCGGCCTCAGGCGCTGCAGTCATAGACTGTGCGGCTGGACCCGGCGGAGGTTCGAGTCCTCCCTCGGACATGGGTGTGTATGTTTGTACTTAGGATGATTTAGGTTATGTAGTGTGTAGGGCATGCAGCTTTACTCTATGGTTAAATGATGATGGCGTCCTCTTGGGTAAAATATTCGGGAGGTAAAATAGTCCCCCCATTCGGATCTCCGGGCGGGGACTACTCAAGAGGACGTCGTTATCAAAAGAAAGAAAACTGGCGTTCTATGGATCGGAGCGTGGAATGTCAGATCCCTTAATCGAGCAGGTAGGTTAGAAAATTTAAAAAGGGAAATGGATAGGTTAAAGTTAGATTTAGTGGGAATTAGTGAAGTTCGGTGGCAGGGGGAAGAAGACTTTTGGTCAGATGAATACAGAGTTGTAAATACAAAATCAAATAGGGGTAATGCTGGAATAGGTTTAATAATGAATAAAAAAAATAGGATTGCGGGTAAGCTACTACAAACAGCATAGTGAACGCATTATTGTGGCCAAGATAGACACGAAGACCACGCCTACTACAGTAGTACAACTTTATATGCCAACTAGCTCTGCAGATGATGAAAATATTGATGAAATGTATGATGAGATAAAAGAAATTATTCAGGTAGTGAAGGGAGACGAAAAATTTAATAGTCATGGGTGACTGGAATTCGAGAGTAGGAAAAGGGAGAGAAGGAAACATAGTAGATGAATATGGATTGGGGGTAAGAAATGAAAGAGGAAGCCGTCTGGTAGAATGTTGCACAGAGCATAACTTAATCATAGCTAACACTTGGTTCAAGAATCATAAAAGAAGGTTGTACACATGGAAGAATCTTGGAGATACTAGAAGGTATCATATAGATTATATAACGGTAAGATAGAGATTTAGGAACCAGGTTTTAAATTGTAAGACATTTCTAGGGGCAGATGTGGACTCTGACCACAATCTATTGGTTATGAACTGTAGATTAAAACTGAAGAAACTGCAAAAAGGTGGGAATTTAAGGAGATGGGACCTGGATAAACTGAAAGAACCAGAGGATGTACAGAGTTTCAGGGAGAGCATAATGGAACGATTGTCACGAATGGGGGAAAGAAATACAGTAGACGAAGAATGGGTAGCTCTGAGGGATGAAATAGTGAAGGCAGGAGAGGATTAAGTAGATAAAAAGACGAGGGCTAGTAGAAACCCTTGGGAAACAGAAGAAATATTGAATTTAATTGATAAAAGGAGAAAATATAAAAATGCAGTAAATGAAGCACGCAAAACGGAATACAAACGTCTCAAAAATGAGATCGACAGGAAGTGCAAAATGGCTAAGCACGGATGGCTAGAGGACAAATGTAAGGCTGTAGAGGCTTATCTCACTGGGGGTAAGATAGATACTGCCTACAGGAAAATTAAAGAGACGTTTGGAGAAAAGAGAACTACTTCTATGAATATCAAGAGCTCAGATGGAAACCCAGTTCTAAGCAAAGAAGGGAAAGCTGAAAGGTGGTAGAAGTATTTAGAAGGTCTATACAAAGGCGATGTACTTGAGGAGAATATTATGGAAATGGAAGAAGATGTAGATGAAATGGGAGATACGATACTGCGTGAAGACTTTGACAGAGCACTGAAAGACCTGAGTAGAAACAAGGCCCTGGGAGTAGACAACATTCCATTAGAACTACTGACGGCCTTGCCAGAGCCAGTCCTGACAAAACTCTACCATCTGGTGAGCAAGATGTATGAGACAGGCGAAATATCCTCAGACCTCAAGAAGAATACAATAATTCCAATCCCAAAGAAAGCAGGTGTTAACAGATGTGAAAATTACCGAACTATCAGTTTAATAAGTCACAGCTGCAAAATACTAACGCGAACTCTTTACAGACGAATGCAAAAACTGGTAGAAGCCGACCTCGGGGAAGATCAGTTTGGATTCCGTAGAAATGTTGGAACACGTGAGGCAATACTGACCCTACGACTTATCTTAGAAAATAAATTAAGGAGAGGCAAACCTACGTTTCTAGCATTTGCAGACTTAGAGAGGGCTTTTGACAATGTTGATTGGAGTACTCCCTTTCAAATTCTGAAGGTGGCAGGGGTAAAATACAGGGAGCGAAAGGCTATTTACAATTTGTACAGAAACCAGATGGCAGTAATAAGAGTCGAGGGATATGAAAGGGAAGCAGTGGTTGGGAAGGAAGTGAGACAGGGTTGTAGCCTATCCCCGATGTTATTCAATCTGTTTATTGAGCAAGCAACAAACGAAACAAACGAAAAGTTCGGAGAAGGAATTAAAATCCATGGAGAAGAAATAAAAACTTTGAGGTTCGCCGATGACATTGTAATTCTGTCAGAGACAGCAAAGGACTTGGAAGAGCAGGTGAACGGAATGGACAGTGTCTTGAAAGGAGGATATAAGATGAACATCAACAAAAGCAAAACGAGGACAATGGAATGTAGTCGAATTAAGTCGGATGATGCTGAAGGAATTAGATTAGGGAATGAGACACTTAAAGTATTAAATGATTTTTGCGATTTGGGGAGCAAAATAACTGATGATGGTCGAAGTAGAGAGGGTATAAAATGTAGATTGGCAATGGCAAGGAAAGCGTTTCTGAAGGAGAGAAATTTGTTAACATCGAGTATAGATTTAAGTGTCAGGAAGTCGTTTCTGAAAGTATTTTCATGTAGTGTAGCCTTGCATGGAAGTGAAACATGGACGATAAATACGAGTAGCTTGGACAAGAAGAGAATGGAAGCTTTCGAAATGTGGTTCAAAAATGGTTCAAATGGCTCTGAGAACTATGGGACTCAACTGCTGAGGTCATTCGTCCCCTAGAACTTAGAACTAGTTAAACCTAACTAACCTAAGGACATCACAAACAGCCATGCCCGAGGCAGGATTCGAACCTGCGACCATAGCGGTCTTGCGGTTCCAGACTGCAGCGCCTTTAACCGCACGGCCACTTCTGCCGGCTCGAAATGTGGTGCTAGAGAAGAATGCTGTAGATTAGATGGGTAGATCACATTACTAATGAGGAGGCATTGAATAGAATTGGGGAGGAGTGCGTGGCACAACTTGACTATAAGAAGGGACTGGTTGGTAGGACATGTACTGAGGCATCAAGGGATCACAAATTTAGCATTAGAGGTCAGCATGGAGAGTAAAAATCGTAGAGGGATACCAAGAGATGTATACACTAAGTAGATTCAGAAGGATTTAGGTTGCAGTAAGTACTGGGAGATGAAGAAGCTTGCACAAGATAGAGTAGCGTGAAGAGCTGCATCAAACCAGTCTCAGGACTAAAGACCACAACAACAACAACAACAACAACAACATGTAGTGTGTAAGCTTAGGGACTGGTGACATTAGCAGTTACGTCCCATAAGATTTCACACGCATCTGAACACTTTTTTTGAAGAATAATTAAAATGTCATGTAAGATTTTAGTTATTTTGGTCAATTGCTTGTGTAAGGGTGGATGGTGCTTATTCATACAGCCGGCCTTTAATGTTATCATGTTAAGACGCACCTTCGTCAGGAGTGGGTCAGAATAAATCTTGGTCCCATCTTCGTTGGTAGCCCCCCGCCCCCGCCCCCCATAGAATGATTTTCTTCCATTGTTCCCTGCTCCGCCCCTACACCCTCTTCCCCCCCCCCCCCCCCCCCTACAATGACACATGCCAGCAACGCTACCAAGGGCAGTTCAACCTTGCGACAGGAAAGGATGAAAGTCAGTTGGCTCAACAGTGGACACTATGAGGAATGCTGGGCATGATGAAGAATAAACGGGAATTAAATTAGCTGTGATTGATATAAGTAATCTTACATATGTAGATGACACCATACTGGTTGCAGAAGGTGAAAGAGAGTTAAACATCCTGCTGGTCCGAGGGAGAACGTCAAGGAAACGAAAATTGTGCAACTGCATGTATCACTGCATGGCATGCAGGAGGAGAAGAAATGGAGGTATTTTCTGTGTTGGTGAATGCAGCCACTAAATCAAGAAACCGTTGTTGCTTTGAGGATAGGGGAGGTACAACTTTGACAGTGTTTTAAGGAGTAGAGACGTAACTTTAAAACAAAAAACCTTATAGTAAATTGTGATATACGGATGTAAGACCTGAGTCGCAAGAAGGCAGGACGGCGTGGAATATATACCTCTGAATTGTGGTATTGGAAGAAAATTCTTAAGAGTTCCATGGACTGCAAAGAGTACGAATACAGCAGATAAAACCAGACTGTTGCTTCGACGGTATAATACTCAAACAAACAAAAAAAAACAGTCCTACTTTGGGGAAATTACTAGAAGACACCATCCGATGGAAAAGACGGTAATACTGGGCAAGATCGGAGGCAGAAGAAATAGGCGGCCAAGGATGAGATGGATCGACGGGGTCATAGCAGTAATGGATTCGAACCTGGAACGTCTGCAGGAGAAAATGCAGCACAGAAGAAATTAGCGTGCCTTAGTTCATGGGGTCATGGATAGTGGGAATCGACTTAACAAACAAATAGAGAGAGTGAGTGAGAGAGAGAGAGAGAGAGAGAGAGAGAGAGAGAGAGAGAGAGAGAAAGAGACACTACATACCAAGTTAACATCGTTTTACTCGTTGGATTGATCCGAGAGGACGAGCTAACGCTTGTCCATCTACCCTCTTACCTTTATCCATTTTTAACCAGTGTTACACGATGGAATCATTCCTTGCCGCATCATTAGTGTAAGTTTGGCACAACCACCTTGATTTTGTAACACAAAGTTACGCATATCTTTGGTATTATAGATATTTCTAACCTACAGAACTCGTTTCAATAATTTTTGTTTAAGTTGAGTCGTTTTTCAGTTAGGCAACAGATTCCATCTCCACAGTACGATTGATTTATTTTACCAACTACAGGCGACTTGTTTTGTTTTAACTGTGTTCTTTGTAGTTTAAATTAATAAATTTATTGCATGTTCGTTTTGAGGCACCTTTCTGATAAAACATCAGTTACAAATGATTTATGATAATTCCTTAAAAAATTTAAGCAATACTGAAATTGAAAAATAAAATATCAGATTCATTAAATATAATGAAATAAATTTTTTTGTTAGTAAAGGAATTACAGTGTTACGTACTGTTTCAAAGTGTCAAAAGTGGGACACTTTAAACTAAAATCATGGACACAAATCCTCAGCGAGGCGACCAGTCTATTTACGCAGACAATTGTTTAAAAAACTGAGAGCTTTCAAAGAACATGGTTTGCGTTCCAAAAGCATTACGCAGAATGGAAGAAAATTTTTACTATCAGAATGTGTGAATCTATTGGATTGCGACTGGTAAAGAGAAGTTTGCAAGTATTGGAAGCCAACAAAGTTACCGTTGCATCCCATCTACTGCCCGGTGATGAAACGTGAATGTACAGAGTTGCCAGAAACAGTCTGAATAGCACTTAATGCTGTTGCAGGGTAAGTTGTGCTGAGAAATAATGCAGTACTTTGCGCCGTGTCCGAATAAAAGACAATGGAAGTTAGCCAATCAGGCCGTTGCGTCTTGAGCGCGCAAATTCAAGAGGCTTGCCAGAGACAGTGACGCCAAACATGTTCGTTTGTTTCCCGAATACCGAGCAAGAGAGCGACGGACTAAATAATCATGGGACGGTAGTAAGGATAGAACCAGAGCCGAAGGCTGAACAGTCTCGAAAGTTGGCATCCATGCTATAACAACTGATACTAATTGAATCTGGCGGGCCGCTTGAATTTGCGCACTCACGGACATTCAGTGCTTACTATTTAGGAAACGGAGCAACGTATCGAGTTCTTTTCTTAACAACTATTTCTGAACTCAGCCTACTCTCCAACACCCTCAAAAGCTTTTCAGATTGTTTCCGACCATACTGTATATAATCCAGAATGAAAAATGTCCAGGTACAAGCGACGTATCTCCTTCCGAATACTAAACAAATGTAAGACGCAGCCAGCAGAAAAAAAAAGAAAGAAAGAAAAAAAAATTCATTATTTCTATTTTTGGAATAATAAGAACGCGGTTCTTGATTCTCTGTAATGCCGCTGTTCACAATTAGCGAGAGACCCGTTCACCTTTTACAAGCATAAAGTCGTCTCTACCACGAAGAGATTACACAAGTACACGGAAGCGATCCAAATTCGCAATAGTAATCCCAAACCGCACGAATCTTTGGCAGCTAATCTGGCACCTTCTTAGACTGGACCAACATCCCTTACCCACTGCACAGTTCAGAAGTGACCCTCCGACTTTTACAGGTTGGACCCTTTGGAAGACAGTCTTCAGCGTCTCAAATTGACGATACTGGTGACATAAAGTGGCTGTGAAGACGTAGATACGACAGTATGCACTCGACTTCTTGTGACGAGGATTACAGAATCGGCTTAAACGACGATGCCCTGTCACTACATTAAAAAAAGTGGCTGTTCTGAGTAGCTTCATTGTATACAGGATCACTAACTTTAACAGCATAAGCATTTCGAATGATGTGTCGGTACACACGGTTTCACTGCAGGCCTCGTCCTTCGCTTTATTGCTGACTGATGATGGCGGCATGCTGTGTTCCCAGCTGAACAGACAGCCGAGTGGCAGCACACACTGGACGTCAACGTCCTGGGGCTGTCCGTCTGCACGTGGGAGGCCGTCCAGAGCATGCTGGACAGGGGAGTCGACGACGGCTTCGTCATCCACATATGCAGGTAGACCTCAAAGCGTTTATAGCGATGTATTTTCGTCTTGTGAGACTGTATAGAGGTATTCTTAAACATAGAGCCATTCAGCATTTAGCTTCCAATAAACGTCGATATCAGGTACCGCGTGAGAATCATTGTCTCTGGTATCTCAAAACCGCCCTAAGCTTGAATTCTGCACTGACACCTGCGATAGATCTGACATGAAGAACGTTTCATGAGATACCTTAGGGAGGAACTAATAAGTTTCTTGACAGTTCTTGGATTACAGTACTGCTCTTCATCATGTAGCAAATACATGTTGCAATGTAAAGTGAGATCGGTTCAGAATTCTCCAGTGTCCAACTGTCTATTGCGATTCTCAAGGAATAATCCTCATACATTACTTTGGAAAACGTACAACCGAACATGAACCCTATTATGCTTCATTCCTGGATCGTTTGAGACTTGAGTTGGCTGAAGAAAAGCATAGACTAGCACACAAAGAAGTGCTCTTTCACAAGCATAATGTTCCATACCACGCATCAGCGATAATGGTGTGAACTGGGCTTTGAACTGCTTCCTCATTCGCGTTGTTCACCAATCTCAGCTCCAAGTTACTTTTTCCTGTTCACTAAATTGAAATTTTTGCTTGCTTTGAAGAAATTTTCAACAAATGAAAAAGTGACAGCCGCAGTCAACGAGTATTTTCGCAGAGTCTGACAAAACCTCGTTCTATTGATGGGACGAAAAAACTGGACGAAGTGTGAGCCCCTTATAGGAGAGAATGTCGAGAAGTAAGGTGAGTTGTTTACCGATCAAACTTTTTTCCTTGATTTCTTACTGCACTTAGTATACCACCTCGTATTGCCACACAGCTTAAAATATATTGTTGCATTACCCCTGGTTTGACGCTAGTTGTTAGGTTGCAGTTATTTGGTAATCTTGAACTCTGTTTTTTCACTCTTATTTTGTGGTGAGCTATCGTAACTATTTCGGTTGGCACGTTCACCAAATTCTCAGAGCAGAAAAATGATGAACATCTTTAAGTACACTTTTTTCAGGATATGTGGATAATCTACCCAGCTACAAAACTAGAAATGATTTTTCGTGATATACAAATTGAATCTTGATTTGAAAAACCACAAGTAATATCATCTCGAAAATACACTCTTGCAAATTTTCATACAGGGTTATGTACACGTGGCTGATACTTTTCCTGTTAGGCTTAGCTATACACAGCGTTTAGCTTTCATTATTACAAGACTAGCTACTTTGTTTACAATTCAGACAGTAGAATTACAGGTGATGATATCACTGTGTATTGTCGTTTAAGAATAATAAAACGATTTCCGTTGTCCGAATACCTGGTTCACGAAGTATTGGTACGTGTTTATAGCTGCCAAAAGAACAAACATTAGGTCACCTTTTTACAAACTGTGTAGTGTTTACCTATGTTAAGATAACACTTGAAGATTTGCAATTGGTGTTTTACTTTTAGAGTTTATAGCGTTCGTTTTCACTTAACTATTGACACCACTGTTAATCATTACTGTTAATCTGGTGCTGTTACTGTTGGTGGTAGTGCTGATGTGACGATGGTGATGGTGGTGGTCGTGGTGGTGGCTCGAGCGGCGGCCCTATATGTATATATATATATATATATATATATATATATATATATATATATATATATGTGTGTGTGTGTGTGTGTACGTGTACGTATGTGTGCGTGTGTGTCTGAATGATTGACAGTCGCTAATGTCCTATGACAGTCGACCTCGTCTGAACTTTAGTTTTATCTGCACTTGATGCGAAATTTAACAACTGCGCAATTTGCAAAACAACTACTACGATTATGTTTTGTTGTTGTTAGGCGTTTTCATTGCTCAATTTCCAATCAACGTCTCATGTTTCGAGAATTTCTAGAAGTTATTGTATTTTTTCGTGTTTATTAACGAACATTAAAGCTGACTCTTATCTCCACAGTCTGCACTGGTGTCCAAAATTAAAGCAACAAACCACTATTCCCCCGTTGTCTGTATAATTCACGATATAATCATAGAAAATGTCAACAGATGTCCATACAATCGTGATCGGCATGAACGATGACATTCCTATAACGCCAACGATGGCGTCAGAGCACCCATGAAACGAGGCAGTATTTGTCGAGCAGTGTGACAACCGCGGTCGTGGTGTACACTGTCACAGACGGTGCCGTGTGGCACAGAGGAGTCGCCTATCAGATTCTCTGCAGTGAAGAGAATGGAAGCGGGACAGTCACATTAACCAGTTGTCGGAATGTGTGTGAAAATGCGTTAAGCTGAAAAAAAAACGAAGAGAAAATGGTGCAGTTGTTTACGTTCTGAATTTTTTATATTGTTTCTACTTTACTGCCATCTGTTTATATCATTTTGTTGCAAAATTAACGCAACCTTGCATGATTTCTGTTTGTTGCTTGGATTTTGGACACCAGAGTACATAAGACGTTTGATTCTCAGAAAAAAATATTTGCATTATACACGGTTTTCTCGAATGAAGGAGTCGTTACAACGGATCTACTTTCGCTTCTCCTTAAAAGACAGCGTCTGTGAAAGTAATGTAGCATTCTGATACCATGTAGAATTCTCATGCATCTAAGGAAACAGGAAAATTAGAATTGCGCGAGACGGTATGGTGGATAAAAAAGGTGCAGGTGTGGATTTTAGACCCCCGTCCAGCGATCCCCATGAAAATTTCCTGTGGTGTCTTTGTTCATTTTAAGACCTAAGCCAGAATAATTCTTTCAAAGCCATCATTGATTTCTTAACGTGATCATTTTAAACAGGACTAGTGTTTGTCCCTAGTAACCCCGATGTCGACGGGACATCAAAACTTCTTCGCTTAGACCTGACGAAGTGCGGTGTGCTTTTTTTGTGTTCACTTGAACTATAGAAAAGAAGGCCTACAATTATTGTAACCTACAGATCTTCATAACCTACTCTCTGTAGAGCACCAAACGTTTTCATATACTTGTGTGCTAATCCATCATGTGCCAAAACCATTGCCGAGTAGTGCTAAATACTATGACTTGCTCACTGACCGAGCGAGGTGGCGCAGTGGTAAGACACTGGACTCGCATTCGGGAGGACGACGGTTCAATCCCGCGTCCGGCCATCCTGATTTAGGTTTTCCGTGATTTCCCTAAATCACTCCAGGCAAATGCCGGGATGGTTCCTCTGAAAGGGCACGGCCGACTTCCTACCCCATCCTTCCCTAATCCGATGAGACCGATGACCACGCTGTCTGGTCTCCTTCCCCAAAACCAACCAACCAACTTGCTCACTGTTGCGACCAACAACATGGTGAAGTGTTGAAACTAACATTCGTAACACCCATCAACCAAAAACTCCACAGAGGAGCTCAATGTACAGCACATCTGGTGTATCAGTTCCTGCACCTGTCGAATCTATCAAACACACTCCTCACACCTAACCCTCTGTTTCTCTCCCATGGTTGGTAGGGAGAAATCTGCAACTTCTTCAGTATCACACTGAAGTTTATGTATTTTAAGGATAGAAAACAATGAGAAATACAGACGTGTTCATAAGGGTGCTGTCACTTCAGTGCCAATACTACCCCTTCTAATTGCGTGTGATTATGTGTATGGCAGTAAATGATGTGATGGCAGTGGCATGATCACGCTTAATAAGTGAACTAAATTAGCCTTACCACTGACAATCTCCAACTGGGAGTACCGTCTAGCTTAGTCCCCAAGTCTCCACTCTAACTTGATCAAGATCGGTGTTTGGAGTCTAATTCTAGCAAGAGTAGATCATCCGCGTACTGATAATACTTTTATTATAAAAACAACTCTCGAAGAAACAATGCGAAATGACCATTCATTGGCCTAGGACGGTAGCTGCTACTCATTAATCTTAATTTGAGATTTTATTCGACTGAAACACTTAAGTGGTTGACACTGTTTAACATCTAAGTTAAGAAAGCCTCTACCCTTACTAGCATTGGCAGTAAAAGGCACTGAGATCAAAGAAATGGAACGCACGTATTCTGAAAGAGTGCCTATCTGCCGAGCCGTGGTGCGTATATCGCCGAATTCAATTCTGTGAAGAACAATTCTGGAGCGATAATCTGTAAACTGCTGCCAGTGGTCGTAGAGACAAAGTGCTTTGCGTAGCTGAAAATTCTGACTACACAGAGGACGTCAAATGGCGTCTGCAACCTCCTGGGGTCGAGGCCACTTCCGTGTAATGACGAATTAAGAATTCTACTTACTTATAAAACAGGATCAGAGACTTTTTTTAAGTGTGAGCTCGTAAAGAAGCACTTCATAATGCCTCCATCTCCACGAAGAAGCGCAGGTTCGTATCTCTGTTCATAGAGAGACGAATGATGCAGTTCCTAGTGACAACATCAGCACATACGAATCTGATGCTGAGACAGTTCTCTGACACCCCGCCAGCCATGTCTCAAAACGCTATCCACCTAAGTTTATCACTCACTGACACTCACCAGAGTGCTCTCAAAATCGCTATCTAGCCAATTATGTCCTACCGACACCACCAAGAGAGCCCCCCCGCCGTGAAGCGCCGAGTTTAGAACAAACCTCGCGTCATTAGTATGAATTCTCCTTACAGCCAATCACAGCCCCCGTTACAATTGGAGTGTCTTCCTCTCTACACGTCATGAGGCTATCAGTCAACCTCTTTCAGCTCATGATCAGGTCAATAGAAGCTTCTAGAACAAATTATGACCCCTCCTCCATCTGCAATTGAACTAACCGAATACGTTTCTGTGTCTTTTGGCAGAAATGCGGGATGGCACTTCGCATAAGAACTTCTCTCGGCCGTTAGCACGCATTTGCGGCAGGCATCCCACGTACATTCCTTATGCTGAAAAACGCTGTTCGTGGCACTTGTAAGATTCTATGTCTACAATCTCATGGTTTCAGCGTCATCTCGCCTAAGCCTCCGTAGCGACCACAGGTCAATCAAGAGAAGTCCTTTCCACCGGCCTCACGACGAGGCGACTGTCTTGGCTGTAAAAGTACCAGAATTCTCCTTTCAGATCCATGAAACTGGCTTCCCAGCAGCCCTTGTTCCATGTCGATCACAGGGACCGTGAAGTCCCACTGTGGCCTTCCTGTCAGAAAATTACACTCTCAGTTTGCATCTCCACAGAAATGTTAGTATAAGGCTACCCAGCACCAACCAAGGAACGATTAATAATTCGATAGCTCCCGCCCCCCTAAAAAATGCGATCCCCTATTAAGTAAATGAAATACGAATTGTCAAAATTATTCATGTTTGGTGGTTACATCCTGCCAAGTTTCACAGTATATAATTTTTATCCACATAGTACAGGCAATACAAGTTTGTTTCTTTTTCTTGTTTTCAGTATAGCTGGTCACATCATGCCATTCGATCCATTGTACTCGATGTACTAGGCCAGCAAGCATGCTGTCAAGGCTCTGCTTGAAGGACTGAGGAAGGATCTGGTTGCCAGGAAGAGCAACATACGGTGCGGGGTGAGTTTCAAATGCCTTATATTGTTACATTTCAAGGTCTCCGAACAGGACTGGTGTTTCTTAATTTTATGGTTACGTAAATATACTTTTCAGTCATACAGAATTTCCTAACCTGGTAAATAGACAGTAGAAACAAGTGCACATAAATTGCAGGAAAGGAAATGGACTAAACAGAAACTTAAAAAGCTCATTATAAGCATCCAGGCTTCGTTATAGACATAGGAAGTTAATTAAATAAACCATTGCTAACACAATCTCACAGACGAATCTGCCACTATGGATCAGACTGTGTGCCAATCTGAAACTTGCTGTCTGTCTGATCCAATGCTCCGAGTTTTTGACTCCAACCTGAAGCCTTGACTTCGGTAGCAAGACTCCTACTGACTGACTTACCCACACAGAAACCGTCTCCTTACTCCCGCAGTCCCACTGCCTTCCTCCACCCCCTCCTGCTCTCCAACCTTCACAGAAGCTCTCCATGGGCACCCTGGTCCACTGGCCTTCCCGAAAGAATGAATAAGGGAAGAAATGCAATGAAGTAACCCCCTGTTGTCGCATTCATCTAGTAAATACGGCTATCAAATATTAAAGTCATGTAACAGTAATTGTTTATTCCGTGCATGGATTCCACAAATAATCGGAATTATCAGGACTAGTACGAAGAAGACACTTCTCAGCAATTAGACTTGCAGCAAGGAGTTGACCATTTTATCTGCCATGCTGAAATCAGCGGTGGATGAAGGCGAAGGTGGGCCCACATGACTTGTCAGTTTGCAGTTGAGGTTGCGTGGTGCCGCGTGGCTGTTGACAGACAGCCGGTGGCTTTTATCTTCGCATTTCTCTGTAGCCGGCCGCGGCTTTACAAGCGACACTGATAACAGTTCAATACGCGTCATGGGCGATGTTTTCTCAGTAATCGTTCTGCAGGAGAAACGGTCACTCAACATTTGGCACAGAGCTGCTGTCCCATGCAAATCGATTGCATGTGATGAATTTTATCTGCAGTAATTTACCTGCAAGGGTGACATCCAAGCTATATTTTTGCAGTTGTAGGTCACGTAACAAGAACACAATCGCGAAAGTGGACTGAAAGAAGAACCGTTCGACAATGAACGGAAGCTGTGGATGTCACAAAATGACAGTAGATCTTTGGATGAATGCACGGCTCAATCAGTCTGGAAACTGATTACGAGACAGGTTGAAATGTCGCATGAATGCCAAGTCAGAGTGCCCACTCCGAAACACTGTCACCTCTTCACATAGAGTGCGCTCAAATCAACCAATTCCATCCCCTCGAAGGACCGTGCTCAAGAGTTTTCTTCTTCTTCCCCCCTAATCCTGTTATTGATGGCGCTGAATTTCCCATAGTGTCACCATGTTAATGGTGGGCTCAGTTTCCACTGTAGCAAAATAAAGGGCAGAAATTAGGTAGCTCCACCCTATCATTCGACGTTACAGGCTGCCAACCACTTCGATCCCACTCCAGAGAATCACTCCACGGCGACCAGTATTGAGATAAGATGTTCCCACGGCAGTCTCACACAACTCGATGCACCAGTCACTGTCTGCATCAAGTTCCCTACATACTCACACGCCAGCTTTTCGTGAATGGGTTCTGGTTTCTGTTCTGTGCATTGCAGAGTCGCCAAGATGGCACCAGCTCAACAGAAGGTCCGTTAGTTTCTACTGGGAAGGCCTTTGAGGTTCCCACTCAGGTATATCAGGTACTTGGAAATTCGGTGTCGTCCATTAACTGTCTCAGCCTTTTAATGGGACTCTCATTTCAGAGTGAAGTGAAACACAGTCACCAATTTTCAGAGGCTGCCGGGATAGTCCTAATATTAAAGTGTGGCTTAACAGGAACCCTATTGCTCAGAGCGTTGCATACTTTTTAGTACACACAAGAGGTCGTCACTTCATCGCTATTCAAATGTACTTCTCTGTAATCACATCCGTAATATCTTACATGGAATAAAAGGAACCACATTGTTGTCAATATTTTATCAACTTATCTTCATAGCTGTATGCTTCGTCGGATGATAATCATTGAACACTTTTAGCAAATGAAGCCTGGTATGTTGCGTTCTTTCTATTCCACATCACGTTGTGTCTAATTGTAAACAGCATAGATTCGCGTATTTTACATCCCACTTCGCTGTGTTCCAAGGCCCTTTTCCCTTTCTGCTCCCATCTATTCTCTACAGTTGGTGTTTTAAATGCTTTTGTTTCGTAATTGGCAAACTGCTCTGTATGTGTGTGTGTGTGAGTGAATCTCTCGCTAACTATCTGAAAGAAAGGTTCTAAAATTCTGGTTACCATCTCTGATATAGAATCATCTATTGCTTCCCTACTTCTGAACGCATATAGATCCTTGCAAATTACTTTTCTTATGTATGAGATTCTGATTAATCTACAACACACCTGACCGTCTGTAAATTAGAATGTATGTGAATAATGATTCACAGGAATACTCAGGGTGGCTTTATCGTGAATAATCTGTCTTACACAATGGTTAACCGTTACGTAATGTAAATGTGCCCCTATCAGAAAAATGCAGCTTCTGAATTTATGTGATACACTGTAAATCAAAACTCATCTTAATTTCTCTCAAAATGTTCGTTTAGGCCCTACAGTTGTTCCTTATTTCGCAACGGGTTACTCGGCTTTGCTCTGACTGGACTGCAAAAATGATGAGCTGAAATAAATCAGTGCGCAGCAGTTTGCCTGTTCATATTACTTGTCAGACTGATATTTGCTAATTAAACTTTTTTTCCTTTTTTTTTAAAATACAGGATTCGCTGTCCATGCAACAGTGAAAGGCATGACGGTGCTGATCTTCTATCCATCACGTAATACTGAGGGTTCGCTATTAATTACCATTAACCAAAGGGTTCGTCAGCTGGTCTCGTACTCCTCCATAATAATCCTTAGATGTTAAGCAATTTGGAGGAATCCGTAATGTAAATTTGTAATTGTTTTCTTCCTAGTGTTAGTAGGTGAACCAACTGCGGCGTCATAACGTTGAGATGATAGAAACAGTAAATTTCTTTAAGATTTTTCACGGAGAGTATAAGAAACAATTGGAATATTTCCAGTACTAGTATCACTGAAAGCAAATTCACTAGAATGTAATTCTCGTCATGAGATATCTTTCAGTTCTTGAGGTATATGCTTCTTATTAGCTTGTAATGTTCCCAAGAGAGTTTGCTTGTGATTCCTCCATAGATCTTCGGCCAAATCAATTGAATTGTAATACCTGTCTGTGGTGACATGTCACCCTGATTTATGTAGAGGAACCACCAGGCGTTTGACCACAGCTGCAGCGGAATTTTGTTGTTTTGCACCATCATTTCTTTTCCCAGCATAAGGCTCCATGCTGAGAACATTTCTGGTTTTAGCGTCTGTGAGCATGCGTATAAGTATACCGTATTTACCAGGTTTTCCCTTCATGAAGATCTTGAACGGACGCTTGCCGTGGAACAATGAAAAAATTTCATCAATAACAATGTGCATCCCAACAAAATAATATTTTCGCAGTCAATTTATTTTATGAACAATTACTCGTATTGCAGCAAAGTTATCAGGTTTCCTGCGATCGCTTCTCGACTCTCTACTATCAGATCTTATTATTTTAGTAAGCTGCTGGAAAGTGATTCGGCTCATGGTAACAGTATAAACAAACCTTTCTGAAGTGTAGGACCATTAATCCGTAACAGATGACTTACTGTCATTCTCCTTCCCCATAATAAAAAGAAGTCCTATATACGTCATGAGTTCAATACTGTCTGTCTTGGGTATTTTCTGCCTCAGTGCCTCTTCATTGGTACGCTTTATTATGATGTTGACAATTTCTGGAGATAAAAACTTTTCGAATGATTCTCTTGTTGTTCCTACTTTACCTTCGCCTTTATGCCTTCTCATTCTGACTATGTTTTGTGCCACTGGTCTTCTAATGTGAGGAGGTTTGGTGCTATAAATTTTTCCAGTGCTTGTAATGTACTTGTCACTAACTCGCAAGCTGCCTCGTCATCAGTTTCAGGTGCCGTCTTAGGTTCTCTCTCACTGTCCATATCCTCGCGCACAACACCTACTTCTTCAGGTTCACTAACTAGTCGTCAGTTTCATCAAATTCAATTTGAGAATCTGTAGATTCTTCCATGATCTATGGTATTCCTCTGTCACTAAGTGACTGTCGCTACATTTTCAATCACAGTTGTATCTAACACTGAACTAAGTGCCCTTGAACAGGAGCTCGCCGAAGTGGCCGTGCGGTTAAAGGCGCTGCAGTCTGGAACCGCAAGACCGCTACGGTCGCAGGTTCGAATCCTGCCTCGGGCATGGATGTTTGTGATGTCCTTAGGTTAGTTAGGTTTAACTAGTTCTAAGTTCTAGGGGACTAATGACCTCAGCAGTTGAGTCCCATAGTGCTCAGAGCCATTTGAACCCTTGAACAGGAAACAATAAAGACCCAAACGGAAATGAATCATTGTTGAGACCACTGTTGTTATCAACCCATAGAAATATAATTTCCGTGCGTTCTAAGGTCACGCCATGCTATTATTTGTGGAGTAAGGCGACTGTCGTGGGAATTCGCATTACTATCAAGAGCGGAAGACTTTATGAACATCTCACTTAAACTTAAATTTTCCGATTAAACTTAAACGAGAAATGTGGAAGAATCATAGAATCTGGGGGAGACTTCATTAAAGACAATAAATATATTTTTACAAAATTTTGAGAAATAAAACACCTGACTAGATATCAATATTTCCAAAAGGAAGGCATAAAGTAACGTATCCCCCCAACCCTTTGGTATTGAGAGCGTTAATATCGGTCAAATACAGTCTACAAAGCTTTTACAGGGCCTTCTGACTGCAAGCTGCAGTTATTTACGTGCTGTGCTATTTGTAATAATAGTAATAATTGCCACTGGAAAGCTTCGTTTATATTTTTTATAGTGAACAACACGACGCATCATCGATGTCCCTCCTAAATTGGTGCTTCAGACTATTTAAACACTTTGAAACACATACTTTGAGGGTATGTTGTGAATAATTAGATCCAGTGTCTATTTGAATGCCAACGTAGCACATATTTTTCTGCAGCTATAGGCCTGGAAAGGGTAGTTTTACGACATCGAATTTTCAGGCCTAATTTCTAAAATGACGACTGTTGATCTTTGCCTTGGCGTGCATACTTCAGACTTTGGTCACTAATTTAACGACTGTATATATGTGGAAATTAACTCACACTTTCTTTTGCACTGCAGTGTTGCAATGTTACAACATCAGACAGCGTTTTAACCTCTAATAGAAATGTAAATTTTTGAATTTTTCGTGCTGCTGCTGTTTTTTAATTGATACTGGAGCCATCTATTGTCGTGGTACAAAGATCTAACTATGGACTCGACTTTACAGTGCAGTATTCTGCTGGTGATTGGAGGAATTGGGATTTGCAATTGTTTCCCGTTTTCTGGGTTTGTGGAGTCGCATTTAAGCTACAGATCACTTTCAACAAATACGAATTTTTAATTTTTTATTTACATTTTCGAAGCAAATGCTGATTTTTAATTATTTACAGAGAAATATCGATTTTTCATGCATCCATCTGCTAAGTAACAGGAGCAAGTACGAGGGCAGTTCAATAAGTAATGCAACACATTATTTTTCTCGGCCAATTTTGGTTGAAAAAACCGGAAATTTCTTGTGGAATATTTTCAAACATTCCCGCTTCGTCTCGTATAGTTTCATTGACTTCCGACAGGTGGCAGCGCTGTACGGAGCTGTTAAAATGGCGTCTGTAACGGATGTGCGTTGCAAACAACGGGCAGTGATCGAGTTTCTTTTGGCGGAAAACCAGGGCATCTCAGATATTCATAGGCGCTTCCAGAATGTCTACGGTGATCTGGCAGTGGAAAAAGCACGGTGAGTTGTTGGGCAAAGCGTGTGTCATCATCGCCGCAAGGTGAAGCAAGACTTTCTGATCTCCCGCGTGCGGGCTGGCCGTGCACAGCTGTGACTCCTGCAATGGCGGAGCGTGCGAACACACTCATTCGAGATGATCGACGGATCACCATCACACAACTCAGTGCTCAACTTGACATCTCTGTTGGTAGTGCTGTCACAATTGTTCACCAGTTGGGATATTCAAAGGTTTGTTCCCGCTGGGTCCCTCGTTGTCTAACCGAACACCATAAAGAGCAAAGGAGAACCATCTGTGCGGAATTGCTTGCTCGTCATGTGGCTGAGGGTGACAATTTCATGTCAAAGATTGTTACAGGCAATGAAACATGGGTTCATCACTTCGAACCTGAAACAAAACGGCAATCAAAGGAGTGGCGCCCCACCCACTCCCCTACCAAGGAAAAGTTTAAAGCCATACCCTCAGCCGGTAAAGTCATGGTTACAGTCTTCTGGGACGCTGAAGGGGTTATTCTGTTCGATGTCCTTCCCCATGGTCAAACGATCAACTCTGAAGTGTATTGTGCTACTCTTCAGAAATTGAAGAAGCGACTTCAGCGTGTTCGTACGCACAAAAATCTGAACGAACTTCTCCTTCTTCATGACAACGCAAGACCTCACACAAGTCTTCGCACCCGAGAGGAGCTCACAAAACTTCAGTGGACTGTTCTTCTTCATGCACCCTACAGCCCTGATCTCGCACCGTCGGATTTCCGTATGTTTGGTCCAATGAAGGACGCAATCCGTGGGAGGCACTACGTGGATGATGAAGAAGTTATTGATGCAGTACGACGTTGGCTCCGACATCGACCAGTGGAATGGTACCGTGCAGGCATACAGGCCCTCATTTCAAGGTGGCGTAAGGCCGTAGCATTGAATGGAGATTACGTTGAAAAATAGTGTTGTGTAGCTAAAAGATTGGGGTATAACCTGGTGTATTACAATGCTGAATAAAACAACCCCTGTTTCAGAAAAAAAATGTGTTGCATTACTTATTGAACTGCCCTCGTAAGATGTGAAAATGGACTTACTCTTATTTATGTTTTCAGACCTTGTGGGATAGTATTTAAGGTAAAAATCTCATTTTCAGTGAATAAGAATTCCTAATTTCTTACTTATATTTTAGATCAAATGTCGGTTTTTATTTGTGAATTAAGAAGTATGCAATTTACTCGTTCCAGTATACCACAGCGAATGATACTTAGCTACCAACGTGAGGACAGGCATAGGCAGTCCTTAAACGAGTTTTTGGAAGTTAGTAATGCATGTGAACAGCAGTCGAAACTCGCTCCCACGAATGCAGGGGGTGCTCAACGTGTGTGTGTGTGTGTGTGTGTGTGTGTGTGTGTGTGTGTGTGTGTGTGTGTGTGCCTGGGCGGGGGGTGCTTAATGTAAAATTTCCACAGTGGCAGTAGGTGTGCACAGGCCCCCTCCTCCTTGACCTTGGTACGAACAGCATGACACAATTCCTCGAATGACTGGAGATAAGGAAATACTGATGTTGACATCAGCAAAATATGAGAAGCTCAACTGCGTGATATTTCCCAGAATGACCTCTAGGTTGGGCTCAAGGTTGTCTCTTTCTCTCCTTGCCCTACTACTTCCAGAATGGACCAACTTTGTGTTATAAGATATATGCACTTAAATTTTACTAACTCAAATGGAAATGAGAATGAAATGAGGAAAGCAGTGGTGTAAGTGGCTATGATACTGAGAATTTTTAAAAGTAAATAATAAAATTATGTAGAGAAGATGAAAATACAGCTGGATAAATGCAGTAGTCAATAATACAATTACGCTGTATCTATGAATGACAAATCCACAGGTTTACAATCAGGAAGTAAAGCATTTTACCTAGATACTGAGTTTACATGTTGTTCATTGCGCAACAAAATTTGCTACGAAATGATTCCGTCATGAATATGTAGGAACTGCAACAGTTTTACGACAAAGGGCCATGAATGTATGTGTTCTTCAGTGATTACATGTTTCGGAGATGACGTATAAAAGAAACTGATGAACTAACAGACGTGTTAGGCTCTGAGGAAACTGTGCCCAACTAGATGGACTTCCAAATTTGATTCATTCCTGCTAAACAGAATTTCATACACATTTTGCAATGCCTATCCAGTACAATTTCGGGGAGCAACGAAAGAAGGGATAGAAGTAACTTTTAATTTGTTAATGGATGGAGACATTTGAGTTTGTCCTGCCTCTTGTATTCCACATTAGGATTTTGGAAAATACTGACTTAGTTTCTAAACTACCGCATTCTTCTACTACTGATCTTTCTGAGCGCGGGTTGCTATTCTAGATTTGTTCCCCCAGACACATTCAACAACCCCCGCCCACCAAAGTTGGTTGCAGTATTCCTGGGATACTGTGTGTGTGTGTGTGTGTGTGTGTGTGTGTGTGTGTGTGTGTGTGTACCCACGAACATAAAGCTTTGGCCCTATACTTCCGTTTCACTCTCTTGCCAGATCAGCTACCTAAAGACACACATAGAAATAATTTTACCCGTGTTTCAGAAAGAGTGCCTAAAAGTAGTGCAACGAGTCTTTATGTTATTTTACTTACGTAACATAACTTACTAACAGCTATGGATTTCTCAAGACATTTGGCCGAGTAATGCATGTATAAGTTCTTTCATTAGCTAAGAACACACTCCATTCTGTGGATGCACTAAACACTTACTCGAAAGCATCTGTCTCACAATACTTATATACGATTGGAAAATAGTAGCTCTTTAATCAGACTGAGTAAGATCAGGCTTGAGCTTTAGTGTACATAAGCCAAACATACGCATCTATTTGGATTGTCGAAGATGAATTCACACAATATACTAATGAAACTGAACCACTGAATTCTCGAGACAGACGCCATGAAAAAATAAAGACGTATACTTAAATCAACTTCATACTTTCGATGGCGTCTAAAATACGACGTTTAGGCAACACTAATTAAATTATGTAATTAAAATTATTCTCTGTCTATGAGTTTAACACTTTGTGAAAAGTGAATCTGACCTAACAACTCTTCTTTATGTTTTCTAGACTGAACAAGTCATGTAATTTATTGGTAAAACCTGTTGTAAAACCTTTATTTCACAATGTATGAGGGCTAATTTGGAAAGTAAGGAATGATTGGTCGCGAAATGGAAACCACAGTGAAAATCCGATCAGACTTTCCACAAATATGTTGGGCAGTGTCTCTAGTATGCCAGTAGATAGTGTCAAGTTGCTCTTTCTAGTTCTGAGCGCACAATGAGTGCATAACGACGCCCAGAGAATGGTGACTTCCACAAAATACGATGTGTGCCGGGAGTTTTTGGCCTGGTTTCATGCAACTCCACGTGACGTAACTGCCATGCATTATCTTCTTCATGAAAGTTTCCGACCGCACACTTCAAGGACAGTGAGGACTCTCCTGCAGCGTTTTCCATGGGAAGTGTTTGATCACCCACCATACAGCCCGCAATTTGCTCCCAAATATTTTCTTCCCTGCTCAGATGAACTGCCGGCTATGAAGACAACATTTTGACACAAACAACGAGCTGCAGACCAGAGTAGAAAATTGTCGGAAAACACAGTAAGCTGCCTTCTTGATGAGTGTATTCTAAAGTTCGTACAATGCTAGAACAGACGTCTAAGTCGGAGCGGCGACTATGTAGAGAAGGAGGTGGAAGTTGTAAGCAACTGTTGCAAAACATTTTTGATTTTCACTGTGGCTACCACTTTGTGACCGATTGTTTGTTACTTGCTCAATAACCGTCGTACTTTTAATATACTTGAACTAGGATAATAAGTTTGAGAAATATATAAATGATCCTTAGATAAATAATAAATTTCAAGGGCAAATAAAACAGTTTTTAAAACTAAGTATTGTCTTCTGTTTGTTAACCTTTGATTTCTTTTATGGAAATATCGCCAGGAATTGTGAAAACAGCTATATATAATAACTTAAAGAAGTATTCGCTTGAAGCACTGGAAAATATGCATACGCCTATGAAGGAACGTGAAGATATAGCGGATGCAGTTATCTATATGTTATCGCAACCTCCACATGTTCAAGTACGTATTGATAATGGTCATAAAAGATGCAGATAACCTTTTCTGTGTATAAAACATTTATTTAATTAGGCATTTCTTCTTCCTACGAAAATTACAGACTATCATAGGTAATCGACATCTTGCACAGGTTCTTTACACTAAAGAGATAGTTGTTCGAAATTTGATAAAAGGTTCATTAAGTTTTATAATGTTAATAAATAAAACATTGGTTGCTACTAACGCACACAGCCCATTTCAGATAAATATTAAACTTACATCAAGGGCCAATAATAATAGTAATAATAATAATAACAATAATAATTGAAGATCCACCTCGAGATACGATAACAGGATGTAGAATGTTGACAGTGTAATAGCGCTTATGAGGAATTTATGAGACACAGATGAAATTGACATAAGTGGAAACAAGTTATTGGGTAAGAAACAAAGTAGCATATTTAGTTCTGCTGATTCAAAAGAAAATAAAGGAGTGTATGAAAAGGATGAGAACAATAAGACAGAATTTTCTTCTGTTTACCAGTCAAAAAGAAAAGAAACTTTGGTCGGCAACATTACTATGATCACTTAGGAAAGCCTGCGACTTATTGTTAAATGTAGCAGTATATACCAGCAGTAAAATACCACTATTTGAGCACAAAGAATGCAAATGGACTGCTCTATAAAGGACTTTAACTGAAAAGTGGGTAACCAACTGTGTCAGTCCTCATTTTGACCAACTCATCAATGATTCTGGCATGTGAAATATTCGCACTCTTTCAAAACACAACATTCTATTTCCTTTTACCCAGTCCCTCTTAGTACCGATGTCATTGTATTCATCATCTCCCTCTCACTGCTACATATCCTTCCCATGTCTACTTTTTCTCCCATTGGTCATTCTCCTGTCTGTCTCTCTCCCATTGTCATTGTCATCATACCCTTCTCTCGCTCTTCTTTACGACTGTCTCCTTCTTTCACTTTCATTGTCTCTCTGTGACACACTGCCATTGTTATCTTTCTTTTCAGCCACTATTGTCTCCTCTCCACTTGTGTCCTTGGGGATGGTTTCCCTGAGGCTTTGGTCTCTAGATTAGGAAACTTAAAAGCGTGGGTGGTGTGGGAGAAAGTGGGCGGGCTTTTCTTGTTAACTTTTGTTGATTGGGAGGGAGGATGGGAACGTTCCAGACCTCTACGCCTATGTGTGGTTCCACTCATCTCTCTTTCTGCTTTCCATTGTCTCCTCTCTCTTTAGTTCCCACTATTATAACATTCATCCATCTCCTCCTCTTTCGCTGCCACATCCCCCAACTCCTCTCCCTCTCTCTCTTTTCTAATGTGAGTGTCTCTCTGCTACTGTCTTGCTGCACAAGAAAGCGTGAATATGGTCTCATGCCAAAAACTTTTGGTGGGGAAGGCGGAAAGGGGACTGAGGCAGCTGGTTCCCCACTTCTCTCTGAATCTTTTACAGAGTAGGCGTATTTGTCTTTTCTGTGCTCTGACAGAAGAATTCTTCAACTAATTCCCTTCTTTGCCCTGTTACAGCAGGGTGTGCTGCTTGTATAAGATGAAGTCTGTATCTCAGTAAAGTCTTGACATTTTACTTATATACTTCGACGTATTTACATACTACCACACATATAAACGAAAAATAAATACACATTCGTAACGTTAAAACAGAATCGTCTTCCGTCCAATATAAGTTCACTTTACAGTCCTTTACACAGAAGAGCTCAATATTTTTAGGCTACGCCTACAGTATACCAAGTCATGCGGCGTTTGAAAGTGCAAAAAATTTCGTACAATTTTTTGAAAGGTGCTTACGGTGTTAAGAAGCACCAACGAATACCTTCCAGCTCAAGATAGTGACGTCAGAACCCTTGCCATGCGGTCTCTACGTCAGTTAAAACTACATTTACGCCTCAGTTCTGATGTTTTACTTATGTACGGTGAATTTGAACATCTGGATTCCTGTAACACATGTTAAAATCGAAAAAAGGTTTAGAAATTCCCAGAGAACATCATGTTAAGGACATATGGTAAAATTTTCAACGATTTACCATTACAGAAGCGGCCAGCAGCACAACTAGTAGCATACTTTTGGTGCCCAAAAACACAGTGTTTAGGGGTTTTCCCAAGTACAGCCATTGAACAAAGACTAAAGTAATAAAGTCCACACTAGACTACACCTGATTCTAAAGAACCAAACACAGCAGTTATTGTGTATCGAAGTGACTACAATTCCAACCCAATCGAATTTTTTGTATCTAACATTATCACTGAACTAAAAAGAGGCCACGCCCCTAAATTATAACGGTCAGCTGAAAAAATTCTTAAATTTTAAATTTGTTACTAACCGTTAATGAAGCCCAGTTCTGTGTTGTAATGAATAAACAGTCCTTGAGGCTAAGTTCTCAACCTAGGATACACAAAAGTGGTTATCCTATATATCCAATTGTAAATGTTATAAGCAAGCTACGACACAAAATACCACAAATCTTAATAATACGCTGAAGAAATATTAAACTATCGAAAACAGCTTTTCAATTAACAATATTTTTGTGTTAATCAGCAACATTAAGTATCTAATAACGCTAGACACTGCAATATTTGCCTCCATTGACATAGTAAATGTCTACAAAAATATATTCTTCAAATACAACCTGTCAGTAATATAAAAGATTTTTATCAGGTACAGAAAACTGCTAATCAATGGAGAAATTTATGAACTCAGGATATCGCTTGATTTAATGTTGTAACATATGTTTTTATTCAGTGGTAAGTATTATACACAAGATACTAGTCTGGCAATGTATAATAACCTGGTGTGTTTGCTTGCAGGCTTATTTGTACACAACCTACAACAAATACTATTAATTCATCCACAATATCCCGCCAAAATTATGTGGTATAAAAGATATGTGAGTTACACAATGGCACTTTTCACTGGTCCAAAGGAAGAAGTAAATAGTTCAGTTGATGACATGAATGAAATGTACTTAAATATCAGCATCATAATTGAACGTCGGGGACATGAAGGAATTAATTTGATTCATATGACTATTTTCAGTATTTGTCGTCACCAGAACAAGCATACCTCCCAAACACATAGAAAATCGACCACTGCTGATGTTACAATTACCAATAACGCATACCATCCTGACCAACACAAAATCTATTCAGGTAATCTTGGAAGTGCACGCTATGCAACACCATCAGTGAAGCAGATGAATGTAAATAAATGAACATACTTAAAACTATAGCCAAAAATATATAACAGTTCCCTCATAAACACCCTAGTTGAAAAATCTAAAGTTAACTTAAGCAACTACCAGCATCAGAAGCCAAGAAATAAACGACAAAATTTGCCCGCCTTACATTTCTTGACAAAGTGTCATACAAACTTACAAATGTTTTCAGACCAGATATTATAACAAATACCGTTCCACACAGACATTAAACTACAGAATAAGAGTTGTTCACATTAATACAATGGAGAGTGGCATCGAAAGCGTGACATGCTCTTGTTCTTGCTACTGTACAGGACAAACGGGAAAAATTTTGCAACGTGCTACAAAGAATATAAAGAGGACTTTGGATGCAAAAACATAAATAAGCCCAGATTTGCATCACATATTGCTCATCATGAACACTCTATTGGTAGTATCAATAACAATTTGTACCCCACATATTATAGACAAAGGATTATAGGAGAGATTTACATTCACAAGCTGAAATCATCTCACAGAATCCTTAACCAACAATGTGAATTAATGTAGAAATTTTTCTTTCAGTATTTTGAAGACATCCCAGACCAAAACAGAAAAGGACTAGAATAAGAAAAGGCTTAAAAATTTGGAATGAGGATATAATGAAAGCTGTCAAAGAAAAACAGGATGCATATATAAAATACTTAAGCAACTCTACTATTGAGAAGAAACAGTACTATATGGAGAAAGGAAATAACGCTAAACGCGTAGTAAAGAAAGTACATCAGGAACAGTGGGATAGGTTTATTTCTAATATCGAACATTATATCCACAGAAGACAATAAATGCCAAATAAGGTTTTTAAAAGCATGAAACACACCAGAAAGAGAGAAAATACAAATAAATTGTGTTGAAGAAGAAGAGTGGATAAATCTGTACAGCGAATTGTGGTATGATCATAAAGCACAAGAAACGGAAATTGAACAACTAGAATAGAAAGGATTAGATGAAATGCAGTCTGACGAATTATCATCTGCACTAACATCACTTAAGAACAGAAAAGCAACAGGAAAAGACGGCATTAAAGCTGAATTATTATAATTTGGAGGAATGATGCTACACCAACGACTGCTACATCTCTTCAACCAATGTTGGAAGAACAAGAGTATTCCCAACGACTGGACAACAGCTACAGTGATATCAATTTTTAAAAAAGGAGATAATAGCCTATGCAATAATTACAGAGGAATAAGTTTACTGGACTCAGCATACAAGGTGTGTGCTAAGATTTTAAATACAAGACGTTAAAACATAGCAGAATCAGTACTGACTGCATGAGGAACAAATGGGTTTTAGAAAAGGACACTCCTCAATAGATGCGGCTTTTATTCTACAGCAAATAATATAAAAACGAAGAGAGTGTAATAAGACAAAATACATTGCTTTTATTGACTTTCAAAAATCTTTTGTCAATATCAATCGACAGAAACTTTGGGGAATAATGATGAATCGCGGATATCCAAAGCATCTAGTAAATGTGATAAAAAGTTTATATCAAGACACAAATATCAGCCTAGATCTCAATGGTGAAACAAGTAAGGAGATACCAACTAACAGAGGGGTACAACAAAGTTCTGCATCTTTCCAACTTTGTCCAACACCAGCATTAATGAAATAATACATATATGGAAATCAGTATTTCATAAAGGCATCTACCTAGACAGAAACATTCTTTTAAATGATTTACTATATGCTGATGAGGCAGTGATCCTAGAAGATAAGGAAGATGACCTGCAGAAAGGAATCTACTTGCTTAAACAAATAAGTGAAAAATTTACCATGGAACTTTCAAAAGAAAAAACTAAGACAATGGCCTTCATGGGGAAAGAACCAATTGGGACCAAAATACTGATAGATCAGAAGATTTTACCACAAGTGAACCATTTCAGTTGCCTTGGATGTAAAATGACACATGGCTACAGCAGAGATATTGAAATTAAGCTAAATAAATTCAGTTGGGTATGTGGAACAGTCAACAGGTACCTAAAAAACAAAACCAGGAAAGACACTCAAATTAAATTTTACAAAACTGTTGCAGTTCCCACACTGCTCTATAGAAGTGAGACCTGGATGATTACCAAGAAGCAAGAAAGCCGGGTTGAGGCACAAGAAATCAAATTCCTTAGAGGAGTTAAAGGTTGAACAAGAGAAGGCACGCTAAGAAATTAAGATATTAGAGAAGAACTGCAAATCTTTAGACTCAATGATAAAATTCGAGGTTACAGAAGAAAATGGAACGAACATCAACAAAGAATGGAGAGTGAGAGACTTCCCTAAAAGACAAGGAATTATAAGTGCCATGGGAGAAGAGAGCGAGGAATACCCCGACAGAGATGGGTGCCATAACAGGCAATTCCTGCCTAATACTTAAAGAGAAATGGAGGTGATAAGAAATATTCATCCTCTTGCATAAATTATATTCTCATAGTCACGTAACAAATATGGTGTACTATAACCCATTTGCTCTTTAATTACATACTTAATATTTCACTTTGTTTGTCTCTTGTGTGACTTTTTAATCCATATTAGATGTACATTGCCAATATAAGAACATACCTGCAGCTAGGAAAACTGACTTAAATATGTTATCTGTGCTTGTATTCTCTCATGCAGAGCCCTTTGCGCCGAAGACCATGGGTAGGAAAGACAGACATCTACCGATTTCATATTCTTTGTAGTTACATCCAGCGTTTTCCTCCTGTGAATAAGTATCAACCAGGTGTAGTTAACTACTGTGTATATTCGATAATGTGCATTGTGGGAACGGATTTACCCTTAATATCAGCATGCAGTGCCCTGTAAGTACCCATAACATAACAGCCTTTGCGTTTCGTTACCAATTACAAAATTTCCGTTGACTTATCCAGCACTATCACCACAGCGTCTAGATACATTTGGTGTACGACATAATGTTGGTGTAACATTTACACCAAGTGATGAACCTGCAGTGGCTCGAAAACTAGCTTTTGGTACAATAAGTCGTATCAGAACTCCAAAAAAACAACTGATTGCATATTTATATCCAAATAAATCAAAATATCATTTATTAAAGGAGAACTTGTGCCCGCCTCTGATGTTTTCGCTGTCGACTTGTCCTTCCGATCAAAGTGTAAACTGATTATGTATCCCACTTGATACAGTCTTTCGTTTGCCCGATGTACTTGTAGCCACACTCACTCTTCTTAGTTGACAGTTAGTCGGGATATAGTACATGGTGACAACTGTTGAACTATATGAAATACCGTTCCACATAGACATTAAACTACAGAATAAATTTTTTTCACATTATTCCGGTGAAGAGTGGCATCGAAAGCCTGGCAGATGCAAAATAACATGCTCCTCTTCTTGCTTCTGTACAGGACGCAAGATATTAAATAAGACCAGATTTGCATCGCATATTGCTCATCATGAATACTCTTTTGGTAATATCAATAACAATTTGTGGCCCACATATTATAAACAAAGGGTTACAGGAGGGATTTACATTCACAAGATAAAATCACCTCAATGAATCCTTAACCAACAGTGTGAATCAATGTAGAACTTTTTCTTTCATAATTTTGAAGACATCCCAGACCCAAACAGGAGAAAGCCTATAGTAAGAAAAGGCCTAAAAATTTGGAATGAGGATATAATGAAAGCTGTCAAAGAAAAACAGGATGCAATATAAAATACTTAAGCAAACCAACTATTGAGAAGAAACAATACTATAAGGGGACATGGAATAACGCTAAATGCGTAATAACGAAAGCACACCAGGAGCACTAGGATAGGTTTGTTTCTAATATCGAACATGATATCCACAGAAGAAAACAAATGGCGCGATTGGCCGCAGGATATGGTGGCAATTTTATGGTTTGGTTTAGCGGCGAATTCCACATCCATTTGGATGGGATCGTCAATAAGCAAAATTGGCACATTTGGGGGATTGAGAATCCGCATTCCGCGATCGGGAAGTCTCTTCACCCTGAATTGGTGACTGTGTGGTGCAATATTCCTTGATGTTACGGTGACTATCGAAGCCCACGTGATGATTTTGGAAGATGACTTCATCCCCACAACCCAAGGTGATAATAATTTCTAGAAGATGATATGATTCATGCAAGATGGAGCTCGATCCCATCGAAGCGGGAGAACGTTTCATGTCCTGGAGGAGCACTTTGGGGACCGCATTCTGGCTCTGGAGTACCCAGAGGCCACTGGCGTGGGTCTCGATTGGCCGCCATGTTCTCCGGATCTGAACACATTCGACTCTGCGACTCCATATTGTGGACTGTATTAAAGATAAGGTGTACAGCAACAACCCCAAAACCACTGATGAGCTGAAAACAGCCATTCAGGAGGTCTTCGACAACATCAGTGATCCAACAAATAAGCGGGTCACTCAGAATTTCGCTATTTGGTTGCGCCACATCATCGCCAATGATGGCAGGCATGTCGAACATGTCATAACATCAGAATATTTGTAGAGACGTTTCTATGTTGAGTAAAGTGTATGCATATCGTAGTTTGTAAATAGTTAACGTTTCTGTTTTTCACGTAGTTCAATACCTGTCACCCTATATATGTTCAAAGTAATGATAATATATCGCAGGTAGTTGTGGACACGGTTAAGAGTACTTGATAGGTAATGTTGACCGTCTGAAGCTTCTTCCAGCAGCCTTTGTTGTAGAAGGTTACACACATATGTCGCAATTTCGCGAATAGTCTCTTCTTGTCGCAGATGGATCCGACCAAAGGCATCACGATTACGAATGGAATGTTAGGTTACAGTGGATGGTGCCAACTGCTGACTATTAGGTACGGTGCTGTGTGTTTCATCTTGTAGATACAATATCCACAATAAAGCACGGATTCTTCCGCATGAAAATGTCAACGAATGATAGCCCCTCATAGTCCGCCATCTCTATAGTAAATGGCACTCATGGGTCAAAATATATGACGACAGCCCAATGCGAGAATAGGTGCCGTCCGTTGTTGTTACGAGCAAGCGATGCGGTAACTAAATTATATAAGTGGACCAGAGGCGAAAGGGGAATCACTCCAGCGCCAATATGGGCCGCTGTTGAGGAAATCTACAGAAATAAGAAACTCTGATATGTCGTGGCGCTTGGAAAGGAGCATCTCGACAACGCTGTCGCTATTCCATGTTGGCGTGCTTACTGCATCCAGTTTTGTGTGGCGGAAGCTGAAAACAAAAGGAAGGATGAAGTTTCAGATTTCGCTTTTAAGAAATCGTTCACTCAGGGGGATCGTACAAACACAGCATCATTTGAATGTCGCACAGACTCCTGCATGAAGACCGTAGAAATAGACATGCCTGGCGTAGGAAAGCAACTGAACAAATTTGAAAGAGATTCAGATTCGGTTTTAAAGCGAGTGCTCCATGGTATTGGCCTCTTACTGAGCTTACATTTATAGCGAATTTATCTCCGAGGACAAAGTCCAAAGCGACTGGAAAAAAAAGTGCAGGGGACTCCTGCATTCACGTAAGGTAAAAAACTGACCAGCAGAATTACAGACAAATATACGTGACATCGATGTGCTGCAGAATTCTTGAAAACATACGGAGGTCGAACATAATAAAGTTTTTTGAAACAGAAAATCTTCTGGACACAAATCAGCACAGAATTAGAAAGCATCATTTCTACGTAATTCAGTTTGCCCCTTTCTCACATTATATCGTAGGAGCCATGGACGGAGCACAAGAGGCAGATTGCATATTCCTAGATTTCTTTCCTAGATTTCTGGTAACCGTTTCACTCGGGTACCGATTGAACCTAAACCGTATGCTCAGACGTTCGTCAACAATGTACACAGTTATGTGACTGCCCCGAAGAATTTTTAAGTAATAGGCGTTCCCCAGGGAATTAAGACAGGGCCACACTTAATCTCCACATAAATAAATGATCTGACTTAGACAAAATTTCTAGTTGGTGATGGGTGGCAGCTTGCTCTGAATGTGGAAAAATTTATTCTAATGCTGATGCATAGCAGGGATAATCCTGTAAATGCGAATACGGCATTAGTAATGTGCTGCTTAATACAGTCACATCAATTAAATATCTTGGCGTAACAGTGCAGTTGGAGTTGAAATGGATTCAGTAGCTCAGACTGGTAGTAGGAAAGACGAACAATCGACTTCATTTCAATTGGAGAATTCTGAGAAAAGTTGTTCATCTGTAAAGCAGACGGCGTACAGAATGCTAGTGTGACTACTGCTCAAGTGTTTGGGATGCCCAACAGGCCGGATTAAAATAAGACATGGTACCAGTTCAGGGCGTGATGCTAGATTTGTGACCCTTAGGTTCGATCAGCACGCAACTATTACGGAACTGAAATGGGAATACCTGGAGGTACGACGACCCTGTTTTCGTCTACTGCAGATCAAGTCTGTCACCAACGTACATTTTGCTTAAGGGCCACAAAGATAAAATGAGAGAAATTCAGGGTCGTAACGAGGCTTATAGGCAGTTGTTGTTCCCTCACCCTTTATGCGAGTGGAACGAGAGGAAATAAGTAGGAAAGGAAATGTATATTACGGTGGTTTGCTGAGTTCATACATAGATGCAGAATGTGGTAGAACGACGGTGAACCACGAATGGGCCGCAACGTGGTGGACCTCACGCCTCATCACAGAATGGTGAAGCCCGAGGCTTGCCCACTTCGTGAAGCAGGCTAGGCGCGATGTGTGGCAGATGCGACGACGGAGCACAATGCTGGTGCACGAACAAGTGTCTGCATCCTTCAACAAGAGCCTCAACAGCAGGCAACTCCCAGGCATTCCCTCATTAACCGAAGTAATTACGATTGCAGCGGGCACTGGATCGTCGTGACTGGACCTTGGATCAATGGAGAAGTGTAGCCTAGTGGGATGAATCAAAATTTTTTGCGTCACTAGGTTATTGGTCGTGACGACCTCTTCGCTATGGATAGAGGCCGGTTGGGGTAGTATTGTTCTGTGAGGGACATTTATCTCAGCTTCCATGGGACTGTGGAAGTTATTGAAGGCACCTTCACAGCTGTGAACAGCGTGAACGTTTTTGTGGATCACCTGCATCCCTCCTTGCCTGACGTACTCCTCGACGGCGGTGACATCTGGCAGGGCAGTAGGATAACTGTCCGTGTCACAAGTCCCGAACCGTGCTAAAGTTGTCTGAGGGGTGTTACAGTGCATTCACATGACTCCCCTGTCTTTATCATCCATTTCAACTGATCTGAAACATATAGGACATTGGGCCCAGATTCGTTCCCAGAAACAGTTGGTTTGTAATTTGTGGCAATTGCCTGACCTGTGCGTTGCTATGTAGCGCCACATACCTGCAGAAACTACCAAGAACTTCAAAATTCCATGGAACGCTAAATGGCTTCTGCATTGGGCTTCAAAGGTGGACCAATACGCAGCTAAGCAGCAGGTTCTAATATTACGCCTCATTAGTGTAGGTGTTTCTATGAACGCTGTTCGGGATTTACGGGAATTACATGAATTATTGAGCCGTTCTCAGTCCATGCTCGATTATTCCCGTCCTCTTTTCATCTTACCGGCCAAGACTTAGAAGTGCGAGAAGAGAACAGATGGAGATACAGTTCTGTCTCACTCTCAATAAAGGAAAGTGCTGTGACATTGAAATGCATTACTTGCCCCAGCTTCATTACAATTGTTATACGTATTTGTTAAAAATAAAGTTATTGTGATTTGGATTCTGGACATTGATTTGACTCTGAGCAAGGCAGGGTTGTAGTTGCGTCCGAGCCGTAGTTCTTTCACATCAAAGACATCGCACATATTCTCAGCAGCTGCCAGGCGGGTGGCCAGAATGTGGGAGCGAATGGCCATTGCCGGCCGTAGTGGCCGAGTGGTTCTAGGCGCTACGGTCGTAGGTTCGAATCCTGCCTCGGGCATGGTTGTCTGTGTGATGTCCTTAGGTTATTTAGGTTTCAGTAGTTGTAAGTTCTGGGGAATGATGGCATGAGGTGTTAGGTCCCATAGTGCACAGAGCCTTTGAACTATTTTTGAATGGGCATTTGTGAGCAGCAGGGACACCCAGCGGTGCTCTCTGGATGGCTAGCCGCCAGTGTGCGACAAATACTGTCCCAGAAAAACAGCACGGATACTTAGTCAGACAGCAACAATTTTAATTAAAATGAGAAATTGTTGCTTGAGTGCGAGGCTTACTGAAAAAAAGAGGACAGGAATTTAACACTAGCTAATACTGAAAAATAATATTAAAAGTACGCAACCTAAAAGGATGGCTGTATAAAATATAGTTTGATAGACACGCTGGCGAACTCTTGTTGCTAAGTAAACAATCTTGAAGGGACGTGATAGTAACAACGTTAAATGATATTCTTTCTTGTGGACTGCCAGGTGATGGTTACTGTTGCTCTTTCAGTTAAAATGCTTGCTGCTTCATGCTGATTCTGTTGCATGAGCAGTAGAAAACTTCCTTTCGGCTGTACTATGGAAAAGCTAAGTCTTGTAGAACGAATATCTTTCACACGTTCATGTTACAACAGTCTTTATTCTTTGACAGTTGTTCTTCCTGTGAAGTCTTCGCACTTCGAGTGGAGAGGAGTTAAGGCTAACTTTGCAAGCTACCAGGGCTGTAATAATGAAAGGAAGCACCTCCGCTGCTGGTATTATTTTATAGTCTGTTCCCTATTCGTCTGTCAATACAGCTTCGATAGGCCTCAGAGAAGTTCGTTAACGACCGCAGCCGAAATCGCCTTCCTGAAGCTTCAGTAAGATCTGTTCCTTACTCCGTGCCATTATCATTTGCAGAAATGCTGAAATGTCTCATAACAATGCAAACATTGGACACAGAGAGATTGGTTACTGACCGGCCAGAGTGGCCGAGCGGTTCTAGACGCTGCAGTCTGGAACCGCACGACTGCTACGGTCGCAGGTTCGAATCCTGCCTCGGGCCTGGATGTGTGTGATGTCCTTAGGTTAGTTAGGTTTAAGTAGTTCTAAGTTCTAGGGGACTGATGACCTCAGAAGTTAAGTCCCATAGTGCTCAGAGCCATTTTTAGATTGGTTACTACTACGTCAGTTACGGTGACACAGTTCTGGTAATATGATCTCTATTCTGAAAGCTGTTTCTTCACAGACCTGCACTGTTCACATGCTATTGGAGAACATAAACAGGAATCACAAAATTACGAAATGTCTCCATTTGGCCGCTAGGGCGAATAGTGCAACGTGTATATTTGTGATGTTGCCTCACATATGAGGGCAGGCATACTTTTTATCAACGTTCCGGGCCTCTACAACAGACCACGGAAAGGGAGGATCGCCGAATCGTGCACACATCCTCACCTGTCATCAGAGAGAAAGTACTGAACATTGTGTTTAATCTCGCACCCGCGGTCAAAAACCAGCAGCAAGCAGACTAGGGAATTGCCATCCCCTGCGTAGGATAAAGTTACCAACACGACCCATGTGGGTGCGTTTGGAGTGGTGCCGTGACTACAAAGCATGGAGTGCTGACGAATGGTGTCGCACAGTGTTGAGGATGAAACGTATTTCTGCACGACCCTGGATGACCATCGACGGCGAATATGGCGGCGATCTGGGGAGAGGTCCCGTTCCTCCGGTGTTTCGGAGAGGCAAAGTGGTTTGCAGCAAACTCTCCGTGTGAGGAGCCATCGCGTGTGAGTTCAGGTCAAGGCTGGTCGTCGTTGACGAAACTCTGACGGCAGAGTGGTACGTAGCAGACGTCGTGCGTCCTCAAGCGTTACCACTCATGCAACAATATCTTGTTGTAATTTTTTAATGGGACACTGTACTTCCGCACTTGGTAGTGATTCTGTGAACTGCTTGGGCTATACAGAGTTACTCTTGTGGCCAGCAAGATAGCTAGATCTCTCCTGGACAAAGAATGTGTATGGCCAGATCGGTCGTAAACTCCGTTCTGTTTGAGTTTCCAGGGTGTCAAGGAGCCGTCACTGAGGGCCAGCATGACTCAGGAGAGGACACAACGTCCTTATGACACACTTCCTAATCGTATCTGTGCATGCATCCATGTCAAGGAAAGTGAGGCTGTTATTGAGGCCGTAGGAAGCGTTACTCGGTATAACCGTCACCATGGCTTCTGGGGGCGTCCATTCTTTTTTTTTTTTTTTGTCCAATGTATTATAACTGCCGCTGGAAGGTGCAGGATGGGGCCCGTCCACACCCTCACCAACGTGGTGACCGAACCAAAAGTTCTACTGTCACCTCTGTATAACATGTTAGTTTTTGAATCAGGCGTCACAGGATGCGGGCTGGGTAAGATTACTCATTAACATGGTCCCTCAGGAAATAGAAGTGGTCCAAAACGATTGAAGGGTAGCGGTTGTAAGGGCAGAGGAAAAAAAGTGCCAAGGCAAGTGCCAAGGCAAGCGCCAAGGGAAATAAAACCTTTGCGACAGTAGGACGGGTAGTAAGGGCAGTAGCGACTTGCTAGGTGCGACAGAACATGCAAGGTGAGGTAAGGTTAGTGTGAGGAATCGTGTATCGTTACCTATGTGCTGCGTGGTCGTTAACTGGGTCCGTCCTGGTGCTACGGCTGGGCTCGCTTGTAGTCTCCTGGGCCGGCTGCAGTGGCTTCTTCCCTGTAACAAAGGAATTCGGCGCGGCAACGCATGCGTTGCTGTTAGGCCCTCTGCTGCGCCTTGTCGTCAGTGACTTGGTACAGCTTCATCAGGCGACCTGCCTCCGTTCAGGGTCCTCCTCTACTGCACGGCGCAGGCCTTCTGTATTGTAGCTTCGAGGAGCTCCGCTTGTTCAGAGAACTGCACCAATTCTGCGTCGGAGAAATTCACACCATTTTCTCTGCCTCGTGATGACTGGGTGTTGTGTGATGTCCTTAGGTTAGTTAGGTTTAAGTAATTCTAAGTTCTAGGGGACTGATGACCACAGATGTTAAGTCCCATAGTGCTCAGAGACATTTGAGCCAAATGCAAACCGTTCGCTCGCGCTCGTGCGATGGAGTATTCCTTGTTGTCTTCTCGATCCCTTGCGGGGGCCGCTCCCGCAGTGGTCGGCGTCGCCACCGGTTCCGCTGGGGCGGCGGTTTTCTTCTTTGCACCTTTCACCTGCGGCGCTGCTGGGGCAACCGCTGGGACAGGCGCGCGAACGTCCCTCTGCGAGGTCGCAAGAGTGTTCGCAGGTACTGCTGCGCTGAGGCCTCGGGCGAAGACTGCTCGCAGTTGCCTCGAGGCCTCTTCCTGCTCTGCAGCCACGGCGGCTGCGAAGGCTGCCCTCTCTGCCGCCATGGCGGCTTTGAGGGCTGCAGTGGCCTCCTTCACGGCGGTGCCGAGTTCGAGGTCACATTTCTTCTCGGGAGCGCGAGCTGCATCCTGACTGCCCGTTTCCGGGCGGTCGTCCCTGCCCCTGGTGGGTGGAGCTGCTATGCGCCGTCCCTCGGCTGCGCCGGGCTGCTCTGCGCCCTAGGCCGTTTCCCACGTCGTCTTCGCTTCTGCCGCTGCGTCGGTGCGGCCGCGGCCGCCTCGCCGCCCTCGGCACGCCTGCGGCACGAGAAAGCCGGGCAACTGCACCAACTGGCGACGTGCGGGGCCCGCCACACCGGACAAAAGTCGGCAGAGCGTTGCTTCCGCGGTCGCAGGCGCGGCTGTCGTGCTCACCTGAGCACTTGACGCACCGCGCCGCGTTGCGGCAATACTTCGCAACATGGCCCTCGCCCTGGCACCTGAAGCACTGGGGCTGGGGGTCCACGGCGGTCGGGAGAGCCTCTGCCGTAACCGCGGAGCCCAGCAACTCCCGCAAGTCGATGATGTCGCTCCCACCGTCGACCCGTTGCACGGTCACGGCATATAGCGGCGCCCTCTTCCTATTGGTCCGGTTGTGCAACCCTGCGGTTCCATTACCAAACCCGGCTCGCAGCAGCCCTTACGGGACCGCTGCCTCATCGCAGCACCGAGGTAACCCCCTGAGGAGTGCCTCGGTCGTCTTCGTCCTTCCTACGGAAGGTGCCTTCTCGCGCGCCGGCGGCACGTCGACGATGTGGTCGGCCACTGCGACCTCGATCGCCCTGTGGTCGGCCACGTTTGCAGCTCGAACGCAGATCGGCGAGTCTGTATCGACAGACTCGTAGACTACCTCGTTCCTAGCGCAATGCGTCATGGTGTCTAACAGCGCTGTCCACCCGCCTTTGCACTTGACGTACAAAGGGGGGACAGGCCGCGACTCGTCTTTTCGGGAATTCCTTGCATGGTCGGCAGGCACAGTGAGTTGCACAACCGAAGGACCCTTCGTAGCGGCAGGTTTCCTCTGCGCACCCTTCACTCCCATGCTTCGAGGCGCGGAACACGACAATCTGCAGGCGTTGTAAAAACAACACACGAAAACTTGCTTTCCGCGGCGCCCACAGCTCTCAACGGCCTAGTAAGCGTAGCGCGCGCGCAATGGCTAGCTCAGGCCGCTCTCGCTGGAAGGCAAACTGATGTTTCAGCCAAGGTTGCTGCGACCATGCCCTGAGAACGGATCGGATTTAGTTGTCTAGCGACAATTAACAACAATAAGTGCTCTGTACCCTGAAAACTTGTATGTCAGCTGACACAACAGATAGCATCTTAAAGCAGAAATGTTGTTTACAAAATTGGAAGTGCTTTTGGGAATCTGTGTTCGTACTATAATACATATTTGTTTCTAATGCAGCATTTTAAAGCTCTGTTTCTTGATTTCTTACTGCCTGTGACAGACATATTTGATAGTTACAGTATATACTATATTTATGTATTTACTAACTTGCTTAATATGTGTACACTCCACAGACTTAAACAGAATTAAAATTTATAAACGACAGTAATCTTTCTAACACTGTCTGCAGATTTTTCATGATGCGTACAGTTGTAGTAACAAACGCCAGAAACACATTTTATTACTCTTATATATTAAAAAATTATTACATAATATACTGCTACAACGATATGAACGTCTCGGCATCGGGAGTGACATGACATGACCTGCCATCTTATAACTGACTCAGGCCAAGGTCTAATTAGGAGTAATCTTATTCTAAGATTTTAACTTTCCCAAACACAAAATATACAAAACCCGTAACTGACAGACAACAAGGTAGAGTGACGAAATACTGAATCATAGGCTAAAGACGAAGCAACATTATCTACTGATGATGGACTCACCGTATCCGAAACGCACTGCGACTTAATAAAATACCTGTCACGAATTTAGATGTATATCTTTGTATATTAGAGTCATTGAGTCCAGTTGCACACTGCTACTACAGTTGGTGAATATCATACTGTAAAATGGCTTTAAGAAAATGTGTTATGTCTTTGCTTTGGTGCATTTCGATTTATCAAATGTTTACGTGGGTGTCTTCTCTTCTGTGTTCTTGTATAACAGCGAATAATTTTCCTTTTTCTGTTGCAGGTCTACGATATTATCATTCGTCCAACAGGAGATTTATATTGCTGACGAAATATTAAAGTGCTTCATAAAATTCGCCAAAGACGCTGCGAATCCTCTTACAGCAGCAGTACCCTAGTATACGACGCAAAATGCAATAGAAAATCTGAATGCATAATATAAGTGTAAATAACCACGAAAACACTTTCTCTGTATAGTATTTGGTAACTAAATTCTTCAGATTATAGCTTGTTGTTAAACCTTCAGCTTTCATGAACAGCGATGTTCAGATTGGAAACAGCTCAGAGAGCCTCGAACCGGGAGACTACACCTGTGACATCATCAGTAATACAGTAAAAAAATACACAGTGGAAAATAAACGTGACACACGCTACAACAGAGATAAACTGAATCAATCTATGCATGTGAAGCAGCCCTGTCAATTTTCTGAAGATCATGGGTTAATAACTCGTATATTAACAAACTTCATTAACATCAGTCTTTTGTTCTGCGTCTACGATCGTAAGGTTCTTCTGTCACAGTGGAAGATTAAAAATTAAAATATGTATGAAATGTCGGTGCCATCCAATGTGAGTGACTTACGAAACAAGTCACATAAATGGATGTGATTCCCAATTTCAGAGGTATTCAAGACCAGAGAAATTATGACAAGAAATATATGAAGAGTGGAAAATGTCAACGTTCTAAACATATTTTGTTTTCAAAATGCGTTTTCAGAGCTCTTGTGATTTTAGTACTTCGTGTCATGACATTGGACTTGTTCCAAATGTCAAATCACGGAATACATCTTTGCAACATCATTACCAGAAGCTACATGGTCTTTGTGAGAAGCAGTGCATACCTCAGCAGTTCCATCAGCTGAAATTACGAACTCGTTCCAGCGATTCAGATGCATACAACTGACTACTGTGAACTTAAAGACGCTGCTGAAACATTGTCAGTGCAGGCGGTAAGATCTCGAAATGCTCTCTCTTCAAGGTGTCTGATCCTCACCCATGTCAAACAGTTATTAAAAATTTTTACTCTGACACAGAAGAATGGGAAACTGTCACTGTTTTCAAAAGAAGAAAGACCATGGCAGGTCCAAGCAGAAGTCGATACCGAGGGACTTTTTCGTGAATTAAATTTTGACACTCCCTTGTAAAGAAAGAAGAAAAACCTTTCATGTGATGGTTCATGTCCAAACTAAATGTAACTTATCAGTATGGAAGCAATAAGTAATATCTAACAAACCTGTAGTTGCATCCGTTATCCTGCGTATTTTATCGATGTAGGTAAAACATTAATATTAGTGTATTTACAAATACATGTTGGAAGCTGTTTAAGAGATCAGATGGGGAATAAAAAATTTATACACGCTTAACTTTCATTTAAAGTTTTTATCCCTCACAATAACAGGAGTGTGGCCGAAAATATTGTTCTTCAGGTTGCCGGAGCTATCGAGAAATACCTCCGTTTTTCATTGTTCCACTCCACAAACATGTCACTGCCCTTCCTAAAGCAAAATCGGCAGCGAGTTGCCTCAATGCAGCTCTTCTTCGCCTGGACCTAGTTACAAATACCGTAACACACCTGTTTAGTGCTCCACTTACAGCAGTATGACAAGCTCATAAACTAACTATCGCAACTACTACGAGCAATACAGGTAGAGTTACTGAGCTATTACTTCCATGAGAAATACAGAAAAATTCTCAAGATTATTTCTTTGTGTTTCTTTCACAGGACTGTTGCTATCACTCCCGATCCTGTTCAGAGATGGCTGCTTATCAATGCTGTTCGCATAATTATCCGTAATGCTTGAACAACGACTTTTATGCACTGCAGAAATAGTGTGAAATAGGCCAGTTTAACTAAATACAGATTTCAAGATGGCCACTGTGTTTATCTCCCATGTCACTGAGGAAGAGGGGATTTAGTCCTAAGTATAGAATCCTCTAGAAGGCTGGTGCGATCGAGGCCTGCGAGAAAGACAGGCCGAGGCACATACGCCACGAAGGTAGGCCGAGCTCCCCTGCTAGCTCGCTCAGCTCAGGAACAAACTGCGTTTCTACACCTGTTGACTCGTAACTGGGTGTGCATCTACAAACGAGAATTGCATCTTCTACTGGAATCCTCTATTATATAGTTGTATTGTTTAGTAGTCTCATAAGAATGTGAAGTCCATAGACCTATTAATAATTTGTTACCACTGTAATGTGGTACAATAAAATGAAAATTATGCCAAATGATTACCAGTTGCTCAGATCTACCTTCGTGACGTGCGTGCCACGGTCTGTCTTTTATGTCGGCAGTGTCTATGGCGTCAGAATCCAAGATGCTAGGAGAGAGGGGGCTAAGACGGCTGATCACTTGTTCTAAGGGTGGAATTCCACATCACCCTCGAAAATTCAACCACAGCCCGCTAGTAAGCCCTGCTAGCCTCGACACTTCTTACAGGAACTTCTTAGGTTGTGAAGTTCAACCTGTAGCCGCAAAGCACTGACAGCTGACAGTTTCGAACTGCTACTAAGAGGAGAGCCTCATCTTAAACAAGCAGCATCTTCTGATTCAGCGGTTTGGACTTCAAAATCTTTTGTTTTTCTTATGCTTCTGCAGCATAGGAAGCTACATATTGAGCACAACTGGGGATAAATATTCGTACATAAGAGCACTCATCAGTCTTCAATGGTTTTCCCCGCTGTTACAACAAAAACGAGGCGGATTTCTATTTCTGACACTATATACATTTCCAACTCTTTTCTCACACAAAAGGCTTACAAGTGCGACAGAGGACTTCCCATAAAATCCGACACAGCATTTAGTAAATTCGCGAATGACACTGATGGATAATACCTGCGGCCTCCAGTGATGTTACGGGAAAATGTCAAATCCATTAATGAATATTTATGCGTATTATCGAAGTGATATCTTGGCAAGCTGAAAGGGATAGTTCGTTTAGAACTTTCATTTGAACGTATTCACCAACATTGATAAATGATGAGAGATTGGCAGCAATGAGATGTGTATAAGGAAAAAAAGTGCAAAACTGTTTATGAGCATACTTACTTTACAGTTTTCAAATTTAGAGTTTGTTTTCAATATTATGATTATTACTGGCGAATGTCCTCTCTGGATAACGGTAATCAAATGATTTTCAATGTTTCTTAGGGTTCCTCTTATTTTCCCAATATTTCTTCATTTTCTCCTTGAGGCTTTCCTTCTTTCTTCAGACCACTTTGATCGGTATGGTCTTGCTTCCATTTCGGGAAGAAACTTCCACTTGTCAATTGTGCTTCTGATTTATCTCTGGTTTTGTGTTTGTTACGTCAATTTTTGCTTTTGTTCAATTCTTCTTCAAATTTGTAGGCACAAATGGCTTTGAGCGCTATGGGACTTAACATCTGAGGTCATCAGTCCCCTAGCTTTAGAACTACTTAAACCTAACTAACGTAAGGACAGCACACACGTCCATTCCCGAGGCAGGATTCGAACCTGCGCCCGTATCAGCAGCGCGGTTCCGGACTGAAGTGGCTGTAACCGCTTGGCCCCCACGGCTGGCGTTTTTGTGAAGTGGATAATTTACTTGGGAGTAATACCTATATCAGATTATAAAAAATGGTTCAAATGGCTCTGAGCACTGTGGGACTTAACTGCTGTGGTCACCAGTCCCCTAGATCTTAGAACTACTTAAACCTAAGTAACCTAAGGACATCACACACATCCATGCCCGAGGCAGGATTCGAACCTACGACCGTAGTAGTCGCACGGTTCCATACTGTTGCGCCCAGAACCGCTCGGCCACCGCGGTCGGCGAACGTCATCTGCCGGCGTGTGTAGTAGTGTCAACAGTAAAATTAGAAGGCGGTGGTTTTATGATGTGGTCGTGCTTCTTTATGGAGGGGACTTGTACCCCTTGTTTTGCGTGGCACTATAACTGCACAGGCCTACATTGATGTTTTGAGCACCTTCTTGCTTCCCACTGTTGAAGAGCAATTCGGGAATGGTTATTGAATCTTTCAACACCGTCGAGCACCTATTCATAATGCACGGCCTGTGGTGGAGTGATTACTCGACAATAACATTCCTGTTATGGACTGACCTGCACAGAGTCCTGACCTGAATCCTATAGAACAGGGGTTCCCAACAAAAATTTCTCGAGGACCCCCTCATCGAGCATGATTCGTACCTTGTCATATCACAATATTAAGTACCTAAAAAGGTCAAATTAAGAGTCTTTTTATACGTTTTCTATTTTTGGTACACCGAAAAATCGTTGACATATTCATTATTGAAAAAATATTGAGCGGCCAAAACAAAAAATTTATTGTCATACGAAATATATTTGATATATTTTTTATTCTAATAGCATCTTGCGGACCCCTCTGACATAACTCGCGGACCCCTGGAGGTCCGCGGACCACCTGCTGGGAACCACTGCTATAGAACACCTTTGAGATGTTTTGGAACGCCGACTTTGTGACAGGCCTCACCATGCGACATTGATACCTCTCCTTAGTGCAGCACTCCATGAAGAATCAGCTGCCATTCCTCAAGACACCTTCCAGCATCTGATTGAAGTAATACCCGCGAGAGTGAAAGCTATCATTATGGCTAAGGATGGGCCAACACCATACTGAATTCCAACATTACCGGTGGAGGGTGCCACGAACTTCTAAGTCATTTTTAGCCATGTGTCTGGATAATTTTGATCACAGAGTGTACATAGGCTTCCTGCGCTCTTTCCACAGTGTTTAGAGTGATTTTATTTTTGTTTGCAACAGTTTTCAGAAACTACTCTGAGGGTCTCATTGGTAGTTGTTCACTTCAGGTTAAATTAAGTTTTTGTATTCCCGACCTGAGTTGTATTTCCAGCTGGTTATGTGCGTATTAAATAATAATCAGTTAGATTTCTGGTATGTTTGCTACAGCGTGATATGTTGCCGTTGTGAGCAGTTACCAACCACTACTGTTGAGAGTGATAGAAATGAAGAAATGGTAACGAGTACCAAATGCTTACAATTTTATATAGCAGGAGTATTTCGTTCCCAGGGGATCGAGCCTTATTTAAACCTCTTCCAGGTCCGTTAATTGTGTCGCTATTCGGGTTAATCGTGTCAGGCATCCCACAGCCGCCACACGGGGTAGCCGCGTGGTCTTAGGCGTCTTGTCGTTCCCCGCAAGGCTATCCCCGACGGAGGTTCGAGTCCTCCCTCTGCCATGGGTGAATGTGTCGTCCTTAGCGTAAGTTAATTTAAGTTAGATTGAATAGTATGTAAGCTTAGCGACCGATGACATCAGCAGTTTGGTTCCATAAGACTTTAACACAAATTTCCATTTTTTTCCATCACACGTAGGAATATTTTCAAGCCACTAAAACAGCTAATTAGATGTCCATTTCAATATTAAAATACGGCAGATAATTTTCATATTTCTTAGTTTACGTGCGCAATCGTGTTATAAGTGGTGATATTGGAAGACAACGCCGGAGATCCTTATGTGGGAGGGGGACGGAGCATTGGCTGTGAAACGGAGGGTCATCCGCAGGGGACAAAGAAGCTTCCAAGGAAGTGGGCGGGCAAGAGAGCGCGGCCAATTAGAGGTTTAATTAACTTCAGGAGGTGGGCAGAAGCAGACCTGCTGGCTCAACGGAACGTGGGGGTGCAGTCCGCAGCACTGCGTGACGTCACTGAGAGCAGGTCTTCTGAAGCAATCGGTTCCAAGAGATCTAATTTGAGGTATTAAGACCGCGAAGTTATCTGAAAATTGTTTTGGGAAAATGTAATCGAGAAAACTTTGATTCTGATAATTTTTACACATTCAGGATGGAGTTCTACGGATCGGAGCGTGGATTGTCAGATCCCTTAATCGGGCTGGTAGGTTATAAAATTTAAAAAGGGAAATGGATAGGTTGAAGTTAGATATAGTGGGAATTAGTGAAGTTCGGTGGCAGGAGGAACAAGACTTCTGGTCAGGTGAATACAGGGCTATAAATACAAAATCAAAAAGGGGTAATGCAGGAGTAGGTTTAATAATGAATAAAAAATAGGAGTGCAGGTAAGCTACTACCAACAGCATAGTGAACGCATTATTGCGGCCAAGATAGACACGAAGCCCATGCCTACTACAGTAGTACAAGTTTATATGCCAAATAGCTCTGCAGATGATGAAGAAATTGTTGAAATGTATGATGAGATAAAAGAAATTATTCAGGTAGTGAAGGGAGACGAAAATTTAATAGTCATGGGTGACTGGAATTCGAGAGTAGGAAAAGGGAGAAAAGGAAACATAGTAGATGAATATGGATTGGGGGTAAGAAAAGAAAGAGGAAGCCGTCTGGTAGAATTTTGCACAAAGCATAACTAAATCATACTAACACTTGGTTCAAGAATCATAAAAGAAGGTTGTGTACATGGAAGAATCCTGGAGATACTAGAAGGTATCAGATCGATTATATAATGGTAAGACAGCGATTTAGGAATCATGTTTTAAATTGTAAGACGTTCCCAGGGGCAGATGTGGACTCTGATCACAATCTATTGGTCATGGACTGTAGATTAAAACTGAAGAAACTGCAAAAAGGTGGGAATTTTGACTGGCATACTCTCTTTCAAATTCTAAAGGTGGCAGGGATAAAATACAGGGAGCAAACGGCTATTTACAATTTGTACAGAAACCAGATGGCAGTTATAAGAGTCGAGGGGCATGAAAGGGAAGTAGCGGTTGGGAGGGAGTGAGACAGGGTTGTAGCCTGTCTCCTATGTCATTCAATCTGCATATTGAGCAAGCAGTAAAGGCAACAAAAGATAAATTCGGAGTAGGTATTAAAGTCCATGGAGAAGAAATAAAAATGTTGAGGTTCGTTGATGACATTGTAATTCTGTCAGAGACAGCAAAGGACTTGGAAGAGCAGTTGAACGGAGTGGACAGTGTCTTGAAAGGAGGATACAAGACGTACATCAACAAAAGCAAATCGACGATAATGGAATGTAGTCGAATTAAATCGAGTGATGCTGAGGGAATTAGATTATGAAATGAGACGCTTAAAGTAGTAAAGGAGGTTGGTATTTGGAGAGCAAAATAACTGTTGATAGTCGAAGTAGAGAGGATATAAAATGTAGACTGGCAATGGCAGGGAAAGCGTTTCTGAAGAAGAGATATTTGTTAATATCGAGTATAGATTTAAGTGTCAGGAAGTCGTTTCTGAAAGTATTTGTATGGAGTGTAGCCATGTATGGAAGTGAAACATGGACGATAAATAGTTTGGACAAGAAGAGAATAGAAGCTTTCGAAATGTGGTGCTACAGAAGAATGTTGAAGATTAGATGGGTAGATCACATAACTAACGAGGAGGTATTGAATAGAATTCGGGAGAATAGGAGTTTATGGCACAACTTGACAAGAAGAAGGGACCGGTTGGTAGGACATGTTATGAGGCATCAAGGGATCACAAATTTAGCATTGGAGGGCAGCGTGGAGGGCAAAAATCGCAGATGGAGACCAAGAGATAAATACACTAAGCAGATTCAGAAAGAAGTAGGTTGCAGTAAGTACTGGGAGATGAAGAAGCTTGCACAGGATAGAATAGAATGGAGAGCTGCATCAAACCAGTCTCAGGACTGAAGACAACAACAACAACAACAACATCATGCAGGATTGAGTACTGAATGAAAATTAGTATCAAGTGTGGAATTCGCACCCAGGTCTCCTGGTCATTAGGCAGATGTTCTAACGACTACATCACCCTGAAGCACTTAATGTGGGGCAGGATCCCAGATCTCGTTCGAAGTTGAGGTGCTAATACGGCAGAGCTGAAGACTCTCTGTAACGCTGTTCGAATTTAGGACGTATACCAAGAGGGCTGAGGCGTGAGTGGGTATTTGAATTGAGAAAGGAGGCGTGCTAAGATAGTGGAAAGGTGCTGTGTCAGGGTGTCGGAGTACTTAGCGCATCTACCTGACGTGTAAGAAACATGGTTTCGAATACCACACTTGGTACAAATTTCCATTGAGCCCTTCAGTCTGCATATATACATGACTGATGTTCGAGACTTAAAAAGTCTCTGGAACCATACAGTTTTATCTGATTATTTAGTCTCAAAACAACTCATGTCACTCGTAAAGTTACTAAAAATAACTGTGTCAGAATTAAGTAAACAAAACACCAAATGAATATAAATTGCAAAAATCTCATCAATGAATTTCTAAAATAATGACGGAACAAATTGCAATATTGCTGAGTTATTTCTACAAAAGCACGTAACGCTACCCATGGCTTTGAAAATTCTGAAATAGTACGATCTACACAATCTAAACATAGTTACTGTAGTTAGACAGCTATCAAATTTAAAGTTCCCAGTCGTGAGCGAGTAGCCTTGCTTCTATTGGTCAGAGCTCGCAAAGTAATGGCGAAGGCCACAGCTTACTACATACCACACTCAAATACGTAAATCTGCCTAATGGGACTACTCCGCACGTTAATGAAAACCCATCCCTCCAAAAGGTACGTAAAAGAAGCACATGCAATAACAACAACAATAAAAATGAAAGAGAAAGATGGAGTTGGTAAATGACAATGATTACTACTAACATTGGTATCAACAATGTCAACACTGACTGAAAACAGCCTTGACTGAAATTACATTTATTTACAGAAAGAGCAACGGGGGCGAAGATTCATTACAGCAAAACAAAATTACAATTTGATAGTTTGGAGACTTTATAGAGCGAGACAGCGCATTGTTTTGCAGCTTATCTGTGTGAGATCGGTGAGTTCGTGCGTCAATTACAGTTCGATAGCTGTTGCGGTGTAGCTAAAGTACTTCCACCAGTTCCGTGTTGCAGTGGTTACACCCTGCTGATGAGCATGTGACCCTCCTGGCCGTAATATTACCCTCTGCCGTATTCCTTTCGTCACAGACTGCCAGAAATAATTGTTGCAGTGTACATCCAATATGGCGAGATTGTTTCATATACATTAAACAACAGAAGTTTCCATAAACACCGTTAATGTTTTAACGAGTGCAAAACTTCATTAAATTGCAAATTTAACGGGAATTTAATTTGTGTAACTCCCTTAGATGTAAATAACTACTGCTGTTGATAGCACCCCCCGAAGCATCTTTTATAACGTTCACATTAATGTCCAGTCCAAACGTGTCTGAAGCACAAGAGCTCATCCACAACTTTTGCGTGCGCTTTTGTCGGGCGCGGCACTACCACTTTACACAGCGTACCCCTATGTACACGCCACTGCACACACACACACACACACACACACACACACACACACACACACACACACACACATATTGACTCTCTCTGCTTGACATATACGAGTGCTATCACTATTCCTGTCTACATCTCGTGGTCTAGTGGCGCTTGCACGGTAGCTCAGCGTGTTGGGTCAGAAAGCTGGTTGGCCGCAGTAATAAAAAACTGAGTGAAAGGATCAACAACGACCTCGTACGGATGTTATGTGACGTCCGCAACGACCAAACACAACGATCAACAATGAACAAAATGAAAAAAAAGAAAAAAAGTGGCTTGCGTTGCCAGCTGTGGAATATGATGTTCCCGGTTCGATTCCCAACCGGGTCGAAAGTTTTTTCCGCCTGGGTACTGAGTGTTTGTGTTGTCCCCATCACCTCAACATCATTTCGGAAAGAGGCGAGATTGGAAATGGAAAGACTGGGAATTTGTGAGGGCGCTGATGTATTGCGAACAGCCGGAAGCTGTGGGAAACTGTAGCCTTCGTACTTCTCAAGACCTTTCAGCTCTCCTGCGTTGTTCAGTTACGGTATCCTGTTGAGTGGAATGTTCCTGAGGTAAAGCTATCCCCCATAAGTACTGATCAGAGTGATTCTGACATATGAAGAAACAAATCTGACGTTCTGCGGTATGCCCCGTCGGAGGTTCGAGTCCTCCCTCGGGCATGGGTGTGTTTGTAGTCCTTAGCGTAGGTTAGTTTAAGTTAGATTAAGTAATGTGTGAGCTTAGGGACCGATGACCTCATCAGTTTCGTCTCATAGGATTTGCCGCAAATTTCCAAAATTTTTCTACGGTATGGGGCGTGGACATTTAGATAACTCAATCGAAAAGGTAGCTTAGAGAACTAGGAAAGAGAAATGGGTGGTTGAGGTGAGATATAAGGGGATGAGTGAATCTGGATGGTTGGAAGAACAGGATTCCTTGTCAGGTGACTACAGTATTAGCAAAACATAATCATATAGGGATAGGAGAATATATAACAGTGAATAAGAAACTAGACATGAGTGTGAGTTATTATCAACAGCAGAGTGAACGCATTGTGGTAGCCAAGGTAGACCCAAAGCCAGCAGTGACCACGGCAGTACAGATGAACTAATCTAGTAGCTCCGTAGAGTGAGAAACCAAAACATTCAGTATACCGTATGAGACCAAAATTTGAAGTGGAGGACTTTATTTCGATAGTAGGAAACGAAAGGGGAGGACAAAATGATAGGGCAATATGGACTAGGGAAAAGGAAACGAGAATCTGGTGGAATTTTGCACTGACATCAACTTAATCATCACTAAACATACTTTGTATGTGGAAACGAGACAAGAATCTACACATAACTCAGATAATTTTAAGATATAGTTTTAAAAATTGATTTTAAACTGTAAAATTTTTCAGCTAGCAAATGTTGTCCTAAATCACAGTCTATTGATCATCAAAGGCAAAATGAAGTTGAAGAAATTGAAATGTTTTAGGTAATGTAGGAGATGCAGAAATTCAAACAACCAGTACTTGTTGTGAGTTCCAACAAAGCGTTATGTAGTAGTAAAATGAAATAGTGATAATGTCTATAATAAATGAGGAACTGTTATTTCATAGATGAATTACTGAAGGTTGCAAGGCAAAAATTAAGCAAAAAGACAAGTCCGATTAAAAATCCTTGTAACACAGTTGTCAAATTGAATAATGGAAGAAGACAATAAAAAAATCATGTAAATAGAAATACAAAGGAAAGTTCAACTGCCTAAAACCACTGAAAATAAGTAAAGCTGATATTGCTAGCTGGAAAGTTGACACCTTGCATCACAACAGGAAACGTAATTGTCGCTAGGGAGAAATTAAAGAAAAGACAAGCAGCGGCAGACTGATCGTGCACCGCCATGACAAGCCGACAACAACCAAAGAAACGATGGTTGAAGGGTGGAAGGAATACGTAGAAGCGTTACATAAAGGACACATAGCTCCGTTATGAAACGAGAAAAGTGAGAAGATGAAGTTGAAATGGTCGGCGCAATACTGCGGGAAGAATTTAACCAAGTACTTTAGTACATAAGTCTAAACCACGCTGCTGGAATAAAAGAAATTTCTCCAGAATTATTACATTCCTTTGGAGAATGAAACATAATAGAAGTGTCCTACGTGATTTACAGGACCTGTAAGACACGAAGAGTATTCTCAGAATTCTAGCAGCAAGTAAGAATTCCAATTCCAAAGAACGCAGGAGCTGCGTAGCGCTGTTGTTTCAGTATCTCGATCGCTGGACAGGTCTACGTCTCCTTTTGCAAGAATCAGGATACTTGCTGAAGTATACCAACAATAAAAGTGAACACTAAAAGTTTGTTTATTCTACCTCTGTTTCTGCTTCCCAATTGACAAACTGCACTAATACAAAATACTACAACAAACAAATTTTCCTCTGCTGCAGTTGTAAGAACACAGCCCACTTAATATTTTAAATAACATCATACTCACCGTCGACTGTGTTGTTTATGACAATTTCCAACGATTGCAATTTCGATTTTATGTTATTTTCAAATACTTAAATGTGCTGGAAATACAGCAAATATCAACATTAGTAAAACGAGTGAAAAGAATGTGAATCTCTAACGCTCTTGTCATCATTTGTCACAGACACCACCGGTAAGTAACGGATCGGATTCAGTCTCTTGAAACTAGATTCGTGCTTGCTGCACATGTCACTGGCGAAGAGGTTTGATCCCGCCCATTCTATGCCGTAGAACAACTTACGTTGTTGACATGTGCAGTTAGAATGGTTCCAAGAGTGGTGGCTCTGAGCACTGTGGGACTTAACATCTGAGATCATCAGTCCGCTAGAACTTAGAACTACTTAAACCTAACTAACCTAAGGATATCACACACATCCATGCCCGAGGCAGGATTCGAACCTGCGACCGTAGTAGTCACGCGGTTCCAGACTGTAGCACCTAGAACCGCTCGGCCACACCGGCCGGCGGTTCCAAGAGTTCAAATCCCGTCCGTCACTTACCATAGATCGGCTTTCGCTACTGACATCAGCAGCATGCCCGATTCTGGTTTCAAGAGTTTCAACCCCATCCTATGCTTACCGCAGCACGGTATTTGTTGATATAAAATGTAGGTTATCAATAGCGATAAAAATTTCCCGAAGAAAAAGAGAATTATTTTAACATCGAGTATATAAGTAAATCTTATAGAGTATCTGTTTATATGATGTTACAACGTGGAAGATGAACATTACAAACAGGGAACAGACAAGAGTAAAACTGTACAGCATGGCTGGCTGGGAGACCCCGAGGGGTAGGCTGAGCTGCTAATTTGTAAGTTTTTCTTACTTGAAGTGCGGTGGCACCTTTCCTTTGCAAAGTGTGAAACTTGTGTGTAAATTGTGTCTGTCGAATATAGGTTGTTTTAAAGGATGTGTGTACGTAACGATGCGTCATGTTTGCGTTGTATGACGGTGTGAGAAGACCTACTACACATGCCGAGCTAATGTCTCTGGGCGACGCACAGATCGCCATCATAAGCGTCACATGTCCTCGTTTCGTGAGACACTGGAAAGAGGTTTGGAATTTATTTCACAACACTGGCGCAACATCTGGTGATCAAGAACTGTACGACACCACCGGTCCTCTCTTTGCCACTGAAAATTCCTTCCGCCATTACGACTCGAAATGGTTACTATCCGACAAAATAAGAGACGGGCCTGATCCACCATGGTACGCAAAACATGTCAGAACACTGTTGCAGAAGGAACGAAAAAAGCATGACTGGCTGGCTTGGGTGTTGCGAAACAACTCGAATCACTTAAGAAAGGCAGGTCTTCTGGTCCAGATGGTATACCAATCAGGTTCCTTTCAGAGTATGGAAACACAATACCGCCTTTCTTAACAATCATATACAACCGCTCACTCGACGAAAAGTTTTTACCTAAGGACTGGAAAGTAGCATAGGTCACACAAATATTCAAGAAAGTAAATAGGAGTAACCCATTGAATTACAGACCCATAACACTGACCTCTATTTGCAGTAGTATTTGGGAGCATATACTGTACTCGAACATTATGAATCACCTTGCAGAAAATGACTTATTGATACATAACCAACACGGACTCAGAAAATAACGTTCTTGAGCAACGCAGCTACCTCTTTATTCCCATGAAGTAATGAGTGCTGTCGACAAGGAATCTCAGATCGATTCCATATTCTTAGATTTCCAGAAGGCTTTTGATACCGTTCCTCACAAGCGACTATTAATCAATTTGCGTGCATATGGAGTATCGTCTCAGTTGTGTGACTGGATTCGTGATTTCCTCTCAGAGAGGTCACATTTCGTAGTGATAGACGGTAAATCATCGAGTAGAACACAATTGATATGTAACATTCCGCCAGGTAGTGTCATAGGTTGGTAAAAAATTGAAAGTTTGATCAATTGGGGCGAGTTATGTTGATGTGGCGATGTATGAATGTGATGGTGATGGTAATGTAGAAGTATAATGTTGATAATGGTCCTGACACTGAAGCTGCTGTAGCTTGACTGGTGATCAGTCTGTGGTTTCACCGCCAGACACCACACTTGCTAGGTGGTAGCCTTTAAGTCGGCCGCGGTCCGTTAGTATACGTCGGACCCGCGTGTCGCCACTATCTGTGATTGCACAACGAGCACGGCTGGTCTAGTCTAGAGAGACTCCCTAGCACTCGCCCCAGTTGTACAGCCGACTTTGCTAGCGATGGTTCACTGTCTACATACGTTCTCGTTTGTCGAGACGACAGTTTAGCATAGCCTTCAGCAACGTCATTTGCTACGACCTAGCAAGGCGCCATATTCAGTTACTACGAATGTATTCTGAACAGATATTGTGAATCATGTACCGTCACGAGCGACGTTCGTCATTAATGGATTACGGTTAAGTATCAAACTAATTACGTGCGCTTTCTGAATTCTAATTCCTTGTCATGTTCCAGACCTCACGTCAGTATAGTACTTCCCTCCTCACGCCAGCCGGCGTGAGCTAAAACGCGTGCATTTCGGCCTCCCCTCGTAAAACGGTGTTGGCTCTTCAGCCAACACAAGACAGTCATAAGTTCGGGCTACAAAATTCGGATGGAAAAGGAATGAGCGACAGAAGCAGACCGTGTACAAGTTGTGTTGTGGGTTGGCAGGAGAGCCAACACCGTTACTAGAGGAAGCCGAAAGGCACGAGTTTTAGCTCACGCATGCTGGCGTGAGGTCTGGAACAGGTCAAGGAAATTAGAATTTAGAAAAAACGGACGTGGCTGGTGGAATCCTTAACTTCAATCCATAAATGGTGAACGTCGCTCTTGACGGTACATTATTCATAATATCAATAGTAAAAGGTAATGGCGCCTTGCTAGGTCGTAGTAAATGACGTAGCTGAAGGCTATGCCAACTATCGTCTCGGCAAATGAGAGCGTATTTTGTCAGTGAACCATCGCTAGCAAAGTCGGTTGTACAACTGGGGCGAGTGCAAGGAAGTCTCTCTAGACCTGCCGTGTGGCGGTGCTCGGTCTGCAATCACTGATAGTGGCGACACGCGGGTCCGACGTATACTAACAGACCGCGGCCGATTTAAAGGCTACAACCTAGCAAGTGTGGAGTCTGGCGGTGACACCACAAGTTGTATTCCTGATATTGTGCAGGTTGGGGTGCGATTAGAATTAGACCAGGTTATATGCCCGGGAGTTACGCATTTATAATTTGTTTGGAAATGAGCAATATTCGAATGTAACATCACGAAAAAACTAATTACCTGTTTAATTATGTTACTACTTTCACATTTCTTTCATACAAATCATGAGTATAAATAGCACTTGCGGCTGTCGAGAATTTCCCGTCAGCGAGGTGACAGTTCGAAATAATTTGGAAAGTCATCAACTAAAACAGAAGATGATGATTTCACTGACCGTCTAGTAATTTCATCAGAAGTTCCAGACTAATTGCAAAACTATTTAGGTAAGATACGAGTATGATGCGAAAACTATCTATTTCATCTGAATGATTCAAACTGTGAGGTCATCCACATGCGTTCTAAAAGGAGTTCGTTAAATTTTGGTTGGCTGATAAACCACTCAGAATCTCGGGACTTCAGTGCAACTAAATACCTAGGCCTACAGTTACGAATAACTTAGTGGCTACGACGGCTTTCCCGGCGTAATAATTGATAATATTCTTCTCGGGTATGCAGCCGGATCATAACGTCTTCATGAAACAATATTTCCGCGGTCCATGTGGCCGCCATCTTCAGCTGAGAGTGCTGGTGCACGAACTCGCCGGAACTGAGTTCCTAGCGCAAGCTGTGGCCCCTATATAGGCCAGCAGAAGACCCACAACGCGTGCGCGAGAAGGTGCCGTAACTGCCCTCTAGCGCAGTAAGCATACCACGCCGCCAGTGGTGGAAATAGGCGAAATCGAGATATCGCTGTCAAAAATTAAAAAAATTTTTATTCCGACGATCGAAACACAGACCGTTGATTTTTGATGTCAGATAACACCGGGTCCCTAGTCTTACTTAAATGATAGCCCTTATCTCTATTAAGAAGATTGTCAGATAAACGAATCTATATGGATTCTTTTAAAACACAGTCCCAATAGCGAGATGCAGGGGCAACCATTTGTGTCTTGTCATAGAGCATTCTGTGTCCTTCGGTGAGACAGTGCTCCGCCACTGCAGATTTCTCATGTTCAAGCAGCCGTGTGTGCCGCTGATGCTCAACACATCGGTCCTGAATGGTCCGGATTGTCTGCCCTATATAAGCCTTCCCACAGTGGCAAGGGATCTTGTACACACCGGGTTTCCTCAAACCCAAGTCATCCTTTACAGAGCCAAGGAGCGCTCTAATCTTGGGTGGCGGACGAAAAATAGTTTTGATATGGTATCTTTTCAGAATTCTTTCTATCTTCGAGGAAATGCTCCCAGCAATAGGCAGAAAGGCCACCGATTTGCAGGTATCTTCTGGTGGTTCAGGCGAAGGTCCATGTGTGATGTTCGCATTTACCGACGTGAGGGCCAAGAACAGATGCTAAATACTTGGCTAGATTGTAGGTAGGAGCACCCAAATTACTCACGATCGGACGAAGCGGGACCCCTTTCTTAAGAATCTTGGGTAGACCGTATAAACTCGGTGGCACGGCAGCACCAGGACGAAGTTTTTTAAGAACGTCGTCACGTAAAGAACTCTTCTTCAGCAGTGAAAGCGTCTTCCGTTTTATCCGTTCAGTTGGGTCGTCCTGCAATGTTCTGTATGCTGAGTCTTTAAGTAAGAGATCCATCTTTCCCAGATAGTCATCACGTGACAGAAGAACCGTTACGTTGCCTTTGTCTGCTGGTAGAACTATCAGATCTTCGTCTTCTGTAATGGACCGGACGGCTGCCCTTTCGAGAGAGGAGATGTTACTCCGTGGAGGCGGCGCCCGCCGCAATGTATGTGTGACCTCTTGCCTAATCTCTTCAGCTTGGACCTCCGAAAAGCTGGACACTGCTTGTTCGACTGCGCAGATGATTTCGGTAATAGGCACATTCCTCGGTGTAGGGGCAAAATTCAGACCTTTCTCCAACACTGACAGCGTGGCGTCGTCCAGTTCTTTACTCGTGCGGTTTAAACACTGTCCGTCGATGGGTGTCGTCATCAGATGTCGTGGGTTGAGAAGTAAGCCGTTGAAACATCGAAGACTGTTTCATGACGGCGCTCCTATGCGTCCAATCTGATAGTGCCCAAGAAGAACTATCCACCCATTCCCAGGATGCGTCCGACAGCAGCGACGATAACTCCAAGTGCAAGAAAAGTAAATCCTTAGATATGAGATCCAGTTGCCTTCGAGTGAAGCGAATGCGCTCCTTGACTAAGGCGAAACTGGCACGCTTCTTGATGTTGTTGGCCGTTTTCGTATCAATAAAATGCACAAATCTAGCAAACTTAGGTATTACTCTTCCATCGCGGCATCTCAGCAAAAAGGCGAGAGCACTCAGCAACTTGCCTTTCTTCTTACGAAGTTTATCAAACTTCTTCACACGTTCCACCATCTCCTCCCCGTAGAGGCTTCTGAAGTGGCTACGAAGGCTTTCCCGGCGTAATAATTGATAATATTCTTTTCGGGTATGCAGCCGGATCATAACGTCTTCATGACACAATATTTCCGTGGTCCATCTGGCCGCCATCTTCAGGTGAGAGTGCTGGTGCACGAACTCGCCGGAACTGACTTCCTAGCGCAAGCTGTGGCCCCTATTTAGGCCAGCAGAAGACCCACAACGCGTGCGCGAGAAGGTGCCGTAACTGCCCTCTAGCACAGTAAACATACCGCGCACCCAGTGGTGGAGATAGGCGAAATCGAGATATCGCTGTCAAAAATTAAAATAATTTTTATTCCGACGATCGAACTACAGACCGTTGTTTTTTGGTGTCAGATAACACCGGGTCCCAAGTCTTACTTAAAAGATACCCCTTGTCTCTATTAAGAAGATTGTCAGATAAACGAATCTCTATGGATTCTTTTAAAACACAGTCCCAATAGCGAGATGCAGGGGCAACCATTTGTGTCTTATCATAGAGCATTCTGTGTCCTTCGGTGAGACAGTGCTCCGCCACTGCAGATTTCTCAGGTTGAAGCAGCCGTGTGTGCCGCTGATGCTCAACACATCGGTCCTGAATGGTCCGGATTGTCTGCCCAATATAAGCCTTCCCACAGTGGCAAGGGATCTTGTACACACCGGGCTTCCTCAAACCCAAGTCATCCTTTACAGAGCCAAGGAGCGCTCTAATCTTGGGTGGCGGACGAAAAATACTTTTGATATGGTATCTTTTCAGAATTCTTCCTATCTTCGAGGAAATGCTCCCAGCAAAAGGCAGAAAGGCCACCGATTTGCAGGTATCTTCTATTGGTTCAGGCGAAGGTCCATACTGGAAAGCACGACTGATCTGTTTATCTGTATAGCCATTCTGCTTGAACACAACCTTAAGATGGTCCAATTCTTGTGTCAAGCTTTCTCCATCTGAAATGGCATAAGCTCTTCTCGCCAACGTCCGCAGGACCCCCATACGCTAGAACGATGGATGACAGCTAGAAGCATGCAGGTAACGGTCCGTGTGCGTAGGCTTTCGATAAACACTGTGTCCCAGTGTCCCATCATCCTTTCTGTACACCAGAACATCCAGAAACGGAAGCTTCCCATCACTTTCCACCTCCATGGTAAACTTGACGCTAGGATGCAGGGAATTAAAATGATCTAGGAGGCGGTCAAGAGCTTCTCTCCCATGAGGCCACACCATAATCGTGTCGTCAACGTACCTCGAAAAACAAGTTGGTTTTAAGGACGCCGTCTTCAGAGCCATGTCCTCAAAATCTTCCATAAAAAGATTGGCGACTATTGGGGACAATGGGCTCCCCATAGCCACTCCGTCAGTCTGTTCAAAATATTTGTCATTAAATAAAAAGTACGTCGACGCCAGCACGTGGCGACAAAGCCTGATTGTTTCCTCATCCAGTTTCTCACCAATTAATTGCAAGGATTCTTCCAGAGGAACCCGGGTAAAAAGTGACACGACATCAAAGCTGACAAGTAAATCCGAGGGACTAAGAGACAAGGACTTCAATCTCTGAATAAACACCATAGAATTGGAAATGTGATGTTCGCATTTACCGACGTGTGGGCCAAGAACAGATGCTAAATACTTGGCTAGATTGTAGGTAGGAGCACCCAAATTACTCACGATCGGACGAAGCGGGACCCCTTTCTTATGAATCTTGGGTAGACCGTATAATCTCGGTGGCACGGCAGCACCAGGACGAAGTTTTTTAAGAACGTCGTCAGGTAAAGATCTTTTTTTCAGCAGTGAAAGCGTCTTCCGTTTTATCCGTTCAGTTGGGTCGTCCTGCAATGTCCTGTATGCTGAGTCTTTAAGTAAGAGATCCATCTTTCCCAGATAGTAATCACGTGGCAGAAGAACCGTTGCGTTGCCGTTGTCTGCTGGTAGAACTATCAGATCTTCGTCTTCTCTAATGGACAAATACAGATAAACAGATCCGTCGTGCTTTCCAGTATGGACCTTCGCCTGAACCACCAGAAGATACCTGCAAATCGATGGGCTTTCTGCCTTTTGCTGGGAGCATTTCCTCGAAGATAGAAAGAATTCTGAAAAGATACCATATCAAAACTATTTTTCGTCCGCCACCCAAGATTAGAGCGCTCCTTGGCTCTGTAAAGGATGACTTGGGTTTGAGGAAACCCGGTGTGTACAAGATCCCTTGCCACTGTGGGAAGGCTTATATAGGGCAGACAATCCGGACCATTCAGGACCGATGTGTTGAGCATCAGCGGCACACACGGCTGCTTCAACCTGAGAAATCTGCAGTGGTGGAGCACTGTCTCACCGAAGGACACAGAATGCTCTATGACAAGACACAAATGGTTGCCCCTTCATCTCGCTATTGGGACTGTGTTTTAAAAGAATCCATAGAGATTCGTTTATCTGACAATCTTCTTAATAGAGACAAGGGCTATCTTTTAAGTAAGACTTGGGACTCGGTGTTATCTTACATCAAAAAACAACGGTCTGTGTTTCGATCGTCGGAATAAAATTTTTTTAATTTTTGACAGCGATATCTCGATTTCGCCTATTTCCACCACTGGCGGCGCGGTATGCTTACTGCGCTAGAGGGCAGTTACGGCACCTTCACGCGCACGTGTTGTGGGTCTTCTGCTGGCCTATATAAGGCCGCAGCTTGCGCTAGGTAGTGAGTTCCGGCGAGTTCGTGCACCAGCACTCTCACCTGAAGATGGCGGACAGATGGACCGCGGAAATATTGTGTCATGAAGACGTTATGATCCGGCTGCATACCCGAGAAGAATATTATCTACGAATAACTTAATTTGGAACGATCAAGTAGAAAATGCTGTGCGACATACGAACGAAAAACTGCCGTTTTTCACCAAGACACATGGAAAAATGCAACAAATGTATTACAGAAACTGCCTAACAACACTTCTCCGTCCTCTTCTGCCCTTATTGCCATACATCGTACTGTTACTGATGACGGACATCACCTTCAAACGCAGAGAAAGTTTAATCATTCAATGGTCGTTACGTAACGAACACCTCCACAAAGTGTGATAAATATCGACTGCTGTTTCATGGAGCTAGACTTTTCATTTTCGTCGGCGTATTTTGACGGTACGCGTGTCTATGTACACAAGTGGAATAATGACAAGTTACACATACAGTGCTGGTCACATTCCGGGTAGCAACTTTGCAGCGGCTGCCGTTCCGTTTCGCCCCCGGGGTGCGATCGCTGCAGGTGACTGTTATCTATGGCTGATCGCGATTAACGTCAATCGTTCTGCGAAATGACGTTCGCTTAGTGATGGACGGCGACTGTCAACGAGAGAGCGGGATTTATCGGCACACTGACCCACGGGCGCTGAAAAAGCCGGCCGCACGACTGCGTCTACATTCGCTTGTTACGTCAGGCGCGTGGGTAGCAATAATTCCGTGGGTAGCAATAATTCCGCAGTGAGTGCGCTTCTACGAACCGCCCGTTGGCAACCCTCTCGTACAAAATTATTGTGTAAATTTCTCATGCTTTCTTTGCCGTGTAGCCTAGGGTGGCCATATTTTTTCGTTGCTCACTCCAAAATAAATGCATAATGTATCTTTTCGTCATGCATGTTATTTTCCATACCTCTAAAAGTTTTATTCGTCTTGACATATTCTTGACAGACAAAATGTAATTTTGCGACATAATCTCCGTTCGTTTCAGTCGTATTACACAACCATGGAACTAAGGCCTGTATAACCGCACGACTGAAGACTGGAGCAGTGCGTCTGAGCCACTGTTTAGCAGCTTTCACAAGGGAATCATCGCCTGAGATCTCGTTTCGCGAAGGGATCCGTTCAGTTTACTGAAGATGTGGTAAACACACGGTATCAGATCAGGCCTTAAGGTGACTGTTTCACAGTTGCCCACCCAAGGATGAGTAGGGGCTTCCTGTGAAACTTCTGAAGAGTAATCGAACCTACAACGACGACATGTGGTCGGCCATTATTCTGCAATAGAGTTACGCAGTGTGACAATATTCCTGGGCGTTTGGAGTTGATGACAGGCTTCAATTTTTGCGAAGTATCTACCTCCCGGTGGACGTTAATTCTGGCGTCGTGTTTCAGAAAGTCAATCAACAGCGGGCCCCTGCAGTCAAAGGAATAGTTCATCGTGAGTTTCCTGTTACTTCGACTAAACTGCAGAAGTTTCGCTGGGAAGCCCTTACACGTCCACGACACAGTGTCTGGAGCCCTGAAGGGAGCCGAATCCTGGCCGTCTGTTTGCTTCAGACGAAGAAGTGCACGTAGGCAGTCCCAAACATTTCTCTATGAAGGCATTGGCGGTCCGGTCTCCAAGTGCCATTAATGTATTAACAGTTATGGCAATTACCTTTGAAATGGTAAGCAGTTTACTTACTTTTTTCCCATCTGTCTCGTTTTCATTTCACTGTCCCTTATGTTCATCATTTGGAGGAGAAAGTTCGTGGTTGAAATTGGTGTAAAGACCTCCCCGCAACGAAAAACGCTTTCATTTTAAAGACTGCCAGCGCTACTCGTGTATCATACTCTGTATATGTGGCATGGACTCAAACTGGCTCTGATTGTCATGTGAAGGAATTTCTTGCAAATCTTGGCACACCAGCTGTGTCAGTCCATGAATATAGCTGGTTGCAGTGTTCTGTGAAAGTATACGTCTTCCCATTACATTCAGACATTTGCGCTGGTGACATATCAAGACAGTCACGGATCTGTACATTTCATTTGGCGTTTCTAGTGTAAACTGCTGTTTGGTTTCTCGCATTGTCCTGCTACAATACCCCATTTGGTACCTCGATCAGGACATGTGTGATAACGAGTTTTACCGTTCTCGTCACATACTGACAGTATTCTGATTCTGTTCCATAATTACCAAATTAGTTGTGTTGTAAAATCGGGTAGGTCCCCACACCACGATCCCTGGGATTGGTGTTAAGTGTCAAGAATTGCTATTTCTTTTCACCTGGTTTCTGACGTCATCCTGAGTGCCTCATATAAAAGTGAGAGTCATTGTGAACACCATGGAATACCACAAAGTATTCCAGTTGACTCTGGCTCAACGTCGTGCAAGCCCCGTTGCCCGAGCTGTGGTGTCAGCTGTTTACAGCACTTGGCGACTCGAGGTCTCGACCAAGGTTCCAGAAATCTGTGTTGGTGGTACGTGGTGACGCTCTATCTGTGACCTCTGTCTGCACTTTACCTGTTGTCATCTGCCTGTTCACCGGAACCACTCGCACAATCCTACAATATTTTCGTGCTGTCGTTTTTTTTTTTTTTTTTTTTTTTTTTTTTTTTTTTTTTTTATGGTATCGTGGCAGTTCTTACAGCTACAATATTTTCCTGAGTCCGTCTCGGAGCAATCGTTCTGCAGGCACTGCCGTCCAGCCAGCTGCCTGTGCCGTGTGTGTCACTACGATTCCGTCATGTCGCTCATGCTCATGATTAGACCATTCTCAACGTCCGAACGGTGGCGATAAGCTGCAAGTGCTCATACCATGGGCATACTGCGTGCAATATGTACTTGAAAATGTCCAGTAAGTTTCAAATGGTTCAAATGGCTCTGAGCACTATGGGACTTAACATCTGAGGTCATCAGTCCCCTGGACTTAGAACTATTTAAACCTAACTAACCTAAGGACATCACACACATCCATGCCCAAGATAGGATTCGAACCTGCGACAGCAGCAGCAGCGCGGTTCCTGACTGAAGGGCCTAGAACCGCTCGGCCACAGCGGCCGGCTCCAGTAAGTTTAAAGACACACAATAGCCATCATTTACTCACACCATTCATCTGAAGAAATGGTAGTCTTCTCTACTGAAACTACTGAGAGTAAAATCGCATAAGAATAAAATGATAATCGACACACTCCACAGGCGTATAAACCGAGCTGTTACTGTAACACATGCAACTGTCGATGTCAGAGAGGTCTCAAGGCTAGTACTAGGATCGATGAGCAGCCTCATTGACTCTCAGGTAAGTAAGGCTTGCACGCCGACCAGGAGGAAGTAGTCAACGGAGGGCCAACATTAATCAACATTACAGGGCTAGAAGACTCTCTCTCTCTCTCTCTCTCTCTCTCTCTCTCTCTCTTCCGCTGAGCTGCTGGGCTGTATACCGAATACACAATGCATGAGCTGCATCGGGGACTTTCGATAAGGGTCCTTACGAAACTGACAGTCACGGCTAGCTGCAGCGGCACAGCTGCTGAGTGAATGGCTCTGTGGAATCGAAATCTTGACAATCGTGGCTTCAAAATGTTTCTCTTTTGCTGTGGTGAGGCACAGGAATGTGTTGAAGTAGTGTTTTGACGTCGCTGTTTCCCAGATACGTTGGTTTGGTCACACCGCTGAGTTTTCTGCTTTACCGCTTGGCTAAGATTAATAGGTTGTTCCTTGTCTGCTTTCTGCCAAGTCGAAATAAGATTTAATTTATTCGTGTTGCTTCAGTAAACAAGTTTCCTTTTTGTCAGGATGATTGAAATCTAATATGTGTAAATCTCTTGAACATGTCGAGTATGTAACTGAAGAGTATTTCACTGAGATTTAATTTTACGTATTCAACCAATCTCATGTAGGAGAAAAATACCTTGAGTTCTGAGTAAGATTAACTGCATTGTTATTTTATGTGTTTAATTATTCCGCTAATTAACTTGAGCTCTCTTGAATATTGCAAAGGAGCTCTTGCAAGAAAGCTTATTATTTTGAATTTGCTTCTTTTAATTACATTTTCAAAATTGTGGCTTGTCCGTACTAACTCCAGCACAGTCCTCCTCCAATAGCCATGCCACTGCCATTTCATTGGTGGTAGAGCATCGGTGTAATGGGTGATGGACATAATTAGAAATTATTGAGATTTAAATACAATTGTAAGAGCCTTACTCTGTGTGTAATATGTTACAGTTGCGAGTATGGACCAAGGGATATATCGGGAGTGAGCGACCCCCGGAAACAGCAAGCACAATACGAACTGGCTGTTCGTGGGCGGTCCATAGAACGGAGTTCACGTGACTACAGACGCATGCTGCGCAGATCGTTTGCCCAGCCGCTTCTTTCGGCCCGGCGCAGTTCACCGAGGTCAATAAGGCTGTCAATACCATAACTGCTATTGTCTCTGTGTTAAACTGCTTGCTGGTCATCTTAGAATCGGCAGAACCATCTAGAAGACAGATTAATCGTGTGGAGGCGCAGATGATTGATTACAGTAATCGTGTTAAGGGTATTAAGCCCTTTAGTTGGAAGCCGGAGAATTATTCCAAATAAAGGAGTTAGAAAACTAAATAGTGGAGTATGGGAAGACGGCGGAGTAGCTGTTAAACAAGATGGGTGTCCCACATATGAGTGATTTGTGTACTGATATGCAAGCCAGTGAGTTTAGTGTTACTGGGTATTCCAGAGAGGTACAAATACAGTCATAAGTCTTTAGTAGTCTCGCACAGTTACCGAATCCGCTGTTTATACTCCTTTGGAGGGTGGCCAAGTCTCATTTCAAATAGGTAACCCACTCATACAATTACATTCGGCGGTGACTTGAATCTACCCTCGATATGCTGGAAAAATTATACGTTGAAAGCTGGCAGCAGGCATAAAACGTCATCCGAAATTGTACTGAATGCTTTCTCAGAAAATTATTTTGTACAACTAGTTCATGAGACCAATCGAAGCGTAAATGGTTGCGAAAGCGTACTTGATCTCGTAGCAACAAATAATCCTGGACAAATACGGAGTGTCATGGCGAATACTGGCAGTTACTGCAAGGCTGAATACCATAACACCCATTAACAAAAAAAAATGAATCGCAAAGTACATCTATTTAAAAAAATCTGATAGTAATGCTCTTAACGCCTTTTTAAGAGACATTCTCAACTCCTTACGATCTGATCACGTAAGCATAGAAAAGATGTGGAATGATTTCAAAGATATAGTATCGACGGTAATTGAGAAACATAGACCACATGGATTAATAAGTGATGGTAATGATCCCCCATGACACACAAAACGGGTCAGATCGCTGTTGCAGAAGCAACCAGAAAAGCATGCCAAATTTAAAAGAACGCCAAATCTCCAAGATTGGCAAAGTTTTCCATAAGTTAGAAATATAGCGCGTACTTCAATGCTAGATGCTTTTAATAATTTCCACAATGAAACTCAGTCTCGGAATCTGGCATAAAACCCAAAGAGATTCTGGTAATTCATAAAGTACGCCAGTGGCAAGACGCAATCAATACCTCCTTTGCGCGATAACAATAGTGAGGTCCCTGATGACAGTGCCACTAAAGCGGAGTTATTAAGGCACCGTTTTCCGAAACTCCTTCACCAAAGAAGACGAAGTAAATATTCCAGAGTTCCAATCAAGAATAACTGCGAAGATGAGAAACGTAGAAGTAGATATCCTCGGTGTAGCAAAGCAGCTTAAATCACTTAATAAAGGCAAGGTCTCCGGCCCAGATTGTATACCAGTCAGGTACCTTTAGAGAATGCTGATGCAATAGCTCCATATTGAGCAATTATACACAGCCGATGGCTCACAGAAAATTCCATACCCAAAGACTGGAAAATTGCTCAATACAAAAAAAGGGAAATAGGAGTAATCCACTGAATTACAGGCCCATAACACTAACGTCGATTTGCAGTAGGGTTTTGAACATATACTGTGTTCGAACATTATGAATTACCTCGAAGAGAACGATCTATTGACGCATAGTCAGCACGGATTCAGGAAACATCGTTCTTGTGAAACACAACTACTCATGAAATGATGAGTGCTATCGACAGGGGATCTCAGACTGATTCCACATTTTTAGATTTCCAGAAGGCTTTACACACCGTTCTCCACAAGCGTCTTCTAACAAAACTGTGTGCCTATGAAATATGGCCTGTGTTGTGCGACTGGATTCGTGATTTCCTGTCAGAAAGGTCACATTTCGTAGAAATAGACGGAAAGTCATCGAGTAAAACAGAAGTAATATCCGGCGTTCCCCAAAGAAGTGTTATAGGCCCTCTATTGTTCCTGACCTATATTAACGACAATCTGAGTAGCCCTCTTAGATTATTTGCAGATGATGACATTTACCGTCTTGTAAAGTCATCAGATGACCAAAATGAATTGCAAAATGATTTAGGTGAGATATCTGCATGGTGCGAAGAGTGGTAATTGACCACGAATAAAGGAAAGTGCAAAGTTATTCACATGAGTACTAAAAGAAATCAGCTAAATTTCGATTACGCGATAAGTCACACAAATCTGAAGGCTGTAAATTTAACTAAATACTTAGGAATTACAATTACAAATAACCTAAACTGGAACGATCACGTAAATTATGTTGTGGGTAAAGCAAATCAAAGACTGCGATTCATTGGCAAAACACTTAGAAGGCGCAACAGATGTACTAAAAGACTGCTTACACCACACTTGTCCGCCCTATTCTGGAGTATTGCTGTGCGGTGTGGAATCCACGTCAGGTGGGACTGACGGATGACATCAAAAAGTTCAAAGAAGGGAGGGCTCGTTTTGTACTATCGCGAAATAGGGGAGGTAGTGCCACAGACATTATACGTGAATTGGAGTGGCAATCATTAAAACAAAGGCGTTTTTCGTTGCGACGGGATCTTCTCATGAAATTTCAATCACCAGTTTTCTCCTCCGATTGCGAAAAAATTCTATGGCACCCACCTATACAGGTAGAAATGATCATCACGATAAAATGAGTAATCAGGGCTCGCAAAAACAAATTTAAGTGCTCGTCTTTCCCGCGAGCCGTTCGAAAGTACAACGGTAGAGAGACAGCTTGAAGGAGGTTCATTGAACCCTGTGCCAGGCACTTAATTGTGAATAGCAGAGTAATCACGTAGATGTACATGTAGATCTCACTGAAGAGTATGTTATTGAGATGTAATTTTTATATAATGAACCAATCTTATGTAGGAGGGAAAGGCCTTAAGATTGGAGAAAGATTAATTGCAACTGCTAACTTGTGTGGTTCGTTACTCTGGTTTTTAACTTGTGCTGTATTGAATATTGTATAGGGGCTTTCGGAGCAAGGTGTAATATTTTAGATTTGTCTCCTATTTTTAATAAATTTTCAAATGTGTAAATTTTCCAGACTAACATCTGCACATTTCACATCCAACACACATGCTCTCTACTGACTCAGATACTTTGGAATATCAGTTTGGTAGTATTTGTTGAAGATGTTAATGGTGTAACACACTGAATTTCCATCACTGTGGATGGATCACCATGAAATACGTCATAATATGCCACCTGGGGTCAGTAATCTATTTGAAGCCATCCCAGAAATTTTTCTGTGAAGATGCGAAATTACTAATATTATCCATTATTCATAATATAAGTCAAAACGCACTCTCCATCTCGATCACAAAAGAAATTTATTATTTGTCAGTATCCGTTTTGACATCTGTCCATAACTTGATGTTGCGACTATGAGAAAGACGAAATAATACCGAGACCACTTGATCATACACAGAAATTGTTTAACAAACAGGCAACACCTCACTTGAGCTCAAACATACAAACGAGTCTAACGGGTGATCAAGCATAATGTGAACAAGAAATTGACAACACAGCGAAAGAGTCCAGACGAAAAACCTGTCCGGTTCTGTTCGCTAGGCAGGGCCAGGATTCTCGGCTGCTTTTCGCCCCTTTCTATTGATGGCGTCAGGTGAGGACACTGACCAAAACACATAACGAAGAGTAGTAAAATTATTTTGCGAACCAAGGAGAATATAAGATTTAGAGAAAATATTTTCAGGATTATTCTTTACCAGATAATTACACCGAGAAAACCTTTACTCTATCAAAAAGTCGTTACACTATGTGAAATATAAAAAGACTGAATTATTCTGGATGTTTTATTTAGTAAAGGTACGGAAATTTGTCGATGGCGGCTGATAATAATGGTGTAACATGAACATAATAATGGTGTAACATAATCTGCAGACGAGATCCTTATGCCGGCTTACTGCTTACCGATAAGACGATGATGACAGATTTTATCAACTCGGTGTCGAGGTCTCTAGCACACACAGGAAGTGGTGCCATTGAAGTTCATTTATATGTATGACAGGCACTCGCGTATTCTCTCTTGCGGCGAGGGAAATAGTGTGGGAATAGTGGTGCAGGTATCCATATTGCTACATCAGTGTATGAACATCAAGATCTTAATTTCTCGTTCTCAAGTTTTCTACATCTCCGCATGCATGACAAGAAATTCAGACTCTGTCGTAAGATTAATTAAATCATTTACCAATTCAGATATCATTCAATTATTACAAAGAATTGCTACATATCTTTTCATGAGATTCCCTTGAAAACCTTACAGGATCTATTTTTACCCTTTCCAAGATGGCTGGAATGTCAACGGGTTTCCCACACTGTATTAGGCATGCTACTGTGTTGTATTTTCGATGTTTCTATATTTTGATCATCCCATGTATACTTCAGATTAATTACAAGCCGTGTATATTTCTCACTCATTATTGAGTACTACACTTAGAAGAAAAGTTTCGATACTGAAACGAAACTTCCTGGCAGATATAAACCGTGTGCTGGACAGAGAGTCGAACTCGGGACCTTTGCCTTTCGCGGGCAAGTGCTCTACCATCTGAGATACCCAAGCACGACTCACGACCTGTCCTCACAGCGCTCACTCCGCTGCAGAGCGAAAATCTCATTCTGGAAACATCCTCCAGGCTGTGGCAAAGCAATGTCTCCGCAATATCCTTTCTTCCAGGAGCGCTAGTACTCTAAGTTTCGCAGGAGAGCTTCTGCAAAGTTTGAAAGGTAGGAGACGAGGTGCTGGCGAAAGTACAGCTGTGAGGACAGGTCGTGAGTCGTGCTTGGGAATCTCAGATGGTAGAGCACTTGCCCGCGAAAGGCAAAGGTCCCGAATTCATGTCTCGGTCGGGCACACAGTTTTAATCTGCCAGGAAGTTTCATATCAGCGCACACTCCGCTGCAGAGTGAAAATTTCATTCTGGAAACATCACCCAGGTTGTGGAAAGCCATGTCTCCGCAATATCCTTTCTTCCAGGAGCGCTAGTTCTGCAAGTTTCGCAGGAGATCTTCTGCAAAATTTGAAAGGTAGGTAGGAGACGAGGTGCTGGCGGAAGTAAAGCTGTGAGGAGGGGTCGTGAGTCATGCCTGAATACCTCGGAAGGTAGAGCACTTTCCCGCGAAAGGCAAAGGTCCCGAGTTTGAGTCTCGGTCCGGCACACAGTTTTAATCTGCCAGGAAGTTTCATATCAGCGCACACTCCGCTGCAGAGTGAAAATCTCATTCTTGAAATGTCGATGGTTGTAGGAGGATCAGCGATCTAATGTGACGTATTTGAGATTAACATTATTAAAACTCTACGAAAGAAGAATAGTATTCTAATTATAGTTAACAGTTTCAGTAGTGTTATTTTGTCTTCAGTCCCCTGAGAACATGAGTTACGTCGAAGCTCATCAGGCATGTGGAGCTCGACTATTACTTCAGTACTCCGAAAACTTTAAATCGCAAAATAGTTTGCTGATCTACCATACGTCTGTTTAGTTAAGTTTTAAAATTAACTGGCGCCCAAGTAATCATGGCCCAGCAATGTTCAATCTGGTAACAGTAGTGATAATTTAATGGAGCAGACTTACGTAGTTAGAAAGAGTCCTTTCAAACGCTAATAAGTTTCGCGGTTGTGGAGGGGCCTTTTCGAGGTATCGGTAAATTTAACTATCCTAAAACAGCAACCTTGCGTTTCTGTCAATCTCTGAACCTAATTATTAGTATTAATATCACATAGAATTCGAAATGAAGTATCAGGTGTAAGAGCCAAGTTGTCAATAAGAAATGACACTTCACACTGAGTGCACATGTACAGTGCAGACGCCAAATACATTCGGAGATCTGCCTGCCTCAGTAGAGAGGGCTCCTCTTTTGTACGTTATTCTGTGAAACTGAAATTTTGAGTTGATTTTGGCTTTCCACCAGCATTTGTCGAATGTGCACTCTTGCCAAAGGTCACGTGTGGCATCGAGCTGTCAGAGGCAGCGACACACCGCGACTTTCGTTGGTGGCGTGGAACATTGGTGGTGAGTTTGCAGTGCAGAGAGGAAGCGATGACACTGATATGGAAAGTGGCTGACAGGTCATGTGGTGGGGTCAGGGCCTTTCATGGCGTGCTTGCAGCACTCGTTTGTTTCATATTGGCTGGCACAACGAGTCGCAGCGAGACAGAGTTTGATCGTCCTTTCTTTCCTTCATTTTTCCTTTTTCTTTCTTTTTCATCAGTCTTCTGACTGATTTGATGCTGCCCGCCACGAATTCCACAGAAATACCGAGCAAAATTTGTCACATCCACTGTCAGGAAGTGGCAGAAGATTCTGGGTGACGTCGCCAGGGACTGTACATTACTACGATTGCTGATGTTATCTGGAATTTGTTGGACTTGTCCAGAACGTGCTGAATAGAGAGTGGGCTGGGAGTTCTTTGATGGCCACCAAGTAAAACAATCCCTGAGTGAGTAGAGGCAGCGTGGAAGCAGCAGCAGTGGACTGTAACAGTCAGCACAGGGCATGCAAAGCTGTAACGTGGACATCGTTGAGCTGTGGCAGTAGACGGTACCTTCCTTCTGGCATCTAGAAGAAGACAGCAGCTCACAGACAGAGAGGAAGGAGGGTGAAGAATTTCGGTCATAGTGGCGCATTGCATTGAATAAAATAAGTATTATAAGAGGTGGAGTGCAAGGTTTTGCACTAGATGTAAGCACTCTGGAATTGTAATCTGATTTTTAATAAAATAAGGAGTGACGACTACCATCCAAACTCCACTCCCACCCAAAACATGCAGCACTAGACGTACATGGAATCTCCTAGTCCATTCATTCATCCTGTAGCTCATCGTGTTCCATCATGAAGGAGAGCAGGGATGTGGAACCAGTCTAGAGCTACACTAAAAGGCAGAAATAAACACTGCTGGCAACCTCTGTAAAGCCTACTAACAAAAATTATGACTAGGGCTTATCTAAAAAAATTGTTCAAATGGCTCTGAGCACTATGGGACTTAAGGGGAGACGGAGGTGGTCAAATCAAAAAAATTACGATTTTTTTTGCTACCGAAAATTTATTTGAACATTCCTCTTTAATGTAAACTTTGAATTATTGTTCTACTCGCCCTAGAAGTGGAGTTATTACCATTTTCCCCCACGCCTGCAGAGGAAATGGGCGGCTGCTGAATGCATCTAACACCCTCTCGTGACTTCCTGGCGAACTGCTTGGGATTTCCTCGGCCTGTTACGCATACAGCGCCTTATGTTACGCATACAGCGAGTGTGCAAGGGTTGGCTACATTGTTTTCTGTGACAAATGAAGCGCTAAGAGCGCGGAACATCGTCTCTTTGCTGTTTACCGTTTCGAATTAGTTCAGTGTTGCGCCTGTTGTTGGTAGTATTATACTTCTTGTGTAAAGCGTTGTCCTGGTTACGATGCCACGTTTTAGTAACCGTGTATATAAGAAGAGGAAGAATGTAGGGAAATGAAAATTAACACTAATACCAAGTTGCGATACTACAATTACTGAAACAATGCGTTCTTCTGCTAAGCAACACATGGCCGGCCATAGCCCTGTGACATCTTCTAGCAAGAAGCTGACTGGTGGAAGTGACAGATTTCGTGAATATGTTAGTGACAGTGATGATATTAACGAATTACTGAATATTGGATTATTATCTTCTGTGCTGAAAGAAAGTGTTCTGTGCAAAATGTGTTCAAGTGTAGGAGCGGGACTAGAGATAACGAAGCACTTTGGTTTAGCTTGTGAGATGAAGATAATCTGTGCATATTGCAAGTATCAAGTGACTTTCTACAATTCACATGCCAGTCTCTGTGGTGAAAATGGACGATCTAGAGTGTCTGATGTGAATGTTCGACTTGTGTATGGTCTTCGATCCATTGGAAAAGGGTCTGCTGCTGGTAAACTGTTTTGTAGTATTATGAACTTGCCATCGCCTCCAAGCAAATTTGGGTACTACTGTGAACTGGTAGGATAATCTGTTGAAGATGTGGCTTTGAAAACCATGAAGGACGCAGTGGAGGAATCTGTAGAAATGAATGGTGGTTCTAGGGATTTGGTAGTGGCATTAGATGGTTCCTGGAAAAAGACGGGTCATAAATCCCTGAATGGGGTTGTAACTGCTACTTGTTGTGATAGTGCAAAAGTGATAGATGTTGCAATATTATCAAAACTTTGATAGCCATTTCCCGTAAATTAGAATTTTTCGAATATAAGGAACATTTTTTGAAAATCCACTCAAGCTAGAAAGATGAAATTTTTATACAGCCCTCCTAGTGGTCAAACTGACATTGTAACACAGCCATTTGGCAATATGTTCAGTAGTTTCATTTCAGTTTGATTATAAAGCAATTACTTGTAAAAAAATTTGGGTCATTAATAAAAAAATAATTGGAAGGAAACTAGAAAAGATACTCCAAAATCCCTCAGTCATAACTGCAATACTAAACCACTCTATATGTAAAAAAAATTCAAATTTTTCTATTTGGTAATTTATTCATAAATGTTCCTCAAACGTAGTGATTTTAACATGGGCAGCATAGGCACCTCCAGCTCCCCTTAACTTCTTAGGTCATCAGTCCCCTAGAACTTAGAACTACTTAAACCTAACTAACCTATGGACATCACACATATTCTCGCCTGAGGCAGGATTCGAACCTGCGACGGTAGCGGTCGCGCAGTTCTGGACTGTAGCGCCTAGAAGCGCTCGGCCACCCTGGCCGGCAGGGCTTATCTACTCAGAATGATAACTGTGGTAATTACTTCTAGATTAGTGTCTATACATAACGGGTACAAATAAAGATGCGGCTCAACGACATTTTCAACTCTCCTTCAAGAGAAATATTTTAAATATTTAATTTCCTGCAGAATCGTTGTTTTACTAAATATTCGTGTGTCTTTATGTCTAATGTTATAGCAATAAAGTTGTGAACATTTAGATACTCCTAAATTCACCATAACAGCAACAGAACAGATGATAAACATCCTATAGGTGGCTGTACATTTTTATACTGAAAATGGCTCATTGCACTATGTATTTTTCTTCATTTTTTCGTCTTAACTTCTAATCACAATAATTTTATTCACTAATGCATAACATTACCATGAAGATCACTCCGGTCATTTTATTTGTGTAAAAATTTTGAAAAATACTCCTTGTTAATCTCCCCACAGAACTTCAAAAATTGTTGTAAGTCTCTGTATTTCTCCACAGATATGGTCAGAGACCCTTGAAAAAAATTATTTTCTTTTATTGATATCAAGTACCTATCCTAAAATATCTTGTGGAAAATTAGATTTTGTGTTAACATACGAAAGGATTCGTGATAATACTAGTAGTAAACTAGAATTAAAATTCTCGTTGCTGCTATAGACACAAACTCCCAAACTCCACTCAGAGAGGTCTGGATGTAGAACAGCGAATCTAGCTCGATTTTAATCTCTTTTACTGGCTTAAGTTATAACTTCTTTGCATATCTCTTAACAAAGAATGTTTTGAAGCCTCTAATCCACTTAATTACGTTCCCATATGATTAACGTCGATATGCAGCAGGATTTTGGAACATATTGTGTTCGAACTTTATGAATTACCTCGAAGTAAACGGTTTATTCACCCACAGTTGACATGGGTTTAGAAAACATTGTTCTTGTGAAACACAGCTAACTCCTTATTCGTATGAAGTGTTGAGTGCTATTGACAAGGGATTTCAGGTCGATTCAGTATTTTTGGATTTCTAAAAGGCTTTTAGCACTGTACCACACATGCGGCTTGCAGCGAAATTGCGTGCTTATGGAAGACCATCTTAGTTATGTGACTGGATTTGTGATTTTCTGTCAGAGAGGTCACAGTTTGTAGTAACTGATGGAATCGATTAAAATAAAAGTGATTTCTGGCGTTCCCGGAGGAAGTGTTATATCTGAGCAGCCATCTTAGGTTGTTTTCAGATGACGCTGTCGCTTATCGACCAATAGATTTATCAGAAGATCAAAATATTGCAAAACGATTTAGAAAAGATATCTGGATTGTGCTAAAATTGTCAGTTGACCCTAAATAACGAAAAGTGTGAGGTCATCCACATGAGTGCTGAGAGGAATTCGTTGAAATTCGGTTACACGATAAATCAGTCAAATCTAAAGTCCGTAAATTCAATACCTAGCAGTTACAATTACGAACAACTTAAATTGGAAGGGTCACGTAGAAAATGTTGTGGGAAAGGTTAACCAAAGACTGTTCTTTATTGGCAGGACACTTAGAAAATGTAACAGATCTACTAAGGAGACTGCCTACACTATGCTTGTCCGTCCTCTTTTAGAATAATGCTGCGCTGTGTGGGATCCTTACCAGGTAAGACTGGCGGAGTACATCGAAAAAGTTCAAAGAACGGCAACACGTTTTGTATTATTGCGAAATATGAGATAGAGTGTCACTGAAATGCTACAGGATTTGGGCTGGACATCATTTAAAGAATGGCGTTTTTCGTTGCGACGGAATCTTCTCACGAAATTCCAATCACCATCTTTCTCTTCCGAATCGGAAAATATTTTGTTGACACCGACCTAAATAGGGGGAAACGATCAGCACGATAAAATAAGGGAAATCAAATCTCGTACGGAAAGATATAGGTGTTCGTTGTTTATTTTCCCGAACTAGTTTCGACGACAATTGTCATCAGTGGGTTTTTTAAACTTAAAAAATGCAGAAAATAACATAGTCATACAGACACAGTAACACAATATTAAGATTTTATTATTCGTTTTTAATATAGTTTCTTTATGGATACTTTCATACTACGTTAATTGTCGTATGTTATGGCATGTTTTTGAGAATTATTGTAGCTGTTAGCGAAATATTTCCAGTTCTTTTTTCTGTTGCCATTTTTTCTCAGCGAACGTCATGCCACCTGCAACTGTATCAGCGGCTGTTAGTAAAGAAATACTAAAACATGAAGTTAGTATGTCAGAAATATATACTTGGGGTTGCTGTAGTGTTGTGGAATCGAGTTTTTGGTATGTACTGGGCTGTTACTTAGTTATTCGTGTACTCACGTTCGTTGGACAATATGTAGCTGATTCTGTACATAGTAAAACAAAACTTCCGTACTTTGTTTATATCAAGGACATTGCGCCATTTTGCTTTTCGCGTGTGTCGCATGTTACGAGAAGGCTATGAAACTGTAGCGGGAATTACACCGACTTCTGTCCCTTATTTATGTCTCCGTGTGTGATGGGGAAGTGGTTCTTTTTCCTGTGTGGGCCTTCTGTTCTGTGTCCTTGGTCTGTTCTCTCAGAACGGTAAAGAGTGTGGTTGTGTTTTCACTTATTACATTAATCCCTCCTACTATAGCCTTTTGTATGTAGCAATTTTCTTCTATTGTCAGTTGTCTGTATTGACAGTTGCTGTTTTTCAGAAAGTGTATATCGTTTTCGATATTAGTGGGGTTATGGCTTTTGTTCATTAGATGTTCTTCAAAAGTAGAGTGTGTGCTGTCACTCTATAGAGCTCTCATGTGCTCTGTGTACCTCGTTCGGAAGTTTCTGCTGTGTTTTTCCTATGTATTTTGCCTGACAGGGGTTGCATGTGAGTTGATACATGCCAACGTTGTTGAATTTGTGTGAGGTTTATCTGCCTGATCTTAGCCTTTACTGAACTCTATTGTTTGTTCTGAATGTTATTCTAATCCCTTGCTTTTTCAAGATGCTTCCACTTCTGTGTGATATTTTGTTATTGTATATTAGTGTGTACGATCTGTCTCTTTTTCCTGATGTGGTGTGGTCTGCTGTGTTGCCTGTGTGTAGTGCCTCTGGGTTTTCAGATCCTTTGGTTGTGGTCTTGAGTGACTGGCCGCTATTTTGATGTTTCATTTTTATCTTGTTGTTGAGTTTGTTTGTGATGTCTGTCTTGTAGTCGTTTTCAACAGCGGTTTTTTTGATTATATTTAGTTGCTGTGTGTAGTTTTCCGCTTTGCGAGGTGTTCTGTTTATCCTGAGGAGATGTACGTGAAAGTGGCGTATTTAGGCACTGTCAGGTGGTCGGATGAGCTGTGGATAACAGTGCTTCTGGAAGTGGGTTTTCTGCAGATGGAGAAGCCTTGTTTTGGTTGTTTCTTGTGATTGTAAGATAAAAGAAATTTAGCTTCTTGTTTTTTTTCTGTTTGCGTTGTGAAGTGGATTTGTGGATGTACTGTGTTGATGTTACTGTGTAGCTCTTCTATCCTGTTATGTGTTGCATCTAGAAGACAGATTATGTAATCCACATATCGGCACCAGTAGATTATTTTGTACCCTCCTTGTTTAACAGTGTTATTGAATATTATGTTCTCTATATCGTCCAAGAAAATGTTGGTTAAGGTTCCACTGATGGTACCAATATGTGGATGACATAATCTGTCAACGAAAATGCAAAAATTAACGCTGGTAGTATACACAGTGTCATTACGGTAGAAAAAGAAACAGAAATCAAGTCTGATTCCAGAAGGAGACTTTATTCATTTCAAATAGTGAAAGGTACAGTAATCAGTAGCAATGATGTTTATTGTGTAGATAGATTTCGGTCACTGTGTGGCAATCTTCAGTGCAGTAAAAACTTTTGTTTATATACACAGTCCCAAATAGACCGTTCATGTCAGAGGCCGAGTTCAATCTCACTCAACCAATGACATGAATCGTCAAGTTTTAAGTTTTAACTTACAGTTACTGCACTGGGAATGGCTACACAGTGACCGAAATTTAGACATGCAATAAATATCATTTGTGACTGATTGCTTTAACCTATACTACACAAAAGAACACAAGCGGTCTTATCGCACTTTCCTGGGAGATATCAGATAATTGGTGGACGATACTCTATCAACAATAACGTGGCGCAACCTATCAGTCAAGTCGTAAAGTTGGTCACATTCTCGACAGAAAGTATATACTTTACAAGGAGCCGATGTTGAATGAAAATATTTTCCAAAGCCTGAAAACACCGAATCTTCCATGTTTCCGCTGAGGATATGAAGTGTGAAGAGTCTGATTTACATTTTCAATCGTTATATCTAATTATACCGTCTATCAAACCAAAATCTTATAAAACGGAAGCCAGGAAAAACAATATAAAACGTTGACCAAAAAATGTATACCCTGCAAGTACAAAAATTATCGAGACTTATTACAAAAAAATTGAGAATAATTACGACGGTGGTTCTAATAGTTTAGGTGTCCTACTTAGTCTCTCCCCATTTGAGCAGAACGCACAAACGTTCGTACAACCCTGTTAAGCTTTCAGAAAAGTCCTTCTTTGGGATGGTTTTCAACTAGCCTTGGCTTCAACATAAGTTATGTTGGCATAGCGCGGCCCCTTCTTGTCGATTTCTACACTTTTTCGTTTCGTCATAGGTTCGTATTCATAAAAGCAATTCTCGTCACCCGTGATAGCGTTTTTCCAGAACAGACTGTCTATATTTTATATTTCAGCTGGCGTCCACACGTCGTTTCTGTTCGGCAGTCACGAAGTGAGGAACAAACTTTGCACACGCTTTTCTCTTCGTCAATACGATCAGCTCAATGTCTTGAACGCATGATTGAGAGATGTTACACCATGGCAGTTCGTGACACAACGTTGAGACCCCAGGGCCACATGTCCGTTGCTTAACACCGCTGCTCACAACCGTCACAACTGACTCGCCAATGGCACGTCTGTTGTTTGTGGTCACCAGGTCAAGCTGCTACCATAGTTACTGTGCTGACGTCGCTTATACACCAGGAATAAAATCAGTCTCAGAACTTTCTGGACGGGCTGTGTAAAATCATCAAGATTGCCAAGAAAGGTTTCCCAACTTTATTTTGTCGTCATTTCCAAACAATAGAGTATCATATCATAAGATGGAATAGATGCAGTTACCTACGTCATAGTTCTTAGTAAGCAGAAGTAAAGTGCAGGAAAAGTTGTCTTAGTTTTACAAATGTGACTTGCTTAACGTTCAGAGATCAAGTGGCTTTGATAAATTTGAACTGATAAAGTGGTAAAGCGTAGAAATTAGCCATGGTTCTCCGTAGTGCATTTGTCGTGAATAAAAATGGCGTTTCTGTGGGTTAGCATAATTGACAGACGTTGTGTCGAGAGGACATTACGTTCCCTGCTGATGATAGTCGCACAGATGCCAGCATGCGACAAAGTGCGCGAGGCACTTCGTTCTGCCTTACTGGCTGCAAGATAGACACTTCCGGCTCTGGAATGAAAAATCCCGTCTGAGATCATAATACCTATATACAGAGAAAGCACCACGAAAAGAACGGAGGAGACTGTCAGTTGTTGATCCTCTTATTTATATCTCTCATTAAAAAGACGGCTTGATTATCGCAGCTACGACGGGGAAGATCCGTTATGAGAAGAAAGAAAGGGAACGAATTCAAGATTGCAGAGGCAGCACTTTGGGGAACTTGCCTCTTCTCCTTTCCCTCTCGGTGATACTTCCTCGCAAATATCTTCGCCCGGCCAAGCGCGAAAACGAGTTTCCTTTTTCATGAATAACTGCGCAAGCTTACGCCAAAAACGAAAGAAATAAAAATTAAATTACGCATAATACCGTTCGCAGCTTAATTGCCGGAATTAAAGTTACGATTTATAATGAGAATGTGCGGTTGTTTTCTTTCCTACATAATACCGCATTCTCGAGAATGTCCTGAAGTTTACACGAAAGTATGTTCTGAAATTTCATATCGCGTGAGGTAGTCCCCGAAGAGCGTAAGAGAATGGCATAGAAGCCCTCTCAATTTAGTGTCATGAACCAGTGTACTTCACTGTCACAGCCAGCAGCATTTTATTCGAAATCTTGGTCACAACGTCGCTGCCGCATGCTGTGCTGTGTCTTCCGTGGTGTGAGGGTAATAGTCGCTGCCTGCGGACTAGCGAGTCATCGGAGCGTTTCTCTCCTGCTGCACTTATTTGTGATTCATCGTTTTTCTTTCTGGACACTGAAGTAATTTACTTACCAGATATTGTCATTCGGAATGGTTACTTGGTGTTTTTGAATGGTTTTCTTCGTAATTTTGATGAATTCTTGAGTACTGGAAGTAGAAATAATCTCAGTGTCTTTTCTAGAATTCAGAGCGGACTTTTATATTAGGGAGGAAACGTCTTTAATCGGTTGCCAGTGGCCAGCAAGGAGGAAATTGAACACCCCGAAGTATTTAAGCACAATGTAAAGGAATGCGTCATAAACCTCTTCTTCTGCAATACGTAAATTCTTCCTAATGTTTGTAACGGATAAATGTCGACTTAGACGTTGTACAGGAAACTAATATTGGTCTGTGTAGAGTTAAAGTGCTTTGTTTGAAGTATTAGACAATAACAACAAATAGTTCAGAAGGAGCACCAGTGGCTTCCTTGAGGTGTTTGATTTCCTGCTAACACACATGCGAGGTGTACGTGGGAAGAATTTTTCTGACTTGACTACCACCTTAATATGGGCTACTCTTATTCGGAAAACCGGGGTTCCTTGCGGAGAAAACGAAGTAAGGAAAAAGAACCATACGGAGAAAGGAGGGGCCAATTGACATTTGTTTCCAGGGAAGAAACGGGCTATTTGCATTCCTCTTGCTATCAGAGCATGTGTGAAGCAATAGCACATTCCTGTTTTTTGTTTGATTGGCGACTCCATAGAGTGCTGTGTGTACAACGACCATATGACAAATAAAATTAGAAGGAAGGTTAGCATTGGCGGTAATTATGATGATTTATTAACAAAATAATCGATTTTCGATCACGTAGTGATCATCTTCAGCGCTTTAGCATACAAATTAAGGCTCGTAGGCACTGGTGTCTAGTTATTAGCAGTAACAGAAGCTATGAAACGATTGCAATAACTGCTGTTTACCAGCAGTACACTGTTGTCTTCATTCTTCAGTCAGTTTTTCTCTTGCAGAGCTGGTGAGAATACATTTTCTGTATTTTGTGTGTAAGTGAAACACACAAAGAAAAAACACCCAAAGGAACGTCATTCGTACAGAAGTCCGTCTGCAGTGAATAGGAAATTGAATTTACATTTAGATGAAATGGGAAATGACAGTCAATGTACGAAGCAGTGCTTTCAATTAGTACCAAAAAAACAACATAAGTGACTCTAAAACCGTCATTTGCCGTGCATCACATCATGACCAAAATATTTACGTTTGTGGTTTATTCTGTGTTGCCAATAAATACGCCATTAAAATAGGTAGTTCCTCAGCATTTAGGTGCTCCTTATTTGTACAAAGCTCGTGGGCCAGTTGTAAGCGAAGACGGGATGGAATCTGCGAAAGAATTTCTGGTATGTTGCAAAGCTTGATGGAATAAAAAGGAAGAACATTCTATATCTCGTGAAGAGCCTGCGAAGAACAGGAAGTGCACCTAAGAAAATGCTTGCAAAACATGGCAGTCACCACCACAGACATAACGCAGGGGTGGTAAGTAATATAGGGCAGGATATAAATTCATTTAAAGGTCTTCAAAACCAGTACAGCTCACATGATTCGTCAAAACTGTATCTATCAGAAAAACTGAATATTACGAAAATGTTCTGAATGTTCAGAGAAAAATATTCTGATGTATGAATTAGCTGTTAGGCCTACAGGGGAATATTATCTATGGGCCTCAGCATCGCTTTCGGGTATCCAAGTAGGGACACTTGCAGCGTATGCGACGAGTACATTGGTAAAATGAAAAGTGTAGGAGCAGGGAAGAAATTAAAGTCTATCCAAGAAGAAATGAAAAGTAGGGTTGCGAAATAAGTGAACTGACCATCCTCAACATCTGCCACAACAAAAAGAGGCGAATGATTTTGCTGTAAAAACGGTGTGATAGAAGATCTCAAGGAAAGTGAGAGAATTTGAAACAATTTGCTTAGATTATGACAAAAATTTAAGTACCTAATACGCCTACTAAAAATATTTAGTACAAAAGCAAAATACCCGTAATTACACTCAATGTCCGTGTTCATTCCTGTTCCCGAAAGAGTACTTTATGGTATGTCCAGAGCATGAAAGGAGAAAAGGAAGTGATGATGCTTGTCCTTTGTTGCCTCACTTCAACTACAAAAATGGCTCTGAGCACTATGGGATTTAACTTCTGAGGTCATCAGTCCTCTAGAACCTAGAACTACTTAAACCTAACTAACCTAAGGACATCACACACACTCATGCCCGAGGCAGGATTCGAACCTGCGACCGAAGCAGTGGCGCGGTTCTAGACTGTAGCGCCTAGAACCGCTCGGCCACCCAAGCCGGTCTTCATCTACATTTTTCACAGTTACATATGAGTATATTGTGTGACTCGTGTAATGGGCAACACAAGGACTTTACTTTATTCCGTGAGAAGATTCCGTCGCGACGAAAAACGCCTTTCTTTTAATGATATCCAGACCAAATGCTGTATCATTTCAGTGACAAAAAAAAAAGTTCAAATGTGTGTGAAATCTTATGGGATTTAACTGCTAAGGTCATCAGTCCCTAAGCTTACACAGTTCTTAACCTACGTTATCCTAAGGACAAACACACACACCCATGCCTGAGGGAGGGCTCGAGCCTCCGCCAGGACCAGCTTCACAGTCCATCAATGCAGCGCCCCAGACCGCTTGGCTAATCCCGCGTGGCCTTTCAGTGACACTCTCTCCCGTATTTCGCGATAATACAAAACGTGCTGCCCTTCTTTCAACTTTTTTCGATGTACTCCGCCAGTCCAATCTGGTAAGTATTCCACACCGCGCAGCAGTATTCTAAAAGCCGACGGACAAGCATAGTGTAAGCAGTCTCCTTACTAGGTCTCTTACATTTTCTAAGTGTCCTGCCATTAAAATGCAGTCTTTGGTTAGCCTTCCCCACAACATTTTCTATGTGTTCCTTCCAATTTAAGTTGTTCTTAATTGTAATACCTTGGTAATCAGTTGAATTTATGGTCTGTAGATTTGACTTGTTTATCGTGTAATCGAAGTTCAGCGAATTCCTTTTAGCACTCATATGAATGACCTCACACTTTTCGTTATTTAGGGTCAACTGCCACTTTTCGCACCATTCATATATCGTTTCTAAATCGTTTTGCAATTTGTTTTGATATTCTGACGACTTTATTAGTCGATAAACGACAGCGTCATCTGCAAACAACCAAAGACGGCTGCTCAGTTATAACACTGCCTTCGGGAACGTCAGAATCACTTTTATTTTACTCGATCACTTTCCGTCAATTATTACGAACTGTGACCACTCTGACAGGAAATCACAAATCAAGTCACATAACTGAGACGATATTCCATAAGCACGCAATTTCACTACAAGCCACTTGTGTGGCACAGTGCCAAAAGCCTCCCGGAAACCCAGAAATACGGAATCGATGTGAAATTCCTTGTCAATAGCTCTCAACACCTTATGCGAATAAAGAGCTAGTTGTGTTTCACATGAACGACATTTTCTAAACCCATGTTGACTGTGTCAATACACCGTTTTCTTCAAGGTAATTCATGTTGGCCGGCCGGAGTGGCCGCGCGGTTCTAGGCGCTAGTCTGGAGCCACGAGACCGCTACGGTCGCAGGTTCGAATTCTGCCTCGGGCATGGATGTGTGTGATGTCCCTAGGTTAGACCTGAGAAGTTGAGTCCCACAGTGCACAAAGCCATTTGAACCATTTAATTCATATTGTTCGAACACAATATATGTTCCAAAATCCTGATGCATATCGACGTTAACGACATGGGCCTGCAATTAAGTGGAATAGAAGCTTCAAAAGATTCTTTGGTAAGAGATAAGCATAGATATAAAACTCCCTGGCAGTTTAAAACTGTGTGGCGGACCAATACACGAATTCGGGACCTTTGCCTTTCTCGGGCAAGTGCTCTACTATCTGGGGTATCGAGCACGACTCACAGCCCGTCATCACAGCTGTACTTCTGCCTGTACCTCGTCTCCTAAATTTCAATATTTGCAGAAGCTCTCCTGAGAAACTTGCAGAACTGACGCCCTTGGAAGAAAGGATATTGCGGAGACATGGCTTTGCCACAGCCTGGGGGATGTCTCCAGAATCAGATTTTCACTCTGCAGCGAAGTGTGCGCTATGAGGATGGGTTGTGAGTCGTGCTTGGATAGCTCAAATGGTAGAGTACTTGCCCGCGTAAGGCGAGTCTCCGTGCGGCACACAGTTTTAATCTGCCAGGAAGTTTCGTTTCAGCATCGACATTCATTATATAAGCTTTTCATCTAAGTGTAGTACACAATAACGAATGAGAGATATACACGATATGTAATGAGTCTGAAGTATACATGGGATGACGAAAATATAGAAACATCAAAAATACAACACAGTAGCATGCCTAATACAGTGTGGGATACCCGTTGGCATTCCAGCAATCTTGGAAAGGATGGAAACAGGTGTTGTAAGGTTCTCAAGGGAATCTCATACCATTCTTCCAGCAAGATAGTGGGAAGGTCTAGTAACGATGATGGAGATGGATGACTACCACGCGCCGTTCTCTCCGACGTTGGCCACAAAGGAATAGTCATACTGTGTTCTGGTGAGTGTGGTGGCCAATGGAGACGCGACGGTCCACCCTGCTGCTCACGAAACAGTCATCGACGATGCGGGCTGAATGAACAGGGGCCCAGTCCTTTTGGGACACTGCATCGCCACTCAGAAACAAATACTTTACCATCGGATGGCGCTCATAAGTCAAAGTGATCCCATAATCCTTGGAAATAATGTGAACTCCGCAGAATAACCACGGGACTATGGAATACAATCATATGACTCCTCATTGTATAACATATGAAGATATGCAGATCCAAGAGGTTGACAGTGTTAAATTACTGGGATTACAACTCGATAATAAATTCACTTGGGATGGGCATACCATATAATTGCTTAAGCACCTAAACAAGCCTGTATTTGCAGCGAGAATGATGTCAGATGTAGGAGATATAAAAATAAAAACTTGCATACTCTGCTTACTTTCATTCTCTTATGTCATATGGGATCGTATTCTGAGGCAACTCATCAAACCGAGCAAACGTTTTTAGGGTGCAAAAGCGTGTAATAAGAATCATCTGTGCTGTAAATTCGAGAACATCATGTAGAAACCCGTTCCAGGAACTCTGTATTCTAACCACTGCTTCTCAGTACATTTTTTCCTTACTGAAATTTTTTGCAAGTAATACATCTCTATTTCCGACAAATAGGTCAATACATAGTATCAATACTAGGAATAAGAACAAACTACATAAGGACCTAAAATCACTTACCTTAGTCCAAAATGAGGTCCAATAGTCAGGAACACACGTTTCAATAAATTCCCAGCAACCATTAAAAACTTGGTTTCAGATAAAGCACGGTTTAAACAGACTTTGAATGACTTTTTGATAGGCAACTCCTTCTACTCTATAGATGAATATCTTAACAGAGACTGTTAAGCCAGCTTCAGTAAAAATGTCTGTTAGATTTGAGTTTTGACACCACTTGGTCACAACAGTCAAGGTTACGTATTTTGTGTATGATAATATAAATTTATTAATAGAGCATAACATTGTTTCATTCTGACAGCGTGTTAATTATGTAAATATTAGCTGTTCCAGTTTACCCCATTGTATGCACCTATTTCGACAATTTGACAAATGATCAAAGTAGTAAATATTAATTCACACGTTTTATGCTCTTATGTTATACTTTCTGACATGTTCCAGATCCACGAGAATCGTCTCAGTTTTGGGTCTATGGAACGAAAACTATATCTAATCTGATCTCAAATCAACACTTAATCGGAGGCCTCTTTGACTCGTAGGACTTAAACTCAGCCAGAATTTGGAAAAAGTGTGAAACAACAATCATCCGACCAAATGACTTTCTTCCAATGGTTTTATAATTTTATCTCGCCCTGTAATTCCCTGCTAATGGGGATCCCTTTCCTTTATTGTGGTGCTGACAGCGTACGCAAGTGCACCATTCAGTTCTGCAGTTACTTTTGCAGCTGTCATCCTGTTAATTTTCGTCACAGTCCCTTTCAATGACCGTCCCTGATGGTCACTCTGTACACACATTCCTCCGCTTTATGATTTGTCGGATGGTGTTTTCCGCTTTCCCAGAATGGGGTACAACTTCCATTCGGCGTCTCTTGGACCGCCAGTCACTTCAGCTATCTTGTTCACAGAAGCAGCCAAGAACACTAACATGCTGCCCCCATTCCAAGTCACTTAGCTCCGACGTAATGCACTTGCTAGACAGAACACTGTTCTGACCACGAATGACCATGAGAGATACTGAGGGCACTGCACGGCTGCTCCTCGTGGACAGACACAGCAGCGCAGTCTGCTGGCCTGGCCAGCATCCGCATCTATTGTTGAGTGTATATGACAATATTAAGATTTCTGGTGATTTCACTCCATAGTAGCCCAAAGTTGAAAACTGGTAGTAAAACGTGACTCCCTTTAAGTATGTTCCATCGAAGATCAACGCTAATGATAGCTCTAGGTGATCCGGAGATATCAGTACAAGATCCAAAGAAATGCCCCCAACAGGTGAGCGTATTGAAACCCTAGTGGTTAAATGCCGAAGCATTCGCAACAGCGACCCAAAGTTTGAACGGCTCCTAAAAAGCGGTGAAACTAACATAATACATGAAGTTGACACCAGTAAGATTTTTTGGTGAATATTTAGGCGTATATCGAAAGGATACGCCAATGGAAAATAAAGGTGGCTCATTTGCCACAGTAGATGAGGAACTCAAATCCATCAAGCAGGAAACTGAAGCTGCATATGAGACTGTTTGGACAAGACTCATCACCAAAGGTGGAGATAAAATTGGATACTTCTACAGACTACCAGATTCACCTTCTATCGACAATTTAATTTAAACCTCAGTTCACTCGTATGTAAGTTTTCCAGTCACTCTGTAACTATCGGAGGGGACGTTAATGACCCACCTGTCAACTGAGGCAACTATAGTTTTGTTAGTGATGAGTGTGAGAAGTCGTCCTTGTAAAGTATTGCCAAACGTCTTCTCTGCAAACTACCTAGAACAGATAGGGCGGAGCCTCACTCAGTACAGAAGTATATTGGATCTAATGGCATCAAGCAGACCTTACTTCTTTGATGACATCCTTATCAGCATTGGTATCAGTGACGACAGGCCAGTTGTAGCAAAAATTGGTACCAAAGTACAAGGACAACTAAAGCAAGCACCGAGTGTTATGTGGTCAGTAAACTAGATAAGCCGTATTGTCATATCTAGACAAGGAGAGGAGGATGTAACGGAACTACGGCGGAAGTCTGTAACGGACCTGTGGTAGAGACCTCGCCGCCCGCAGCCCCCAGACCGTGTCCGCCCCAGAAAAAGGCAGGCGGGTGTTGACAGACAGGTAGGGAACTTCCCATCCCCTCCCTTGACGTCCAGGCTATCGCACACCAAACTCTTTCTCTACGCTCTTGAGGAGACTGGAAGGAACGTAGAGTCAAACAGGTTTCAAAACTGGAAGTAAGACGTTTGCAACGCGCGAGGCGGGATGACAATTGTATTGCTCTGCGGGATGTGATATGCTAATGTGAAATGATTAAATGCGGTTTATTAAAGGAAGGAATGCTTGCTGTGGATCCTTTTCGCGTCTGCGTATGGTCTCTTGCCGAGAGCTATTGCGCAGTCTGTAACTTGAGCGTACAGTCGCTGTCGTTCGTGTAAGATCGTACATCTTCGGCTATGCCAAAGTTTTTCATTTATTAATATTAACGTTTCCTGGTATCGTGAAATAACTGAAAGATACTGTAGCATTGATGGCCTGTAGACTTCTCCTAATGGCTCAGTGGGAAAAGGCAACTACTGTTAGCAAATGCTTATAACAATTACTTGATTCGCGCCAGAATGTATTTACTTTCCATACGTGTCTCTTTGCTAATGTCACGAGCTATCGGCACCACATCTCACTGACTATGAACGCGCCAGATGGTGAACAGCCTCTGCTACACAGCGTGGGGGCCTCCGCTCGCCCCTTACTCCACACGTACTGCAGTGCCGGTACATTCACTTCTCCTATGCGAAATAGGAAAACTGTAAATATAGTAAAATGCGTTTTTATCTGCAAATGAGTACCTTACACATCCCCTTTGGTAATTTCTATTCAAAATTGTGATTTTGTCGTTCAGACAAATTCGGAATTTTGGAAACATTAGAAATGCAGTAACCCAGTTCTTAGGGGCTGCATTTACACCATAGGTTATTTTATTTTATGCCAGGTACATTAAATATTCTTTTATCCTGAATACAGTTCTAGTTGTTTGACAGAAATCTTTAAGATATAATATCTACAGGTTTATGCAATCTTGTTGCATTTTCACTTAGTGAAACAGTTTTCGTAGCTTCCAACTATTAGCATTTGCATAAACTTTGAGTTTTGACTACAACGCTCCTCTTAATTTTAAATACCAAAACTCTTTCAAAATATCACATTAATACACAACAAAAATGTGTTACAGAAAACACACCAAGTAGACTCACAAAGACAAGTAAACACTAAAATTTTTCTAGCAAATATCATAACAGTAAAATCTGTTTAACTTGAACAGAAATCTAGAAAAAATAATTACAGATGTTTAGCCCATGTTTTCAAGCAGCTAGTTGTCTGTCCCACAGGAATGAGCTGCAGCGTAATTTTTCTAAGCACACAAGACATACAACATACACAACACATTTCATTAAACCACAAGACTAATGTCGACTTTTTGCACTGCTGTCGTCTTTCGCTGATCACCATTGAAATTTACTGAGCACATAAGACTCAAGGTCGAGCTTTGATAAATCATTACGCTGAAACACTTTTTGGGAGAGAAGCATTAATAATTACCAGCTGAAGTTGTTGGTCCTAGGTGACATTTTTGCCTTGCTTGATGATTGCAGCCATAACTCACCCTTATGCCAACAACGTCTCTGGTTGCTGACTGGTCTTCAGGCGTGGTTATCAGTGAACTTCATCTGGGTAGGTGTGCTCAGAATTCACCATGTTCCCATCATCAAGACATCAAGTATGGATACATGAAACAGATCCAGATTTTAGAAGCAACATTACATTTCCCAAATACAAAACTGTTTCTTTTAACCTCGTCTAGTAGTTCTGCCCAAGTGGTCAGAATTCAAAACTTTTAATTAACTACTGCCTTGAAGAATTAGTGAATTGTTTCCAAATAATTATGTAGTAAACAGTTCTGAAGTTATGCGACAGTCAATTAATTTCATTAATTCTTGAAAAATTACCCTATTTTAATCACTTTTTTCTGTATTGATTCTTTAATAACAAGTATTAACTCCTGGTATTAAATTATTTAGGTTTACAGTGTTGATTTATCTATACTTCATAGAGGGTCACTATGTCGCGGACGTGACGTGTCTCTGCTTACGCCACGCCGGCAGAGTCACATAATAGCATGGCTCGGCTGTTTCAGCTACCAGCTGTGTTGTGCTCATGTTATTAACCTCTCGCTGCCTGTGCGATCCTTTAATGGCATTGCAGACGTCACAATACGTCAGCACACCACGTCTTCTCGAGATTCATTCAACACCTGCCTTTCGTTTACAAACACATACACAGGACGTATGTTATTTCAGAATACTTAGAACTACTTACTCACTCAGCAGTTTAATAGAACTATTATTTACAGTGCATTTCATAGTCATACCTGTGTCTTTCACAATGTATATTCTTGAATTACTAGAGAAATATTCGGAAAAATATCATCCACACAATTACCAGCACTGCAAGAGACGACATGTGCAAAAATTATAGCACAATTTGGTTAACAGCTCACGCATCCAAGATGCAAACAAGAATAATACACAGAAGAAAGGAGAAAAAATTGAGGATGTGACAGATGACGATCAGTTTGGATTTAGGAAAGGTAGAGGCACCAGACATAATTTTGACGTTGCGATTGATAATTGAAGCAAGACTAAAGAAAAATCAAGACACGTTCATTGGATTTGCCGACCTGGAAAAAGAAGCTCTAAGGAAAATAGGTTGGTTGGTTGGTTTGGGGAAGGAGACCAGACAGCGTGGTCACCGGTCTCATCGTATTAGGGAAGGAAGTCGGCCGTGCCCTTTCAAAAGAACCATCCCGGCATTTGCCTGGAGTGATTTAGGGAAATCACGGAAACCCTAAATCAGGATGGCCGGACGCGGGATTGAACCGTCGTCCTTCCGAATGCGAGTCCAGTGTCTAACCACTGAGCCACCTCGCTCGGTAGGAAAATAGGGGTAAGCTATGTGGAGAGTAGGGTAATACACAATCTGTACGTGAGTAAAGAGGGAATAATAAAAGTGTACGACCAAGAACGGATTGCTCTGATTAAAAAGTGCGTAAGACAGGAATGTAGTCTTTCATCACTACTGTTCAATCTGTTCATTGTAGAAGCAGTGATGGAAATAAAAGAAACGTTCAGGAAGGAATTAAAATTAAAGGTGAAATGATATCAATGATAAGATTCGCTGATGACATTATTATCCTGAGTGGAAGTGAAGAAGAATTACAGGATCTGCTGAATGGGATGAACAGTCTAATGAATACGGAATATGGAAGAAAGACGAAAGTAATAAGAAGCAGCAGATGTTGTGTCTTGCCAAGCCGCTTTGAGGAAGCCGAAAGGCACGCGTTTAAGCTCACGCAGGCTGCCGTGAGGTCTGGAACAGGACACGCAAATGAGACTAGTAAAAAACGTACATATCTTCTGGAATACTTAACTTTAATCCATAATTGGTGAACATCGCTCTTGACAGTACATGTTTTACAGAATCAATAGTAACTGGTAATGGCGCCTTGCTAGGTCGTAGCAAATGACGTAGCTGAAGGCTATGCTAACTATCGTCTCGGGAAATGAGAGCGTAATTTGCCAGTGAACCATCGCTAGCAAAGTCGGCTGTACAACTGGGGCGAGTGCTAGGACGTCTCTCTAGACCTGCCGTGTGGCTGCGCTCGGTCTGCAATCACTGATAGTGGCGACACGTGGGTCCGACGAATACTAGCGGACCGCGGCTGATTTAAAGGCTACCACCTAGCAAGTGTGGTGTCTGGCGGTGACACCACATTCCTCCCCCGCAAATCGGTGGACGGTTGTGGCATAAGGCTTCCGCCCGCCGTGGAGAGGACCCCATGTTGGCGTATGCGACGAGGTGGGGAGCCTAACAACAGGCGAGGCTGTGCCACCCGCACCCTGCCATTCGGACGGAGGGGAGCTAGGAAACGCCTGAAAACCTGCTCCAGGGTGCACGCCAAAATGCGGTGTATGCACCCGTAGAGAGACAGGAGGGGCCGAAGGGTCGACCTCCATCGAGCCGGGGCACCCGACGGGCGAAGACGACATATGGTCCGGAGCGGGCAAGAATTCCATGGCGGAGGACAACGGGTCACGGGAAGCGATCGGCGGCGCGTGACCCATGGAGGCGCGCCCGGCGGTTGCAGCGACGCGTCCACTGCGGGCGTCGCCGGCGGGAGAACAGGCGGCGGTTGGCGGCGGCAGCGGCGGCGCGTCGCCATGGGGCAAAATGGAAGGCAGCGTCGGTAACACCTGGGGCTGAGGCGAGCCAGTTGATGGGCCCCAGGGCGCTGACCGGACGGCACCGTCGCTGAAAGCAAACGGCGACCGGCAGATCCCACGCGACGACAGAGGCGCACCTGGTTGAGATACTGGCGCACCTCACCAGAGGCCCCCAAAACCAGATATATAGCGCGGCCGAGGCAGCGAAGAATGCGCCCTTCGAGCCAACGCCGTGAACCTCTATAGTGACGATAGTAGACAACGTCGCCTGGAACAAAAGCAGGTGTCTGCCGCTGCACAGGAACCTGATGCGGCGGATGTAGCAAAGACGTCAAGGTTCGATGAGGGCGACCGTGAAGCAAGTCAGCCGGCGAGCGACCATCTCGGGGCTGAGAGCGATACGAGGGCAAAAAGAGCAACAACGCGTCCTCCCGAGAATGCGACTCTTTCAACTTCAACATCTGTGACTTGAAAGTCCTGACCAATCGTACAGCGGCACCGTTTGACTGTGGCGAAAACGGCGCGGACGTCAGATGTTGAATACCATTGGCCTTGCAGAAGGACTGAAATTCTGCGGACATGAATTGCGGGCCATTGTCGGAAACAATAGTCTGTGGAAGACCTTCAATGCAAAAGATAGCGGATAACGCTTGGATGGTGACAGATGACGTTGTGGAAGCCATCCGGACAACAAAAGGAAAATTACTGAATGAATCGACCACAACCAATCATCGAGCATTCCAGAATGGACCAGCAAAATCGATGTGTAAACGTTGCCAAGGGGAAGTGGCTTTTGGCCATGTAAAGAATTTCTGCGGTGGTGCGGATTGTTGTTCGGCACACGCCATGCAAGTAGAGCACATATTCGTAATCGCGGCATCGATTCCGAACCAAGTACAGTGCTGACGAGCAAGTTGTTTCGTTCGCACTATACCGCAATATCCTTGGTGGAGAACCCGTAAGACAGAGGACTGTAACGAACGTGTGACCACGACCCTAGACTGATCATTATCAGAACGCAACAGCAAAACACCACGTCGTACAAAAAGTCTCTCCTTGTGATCAAAAAATCGGCGAACCAACGAATCTCTGATCCGTGACTTTGACAAGGGCCATTGCGTAGCAACAAAACGCAGAACGGTAGCAAGGACAGGGTCGGCAGCTGTGGCTGTAGCTACACGACGAAAATCAATCGGAAACGATTCGACCACGTTATAGGTTTCCGAATCAACGATCATGCAAGCAAGTTCGGAAGAATCGAATGCTCTATCCTCAGCAACAGGCAAACGGGACAAACCATCGGCGTTTCCGTGCTTAGCAGTGGACCGATACAAGATATCGTAGCGGTACTGCGAGAGGAAAATAGACCAGCGAATGAATTTCTGCGCTGTACGTGGAGGTACAGGCTTGGTCGGATGAAAAAGCGATGTCAAAGGTTTGTGGTCTGTGATGATGGTAAAGTGACTTCATACAAGAAATCATGAAACGTTGTAACACCAAATACGAGAGTCAGAGCTTCTTTCTCAATCTGTGAATAATTTATTTGTGCAGACGAGAGCAATTTGGACGCAAAGGCAATAGGGCGATCGTGCGATCCATCTTTGTGCGCAAGCACAGCACCGATCCCGAAATCCGATGCATCCACCATCAACAAAAGGGGCTTCCGGGGATCGAATGGCGTAAGGCAAGTATTGGAAAGCAACGCCGATTTCAACTGGCGAAAGGCGCGTTCGCATTCCGTCGTCCAGACGAACGGAACACCTTTACGGCGTAAGCGATGAAGCGGAGCTGAAATGGAAGAGGCGTGGCGCACATAGCGATGATAATAATTTATTTTTCCCAGCACACTCTGTAGCTGCTTCAAATTCTGCGGCGAAGGCAAGTCCTGTATGGCACGGAGGTGCTCTGGACTCGGATGTATGCCTTGGGCATTGAGTACATGGCCCAGATAGGGTAAGTCACGAACAGAAAACACACATTTGTCCTTCCGCAAGCGAAGACCATTTTGTCGCAAGACCTGAAATAATGTTCTGAGATTGGCTAAATGTTCGTCTTCCGTCTTTCCGGAGATCACAATATCGTCCTGATAGTTTGCTGCAGTAGGGACCGACGCACAAACAGTTTGTAAATATTGCTGAAAAATGCAGGGGCGGATGCACACCCGAATGGCAGTCGTTTGAATCGGTACAAACCAAGATGCGTGTTAACCACCAAAACGCGCTGGAATTCTTCGTCCACCGGTATTTGCAAGTACGCATCCAACGTCGAAAAATATTTACCAGGGCACAGTTTGTCAAAAAGATCTTCCCGGCCGGCCGCGGTGGTCTAGCGGTTCTAGGCGCTCAGTCCGGAGCCGCGCAACTGCTACGGTCGCAGGTTCGAATCCTGCCTCGGGCATGGATGTGTGTGATGTCCTTAGGTTAGTTAGGTTTAAGTAGTTTTAAGTTCTAGGGGACTGATGACCTCAGATGTTAAGACCCATAGTGCTCAGAGCCATTTTTAGATCTTCCGGGCGGGGTAAAGGAAAAGTTGCAGTCATTAGTTGGGGATTCACTGTTGCCTTGAAGTCCACGCAAAGTCTCAATTTTCCGGAAGGCATTTGCAAAATTACTAAGGGTGATGCCCAGAGAGAAGCCTGCACACGTTCAATTACACCTCGTGATTCCAAATCGTGTAATGTTCTTGCGACCTCATCACGCAATGCGTGGGGAACATTGCGCGCGCTGAAAAATTTCGGTTGCGCGTTTACTTTCAGTTCCAAATTTGCTTTATACACTCCTGGAAATGGAAAAAAGAACACATTGACACCGGTGCGTCACACCCACCATACTTGCTCCGGACACTGCGAGAGGGCTGTACAAGCAATGATCACACGCACGGCACAGCGGACACACCAGGAACCGCGGTGTTGGCCGTCGAATGGCGCTAGCTGCGCAGCATTTGTGCACCGCCGCCGTCAGTGTCAGCCAGTTTGCCGTGGCATACGGAGCTCCATCGCAGTCTTTAACACTAGTAGCATGCCGCGACAGCGTGGACGTGAACCGTATGTGCAGTTGACGGACTTTGAGCGAGGGCGTATAGTGGGCATGCGGGAGGCCGGGTGGACGTACCGCCGAATTGCTCAACACGTGGGGCGTGAGGTGTCGACAGTACATCGATGTTGTCGCCAGTGGTCGGCGGAAGGTGCACGTGCCCGTCGACCTGGGACCGGACCGCAGCTACGCACGGATGCACGCCAAGACCGTAGGATCCTACGCAGTGCCGTAGGGGACCGCACTGCCACTTCCCAGCAAATTAGGGACACTGTTGCTCCTGGGGTATCGGCGAGGACCATTCGCAACCGTCTCCATGAAGCTGGGCTACGGTCCCGCACACCGTTAGGCCGTCTTCCGCTCACGCCCCAACATCGTGCAGCCCGCCTCCAGTGGCGTCGCGACAGGCGTGAATGGAGGGACGAATGGAGACGTGTCGTCTTCAGCGATGAGAGTCGCTTCTGCCTTGGTGCCAATGATGGTCGTATGCGTGTTTGGCGCCGTGCAGGTGGGCGCCACAATCAGGACTGCATACGACCGAGGCACACAGGGCCAACACCCGGCATCATGGTGTGGGGAGCGATCACCTACACTGGCCGTACACCACTGGTGATCGTCGAGGGGACACTGAATAGTGCAAGGTACATCCAAACCGTCATCGAACCCATCGTTCTACCATTCCTAAACCGGCAAGGGAACTTGCTGTTCCAACAGGACAATGCACTTCCGCATGTATCCCGTGCCACCCAACGTGCTCTAGAAGGTGTAAGTCAACTACCTTGGCCAGCAAGATCTCCGGATCTGTCCCCCATTGAGCATGTTTGGGACTGGATGAAGCGTCGTCTCACGCGGTCTGCACGTCCAGCACGAACGCTGGTCCAACTGAGGCGCCAGGTGGAAATGGCATGGCAAGCCGTTCCACAGGACTACATCCAGCATCTCTACGATCGTCTCCATGGGAGAATAGCAGCCTGCATTGCTGCGAAAGGTGGATATACACTGTACTAGTGCCGACATTGTGCATGCTCTGTTGCCTGTGTCTATGTGCCTGTGGTTCTGTCAGTGTGATCATGTGATGTATCTGACCCCAGGAATGTGTCAATAAAGTTCCCCCTTCCTGGGACAATGAATTCACGGTGTTCTTATTTCAATTTCCAGGAGTGTAGTTCTTAGCGCAACCGAGGCCCGGTGCAAAAATGTCTGCAAATTCTTCACTGAGACGAGAAACACTGTCTGAAGGCACAGTCTGGTTCACTGAGAGGACCTGCATCTAATGCAGACAAAATTTCGTCGTAGGACAGAGTTGTTACGTCGCGTCGGGGTAATAATTTCACTATCACGCGGTACGTCTGGACGTCTACGGCGGAAAGGAGAAAAGGCTGCCACTCATTAACTTGAATTCTGTAGGCGGCGAGATAGAATCCAAATTGGCGTGACCACTCCGTCCAGCTTTCAAGTGCAGCATCAAACGGACGAAAAGATGGAGCAACTGCGTGTTGTGGCTGCGGTAGCGGTGGAGCGGCGGCTGCCGCATCGTTTTGCAATGCACGTTGACCCTGGACGAGCTGTCCTAGGGCATCCAGTAAGGCCTGCGTCTGCTGGTTCTGTAAGCGATAAAATTCGGACAGTACATCTGGAGATGGTGGCGATGCCATTACACAAGTAAATCAGGGCAGTATTGGTACGAACGAGAATTGGCTCGTCGCCAAACTGTTGCGGCTTGGCAAGACAGCCAAGCCACTATGAGGAAGCCAAAAGGCACGCGTTTAAGCTCACGCAGGATGGCGTGAGGTCTTGAACAGGACACGGAAATGAGACTAGTAAAAAACGTACGTATCTTCTGGAATACTTAACTTTAATCCATATTTGGTGAACATTGCTCTTGACAGTACATGTTTTACAGTATCAATAGTAACTGGTAATGGCGCCTTGCTAGGTCGTAGCAAATGACGTAGCTGAAGGCTATGCTAACTATCGTCTCGGGAAATGAGAGCGTAATTTGACAGTGAATCATCGCTGGCAAAGTCAGCTGTACAACTGGGGCGAGTGCTAGGACGTCTCTCTAGACCTGCCGTGTGGCGGCGCTCGGTCTGCAATCACTGATAGTGGCGACACGCGGGTCCGACGTATACTAGCGGACCGCGGCCGATTTAAAGACTACCACCTAGCAAGTGTGGTGTCTGGCGGTGACACCACAGCAGATATGAGAACAGCAAGAAACTTAACACTAGGAAGTAGACGAAATTAAGGAATTTTGCTACCTAGGCAGCAAAATAACCAATGACGGACGGACCAAGGAGGACATCAAAAGCAGACTAGCACTGGCAAAAAGAGCATTCCTGGCCAATAGAAGTCTACTAGTATCAAATATAGGCATAATTCGAGGAAGAAATTTCTGAGAACGTACATTTGGAGCGCAGAGTTGTGTGGTAGTGAAACGTAGAATGTGGGAAAACCGGAACAGAAGAGAATCGAAGCATTTGAGATGTTGTGTTACACACGAATGTTGGAAATTACGTGGGCTGATAATGCCAGGAATAAGGAGGTTCTGCGCCGAATCGGAGAGGAACGAAATATGTGGAAAACAGCGACATGGAGAAGGGATAGAATGATAGGACATCTGTTAAGTCATGGAATGACTTTTGGTACTAGATGAAGCTGTAGAGGGCAAAAACTGTAGAGGGAGGCAGATATTCGAATACATACGGCAAATAATTCAGGATGTAGGTTGTAAATACTACTGAGATCAAGAGGTTGGCACAAGAGAGGAATTCGTGGCGGGTTGCATCAAACCAGTCAGAAGACTGATGACTCAAAAGATATACTACTCCATCTTGTAATTGATATCAGGCCCGTCAGGGTTTGGGGGCTTGACTTTAATTACCATGGACTCTCTTAAGAAGGGCTACATTGTATTATATGGGACTCTAGATGTACTACTTCATTAGTGCGTGACGTCCTACTAATAACATGTGGTCCTTCAAAAATTCAGTAAAATTTCTTTTGCATCTACTATTCCTCTACCAACCTCTCTCTGATTCTGATTCACTTTCCTTAATGGAATAACTTCATCGTTATGTGCTTCCCACTGAAAACACTCAAGCATCATTTTTAATTAGTATCTATCGTGAACTTTCTCTTTGATACTAACCAGGTTACCAAATTTAATTTCTGTCTGAGTACCGTTTACAGTTAGGGTCATGCTACCCTTTCCTAAATCCACAACTGCTGTGTGGTCCACCAACAAATCAAAGATTTGGAATCGCCATAGCACTAACCTCTAGTAGAATCCCTTGAACATTTACCTCTAATAACACTTGATTCTTTATTTTCTGACTTCTTTCCTCCTACTGCACCAATAACTGTAACTTCTTGTAACGGTAATACTGATACCTCCCTTTTACCTCTTATATCCTCATAGAGCCCAACTGAGACACACGTAACTCGATAATTGTATTAATAACAGTAATTTCATTAATTCCATTAAATTTCTGCTTCTGTAACCTGTTGGTATTCCACTTTACTGTCTATTTCATCTTCTTCATAAAGAACTTCCCTGATGTCCACAGGACTCTCGCTTATCAACTTATTCATAGTCAGTGGTCTGTCACTTAGCTGAGTTTTTTGTCCGCAGCTCGTGGTCGTGCGGTAGCGTTCTCGCTTCCCACGCCCGGGTTCCCGGGTTCGATTCCTGGCGGGGTGAGGGAATTTCTCTGCCTCGCGATGACTGGGTGTTGTGTGATGTCCTTAGGTTAGTTAGGTTTAAGTAGTTCTAAGTTCTAGGGGACTGATGACCATAGATGTTAAGTCCCATAGTGCTCAGAGCCATTTACCTGAGTTTGTGCTCGGACCCCAAAAACCAATTCCTCTCTAGTTTTCCCATTCCTGGTCTAACCTTCCGTGGTTTCTCTCTGTCCTGTCATAATTACGTCTCTCATTTTGTTTTTGATATCGTCTGTTACTATGGTTGTTATTACCTCCTCTGTTCCAACCTCCTCTATCACGTCTGTTGAATCCATGTTTCCTCTCCTCATGATGGTTTTTGTTTTGTTCCTTCCAGTTAACATTTCCCCTTGATCTCCAACGTACTCCTGTCCAGCCACTACGGGATGTTTCATCTCCTGAAACTGCATTCAGCTGATCCAAAGCTTGTAAAATATCTCCTATTTTCTTTTTCGATATCCATATTAATTTTTCCTGAACACTCACTATTTGTATGATCATTACTACTGCAATAAGGTCTTCCTTACTAAGTGGGTTACGTAAATACAACTTCTTCCCTCAGAAACTTTGAAAATAATCCTTATAGCTATCATACCCACTGACAGAGATTTCTCCCCTGAAAGTGCTTTGCGTTGAGTGCTATTTGGCCAGTACTTGTCTAAGAATTTGTTAATAAATTTGTTATATCTTTGGTATGATTCGCCAGCTCTCATTCATCGTGAAACAGAATCTTCTTCCATTCTACTTGTACCACATCCTATTTTCCTCCTTCCCTCACATTTTTCTGGTATTAGACTTTGGAATTGCTTCACAAAGTTTGAGAATGACGTTTCGATTTTTACATTGGAGATCGACGCATCACATTTATAAATCTTCTAACAAAATTGTGATCTAAAATTTTAACACTCTGTTGTATTTTTTAATAAACTTATTGTTATTTACTTCCCCTGTGTTGCATCTTTTTCTCCAAAATTTGAGCCACGGCCCGCTGTTCCTTGATCATATTCTCATTTTTTTCATCTACCACTTCTACATTTTGATTGGTTTCCCTAACACATTTATCCAACCTATCAGCTGTATTGTTGTTAATTTCTTGCGTAACTTTTATCAACAGTTCTTCAGTATTTCTAGCAATTTCCTCTATTATTTTATCATTTCGAGTTTTTGGTTATTTTCTTCAAGTTTCTTGTTAGTTTTAATAGTTGTTTCTTCTGTTTTATTGTTAGTCGTTTCCAGCTTTCTTTCCTCTGTACTCTTGTTTATTCATCATAGCTGAAAACATCGATTGCATGTTAAATTCTGAAACATTAATTTTGTTAGGTTTATTTTATGTCATTATACCGTGTTTAACCACTCTATGAGTGTCTGACTCAGCTGGATTCTCTGTGTTATCTTAACCATTTAACAGGACTTCCTTCCTACAGTAACATTCATCCTGACTGCAGGGCCTTATTATGATTTTGTAGCGGAAATACATCATGCGTCTCTGACAAAAAAAAAAAAAAAAAAAAAAAAAAAAAAAAAAAAAAAAAAAAGATGGCTCTGTGCACTATGGGACTTAACATCGGAGGTCATCAGTCCCCTAGAACTTAGAACTACTTAAACCTAACTAACCTAAGGACTTACACACATCCATGCCCGAGGCCGGATTCGAACCTGCGACCGTAGCGGTCGCGCGGTTCCGGACTGAAGCGCCTAGAACCGGTCGGCCACAACGGCCGGCTGTCTCTGACAATTCAGGGGTTTCACGAGCCATATTCTCGCTAGTACTTGATTCCCTCATCTCACGTTTAGTTGTCCTACCGCTTCTAAGTAACATTAACTGCATACAACACTATTCTATAACGTTGAATTACTTTGAAAATTGTATATTTTACTGACAGGAGTAACGCTGCGTTGCCTCGCCGTGCGTCGAACCGTGGACCTCAGGTACAGTGCTTCCATCACACTCCCTCTCTGCTGCTATGCTGCGCTGAGTTGTTATCTAGGCGATGGGGTCCGGCCCGTTCTTCCCTCTGGTTACGCGGCTTTCATTGCCACTCTGGACGTCGCTCTCTTCTTTCTTCGGCTACGATCTCTTCTCGACGATCGTTCGTTATTCTTCACTCGCAAAATACTCTTACTCCAGTGATGCGAACTGTATTTTTCACTATCCGAAACTTATCACTTTAGATGACACACTTCCTGCATTACTTGACTCGCACAGTTTTCATGTCACACGCTGCAGTCATTTCTGATGTTGTTCATTTACCGCTTCTTTCCTTGCTATTTGGCCCATAAATTTCAAATAATCAATTTTTTCCATCCCAAGTTATATCTTCAGAGTCGTATTTTACGCACAAGGTCCAGTAGGCGACCGCCTGTAGTCCCCACATACACACACAGAAGCTGAACGAATGATGATGGCCTGCTGTCACTAAACCACGGGCCGCTGGTGGCTGTCGTGGAGGTTGACGATACCGCTCCTCGCAAACGTCGCACCATCTGTGAATGGTGTGGATGACAGAAACCCAGCTACATGATGACGAGCCCGCCACTGTCGGGTCATTTGCTAATAAGCAGATTTCGGTCAAAGAAATTTTACTTCCACATTCAAGTCGGTATACGTATTTTGGAATGGTTTTCCATTCATTTGTTCATGTAATCTTTTCTTCTTTTCGTAGTTTACTGAAGTTTCTCTCTATTCAGGAATATCATCCTGCGTAAATAGAATATGTGAAACAATTTATTTCAAGAAATCATGTTTACAAACAAGAAATACTTTTCGAAACTTACGCTTCAGTTGCAGGCGTTTGTCCCAAGTACTGTTACCTACTGTATGGAATACAAGGTACATTTCCTAGTGAAACTCCTGCGTAAAATAATTATGTATTAAGTCTTTAATTACGGAAAGTTCCACCTAATGTACACCGTGTGTTCGCTTGAAACATCAGAGTAACAGCTATATATATTTTAAACTCTCTCACGTTTGCAAATGATGGTATATGTAATGAATAAAATACAAGCAAGAACTTTCGTTTCGAGAATACAGGGACGAAGAAAATCTTATATAACCTTCCTTCTATTTTTGTATTTATTTATCTCGTGAAAGCAGCATGTTCATTGGAGCTCTCCGTAGCTTTAATGAAGGCTTCATTTTAGAGGCAAAATAGTTCATTAACTTTTAAATTGCAAGTCCTGCACAAAATTACCTTATTATTTCTGCTTCAGATTTCTAATTATCTTTCAAATCATTAATGGCAGACTGCAACCAAGGGAACTCATGCTGTTGCTTTATAACATTTTCCTTGTAGTTACTTACTGACAAATAGACTGCTTTGATTATAACAACGTAAGAATAAGGGGATGAGAGTGAGCACCCTCACCCTGTTTACACACAAAAGCCTCTCACCGTCCTGCCTGCATTCGCCAGACGTTTACAGACTTACGCCCGGAAATCGAAAACGGATAGACAGTTTTCTTGCTGCCCAGAAATTTATTCCCGTCTTCATCTGTACCATTAGCTTCATGATCTTATTTTGTTAAAGCTTTTGTCAAACCATAGCAATATGTACCTTCCACTAAACGAACATCAGCACAAAGAAAATGTGTTCAGCGAGCATGGTATATCCTATTGACGCCAGTCATTAGCGATGAGGTCGCAAAGGGGCAGCAAGTTGCCAGGGCAAGTACGTTATGTCTCATCCGCTGAGATTGGGTGAGTTATCTGGCAGGTAGAGCTGCGATGGCTTGCCTGAATGGTTGTCAAACCAGGAACGCGTCCGTGCAGTCGTTTCAAGAATGACGTCATCTTGAAAGACGACATTGTTCAAAGCATATTTTTCTTTAAGACGCAGAAGAAAGGAAACAATTTGCCACTGAAAGTGTTGAAAGTAACATTCTTTTTCACGTTGACGGTAGCATAAATGATTGGACCGATGTCATGGTACTACAAACATAGTCAAAGCATCACGGAATCACGTCCAGTCTGAAATACACCCTGCTGATATTGGGGGCTAAACGCCTCACTCGGCCGTTGGCGTACTCGATGGGTAGCGTCGTCAGAAGAAGCAAACCAGCGACTCCTCCGATCACGCTATACGCCTCCTTTCGGTTTCTGCGTTGTCCGCTCTGTCGATGACGTGGAGCTGTATGTGGCACTGCCACCAGTGCCCTTTTGCGAGGACTTCAAATGTCTACTGCATGCAGTTGCCTTCGCGATATTCGATCATAAACTGGCTGAGTTGGACGTGCGTTCATTAGTACAAGCAATTTCTGTCGGTTTGGAAACCAATTGTGATTGACAAAGTGGTCTCCGGCCACTGTCGGTTAGGACCTTCATGCGGTGACGGTTCTTACCACTTCACTGCCACGACGGACGACAGCTTTGGCGGTCCCCATTATTGCATTGTGCCGGTTCTGCACGTTGTGAAGTGCTCCACAGCGACCTCTCACGCTCGCGTATCTTCACTTAGCCACATTTACAGGGTAGGGTGGGAATAAGAGAGCTTTTGCAGAGGTAAATAAACGAGAGCTCATCCCTTTCTCCACTACGTGTAACTGCGACAGAGCGAAGTGCCAAGCGGCAATAAACACTGCCAGTACGTTGGGACACCAAATACACCCAACATTCATGAAGCAGAATCAACTGGTCCGCTACACTAACACCTCCAGTGGTTTGCACCTTACACGACACGAATGTATACCCAAATGTAGAATGGCAGCGAACACACAAGCAGTAAGGAACTACAACTTACATATACATACGGAGTATGAAAATCCCCGGAAGCAACTACCAGCCGATCACGGTATACTAGGACTGTTGATAATTTTAAAAATCTTGGGAATCTACAGCGATATTAAAAAATATAGTTATTGGGTCTCGATATAGAAAAAGTATCGATATACCGATGAAAAAACATCGACGTACCTGCCTATAAAAGTATCGGATGCCACTATAAATGGACAGCTGGTTTTAGAGCTGTATATGTAAGTATTTATTTATTATTAGATATTCTGTACATCAACAAGCTAGCAGCCTGCTTATCCCCCTTAAAGTAAGAACTGAAAGGTAAACGAAGCACGTTCACGCTTCGCGATAACCACTTTGTTAGCGATGGTAACGGCATGTAAGTGGCACAGTATGATGGGTCTGCCGTTCGGTTGGTAACATATTGGATTTGTCCGGAACACTTGTGGTCGACTTCCCCGTTTTCTCATTTTTCCCAACGCCTGTGATACAGAAGTTGTGTCAGAATTGTGTGGTGTAGCTAAATGCTGCAGTTTCTTTTTGGAGCGCAGAGCGCCGATTACGTCAGCATTTCTTCCCACACGTCTCCGCCCACTGCAAAGACCAGTCTTGTCACTTAGATTTTTGTTCATCATTTTCAGCAACTATATTTGAAGAATAGCGGTGTGAAAAAACCACACTATTGGCGTAAAAAAATTGTTTTTTAATGCAGCTGGTGTGCTGTTCCTTCACCTCGGAAATATTGTTATTCCATTCTCACCGCCACCCTCCAGTGCAATAGGACTTCTTCTTTGGTGCCACATATACTTCCTTCACGCAGTCAAAGAGAGAGACTGGATGTAAGCTTAAAAGAAGTAAGACTCCTTCACACAGTGAAAGTAAAATTACTTTATGCTGCAATTTCTAAAGAACAACTTCAAATATTACCGAAAATTGTGAAAAAAGATACAAAATAAAAAGATCGGCACTCGATATTCCTTATTTGATATCGATATATCGGTATATCGGAGTAAAACTACCACCGATATGCAGGGCGATAATAATTAAACTTCCAAACCGATGTAGAAATAACACCACTGGTCAGAATGACGTCGAATTGCAACGGACTATTATCGGAGAATGGGGAAAACGTATGGCAGAAGAAAAACTAATAGTTACAAAATGAAGCAATAGACGGCACTGTAAGCATCACGATTTAATAATGGTCGACTACAAGTGACGAATGAATCATACAACAATGCCAAAGGTGTACGTTTCACGTTAAACAAACTGCGCTACTCAGTGTGCATGGGTGTACAATTGTGATACTGTTAGTTACGTAAGTCCATCCACCACGGCAAGGTCATATCACATCGGATGGGAAAAATCGGTTTTTAAATGTCCTAAGGCCAAAATCCCTCACAAAAAGCATAACTCGCACCGGTTTTTAACTGTCCTGAGGCCAAAGAACCGCATAAAAACATGAGTCACATTAAAATATCCACGGGTATGCTGCCGGTCTATAGTGTCCAACGGGCACAATATTTCGGCGATCATACATGTCGCCATCATCAGGTGAACTGACGGACTGAGCTCCTGTGAACGTGCCGGCACGGAGATCCGTACGCTATGGCTGCTCAGAGGAAACTGGGTTCCGTCGCGGAGGCGGTCGCGCGGTGGAACAGATTGCGACGGCGTCTGAGATGACGTCAGTGTGATGGCTCTGTCCGCCGTGGTCGTCACAACTATACGTTTGTTCGATTTACTTTTGATTAACCCAATCGCTGGTTCCCAAGCCTTGCTAAGATTATAGCCATAGTCACGGTTTATGAGGTCGTCATTGGTGCGAATTTCGATGGCCTCTCTAACAACGCTGTCCCAGTATCTCGACGTTTGTACCAGAATCCTCGTGCGGTCATACTCCATGGCGTGATTTTCTGACAAACAACGTTCAGCGACCGCCGACTTGCTCGGATACATCAGTCGAGTGTGCCTCTGGTGTTCACGGCATCGATCCTCGACGGTACGCATCGTCTGACCAATATACGACTTGCCACATTGACACGGAATCTGGTACACGCCGGCCTTCCTCAAACCGAGGTCATCTTTGGAGCTCCCCACCAGTGCACGAGTTTTATTTGGAGGACAAAACACAGTTCCGACCCGGTGTTTATTCAGATTGCGGGCGATTTTCCCCGAGAGTGCGCCTGTGTATGGAATAAATGCAGTGCCTACCTTCTCCCTCGTGACTTCATCCATCTCAACAGGTTGTGCTGCAGTGGTTGGGCGGAGAGCACGTTGAATCTGCCACTCTGAGTACCCAATTTTTCGAAATACAGTTCTCAGATGTTCCAATTCCTCGGGTAGACTCTCTGCGTCAGAGATAGTGCGCGCCCTATGTACTAGAGTTTTAAGTACCCCATTCCTCTGTGAAGGGTGGTGGCAGCTGTCTGCGTGCAAATACTGATCAGTGTGAGTTGTCTTCCGATAGCCCCCTTGACCTAGGGTGCCGTCAGCCCTTCTTTTGTCCAAGACGTCAAGGAAAGGTAGTTTACCCTCCGTTTCAATCTCCATAGTGAATTTAATGTTGGTGTGTATGGACGGCGCGGACGGCGGAGGGAGCGCGCCGCGGGCGGAGGGTATTTAAATCGGCCGCCTCCGCAACGGAACGCAGTTTCCTCTGAGCAGCCATAGCGTACGGATCTCCTTGCCGGCACGTTCACAGGAGCTCAGTCCGTCAGTTCACCTGATGATGGCGACATGTATGATCGCCGAAATATTGTGTCCGTTGGACGCTATAGACCGGCAGCACACCCGTGGATGTTTTGATTATCAAATACGCCGGGAGAAACTCAAGAATCACACGAGTCACATTGTTTTTTAATTGTCCTGAGGCCAAAAATCCTCAGAAAAAGCATCAGTTAAAATCAGATCGAATTATTATTTTCCGTGTGACTGGCGCAAAACATGTTCAATATGCTGTCAACCGCTTTCTGCAACAAGTTTAAATCGTGAAACGACATGTTCCACAACTGATCGAAGTGTTTCCGGGGTCACGTTCAGAATGTGTTGCACAATGCTTGCCTTCAATGCGGCTAAGTTTGCAATCAGAACACTGAACAAGACATCTTTCAGGCAGCCGCACAGCCAGAAGTCACACGGATTCAGACCAGGTGATCGGGACGGTCAGGCTGTAGGGAAATGGCGGATGATAATTCTAGCATATCCGAAATGGCGCTTCAGCAGCTGCTTAACTGGATTTGCAATATGCGGAGGTGAGCCGTCTTGCATAAAAATGATCCCATCCACACATCCACGTTGTTGGAAAGCTCGAATGATGTGGTTGCGCTTACCAGCGACTGTGCAGGTAACAGGACCGGAAGCATCTGACTCTCAGAAAAAATTTGGCTCTATGATAAATGATGCCGTAAACCGACGTCACGCATTGACCTTTTTATGATGAAGTGGTACTCGTTGATTTGCGTGTGGATTTTCTGTTGCCCGTATTCGACAGTTCTGTGTGGCACATCCTGTCGGATGGAAGTGGGCTTCGTCTGTCCATGAAATCTTCCACAGCCAATCACTGTCCACTTCCATGTTGTAGGGTCAACAGGAATCAACTCGTGCACATGAATAATTTTGAATGGATAGGAAAGAAGGATGTTTCGTAGGATTCTACGCACCGTGCTCACGGATATGTCCAGTGTTTGGGCGATTCTCCTTGCACTATACGTTTACACACCACTACTCATCTCCTCCTGAATTGCTGTGACCACTGCTTTCACAGATGTCGTTTCCTCACTCTACCAGGTTGCACACGAGAGGAACCCGTCTTTTCGAATTTTCGAGTAATTTTCTCCAGATCCACGGCAGTCATCAGACCAACGCCTTTTTTCAAACCCCTCAGTCTCCGAATATCTGCAGAGTGATGCGTGTACAGTCACCATTATTGTAATACAGCTTTACGAGCAGAGCGCTATCCTGCATTGAGACAGTCATGACGAACGTCGCAGACGCGAAAGGAGGAAAACCCGTGTACCCGGCGTTTTTATGCCAATGCAACGGGTCGTGAGCATGACAGGTGTTTTCATTTACGTATTCTGACACATACAGTGCCATCTATTGATGAATTTTAACACTATTTCCTTCCTTCTGCCATATGTTTTTCCCCTTCTCCGATAATATTCAGTTGCAATTTGACGTCATTCTGACCAGTGATGTTATTTCTACAGCGTTCTCAAAGTTTAATTATAATCACCTTGTATATCGAGATTTGTTGGAAAAAGCATCGCTAAATCGATGCGTCTTTGTTCTAACAACAGCCCAATTATGCACAGCAATGCCTCTTGTTTTCAGTGTTGACGCAGGTACTACTCGCAAGTGCCTAACGGATCACATTCGACATGATAGTAAAAAAAGCGTATATCGAGAACAGCCCAGACCAAAGTCCGCATCTCAGGCACTGGCCAGAACTCTCAAGAAGAATCGTCGCTCCTTCCTACACCAAAGCAGAACATAAACATCTCGCTACCCCCATGCGTTGTCATCGCCGTGAACATCTCGCTGACTGTTAGGGCCTACCCTGAGCTACAGGGAAACTCTTTATATTTGGTTACTACGCCAAATCTAGGACGACTATCAAAGCCTACACCACCACAACCACCACCACAGAGTGCTGACACAATCATTTAACGGTTTTTTCCTCGACATCATCGTCAGTTTCAGTACCAACAACGTCACCAGCACCAACACTCTATTCATCACAGTAACCATATCCACCATCGTCACCATCACCAGCAATAATCCTCCCACCAGCGCATAAGCTTATTATGGCTCACTAGCGTGCAATCATCATCCCACCCCGTTAACAGATCGCCCGAAATTAACTATAATGACCGTATTCGTTTGATGCATACGTTCGTAGCGTTTCTGTTTTCAACGTTGGTTTTTAGGTTGCTATGGGTTTATTTGTCGACTATCAATTTTATTTGTTGTTCATAGTTGCTTTTCTAGTTTAGATGCGGTCGCTCTCTCATTTGGAGATGGGGAGCTGTTGACCCTGGAAAATGAAGTGCCGAGTAGAGAAATCGGATCATTTCCGACGAATGCTTGTGTTTGAGTCCAGTGTAGGGGTGACAACAGTCGAGGCAATCTGAAATATTTGTGACGTGTATGCAGATTATGCCATTGGACAGAGCACAGCAAGAAAATTGTTTTTCCGTTTTAATGATAATGATTTCGAGATTAGTGGCTCTCCATGTTCAGGAAGACTTTCGGCGTTTGATAAACATCGTTTAAGCGCATCAGTCCATAGCGATCGCGAACTGCAGATGTGATGAACTGTGATCATTGCACCATCGTGCGATGTTTGTACGAAGTGGGGAAAGTTCAGAAATAGTGTATGAGTACCGCATACTCTAAGACAAAACTACAAAAACCAGTGGTGCATTTCTGCTTGCTCATCAGCGAGCTATTCCTATCCCGCGCCGTTAATGCTGACGAGAAAGGGTTGTTTTTGTGCTCACATAAAGGACAGAAGTGAATGGTCGAGCACCAACACAGCAACAACTCTCCGTTCAAAGACCTGCGTGCAGCCACAAAAAGTAATGTAATGCGTCTGGTGGAACAGCGAAGGTGTGGTGTAATAACGAATTGTTTCCCCGAGCTGTAATTGTCACTGCTGACATTTGTTATCAACGACTGTGACGTCTCGCAGACGCAGTCTCAGGACAGCGACCATCGAGACTGCATGAAGTGATGCTACTCCACCATAACGCCCCACAGCATTCTGCTAGAGTGACAAGAACACCATGCAGGTGTTGGGTAAGTTATTCCGCACCCACCTTATTCACTTGATCTTGCACCCTCAGATTTTCACCTTTCCCTCTCTCTATCGAACAACATCCAAGGAAATTCCTTTCCGGAAGAAAATGTACTCTGAACATGGTTCCATGAGTTCTTCGCCTCAAAACGACGTAATATCTAGTCACGGAATCGAAAACTTACCTCAGCGTTGGTAGGCTGTGGAAAATACTGAAGCAAAATATATTACTGATGACTGAAGTGTCTGTTCCGTGTGTCTGTTGTGTTTATTAAACTTAAGGAAAATCGCTACGAACTTATGCACCACCCCAATATAACGATCTCACTAAATTCACCATTTGCCTCTCACACGCAGTTGGTGGCCTAAAGCAAGCACAACCCGTGTAACTTTGCGAATGCACTGACGACACTAACTGCCTGGTAGCAGAGCGATTCTTCATTCAGTTCTTCCATCCTTCACGTCCATATGGACATCATCGCTTTGGGTAATCAGTAGTGGCCCTCGAAAGACCCTTTACTAGTATATAATATTTGGTCGCCATCTTTGTGAGTAAAACAATTCTTCTTTTAAAGTACAGTCTCCTCGACTTCAGATAACGACACGTTATTCCAGATCTGTTAACCGTGTTAATCGACAGTAGCCTAGATATCTGAGTACCTGGGCCACATAACATGTTGATAATTCTGTCGAAGTGGATTCCCCCAATTAACAACTTGAGTTGAGAGCGCTAGTAGTTATATTTCTGAACTGTTTATTGGACCACTTCATGTTAAAAGAAACTGGCATATTACATTGCACTTACTGTTGTACGATACACAATGAAGACACATGACACACAGAACGCGACATTACAAGGCAAAGACAGAGTAATACAAAGACATGCAAAGGATCATGGCTCACAGAGACCATAGATATTAATTTGAATGCTTTGATTCGGCTCAACACAATGTAGGGAAATAATTAGCTAGAGCTGAAACAAAAACACCAGCTTCTCATTTGTTTGAGCTTCAGTGCACAGACGAAATATGTAATTTGTGGGACACTCGGAGCGCTCACGGTAACTAATGCCCAGGTGTGCGTTGGAACGCGCTGAAGAGGGAAAAAGGAAGCAAAGGGATATCGCGATTGTCAGACCAGAACCCTGAAACGACATCAAATGTCGAGCAAGTGCCCGGCGGGCGCCGGCTCAGTATAAATGTCAGCGACAGGAGCCATTCGCAACGACGTCACGCACGCCAGTTTTCACGACGGGCAGCCGTAGTTATTCATGATAATGGCCAGTGACAACGGCAGCGCCGGCCAGGAAATTCGACAGCGGACGGAGATGAAAGAGCCACGGAGCGATTCGGAATACGGCGACAGCAGCGGAAAATGGCGCCGTTGCGGCTGAATTTTAACGAATCGACGTCACTTTTTTGCGGTGTAATTTACCCGCGTCACTCGCAGAGGACGTCTGAGAATAGTTAGCTAACTTGCAATTTCCCGATGTCACACGAAGAGAACGCCTGAGCTTCAGTTTATCACTGCTGATGACATTCCGCCAGCGTCGTTCAACATTCTCCTTCCGATCGGGTTTTAACTTCCTTTATAGAAATCGATTAAGACGTCGTTTTGTATGTATGTTAACGAAAGCGGCAGTGCTTCGCAATTGGAAAACATGCACAGGAGTTCGATGTATGGCCTAATATTCTTCTCCCGTATCTCTTCGTCCATCACCTCTTCCTACCCCATCCCTCTTTCCATCAACCCCACCCCTCTCTCTGTCCATTTCCTCCCCTCCACCCCTCTTTCTGTCTATTTCCTCCTTCTCCCTCCCTGTCCATTTCCTCCTCCCCTCTCTGTCAACTTCCCCCCCCCCCCTCCCCCCTCTTTCTCTGACCCTAAACTATGTTTATTATGATTGGAAACGAAACAGTGATTTGGAACTGAAGTCGCTTAAAATGAATGTGTAAATCACTTAGGATAGTTGGAATACGCTGTTCATTGGTATATGGCTTATGAGAGAGATCTCTCCAGCTGCTGAATCTGTGGAGTAGTGGCTTCAATGGCAGCATTTTAAGTATTTAATCTGCGAACGCCTAGGATTACGAAATTTAAGACGATTCAGATTTCATAATAGCATTCTAATCACAAGCCGATAAGCCATAAGACTAGTTTCCTGTTTTCTGTTAAAAGCGGCTGCGAGGAGATAAACAAACATCACATTGTTGAGTACAAAATTTCTGTTTGAAAGTATATGTAACGAGAAAATTCTTTATGTGGGAGCCATAATCTGTCTGATTGCCCTACTATCGTCGATAGAACGACTGCGAGAAGGAAAACGGAACCACACATTGTCACACTACAGCACTGCATTTTCTCTGTCGCAGTCGGTTTTAATAGATAAACCCATGTATTACTGGGTACCAAAATCTCAGCGTCAAGGGAGAAAAGTAAATTATATGTTAGTGATATGAGAGTATCGTCAATTAAAATGATTTGAACCAATCCGAATGCCTCGAGAGTCTCGCAAACAACCCTATCAGCCTCGCTCTAATCATAGCAGAGCCGTAACAATAACGAAATAAGTGTAACCACATGTATTCGTTACTGAAAGTATCAATACCCGTTGCAACAGTTGAAAAGAAACCAACGTCATTTTTTGCTTAATATCCAAGTAGTATCCCAATTGCGAACTTGCACAAATATATTTTAATGACATACATGAACACATTTTAAATCAGACTTAAGTAACTTGGAAGAAGGCGGCCAAAGAGATACGTATTGATCACGGAATTGTGAATTGCGTGTCTACAATTTAAGTTCGGTTCGGAAGTCTTTTTGCAATAATTGACATACGTAGGCTATATAACAACAGTTAGTCAGAAAATCTACATTGCTATCACGATTGTTTCTTTTAGAAACCTTCACTTCAAGTTCAAAAATAAAGCATTTCGGCTTCGGGCAACTTCGCCTACCAGACAATATTTGACCTGACGTTGGGAATGCCGTTTTTGACGGCGCTGAAGAAGTCATGACAGGTAAGTATTTTTTGCTAAGCATGGTAGGTCAGGATAGAGGAGTGTTCGCGTCTGCCACCATTTCAAATGACACTCGTGCCAGCGTTATAACTTTTCTTCCATATACTGCATTATTGAAATTATGCTGGTAACAAGTGACGTCGTAGAGCTTGACATTGCCTTAACATCAAATTGTTTCTAAATTGTTTTCTCTTCGTCAAAAGGATTTGGCGATACGGACTCATCAACACTATTTGAAGTGGTGTCCTTGACGGAATATTTTTTTCTAATTCAGTTTTTAATGAACATCTGGCATACTCTTAACAGATTTGTCTTTAAAAGCAAGTCTCCTAAGTTCTGGATCTAACAGGTCCGCTTTCGAAAGTACTTCATGTCTACACAGTTTATAATCGGTACTTAAATTCCATAATTAGCTTAAGCAGAAAGTTCTTTGCTACTTCCGTACTGTCAAATATCCACGCTACACTGTCGCCAGCTGCTAGCACCTTTGAAACAGACACTTGCGCTTGCGAGGACATCTCTTCTGTGGTCTGTCTAACTCTAGAAGGACCGTTCCGGTCAATTTGACCGGTGAGTGTTGTTTAACATTTAATAAATGGCATACGTTTTAATTTATGGGCTTTGTTTTTCACGACTTTTAATGTACCTTGGTGGTTTATAATTCTTGTAAAAGAAAAACGTCTCTCCCAAAAACTGAACAAATTATAGACATTTTTACCTTAAAAGAAAAAAAAACTAGTGAGATATTTTTTACATTTCATGTCTGTAAAGGCGTAAAAATGTTTTTCTTTTCGCCAGCTTAGCTCATTTTATTTTATTGTTGTTATCCCGTTCCCTCTTTCTATTTACATTTTACTCGGTCAATATGCTGCTCCGCTCTGAAAATACACTCCTGGAAATGGAAAAAAGAACACATTGACACCGGTGTGTCACACCCACCATACTTGCTACGGACACTGCGAGAGGGCTGTACAAGCAATGATCACACGCACGGCACAGCGGACACACCAGGAACCGCGGTGTTGGCCGTCGAATGGCGCTAGCTGCGCAGCATTTGTGCACCGCCGCCGTCAGTGTCAGCCAGTTTGCCGTGGCATACGGAGCTCCATCGCAGTCTTTAACACTGGTAGCATGCCGCGACAGCGTGGACGTGAACCGTATGTGCAGTTGACGGACTTTGAGCGAGGGCGTATAGTGGGCATGCGGGAGGCCGGGTGGACGTACCGCCGAATTGCTCAACACGTGGGGCGTGAGATCTCCACAGTACATCGATGTTGTCGCCAGTGGTCGGCGGAAGGTGCACGTGCCCGTCGACCTGGGACCAGACCGCAGCGACGCACGGATGCACGCCAAGATCGTAGGGTCCTACGCAGTGCCGTAGGGGACCGCACCGCCACTTCCCAGCAAATTAGGGACACTGTTGCTCCTGGGGTATCGGCGAGGACCATTCGCAACCGTCTCCATGAAGCTGGGCTACGGTCCCGCACACCGTTAGGCCGTCTTGCGCTCACGCCCCAACATCGTGCAGCCCGCCTCCAGTGGTGTCGCGATAGGCGTGAATGGAGGGACGAATGGAGACGTGTCGTCTTCAGTGATGAGAGTCGCTTCTGCCTTGGTGCCAATGATGGTCGTATGCGTGTTTGGCGCCGTGCAGGTGAGCGCCACAATCAGGACTGCATACGACCGAGGCACACAGGGTCAACACCCGGCATCATGGTGTGGGGAGCGATCTCCTACACTGGCCGTACACCATTGGTGATCGTCGAGGGGACACTGAATAGTGCACGGTACATCCAAACCGTCATCGAACCCATCGTTCTACCATTCCTAGACCGGAAAGGGAACTTGCTGTTCCAACAGGACTATGCACGTCCGCATGTATCCCGTGCCACCCACCGTGCTCTAGAAGGTGTAAGTCAACTACCCTGGCCAGCAAGATCTCCGGATCTGTCCCCCATTGAGCATGTTTGGGACTGGATGAAGCGTTGTCTCACGCGGTCTGGACGTCCAGCACGAACGCTGGTCCAACTGAGGCGCCAGGTGGAAATGGCATGGCAAGCCGTTCCACAGGACTACATCCAGCATCTCTACGGTCGTCTCCATGGGAGAATAGCAGCCTGCATTGCTGCGAAAGGTGGATATACACTGTATTAGTGCTGACATTGTGCATGCTCTGTTGCCTGTGTCTATGTGCCTGTGGTTCTGTCAGTGTGATCATGTGATGTATCTGACCCCAGGAATGTGTCAATAAAGTTTCCCCTTCCTGGGACAATGGATTCACGGTGTTCTTATTTCAATTTCCAGGAGTGTAGCTCTCTATGGCGCGCCAGTGTTTTCATTCGGATGAAAAATCTCTGAATTATGTGAACAGTTTACCAGCAGAAGACTAAATATTTTTGAAACTGATGAGTTGGATGATAAAGATTATAAAGATGGCACGGAATATCAGCCCCACGAAACAGAACAAGGCGAATCATCTGAGTCGGAATACGAATATTCAAAACCAAGTACTTACACGATCGACTCCAGTAGCACCACAAATCCCTACTCGCAGCCGAGAAAAAAAAGGAAAAAAAAAGAAAAAATCGCATCCATCTCGGCATCCTGAAGTTGGAATTACAGAGACTATAGCAGACGGAACACTGTGGACTCGAATTGCACCAGGGCCTCAACCTGGAAGATTATGGCGTCACAAGGTGTTTGTAGAAACTCCTGGCCCAACGTGTAACGCTTTTTTCTTTTTGGGGTCATCAGTCTTCTGACTTGTTTGATGCGGCCCGCCATGAACTCCTCTCCTGTGCTAACCTCTTCATCTCAGAGTAGCACTTGCAACCTACGTCCTCAATTATCTGCTGCATGTATTCCAATCTCTACCTTCCTCTACAGTTTTTCCCTATACAGCTCCCTCTAGTACCATGGAAGTCATTCCCTCAAGTCTTAGCAGAAGTACTATCATTGTGGTGTCACCGCCAGACACCACACTTGCTAGGTGGTAGCTTAAATCGGCCGCGGTCCATTTAGTACATGTCGGATCCGCGTGTCGCCACTGTGTGATCGCAGACCTAGCGCCACCACAAGGCAGGTCTCGATATACGATAGAGCACTCGCCCCAGTTGTACGGACGACATTGCTAGCGACAATACGGACAAAGCCTTCCTCTCATTTGCCGAGAGTTAGTTAGAATAGCCTTATGCTAAGTCCATGGCTACGACCTAGCAAGGCGCCAATTGTAACAGTGCATGTATCTTACGAGTCGCATTTGTATAGTCAAGAGAGATGTATCACAAGGAGTCATTAAAGTTAAGTATAAAGCAGCTACGTACTTTTCTTGCTACCATTCAATAGTTATCCTGTTCCAGAATTCACGCCCGTCTGCGTTAGAAAGCGTGCCTATCGGCCCCCTCAAAATAACACTGTGTCGGCACTTCTGTCGACACATCAATCATCATCTCCCTTCTCCTTATCAGTGTTTTCCACATATTCCTTTTCCTCGCCTATTCTGCGCAGAACCTCCTTATTCCTTACCTTATCAGTCCACCTAATTTTCAACATTCGTCTGCAGCACCACATCTCAAATGCTTCGATTGTCTTCTGTTCCGATTTTCCCACAGTCCACATTTCACTACCATACAATGCTGTACTCCAGACGTACATTCCCAGAAATTTCTTCCTCAAATTAAGGCCGGTATTTGATATTAGTAGACTTCTCTTGGCCAGAAATGCCTTTTTTGCCATAGCGAGTCTGCTTTTGATGTCCTCCTTGCTCCGTCCGTCATTGGTTATTTTACTGCGTAGGTAGCAGAATTCCTTAACTTCATTGACTTCGTGACCATCAATCCTGTTGTTAAGTTTCTCGCTGTTCTCATTTCTACTATGAGGGTTGACTGAAAAGTAATGCCTCAACCTACGTATGGTATGCGGCAGGTGCTGACTTATTCTGTAGCCTCTTCTCTGCATCTCCAGTTGGCGGGAAGCCTTAGGATTGAATGGTTGTGTTGTTACAGTGTAAATTATGGAACCCTGAGCAGACGATCGGTCAGTGCTATTTAAGCAACGTGCAGTCATTGAATCCTTGACAGCAGAAGGTGTCACCCCAAAGGAGATTCATCAGAGAATGAAAGCAGTTTATGGTGAGTGTATTGATGCGAGTACTGTCCATCGTTGGACGATTAAGTTTAAAGATGTTGAGACGAAAACATCCGACCCGCGTGACAAACTAAGAGTTGGACGTCCTGTCACAGCAACCCCCCGAGTTTCACAAGCAAAGTGTTGACAGATTGATTCAGGACATCATCGTGTCACTCAGAGAGAAATTGCAAGCACAATCATTTCACAAGAACGTGTGGGTCACGTTATTGCTTCGCTTGGTTATCGGAAGACCTGTGCACGATGGGTACCCCGGATGCTGACTCCTGAAATGTAAGCGCACAGACTTGAAATTTCCCAGGAACTCCTCTCGCGTTACGAGAATGAAAGTGACGCCATTCTCCATTCAATTGTGACAGGAGACGAAATTTGGGTTCTCCATTACGACCCGGAGACGAAACGCCAGGCTATGGAATATCGACACTAAGACTCGCCTCAGGAAAAGAAATTCAAGACGCAGCCCTCAGCTGGAAAAATCATGGCCACAGTGTCCTGGGACACAGATGATGTTATCCATGTTGGTTTCCTTGATCGTGGAACAACAATAAATTCAGAGCGTTACATCACAACGCTGCGAACTCTGAACTGACGGCTAACAAGTATCCGAAAGGAAAAGGGAAATGTTCTCCTGCAGCATGACAATGCCAAACTACACACTTCACGAGCCACCACAGCAGTATTTCATAGACTAAAACTCACCACCGTACGGCATCCTCCATGCAGTTCAGATTTAGCACCATCTGACTTCCATCTGTTCCCGATAAAGAAAGACAACCTGCGGGAACATCATTATGCGTCTGATGAAGACGTTGAGAGAACTGTGAGACTGTGGTTTCGGAAAGAGAGTGCCGACTTCTTCCGTGACGACTTCAGAAACTTTGTTGGTCGTTGGCAGAAATGTAACCAATTGGCTGGTGATAATGTGAAAAAGTGAATATTGGTAATTAAAGATCACATCTAAGTATTATTTCTGCCATTGATTTATTAAAATGCTCCCATCCACACCCAATTAAAGAAGGTGGAGGCATTACTTTTCATTCAACACTCGTACTTCTCATTACTTTCGTCTTTCTTCGATTTACTCTCAAACCATACTCCATACTGATTAGACTGTTCATTCCATTCAGCAGATATGTAATTCTCCTTCACTTCCACTCAGGGCAGCAATGTCATCAGCGACTCTTATCACTGATGTCCTTTCACCTTGAATTTTAATTCCACTCCTGAACCTTTCTTTTATTTCATCATTGCTTCCTCGATGTACAGATTGAACAGTAGGGGCGAAGCTACATCCTTGTCTTACACCCTTTTTAATACGAGCACTTCGTTCGTGGTTGTCCACTCTTATTATTCCCTCTTGACTATTGTACATATTGTTTATCACCCGTCTCTCCCTATAGCTTTCCTCTACTTTTTTCAGAATTTCTAACATCTTGCACCATTTTACATTGTCGAATACTTTTTCTAGGTCGATAAATCCTATGAAAGCGTTGATTTTTCTTTAGTCTTGCTTCCATTATTAACCGCAACTTCAGAATTGCCCCCTTCGTGCCTTTACCTAACCTAAACCCAAACTGATAGTCATCTAGCGCATCCTCAGTTTTCTTTTCCAATCTTCTGTACACTATCCTTGTAAGCAACTTGGACGCATGAGAAGTTTAGCTGATTGTGCGGTAATTCTCCCACTTGTCAGCTCTTGCCGTCTTCGGAGTTATATGGATGATGCTTGTCCGAAAGTCAGATGGTATCCCGCCAGACTCATACATTCTACACACCAAAGCGAATAGTCGTTTTGTTGCCACTTCCCACAATGATTTTGATTATAATACTAGACTCCCTATCTCTTCTAAATCGACTCCTGTTCCTTCTTCTATCACATCAGACAAATATTCCCCTCATAGAGGCTTTCAATATATTATTTCCACCTGTCCGCCCTCCCCTTTGCATTTAATAGTGAAATTCCCGTTGTCACCATTGCTTTTAATGGCACCGAAGGTTGTTTTGACTTTCCTGTATGCTGAGTCTGTCCTTCGACAATCATTTCTTTCTCGATGTCTTCACATTTTTCCTGCAGCCATTTCGTCTTAAAAAATGGTTCAAATGGCTCTGAGCACTATGGGACTTCACATCTGAGGCCATCAGTCCCCTAGAACGTAGAACTACTTAAACCTAACTAACTTTAGGACATCACACACATCCACGCCCAAGGCAGGATTCGAACCTGTGACCGTAGCGGTCATGCGGTTCCAAACTGAAGCGCTTAGAACCGCACGGCCACACCGGCCGGCCCATTTCGTCTTAGCTTTCCTGCATTTCCTATTTATTTCATTCCTCAGCGACATGTATTTCTGTATTCCTGAGTTTCCCGGAACATGTTTGTACTTCCTCCTTTCATCGATCAGTTGAAGAGTTCTTCTGTTACCCATGATTTCTTTGCAGCTACATTCTTTGTACCTTCGTTTTCCTTCCCAACTTCTTTGATGGCTCTTCTTAGAGATGTCCATTCTTCAACAGTACTGCCTACTGTGCTATTTCTTATTGCTGTATCTATAGCCTTGGAGAACTTCAACCGTATCTGGTCATTCCTTAGTATTTCCATATCTCACTTCTTTGCGTATTGATACTTTCTAATGTCTTAAACTTCAGTCTACTCTTCATCACTACTGTATTGTGATCTGAGTCTATATCTGCTCCTGGGTACGCCTTAAATCCAATATCTGATTTCGGAATCTCTGTGTGACTATGATGTAATCTAACTGACATCTTAACGTATCACCTGGCCTTTTCCAAGTATACCTCCTACTCTTGTTATTCTTGAACAGAATATTCACTATTACTAGCTGAAACTTGTTACAGAACTCAATTAGTCTTTCTCCTCTCTCATTCCTTGTCCCAAGCCCATATTCTGTTGTATCCTTTCCTTCTTCCCCTACATTCCAGTCCCCATGAGTATTAGTTATTCATCCCCCTTTACATACTGAACTGCCCTTCAATATCCTCATACACTTTCTCTATCTCTTCTCCTTCAGCTTGGTACATCGTCATGTATTTCTGAACTATCGTTGTCGATGTTGCTTTCGATTCCGAACTGTTCACAGTAAAACGCTCTCTGCTCTACCTTCCTATTCATAACGAATCCTACTCCTGTTATACTAGTTTCTGCTGCTGTTGATATTACTCTGTACTCATCTGACCAGAAATCCTTGTCTTCTTTCCGCTTCACTTCACTGGCGCCTACTACATCTTTACTGAGCCTTTGCATTTCCCTTTTCTGATTTTCTAGTTTCTCTACCACGTTCAAGCTTCTGACATTCCTCGCCCCGACTCGTAGAACTTTATCCTTTTGTTCATAATTTAATGTTTTTCTCGAGGTAATCTCCCTCTTGGCAATCCCCTCCCGGAGATCCGAATGTGGGCGGGGGGGGGGGGGGGGGGGGCTATTACGGAAACTTTTGTCAATGTAGAAATCATGATGATATTTCTTCAATTACAAGCCACATGTCTTGTGGATACACGTTACGTATCTTTAACGCAATGGTTTCCATTGCCTTCTGCATCCTCATGCCATTGTAACGCTAAGAAACTGATAGTCGCAGGCAGTTACTCGAGTGTGTGGTGAGAGTTGATTTACAATAATATTCTACAGAACACAAAAAACTTTACAGAAATCAGAGCCCGAGAACTTCTCCACGCCGACACTTGGGTACTTGACATTGACCAATTAGAAGATGCCATAGCTGCAATGTATGCACGTGTATTGAGGAAAGAATTTCCCCCTGAAACCTCTGTGGTTTCAAGCGTGGGGGCCGGCACGTTTTTCTTGCACTATGGGAAGAAATAAGTTGATAGAAGTTAAGTGATTTTTAAGATTTGAAGACAAGCGCACTCGTGCAGAAAGACTGCAACTTCGCAGTAGCTACCCCAGTCTGGAACTCATCTGTAGCTAACAGTATGCAGAACTGTAAACCGGGTGCATTTATAACCGTCGATGAGCAGCTTAATCCATGCTAAGCTCGGTACTGCTATATACAATACGTCAGTAATAAACGAGACAAATTTGGTGTGAAGTTCTGGCTAGCATCTGATGCCAGTAGAATACATGGTGAATGGATGTCCTTACTTTGGTAAACAAAGTGAAAGGCCCACTAACATACATGTTGCAGAGCATGTTGTTACACATCTCGTGCAGCCCTACACATCTAAAGGAAGTAATGTGACGTGTGACAATTTCTTCACAGACAAACATCTTGCAGACCAGCTGAAGCGGAAGAACACAACTATGGTGGATACACTGAAGAAAACCCATACAGCAGATCATCCATGAGCTAAGTCTACTGCCAGATCTTTGTACGATACTGTTTTATATATATCTGGTGACACAGCAATTACTGCCTATCAGGCGAAGGCCAAGAAAATTGTTCCATTGAGCGCAACGCGCGAGCCAGTTGCAGTGGACGAACAAATACAGAAGAAACTCGCTGAAACTGTGATCTTCTACAGTACCACTAAATTTGGACTTGATATTCTGGACTAGATGTCTCGTCTGCACGTTATCAAATTTAGCTGCCACAGATGGACTATGCACGTGTTTATCAACGTCCTAGACCTTGCCGGAATGAAAGCCAGGATCCTTTACAGAGAGGCAACAGGAGAAAAAGTTAGCTGGCGAGTGTTTCTTTTCAAATTAGCAGAACAACACTCCTCTGTGTATGTACAATCAAGGAAAGGACCTGTTCATCATTCACTGCGACCATTGAAATACATGAGGTACCAGTACAGAAGACCTGCCAAGTACGAGGATACAGAAGTTCGAATCAAACTAAAAATCTTTGTGTGCAGTGCAAGAAATTCGTATGGGATCCATGTGCTGGAAGTGCTAAGTATGTGAATCAAAGGGTTCTGGTAAAGATGGTGGTTTTGAAAAGATGTCATAGAGAGAAGAATGTTATCTTCTCGTTATTGATACACCAATTTGTATCCATTTTTCTTTATTTTTCGTGCTAAATTTGTGTTTATAGCCTGTTTGGGGCTCTGACTGAGTACAAATCATGCAGATAAAAATGTTACTGTATAATTATATGTTTATTTGCATTTGTAAATTTATTTGAATTGACTTTGTGTGTTCATTGTATTCTTTACTTCGATCTTTTTTATTTAATTAAATAAACTTCCTATAGAAGTTCCGTAGTGCATTACTGACCCAGAAAGACACCGTACTGATGTAACTTGAGAAGTATAACTAAAGACAAAGAAGAAAAACTTCTGTGGTGTCACCGCCAGACGTAGGATTTAAATCGGCCGCGGTTCGTTAGTATACGTCGGACCCGCGTGTCGCCACTATCTGTGATTGCAAACCGAGCGCCGCCACACGGCAGGTCTAGAGAGACTTCCTAGCACTCGCCCCAGTTGTACAGCCGACTTTGCTAGCGATGGTTCACTATCTACCTACGCTCTCATTTGCAGAGACGACAGTTTAGCATAGCCTTCAGCTACGTCGTTTGCTACGACCTAGCAAGGCACCATATTCAGTTACTATGAATCTATTTTGAACACATAATATTGTGAATCACGTACCGTCAAGAGCGACGTTCATCATTAATGGATTAAAATTAAGTATCAAACTAATTACGTCCGCTTTCTGAATTCTAATTCATTGTCATGTTCCAGACCTCACGTCAGTATAGTCCTTCCCTCCTCACGCCAGCCTGCGTGAGCTAAGCCGCTTGCATTTCGGCCTCCTCTAGTAATACGGTGTTGGCTCTTCTGCCAACACAACAACTTCACCTGTCAAAATGACCGGTAGCCGATAGTGCCGGTCCTCCTAGTGTTAAAAAGGCTTTAATATTTTAACAACTTCTGGTACAGTTTGCCGTTTAGTTCAGGGAGACTTTCCACAGGATTGTGGACATGTCGAAGCGACACTTCAGGAGATTCTTGTAGAACAGAAACCCTTTCCAGCAATGCGCTGTTCCACCCATGTGAGACGTCCATTTTCAGATTTTACGCTTTTTGTCCAGGCTTGAATTGTTCATAAATTGAAGTTAATTTTTTGTAGACGATAGACTGATATGGAACTGTTCTACGACTCTTTTTGTTCTTGTATAATATTTCCAGTGCTGTTAAGTCCCGAAAGCACTGTTAAATTACGTGTATGCGTGGCTGTATGCGTGACACAAGGCGGTTGTTCATTGTCTGCAAAGCGAACTGCTTTCATGTAACATTATCTGTAACACAGAAATTTTTTTTTTTTTGTCTCGTACTTCCGAATACGAAATAAATTACATAATTTTATTTTAATGTAGTCAGCTGTATACCGCTCGTTACGTCCAAAATATCCTAGTAATGCGGACTTTAGTTTCCAGTTTACGATATAGTGTACTGTGTGACTGTCTAGTAAGACGTCGTTAGCTAAGACGTCCAACCATTGGTATTGTTGGAAACGCAAGACCCACCACCAAATTCGTCTTTCTATTTATTATGCACTCTTACATACTGAGCTTCCAATAATGTTGTGCTCAGAACACACCTAGATGGTAATTTATAGTTGGGCTGCAACTACTCAATCGGCTTTGAAGCCAGCATCTTCAGTGACAGAAAACGGTTGCAAATGCTTAATTACCGTATTACAAACTAACTCATACTTTTTCTCGTGGAACAATTAAGAGCATTTTTTATAAATGTAAGAATGGTTGTTTGTTGTTGTTGATGCTGAGGTTCTAACGAAGGATCTTCAGATCTTGGTGCATTTCAGACGAAAATTTTCGGACTACTTGCGATCGTAAAATAGTTCCACAGTTTACTTCGTTTCTTGTCCATTGTAAACTGCACTGAAAGGAACAATACAGAACTGTTAAGCAATCGCCTTGATTGACACAAGGGTCACAGGTCAGGAAAAGGGTTAAGAATGCTAAGTACCGTTCTCACATACTATCCTGGTGGCTTGGTCCGAAAATCGCTCATGGGATGTCGGAACCAATCGGAATATTTCGTGACGACCCAGTATGACCGCACAGTTGTAGCATGTGATCGATCATAGTTGTAGCACTGTATTTGCGAACCGCAGGACTGTTGTGCAGTTTTTTGTGACGTTATTTTAATTGTTAACGTTGACACGAGTGAAAAAGTATCGCATTTAAAGATGACATCTTTTTTATACTTTTTGTACAACTTTTTTGTACTAGACGAGACCAAAAGAACCAATAACAACCATTGCACTAAAACATTTGCAGGTAAAAAATAAAAATAGCCGTGTATTTCCATTAAAGCCGGACCTGAGAATCGTAGAGGATTAATCTGCAAAACTCGGAACACCAAGTAAGATCTGTAAGATCTTATAATAAATAATAACTAACTAAATCATAGAGCTATGCACTCAAAATTCCTCCAGCAGGTGTATAGAAATTATTCGCCTCACAATAAATATTAAATCAGAATATTCCAATTCCAAAAATAATGTTTTAAATGAAACTAAATTTACACAACTATAAGGCTTGACCAATACAAACCAAATATCCTAAACAGCAGTTACTACACCGATGCGCGCGCATTCTTAAATTTTCCGAAAACGGCCGAGTAGAACCGAATGAGCCGAGCCGAATTCAAAGAACGGTAACACGTTCCATCCTGCATGCCTCGTCGAGTGGCAACGCCATTCATTTCGTATCCGTACTGTTCGTTTCGCCTTCGCCGTTGGCGCATTCCAATATACGCGGTCTCCTTATTAGTTTCCGTTACAGAGAGCGTATCGATAGATTCTAGCAACGAAACACATTCATGAATAACGAGTCGGTATTTATAGCCAGTCAAAGTATTCGTTACTCAGTACCGGATACATACGGTTTGCTACAGCTCTGAAACATATGTTGTATATATTTAAAGATAAATAACCCATGTCTGTCTTATCGTTCATTAGAGTACAGTGTAAAAATTTGAAGTAGCCTGGTCAAGAACTTATCGGGATTCTTGCAAACAATATTCCCATCCGTATGTTGTATATAAAATTATAAACCATACATGTTTCAATAATAATGTAGTCAGATTGATCCGAACATGTACTTTCTATCGTATAAATTTTGAAGTAAATGGGTCGGGATTTTTTGGAAATAAATCAATGCGTTTGTCTTTATACGTTACATCTATTTATATTTTATATACATTTCAAAATGTGTAGCCCATAAACTTGAGAAAGTATATTACAGAGTTAGCCGCCAAGATTTTGCCACCATACATTTAATATTCTTGTAGGCTGATATTTATATTAGATCATTTTCACTATGCAAAATCAGCTTAATCAGTTCATTGGCTGTTACTGGCTAGCACCACGTGCTAATAGTTCTTGTGATAAGGCATGTCGCGCAGTGAATTAGGGATTAGGACTGACACAAAGGGCCAAATGGCCTCGTATTCTTCTGAAGCCGCTGTCGGGTAAGGAGGGGCTGGGAAGCATCTTGTCGTATTCTGCAGGGACGGACGTTTGCACCGAGCTCACACAAGTCGTGGGACACTTCACGATATCGTGTCGGACCTCCCTTTGCGCGGCAACTAGACGAGCCATGGACTCAACAAGTCGTGGGATTCCCCTACAGAAATACTGAGCATTGTTGCCCCTGTAGCCGTCCATAACTGAAAAAGTTGTTGCAGTAGGATTTTGTGTACGAACTGAACTCTATTATGTCCCATAAATGTTCGATGGAATTCATGTCGGCGTATCTTTGTGGCCAAATCATCTGCTCGTATTGTCCAGAATGTTCCCCAAGCGAATTTACGAAAAACTATGGACCGTTGACATGGCGCATTGTCATCCATAAAAGTTCCAACGTTGTTTGGGAACATCCATGAACGGCTGCAGTGGTCTCCAAACAGTCGAACATAACCATTTCCCGTCAACGACCTGTTCATTTGTACCAGAGGACCCAGTCCGTCCCATGTGAGCACAGTCTACACAATTATGGAATCACCACCAGCTTGCACAGTGCCTTGTTGAGAGCTTGGGTCCATGCCTTCGTGGGGTCAGCGCTACACTCGAACTCTACCAACCAGCTCTTACCAACTGAGATCGAGACGGTTTTCCAGTCGTCTAGGGTCAAACCGATATGGTCACGAGCCCAGGAGACGCGCTGCAGGCGATGTCGTGCTGTTAGCAAAGGCATTCGTATTGGTCGTCTGCTGCCATAGACCATTAACGACAGATTGCGCCGCAGTGTCCTAACGGATACGTTCGTAGTACGTCCCTAATGAAATTGTGCGGTTATTGCGTGCAGTGTTGCTCCTCTGTTAGCACTGATGATTGTGCACAAACGCCGCTACTGTCGGTCGTTAAGAGAAGACTTTCTGCCACTGCGTTGTCCGTGGTGAAAGGTATCGGCTGAAATTTGGTACTCTCGGCTTACTCTTGACACCGTGGAATTCGGAATATTGAATTCCCTAACGATTTCCGAAATGCGATATCCTATCCGTCTAGCTCAAACTACCATTCTGCGTTCAAAGTCTATTAGTTCCCATCGTGCGGCCATAATCGCGCCTGGAACCTTTTCACAATAATATTCTGAGTACAAATGACAGCTCCGCCAACGCACTTCCTATTACACCTTTTGTGCGCGTTACTACCGCCATCGGTGTAAGTGCATATCGCTATTTCATAATTTTATCACATCAGGGTTTTCCCCTGAAAGAGAACAGTGCGTGTCAGTGGTGGTTTATAAAGTTAGAGAACGCAAATGACCCGTTGTGGGGACAGAGTGGGAGGTGCTATCTGCTGAGATGAAAAAAATTTCAGAATAGCGTACCTGGAGGAATTGCGTTGGGAGCGGAAAAATGCGAAAGGACATCCGTTTAGTTTGAAGGAATGCGTGGAGTCGCAAATGATGGTCGAGAGCTGACCTCGTTGGAATATTTTCATGGACACATCGGAGCCCACGTTCAGCCGAAGAAAGCAGAGACGCATTAACACTAGGACCGCCAAGTGGTCAATTTGACCACTTTTTATATTTTAACATGTTATTATTCGGTCAATTTCTAATCTATGCTGTTGTGAGTTAATGACTTTTCCTAAATGTTTATTAAGATCATATAAATAGTCCAACATTTATTTTATCTTCATTAGTTTTCTTTGAATGACCACTTATACTTAAAACCGCCGAGTAATCACTTTGACCACATTACATGTATATTTGAAAACAGATTAAAGATTGCTGTGCGTCACTCCCCGGATTTATTCTTAGCACTCGTCAACAATGTACTATATATGTTGGTTACTGAAGTTTATTCGCATTATTTGAATTTAAAAGCTCAACAATGCAATATGTCATTTATTGTTTGCTTTTGGGTTTCGCATAAATAAGACTGATTATTTGAGTACTGGTCTCAGAGCAGTAGACATGGCTCAGATGTCACAGCGATACAAACCACGGCCACGGCCACTTTCAGATGAAGAAATTGTGACACTTTTGTATGGATCGGATGCTGAAAATGATCCTGAAGTTGAGGACCTTGTGGAAGATTCTACAGATGAGGATTGCCAACCTGTCGCTAATGTGGAGAGTGACAGCTCCGAGACTGAAGATGAAGGTAATTTACATTCACTTATATTGTTATTATTATTATTGTTACTATATGAACAATGATCACTATTATAATAAAACTGACACTTCTACTGCTACTTCTGTTACTGCTATTTTATTGTGTGCTATGTTATCTTTATAATGAGTTGTAACTTTCTAATTGTCTCTTTCCTCACGCAGTTGCTGAACCAGGACAAAGCAGTAATGTAAACAATGCTACAGAAGGACCTACCCTGGGTAAAAAAAGAACTGCACCTCCTGTAAGTGGACCAATACAGAGTCGACGTAGGAGAACGAAGTGAGGGTTCACCCCCAGAACCTGGCTCAAAACTCCTGGGGAAGGACGGGATCACGGAGTGGACTGTAGCAGACTTCGGTGTTGCTACTCCAGGTAGGATAGGTCAACAGAATATACTGAAAGAAACACGGGGACCTACTCCACATGCAAAGCGGCACGTGTCAAATGATAATGTTTCGAGTGCCTGGCGCCCTTTAGTTGATCAATCAATGTTGAAACACATAAAGAAATGCACAGAAGCAGAGGCACAACGGCTTCTTGGAAATGATTTCTGCAGTTTGCATTTAGAAGAATTAGATGCATTTGTTGCTTTATTATATGTTCGTGGCGCACTAGGTGCCAGATGTATTGAAGTCGATGAGTTGTGGTCGAAAAAGTGGGGAACCGCATTTATCACTGACACAATGAGCAGAAACAGGTTTCGAGAAGTTTTGAAATATCTACGTTTTGATGAAAAAAATACACGGTCGGAACGTTTGAAAAGTGACAAATTTGCACTTATATCAGCTACTTGGAACCATTTTATAGAAAACAATCAGTTGAATTAAATACCTGGATCAAATGTCACTGTGGACAAACAACTTTTCCCCAGCAGAACCAGGTGTCCGTATTTGCAATATATGCCGAATAAGCCTGATAAATCCGGAATCAAATTCTGGCTTGTAGCGGATGTAGAATCAAAATATCTTTGTAATGGGTTCCCTTATGTAGGAAAGAACGAACAGAGGGCACCTGATGGGAAACTTCCAGAACAAGTAGTAATGAAGTTGCTAGCTTCATATCGCAATAAGGGGCGAAATGTGACTACTGATAATTTTTTCACTACGGTCACACTCGTGGAGAGACTGGAAAAAGAGAAAACTAATTTTGTCGGCACTATCAACAGTGCAAGAAAAGAAATTCCGAACACTATAAAAAAATGAAAACTCCTCTTTATACGTCTGTTCTCTTGAAAATTGAAGGTGGTACTCTGACTGTTTACCAAGGTAAAAAGAACAAAAATGCACACAGATGTTGAAATACAAAATAATTCGAAACACCTTCCCGAAACAGTGAGCTTCTACAATAGCACAAAATTTCCTGTAGATGTCTTGGTCCAGATGACGAGGAAATATTCTGTCCGCTCTGGTACTCGTCGATGGCCTGTACACGTATTTCACAATATCTTTGATTTAGCAGCCATCAACGCATGGATCAATTTGAAGCTAGTGACAGGGATCAAAATAAGTAGCAGGAATTTCGTCCTACATCCAGAAATCAGGAAAGGATGCCAAGGGATGGGAAAGAAAAGGAAGAAAGGGACGATGGTGATGATGAAAGAGAAGGAACGGAAATTCCTGCGAAAGTAAGAAAACTATGCCAAACGAGGAAATGCAGAAACAAGACAAATGAAGTGTGCAGTAAATGCAAGAGATATGTTTGTGGGCCGTGTAGATATAAAGTAATAAAGACAGTAGTTTGTAATGCTTATAAGTAGGATTGGGTACTATATATGGTCATATTTTATGAGTGGGCTTTCTCTTTACATATTCATGGGTACTTAGTTTCTCGAGTAAGATTAATTTCTATTAATTTTAAAACTACTGCAATACAATTAGTATGGTTGCAGATAAATATTGTGAACGATGTTCTTTAATATTAGTAATATTATGTTCCCATTGTTGTTGTAAAATACAATTATACTGATATTAAACGTAATTAAAGTGATACATTGTTATCAAGGTCATTAGTATTTACATTAAACAGCACAGCATGTACTTACAAAGAAAGTGGTCACTTTGACCACATCGGCGCTTCTATGTACACTCCTGGAAATTGAAATAAGAACACCGTGAATTCATTGTCCCAGGAAGGGGAAACTTTATTGACACATTCCTGGGGTCAGATACATCACATGATCACACTGACAGAACCACAGGCACATAGACACAGGCAACAGAGCATGCACAATGTCGGCACTATTACAGTGTATATCCACCTTTCGCAGCAATGCAGGCTGCTATTCTCCCATGGAGACGATCGTAGAGATGCTGGATGTAGTCCTGTGGAACGGCTTGCCATGCCATTTCCACCTGGCGCCTCAGTTGGACCAGCGTTCGTGCTGGACGTGCAGACCGCGTGAGACGACGCTTCATCCAGTCCCAAACATGCTCAATGGTGGACAGATCCGGAGATCTTGCTGGCCAGGGTAGTTGACTTACACCTTCTAGAGCACGTTGGGTGGCACGGGATACATGCGGACGTGCATTGTCCTGTTGGAACAGCAAGTTCCCTTGCCGGTCTAGGAATGGTAGAACGATGGGTTCGATGACGGTTTGGATGTACCGTGCACTATTCAGTGTCCCCTCGACGATCACCAGTGGTGTACGGCAAGTGTAGGAGATCGCTCCCCACACCATGATGCCGGGTGTTGGCCCTGTGTGCCTCGGTCGTATGCAGTCCTGATTGTGGCGCTCACCTGCACGGCGCCAAACACGCATACGACCATCATTGGCACCAAGGCAGAAGCGACTCTCATCGCTGAAGACGACACGTCTCCATTCGTCCCTCCATTCACGCCTGTCGCGACACCACTGGAGGCGGGCTGCACGATGTTGGGGCGTGAGCGCAAGACGGCCTAACGGTGTGCGGGACCGTAGCCCAGCTTCATGGAGACGGTTGCGAATGGTCCTCGGCGATACCCCAGGAGCAACAGAGTCCCTAATTTGCTGGGAAGTGGCGATGCGGTCCCCTACGGCACTGCGTAGGATCCTACGGTCTTGGCGTGCATCCGTGCGTCGCTGCGGTCCGGTCCCAGGTCGACGGGCACGTGCACCTTCCGCCGACCACTGGCGACAACATCGATGTACTGTGGAGACCTCACGCCCCACGTGTTGAGCAATTCGGCGGTACGTCCACCCGGCCTCCCGCATCCCCACTATACGCCCTCGCTCAAAGTACGTCAACTGCACATACGGTTCACGTCCACGCTGTCGCGGCATGCTACCAGTGTTAAAGACTGCGATTGAGCTCCGTATGCCACGGCAAACTGGCTGACACTGACGGCGGCGGCGCACAAATACTGCGCAGCTAGCGCCATTCGACGGCCAACACCGCGGTTCCTGGTGTGTCCGCTGTGCCGTACGTGTGATCATTGCTTGTACAGCCCTCTCGCAGTGTCCGGAGCAAGTATGGTGGGTCTGACACACCGGTGTCAATGTGTTCTTTTTTCCATTTCCAGGAGTGTATAATACTAGTTCCCGTGGTTCTAGTGTTAAGGAGAGGAAATTGAGTACTGCAGAAATTCTTCTCAAAGGAGAATGAGGTTCTGGTGACTTTCTGGCAGATACGTGACTCAGGTAGTGAGCGGTAATGTTTTTCTAACGGTCACTGGGATTCGTCGCCTGAAGCGCAAACGTAGACGCCGGGGATCCAGCTGGGAGCGGCGTACAGCGGGACATGGGAGACCTCCCCGCCGCGCCGGCAGTGATCGACGACGGGGGAAACTTGTGAGTCGTTTCTCTAGACAGAGCTGCTACTCTGTTTACTCGAGTGACAATCCTTTAGCTCTCTGTCGAGTCTGGCACATAATGAAGCGCTTTTTTGACGGGAGAATACGTGAGTCGAATATTTGTTTCTGGCTGGTGAGCAACCACAAATCTTAGCCCGTGTTCTATATTGTACTGAGGTAATTTCTGCCTTAGGAGTCTGCAGACGGCTTATTGCCTCCACTGGGTAGGCAGAGGATTGCAGTTACGCCACGTACTTTATCTGCAGGATGGCCGACGCCCCAACGAGCAGATCATCGGTGCAGCACAACAGCCGTCCGTACTACAGTAGCTGACACGCGCACAGCGGCTCGGCTGATAGGGAAACAGTCGCATTAAAGGTGTCGAGTTCCATTTGGTTGCCCGGCGAGCTTTTTCCTGAAAGTGCCAGTCGGGCTGTAGGTCTCCTGTTTCTCACCGCTAATCGGTATCACCCGACTTTGTGTCCATATAAAAACGGGGGGTGCGGTCAAACATATGTTCTGACAATCACGAAATTAGAATGCGATATTGTGCTTTTCATATTTGTATAATTTCTGCATTTTAAGTTTTTTTAACAATCAACGAGTTATAGTATTCCGGTGTAATTCATTACAGTAACATTCCGATAAGAGGGACTGGTGTGATATGATAAACTGAAGTGAAGTAAAACCACAACCTGGAAATCCTTAGGTATAGGTTGTCAATGGCTGGATCAGTCTATTAATTTGTGGATGTGATACTTCCGTTGCGGAGACAACATCGGGCAGCCACACACACACACACACACACACACACACACACACACACACACACACACACACACGCTAAATGCTATACACATCGAGGGTTTAGATGGGAATCGTATGAAAATTTTAAGTAAGTTGGTCAAGAACTTTTCGAGATTTTTGAAGACAAAATTAAGGAACATTCTAGTCTGTGTCGTCCATGTATGTCATTCGTTCTTGTCCGATCAGCTTGCTGACTGGTTCGATGCGTCACGCCCGATTTTACACGGTACATCTCCCTATAGCGTCCTGGAGGTTATTTCTCGGTGTGAAACTCCTCTTCTGTCATCCTATACCTTCTTCCCTTCGACATCCTTCTATGGCACAACACCTCAAATGCTTTCATTCTATCCCTTTCCAGTTTTCCACGACTCGTTACCATACTATGCTGTGCTTCAAACACACATTCCCAGAAATTTCTTTCCGGATTCAGGGCTATGTTTGATAATAGTGGACTTCTTTGGACCAGGAACGTCCTCTTTGCCTGTGCTACTCTGCTTTTTTTGACCTCCTAGCTTCGTCCGTCGTGTTTTATTTTCTTTCCAAGGCAGCGGAATTGACTAATTTCGTATATTTAAATTAAGCATTCATTTAATAGAATGTCCCTCGTGATATTGTGACCGCGAAGTAGAACGCAAATGTCACCTGGAGATGCTCACATTTCAGGCTCGTCCCTCCCCCACCTCCACCACCTTCCTTTGGAGTAATAAATAGGTGTGTCGTACCCAAACTTCACTACTACTCAGACAGTATACAGGGTGTCCTAGGAGGAATGGTCAGTATTGAGGAATGGGACAGGAATCATTATTCGGAGCAAAACAGGCTAGTAAACATAGGTTTTAAAGTGCATATTTTAAAAGCTATGAGCACTTCTTCGTCCTAATACTGTGAAACAAATCTCTTCTACTTCAGGAACTTTGCTTTCCAATAAACACATAAAGTGAATATCGTAAGAGCCACGGCCACTAGTTCAGTAGGAGCGACGTGTTTCACAATACCATAGTTCTTAGGGCATGCATTTGAGAGCCAATGTTTATTGGACATGTTTGCCGCGAATATATATATATATATATATATATATATATATATATATATATATATATATATGAAGGGCTTATTTCAATAGTGGTGCAAGTCCATTACCTCCACTTTTCTGTCTATAATGCGTCTGACATTAATGGTCCAAACAAACAGAAACAAAGGTTCATCTCTGGCAAGACGCGATATGCTTGAATACTTCTGGTATCTCATCTGCAGATTTTTCTGCGCTCATTTAACTTTAGGACTCTTGTATCTCGGAATGAACAAAAGTGGACTTGTACCACTATTGAAATAAGCCCTTCATATATACTCACACAAACACACAAAGCCCTAGGTCACGCTTCGTCAGAAAACATGTGTATATGTGCTTACACTGGTGGACCGCATGCGGCATTTCTCGCATTGGGTTGGCGGCAGATTTCCAACGCTCACACCGACCACAACATCGCTGTAGCGACCGATAGGCACAGAGATGGCTGACACGTCGACGTACATTCTATAAAATCCTTCGAAGTTTATCGCTATGTACCGTATGGTAAAAAGTATCGTAATACTTATTAATAGTGTGTGCCTACCATTCGATCTTAGGACGGCTTGGTCTCTAGCCGAAATCAGGAATGGTAGGGATATTGGACGCTGGTGTCTGGAATGAAGTCAATGTTATCACTGTTCCGCAAGGTATTACATTAAATTCAGGTCGTGACTGCGGTCAGGTCGGTGGATATCAGAAATGTAATAGGTGACAGACCCTCACCTTAAAGTCTCTGCTTTATGATGAACGGCATTGTCATGCTGATGGAAACTGTCATCTCTCCGAACGTTTCCTCCACTGCATGCAGTACACACTGCTGTATAATGTGTACATTACCTTTCGCACGTAGCGTTTTCGTCAGTGAGGTAGGGAGGCCACACGCTAACCACGATAAAACAATCCCATACCGTAACTCCACCTCCTCTATACCTCAACACTGACATGACACATGACGGCAGGTAACGTTCTTCAGCAGTCACCAAACACAAACCCTTCCACTGGATTGACTTAGGGTAGCGCGCGATTTATCAGTCCACATCACTCGTTTACAGTCATCCACTGTGGACCCGTTCTGTACGCCACCTAAAGCGTCGCCCAGCTTTAACGACAGAAATCTGTTATACACCCAGTAACTGTGCTAGCTGGACTGCTTGAAGCACTTTGGAAATTACGACTGATTCCGTCCGCTGATTTATTGCGATTTTTATGACAACCATCCACAATGCTCGACGGTCCCTATCCGTCAACACATGAGGTCTACGCATCCTTTGCATATCTGTGGTTGTTCCTTTGCGTTTCCGTTTCACAATGGTATCACCTACAGGCAACTTTGGCAGCTTTAGAAGAGCTGAAAGGTCCATGGTGGATTTGCTGCTCAGGTGAGTATTCCATATTCCTCTTCTAATTAACCTATTTGCTATTTCTACCTCTCTGCCGACATAACCACATTCCCTACCCACTTTTATACTTTTATTTCCGCTTTCCGTGACATCTGATTGTCAATCCCGCGTTACATAGAGGTGTCCACACACTTTTGATCGAGTAGTGAATTTTCTTGCAACATTTATATGGAAAGACTGACTGGACTGAAGGAACTCTCACACACTGGAAAGAAAGTAGCAGACAGATGCGGGAAAACAATGATCAGGCTGTTGGAATTAGATAATGTGAAAACTCATCCCCTGTTTTAGTGCGTCGATGGTTCAGTCACTAAACGTCACTCATATTTCCAAAATTTTCCTTTCCTGATGTATCTATTTTACTTATTAAAAGCCATTCAAAAGCCAAGACCGTAAAAAACTTTTCTGAATCACGACAACAGGTTTGAACAGTGTTAGCTGTCATCTTCACGTTTTAAACATTTTTTTTGAAAAAAGCATGTTCACTTTACGCTGACCTCATGCACAAGATATCAAGTGAATAAAACTCAGCTCATTAAAAACGTTTGTCATCGCTAAAATGTTTAATAACACACAGCATTTTGTCCAGAAGGCCATGTCCATATACATATTGTTCACATATGTATATGGGCATGGCCGTTTGGACAAGATGCTGTGTGATTTTAAATATTTTAGCAATGACAAAAGTTTATAACGTGTTGACTTTTATTCACTAGACAACTTGTGCATAAGGTTAGCGTAAAATGATGATGTTTTACAACAAAAACTGTTTAAGACGTTAAGATGACAGCTAAGACTGTTGAAACTGGTTGTCTTGAATAAAAAATATTTTATACGATCTTGGCTTTTGAATGCTTTTTAACGATTAAAACAGATCACCCCTCAATATTACCATAATGAGAAAGTTCTATCTGATTTACGTTTCCTGTCACTAGTTCTTCAATATACTTTCAAAGAAAGTTAATATCAAAATATGAAGGCGCATTTTACTTTGAAAGGTATAGTTTCGTGTGTCGCAGCGATTTCGTGATGGTTTAATATGTCAAATTCATTATCCTCTTTTCCATTTCATATGCCAACTGCGCACCGAAGGAAAAATCTGTTTGCTATAAAGTATTACTCTGTTTCTTTTACTCATAAGGTTGGTACAAATTGTATGGGTCTCATATTGAGGAATATTTCACAATACTTGGTTGAACGAAAGTTTCGTAAGTGAGCATCATTTTAGGTCAGCTCCATTTCATTATCCCAAGCACAAATTTGTCTTGTAACCCTTCTCCTAGAGCCTTGACATATGTGATTATACCTCTTTAATGCGCCCCAAACAAATACTGTAAGTACTCATTGGGTGTGTGATTCTAGTGAAAAACATCGACCGTATGATGAAAAGACTTCGAGTCTCTTCACCGACTTGCGCACAATGTATTACAGAATCGTCTGCTGGTAGTTGCGCTAAGTTCTGATGTCCTCGAAACATATTTCCACGTATATTCTCTCTCTGTGTATACGTGCCGTGATTAAATTAATAGTTTTGCATACTGCACCACGCCTATATACCATAACCTACAGCCTTTTCCACCCCCTAATGCGGCGTTTGGAGAGTATGTTTGCAGCGCGCGGGGCTCCATACACTCAGATACTCTGTATAGTGGAGACGGTCAAATTTAAAAGGCCAGAAATATTCACACAGCGTTTTTTCAAGAGGAAAGCACACAAATGTGCTTTAAAATCTATCTACCTCAACAACGACTTATTTCTACTGCCACAGTGAACATCAGATTGCATATTCTACAACATAATTGTTTTTATATTCATATTCTAGTGCAGGGTTGGCTCGGGTGACTGGAAGCACACGGGAGTTATGTAGGAATTATACGAAGGAGCATCAGGTAGTAATATTGGATGCAGCAGGGAACAGTCTTGATAGGGACGGAGAGTATGATGTGGGTGGTGATCTGGTAAAGATAGCTACTCAAACTGGTGTCACTAACGCGCATTTTGTGCAACTGTTTCAGCATCATGATCGACCTCATCTTAATGCGGCTGTCAGGTGCGTTAACATTGGGCTGGGGAAGGCTCTGATAGCAGAAGGCATGGGTCAGATTTAATTGTTGCCTGTTGGGTCTATCAGCAGCGGCTTTCACGAGGCATGGCCTGCACGTCAATAAGTATGGGAAGGGGAGGTTGGTAAATCTTACACGTGACGGTGTAGTGGGTGATGTTGGGATCACTCTTGGAAAAATTCCTGTAGTAATTGGTGTAAGAATTGCACCTTTTTTAAACTGAAGTCAGCTGATAGGTATACCTGCTTAAAGAAACTCCCTCTAACTGTTGGCTCAGTTTATGAGGACGTCATGTTTCCACGTAGAAGGGGAATTAGCATATTTCATCAAAATATGAGGTAATAGAGATAAAGTTAGTGAACTGCTTATTACAGATGTTGACTCAGAAATTATTGGTATGTCAGAGCACCACTTAAACAATTTGACAATTCAGAGGCTTCCTCTATCAGGATACAGGTAAGTTGGCTGTTTTTCTAGGAGTTTGGAGTGGGGAGTGGCCGAAACTAAACTTATGTTTGTTGTTATTTATAGGTCCTCTAATTCTAAGTTCAGAGCATTTCTGCTCAAGCTAGGAGAGGGTTCTTGATTCACTTTGTAGGAAGTTCCAGAAATTAGTTACATGTGGTGACTTCATTATAAATTTTGTATATGATGGTTCAAGAAAAATGAGGTTGGTAGATCTCCTAAATTCATATGATCCGAGCAGACTACGTTTTTCCAACTAGGGTGCAGGGGAACAGTAGCACAGGCATAGACAATATTTTTATTCATTCTTCATTACTGGATGGGCATTATGTTAGTAAACAGGTGAATCGCCTTTCAGACCATGATTCACAAATTTTAACACTAAAAGGCTTTTGTACTCAAACAAATGTCACATATAATTACATACTATGTAGGAAAGTTAATCTAACAGCAATAGAGCGATTTTTAAACCTTGTCAAGGAACAAGAATGGCAGGATGTTTATAGCGCTGATAACATAGGTGATAAATATAAAGCTTTCCTTAACACATTTCTCATGCTCTTTCAGAGTTGCTTTCCATTAGAACGTTCTAAACGGGGTACTAGCAGTAACAGGCAGCATGGGTGGCTGACTAGTGGGATAAAGATATCATGTAGAACAACGCGAGAATTGTATCAAAATGTTAGAAGTAGTCACAATCAAGTTACAGTAGCCCATTACTGTCAGTATTGCGAGGTGCTTAAAATGTTATTAGGAATGCAAAGAGTATGTTGTATGCAAATAAAATAGCCAATTGATAGGTTAAAATTAAAAACATATGGTCAGTTGTGAAGGAAGTGTCCGGGCAGCACCACAAAGTCGACGGTATAAAGTCCGTTCGTAGTAAAAATATTTCTCTTACTGATAAATCAGATATATGTACAGTATTTAACAATCATTTTCTGAGCATTGCTTGTGAATAGAATAAAAAATTTACTTCCTACAGGGTATCATAGAACTTTCTTGGAAAATGCTTTCCCGAGACTGATGTCTAAAATACTCCTCTGTAATACAGACAAGGGGGAGATTGGGTCAATAATTAAATCACTGAAGACTAAGGACTCTCATGGTTATGATGGAGTGGATAGCAAAACATTAAAGTACTGTGCTGCATTTGTTTGCATTTTATTTAGCCATATTTGTAATTTTTCCTTTAGAATGGTCAGTTTCCTGAGTGATTTAAGTACTCAGTAGTAAAGCCGCATTATAAAAAGGGGGAAGGGGATAATGTAGATAATTTTAGACCTATTGCTATGACATCAGTATTTTCAAATTTATTGAAAAGGCTGTGTATGTTAGGGTACTTGATCATTTTATATCAAACGATAGCTATCAAATGTACAGTTCGACTTAAAAGTCGTTTAATAACTGAAAATGCTATATTCTCTTTTCTCTGTGAGATACTGGATGGGTTAAACAAAAGGTTTCGAACGTTAGCGATATTTTTTATTTATTTATGTAAGGCGTTTGATTGTGTTGATCACAATATATTGCTTCAGAAGTTGTATCATTACAGAATACGGGGAGTAGCTCACAACTGGTTCACCTCTTACTTAACAACAGACAGCAAAAGGTCATTATTCACAATGATGAGAATGGCTGAGATGTGGGGCCTGAGTGGAGACGATCAAATACGGGGTGCCCCATTGATCAGTGTTGGGGCCACTACTGTTCCACTAATGCTAAATCACAGTAAGTCTCATATTTTACAGTTCCTGACACACAATTCAACAAAACCGGGTGTTTTAATTTCACAGAATGGGCATATGATTAGTGAAACTGCACAGTTCAAATTTCTAGGTGTTCAGATAGATAGTAAACTGTCATGGACAGCCCATATTTACGATCTTGTTCACAGGCTTAATGTTGCTATTATTCCTATTCGAACGGTATCTGAAGTGAGTGATCGTACGACACGAAAACGGTCGAATGTGCTTACTTACATTCTCTTATGTCGTATGGTATTATATTTTGGAGTAAATCCTCCCATTCTAAAAGAATATTTTTGGCTTAGGAACTGGCGGTTCGGGTGTAAGTTCACAAACCTCGGTGTCGATCCGTGTTCACGAGGCTGGCTATTTTGACATTGGCCTTTCAATATATATATTCCTAACTGTCATTTCTTGGTAACAATATTAGCTTATGCCCAAGAATAAGCAGCTTTCACTCAGTTAATACTCGGCAGAAACCTGCATTTGGATCGGAGTGCAGTATACTGCTGCATCCATTTTCAATATGCTACCACTCGAATTCAAAAATCTTAGCAGTAATCCACACACTTTCAAATTGAAACTGAAGTGTTTCCTCATGGGTCACTCCTTCTGTTCTGTCGAGGAGTTTCTTGAAAAATTAAGCTCATTCTTGTTGTATTGTTGATTGCGTTTACTTAAACTTACGGATTGACCTTTTTCGGATTTATAAACATTTAATTTTTTACTGTTATTACTTTTATGTTGTAATATCATGTCGTAACACGTTTCATGACCTTGGAGATTTCCTCCTCAGTTTGGTCCTACGGAACTTGATATGTAAAAAAAAAAATAAAAATAAAAATAGTGTCAGCTTCCTCATTCTGACTTTTGGTAATATACACACACCAAATAAATTTTTGCACACCCCAGTTCCCAGAACTCGTGAACGTTGACTGTGGATATTGTATCACAGACACAGTCCCTATGACTCTTCAGAGATGTCACTAAACCTGGCCAAAGATGTAAACAACCATGCATGAGCAGCGCCTATCAGACGGAGGGGGTCCGACAGCCGATCAGTTCCAGTCATTTTACCAGGAAGCAGGTACATGGCTCATGTCGTTTGTAGTTCAACCATGCCTAGACGCTCAATACCGCGGTTCGATTGCGTTCACATTGTTTCTTTGTGCCAAGAAGGGCTCTCTACAAAGGAAGTGTCCAGGCTTCTCGGATTGAACTAAAGCGATGTTGTTCAGACATGAAGGAGGCACCGAGAGGCAGGAACTGTCGGTGACATGCCTCGCGCAGGCCGCCCAAGGGCTACTACCGCTACCTACGGATTATGGCTCGGAGAAACCCTGACAGCAACACCGCCAAGGTGAACAATGGTTTTCGTGCAGCCACAGGGCGTCGCGTTACTACTCAAACTGTGCGTAATAGGTTGCATGATGCGCAACGTCACTCCCGACGTCCATGGCGAGGTCCACCTTTGCAACCACGACACCATGCAGCGCGGTACAGATGGGACCAACAAAATGCCGAATGGACCGCTCAGGATTGGCACCACGTTTTGTTCACTGATGGGTGTCGCATCTGCCTTCAATCAGACAATCATTGGAGACATGTTTGGAGGCAACCCGGTCAGGCTGAATGCCTTAGACAAACTGTCCAGCGAGTGCAGCAAGGTGGAGGTTCCCTGCTGGTTTGGAGTGACATTATGTGGGGCTGACTTACGCCGATGGTGGTCATGGAAGGCGCTGTAACGGCTGTACGAATACGTGAATGCCATTATCCGACCGATAGTGCAACCATATGTGCAGCATATTGGTGAGGCATTCGTCTTCATGGATGACAATTCACGACCCCCTCGTGCACATCTTGTGAATGACTTCCTTCAGGATAACGACATCCCTCGAATAGAGTGGTCAGCATGTTCACCAGGCATGAACACTATCGAACATGCCTAGGATAGATTGAAAAGGGCTATTTATGGACGACGTGACCCACTAACCGCTCTGAGGGATCTACGCCGAATCGACGTTGGGAGGCGGGACAATCTGGACCAACAGTGCCTTGATGAACTTGTGGATAGTATACCACGACGAATACAAGCATCCATCAATGCAAGAGGACGTGGAACTGGTTATTAGAGGTACCGGTGTGTACAGCAGTCTGGACCACAACCTCTGAAGGTCTCGCTGTATAGTGGTACAACATGCAATGTGTGGTTTTCATGAGCAATGAAAGTGGCCGAAATTATGTTTATGTAGATCTCTATTCCAATTTTCTGTGCAGGTTCCGTAACTCTAGGAACCGAAGTGACGCAAAATTTATTTTGATTTGTGTATTTCATAACTCTTTTTGTAAGGGTTTATCTTCTTGGAAAAACACAGAGTATTAGAAGAATATTTGCTGTGTGCACAATTGCAAATGTGATATGGAGTATCCTTAGTAATATTTTGGTTTATGACAATAGTCTGCTTCCTCAGGGACAATCAACACAGGGCGAACACAAAGTCTCTATACATTTCTGTGACTCTACCAGCATCTTCCACAGACTGAAACAATTGAACATCCGCTAGAGGTAGATGATGAGCTGCGGCTTTAACACATTGTTTCAGTTATGCTATGCTGTTAGTTCTCACCTGGGACACTTAAGCCTTCATAAACTCCTACGCAAAGGACTCTGAGTCGGGTCTCGAGGTCGAGGGCTCCAAACTCTATGAGAGCCACATCCTTCTGCCGGGAGAATCTGTGCACCTAAGGCAACACGCCAAGGCGCACAATCTTGTTGGAAACGAGCTGAGTCCTCAATCTCATCTTGTACGGATTGTTGCTCCAGAAAAGTTTTCAACGTCCAAGTCATGTGTTTCAAATAATTGTTCTTTCTACACGCGTAACGGAGCGTGTGATTGTTTAATTGTTCAATTGCTGCAGTTGTGTCTATTCACGTACCCACAAGCATCATATATTGCACCATAACTTAACACATGTTCCATGAGTATCTGATTTTCCACAGTCTGTAAGAGGTAACACATCTTCAAGCTTATGCAGAGTCAGGATGTGATGCGCACATTTCTTTTTCTTAATATAGCAACATTGTTGGAGATTTGCAGGATACTATTGTACGTTTCGTAGCATTCTTCTCCACTTCTTGTTTTATGATTCTCGTACTCAATGTAGGAGTAATAATCGTTGAAGTTGGCGTAAATATTCTTTATTACGTAAGTCAGTGTGTGTCCAATAATCCACGTGGCCGCACTGTTTTTAGTGCACAGATATCGCAGCTTGTCTGGACAAACAAGTTCCTTCAGGTTGATATAATCCGGATTTTCTCGGTTATTGCTGTCAGTTTGTGAGGCAGATATGCAAATAATGCGGCGGCGCCTCCACATGCCGACCTGCAAGTGAGGGGATGCACCTGCAGAAAACTCACGTGTACTGGTGTGAGGCGGAGACGAATTCTGTTCTTTTGCTGGTTTGCGGTGATTTTTTTTCGCAATGGAATACTATTGTGATCTTGCGAATGATGGTAGATTTCGATTGTGGACGATTCCCCAGATATTAATGCTCTCATCTTCGTGATGGTATCCTTTAATCGATTCGGTCAAGAATTCGTGCAGCTTAGAGTTGGTTAGTGGTTTCAGAGAGTTGCTGACCTTGTGTAGGAGCCTGAACTCAAGGTACTACAGCTTTATGTGGAGGTAAGCTGGATGTTTACAGGGGGGCGCCATTATTTATGATCTCTATGTAGCTTTTAGGCTTACGATCCACCTCGAATTCTGTATGGTAATAGTGTTTTAGCCTACGGCTAAAAAGGAATCTTGCATCACCGGCACATGTTCATAAGATTGAGATCCCCCTTTGCTATAGAGAGTCTTTGAATTTAACTTTATTTTGAATACGTTGCCTCTCATTAGAAACCACCATGGGGCTCTTTGGATATTTTCGGGGAAGTGATCCGAAGTTGGGAGAATGTGTGCGAGGTAGCGTAACTTCGACTTTTATTAAATATTCAGATCCTTAGCAGACCGTATTGCTAGTGCTGCAGTCTGTTTATTTAGCGTGTGAACATTCTGTCTGTCCTCAGCTCGTGGTCGTGCGGTAGCGTTCTCGCTTCCCGCGCCCGGGTTCCCGGATTCGATTCCCGGCGGGGTCAGCGATTTTCTCTGCCTCGTGATGACTGGATGTTGTGTGATGTCCTTAGGTTAGTTAGGTTTACGTTCTAGCGGACTGATGACCATAGATGTTAAGTCCCATAGTGCTCAGAGCCATTTTTTTGAACATTCTGTCTGGAGCAGCCTCACTGTACGCGTCAAGGGATTTGTCGTGCCCGCAGCTACCATCGCAAGTCTCATCTCTGGTAGCATTACAACCGTCGGTTGTTCCTGATGAAGATGATGAAGCTAAGCTCTATGTTCTAATCTGATCCGAGAATATTTCACTGTTTATGTGTGTTTTGTTTACCTTTCGACACCGAGCGGAGTATGCCAGTAACTGTTTTAAAAAGGTATCCCACGCATAGTATGAAATAATGCACCGTATATACTCGATGTTCCCTCTGCCCAGAGAGAAAGTTTTAATTTTCTGCAACTGGACAAATAAGTTTCACATCTGACAACTGATCTGGCAACGCCTCATTTAGCATTTATTGCGAGCTCAGTCATCTTGACGGCACTAGCAGCATCGTTTCCCGTGGAGTAAGAGAAAAACGATGAAGTTTCACTCATAGATTACGTTCTGCCTTCGCCTTGAGAGGAAATGGAACTTATGAATTCAAAATATTTTAACGAGTAAAACTTTTTTCTTCCTCGTAATAATTTTACGAAATTTTTTAATGGAGCAATTGTAAAACGAAAGACGAAGAAGCGAGGTCCACGGCGCTTAGTCAGAAGCTGAAGAAGTAGCAGCAAAGCAGACTGTAAGTTTTCCCCTGCTGTGCGGGGGTCAGTTCCCGACTGAAAGTGGAACAGCAGCTGCTGCGGAGAGAGTAATTTTCTCGCAGCAAAATTAGTGCGGGTGGAATTGCGTCGGTTCCCAGTGCAGTAACCACTACAGCAAGACAAAAGAAAGATCCTCGTGGACAATAGACGCAGGTGGGGGCGGGTACACCGGTGTTTACGGTGCGTCGCCGTTGGGTGCTGAGTGCGAGCGTGGTAGGCGGCGGTGAGGGCCCTCTTGTCGCGGACGAGTACCATGTCTGCCAGTTTATGGCGGTACTCTTTACCTATGCACCAGGTCTTCTAGCAAGATAGAGATTACGCTCCGTGTGGCATTGAAAGCGTCGTACTAAGTCTTATTTACAGCTTAATGAAGAATCAGTCAGTACACAGATACATGAAAGTTAATCAGGGAAATCTAGGAGAACCGCAGGGCTCAAATCACGATCGCAGCGCTGGCAGAACACAGGCTGTAACCGAGCGACACACTGGGAAAAACGTGTGCAACAACAACAAAATCCATCGTAGAAAACTGGCATAACGCGTCTAAGTTACAAATACAACAATATCGAACTGCACAAATTGCAAAGATACAGACGTGGCAAAAACAGTAATTCTGGTTAACTTGCACTTACACACAGAAATTATAATAAATACAGGGGAAGAGAAGACAGGACAGTTAAACATCAACACTGGAGTGAGGCAAGGGTGCACACTTTCACCTACTATATTCGATATGTTATTAGACGACGTTGTTACACAGTGGAAATGGGAGGTTGAATAGGGTTTAAGATTAACGCGACGATGCACTAACGTAAATACCCTGATGTTCGCCAGTAACCAAGTAGTCGTCCAGAAGACAGAAATTATCTGCAGTTCGCAAGTCATTGTCTAAATCAAGTATGTGAGAACAACCTTTTAAAAATTGCAGTAAAATATACAAAAACTAAAACAATTGCCTTCAAAGGGAAATTCCCAGTTCGCTCCAAAGCAGTACTAGCTGAACAGCCAACTGAACAAGTCTCACAATTTGAACTTTTAGACTGAGATAGATACGGATATGAGGATGATGTCACTAACACATGAAACAGTGAGAAATTTGTTTTCTCACCCTCTCTAGTTATGTTTCCATAATTACAACACAAATTGAACTTAACAGATTGAAGGACGTAAGTTTATTTGAGTACATCTTTCATCTTACTATAGCCTATCAACTAGATACGGTATTTTATTATTTTTGTACGCCGTCTCTATCATTTTCTACTGAGACGAATGCCTACAAAAAGTAAATCTTGGGGCATGTGTTTTATTTTACACCCTTTATAATCGGCAGCCGCAGTTCAGTTCTGCCTTGCATGAAATCCATTCTGTTTGACTGACTATGGACTAAGGGTAGTTTTCTGCTAAGGACACAGCACAGGAATGCACAGGACAATAACATGGCGGGAAGGAGGGAGGGGTCAGGGGCGTGGGTGGGTTCGGGAATCGAAGAACAAGGAAGAGGATGGTGGTAGTCCTCTTTGTCTTGGCGTTTGTAACTTGAGGAACATAGGGGAGCGATCTTTCCACCGAATTCGTAGGAGTGTGTTTCTATTGATTACCGGCAGTTCGCGCTAGAAGTTTCAAGATCTTTCGAGAAAGTCTGTCCGTTAAAACTACATTGCTCGCTCTCTGGACGCGCGTTATCTCTCAATCAAAGCTAGCTAACAGTCCTTTAATACATTGCTGTCCGAATTGCTGAAGTTCTTGCGACAAGTGTCGTAAGTTAAATTCTCCACACCTCCCTGTTTCATACTGAACAGTGTGTTTGCTCTCTTGTTTCAGTGACTGTAATTAGCACCCACTTTTTCCTTTCAGTTTGCTCTTGTCCCGTGCCAATTGGTTATCGAAGTTTTAAATTTATCAACACAACGAATTTCTGTGAATGAGTAAAGAACACCTTCGCTCTTGTTCTTGGCCCTCAGTAACGCTTATCTCTGTTGCACCAAGTCGGATCATGCTCAAGTTTATAAAGGCAGCCCCAGTGCTGTTCACTTCATCTGTTGAGTTAATGTCCAGTCCGTATTTCGTAAGGGACAGCAGCATTTAACAACATTATTTGTTACACAGTTAAATGTCCTCCATATTAAAAGCAGCTGAAAAGGTTGAAATTCAGTCTTTCGCTTCAAGCCTCCCTCATCATTTTCAGATGCACCATGCAATGACATATAGGCTAAACATTGGGTTCGTGCTGCTTGTTTCCGTTGCCTCAGGGTAAACAAATTAGTTGAAATTGTTCCATCTTTAATTAACCATAATGTGGCCATTGCACGTATGTGGTACGGCACCTTCATCAGTGGATTAGTAATTAAATGTTTTCAAGTCCCATTTTTGCTCATTTTTGACCAGAGACACAGTTTAAGATCGTTAGTTTACCAACAGATTACTCCATGCTGCTACACACAAAAACGCAGTCGCCCCATGTACGGTAATTATAAAAACATGCAACAACTGAAGCATTGGAAATAATAAGTCTGAAGTTCCACAGTTACACAGTTGGATCGTTACTGGAAAGAAAAGCATAAATTGGCAAAGGAATGCACAGCAAAAATTTCTCTTTCTATCAGATATAAGAAACAAAGTGCTCAGATATTGAAAAGGAAGTTGAAATTATCAGAACTACAATACCTCAACTAGACGAATTTTTACATTCGATAAAGCAGTCAAATTTCGTAATTCAAGTGCAGCAATATCAATAGCCATCAACTCACAAGATCCCTAGGTCGTTTCAGGTTGAAGGACTTCGAGAAGTGATTTCATTTACACAAGAGGAAAAATAGAATGGTAATTCGATTGATACAATCTACCAGTAACTTAGATGGTAATCAGAAATAAGATTTTCGCCCCGAAAAGGACACGAAAGTTAAATCGATCGGAAAAAATAACACGTCATATTTTTCATTAAAAAGTGAAAACGTATTTCGTGATGAACTAAAACGATCCAGGAAATTTTGATCTGCGGGAGAAGATCGGTGTAAATCTCATGGATGACTCTGCTGTACTTGATGGACCAACATGGGAAACAGTAGCTGTTGGAATGATTGCTTGGCCGCCCGCTACATGAGATCTTCATCCTGCCGTCTCTGGAATAAACTCGAGCATGAATAAAGCTCATTTAAAAACCTGTACAAAAGTAAATGACTGTAATTCACAAGCAAGAACATAAGAACATTGTACTGAGAAGCAAAATCGCGCATGTTGGTAAGTCAAATGTCAGATTATAAAATAATGATAATCACAATAAATGAAATACGTTTGAAACGTTATGTTTCACAATAAATGTAACACCAGATGAGAAAACAAGGAAGGATACAAAGTAAAATTTTATGGATTAATTGCTACGCCTATTCCAAAACACAGAACCGAATATTGGGCACTAAGAAACAAAGACAAAAGGTGAATACAGTCAGCTGAAATGAAGTTTCTAGAGAACATACCCTCATAGATCAAATATAAAACCCTATTGCCAGATATAACAAATATATTGTAGAAATGGTTTAATAAAATAATTGTACATATAATGGAAACAATTTTAGCAGTGTACCAGTAGTATGTCTATTAAGTAACTCTCTCACTTTGTACTTCAATGACCTGCAAACGTGCAGTTGTTAGTGCAGGTTGCCTGTATGCAGGAGCAGAAGAGATGACCTCGAACACATGATATCATCAAGAGAGCACTGGTTAGATATTCAAAAATGCAATATGATGAAGATGGGATGTTTAAAAAGAGCAAGATAACAATGGTTGCAAAATTTTAAAATTCACTATGGTTCTGGTGGGGAATTTTTAGAAGGTCCAACATGGTGGAAGTAGCCCAATTATCCTTTGTAAGCTCTCGCCTACCCCTTTTCCTCCTCCTTTTCCCGACCATCTTTCCCCTTCCCTCATTCCCCTACATCTCTCCAGTCAGTCATAGCGAAGTATTAAAATAAGGGAGCGAATCAATATGTAGCTGTGATATTATACAAGCCTCATTGGAATTGATGCAAAGTTCGAAGACATGCAGTATTTCCGAAAAAAATGTCATAACCTTCATTTGAATAGGCCAAAAAGTCAAATATGTATGGATAAAATACCGTTATGTACTGACACATTTGCGTTAGAATCATGTACGCACAAATATATGCATGTATTTGTATTTCATGAGTTCAGTATTAAAATGAGGGAGTCAGATACTTAAACTACGTAAAAATGTCTCCAAGTTCAAAGAAATGCATATATTTCTGAAAAACGTATGTAAGTTTCACATGAATACGCAAATATTTCTAAAAAAAAGTATATAAATTTGAAATGAATTCTCGGATGCACACATATACATACATGCACATACACTCACTGCATAATTTGCTACTCCTGCATATCACCACATTTCCTCTCACTTATACACCGCCGCAAATTTTTTATCTCTCTGTCCCTCTCCACCTCTACATCGGCATTAAATTTCATCTGATATTTGCTCCCACACAACATACAAAAATATTTTCACGTTTGGCTGACCATACTACATTGATGGGAAATGATCGCAACACCAAGAAGAAACTGTGTAACATAAATGAAAGTTTTTTAGCGTCTTCCTACATCCAAAAAATGATATCTGTTCGGATTTTGCGCCAATAGCACACGAGTGATGCTAGTATCACCACTACAAGAATGAAAATCAGAATTGCTTTAAGTACACGCTTTAACCATCGTCAGCGATAGTTACCTTTGAGATTGGGCGTAGCGAGTTGATGTGTGTCAAGAGCACCTGAGTTTGAATGAGGTCGTGTAATAGGGCTACGAGAAACTCAGTGTTCCTTCTGAGATATTGCGGAAACACTTGTCGGGGATGTAGCCACTGTATGTGATTGCTTGCAGCTGCGGTTAAGAGAATGTACAGTCGCAAGAAGACTGGGCTCCAGACGTCCACATGGCAGTACTGAGTGGGAATACCATCAAGTCCGGCTCTGGCGCTTTGCGGTGCATCTGCAGCAGCAATTTAAGCAACAGTTCGCACCACACGGTCACAACGAACTGTTACAAATCGGATAACTCCGAGTCAGATGCCCTGTATCGTGCATTCCACTGACCCAAAGCCACCGCCATTTGCGACTTCAGTGGCGTCAAGCGAGAGCTCACTGGAGGATAGGCTGTAGGTCTGTTGTTTTTTCTGATGAAAGCTGATTCTACCTCGGTGCCAGTGGCGGCCGTGTGTTGGTTAGGAGGCCAGCTGAGGGTCTGGAACCAACCTGTCTTTGTGCTATACACGATGGACCTACACCTGGAGTTATTGTCCAGGGTGCAATTTCGTATCATAGGAGGAGCACTCTCGTAGTTATCCCACCCACCCTGACTCCAAATTTGTACTTCAATCTGGTGGTTCGACCTGTTGTACTGCCATTTATCAACAGCATACCAGGAGGTGTTTTCCATAGGATAAAGCTCGCCCACATGCTGCTGTTGTACCCAAACATACTCTAAAGAGTGTTGAAAAGCCCGCTAAATCACACAGGGCTAACAGGTAATTAGGGTTGTGGAAAGGGCCGAGGGAGTTGCGGTTGGATTCATCTCACAATTGTAATTTATTATCATTTAGTTCACAAATACACTTTTGAAAGAATTAAATTCCCTTCGCGGCTGAAGGCCTCCAAACAGATGCTATAGAGTAAATTCAATTTTGAAAAGACATGACACACAGTTAAATTTTCGAATGAGATAAATCGTACACATATGTGAGATCAGCATGCGGAGCGGCTGAAGGCCGCCGGATTAAATCTTCAAAATTCCAAATATACTATGATGATTACTGAAGGCAGAAGGCCACAATGCTTTAAGATGCTAATAGGGCTGATGGCCCACAAGGTGCACAGGAAGAGATAAAGAAACGCAATAAATATGGCTGAGGGCCGCAAGGTAAAATTCTCCAAATTAAGGAAATATATATTGCAACTATCGTTAAAACAATACATTAAGTTTAAAAATTTCATTTTTGCAACACCAACGGCGGAAGGCCGACAACAACTTGTAAAATCTTTCAGAGGAAATTACAATAACCTTTCAAGAGCAGAAGGTGATAATGTTTGGACTTGAAGGAAACCCTGAGAACATATTTCCAGGGCTGAAGGCCCACAAATAACCTTGCAAAATGAAAAATATAAAATACAGTTAAATTACAAATGGTTCAAATGGCTCTGAGCACTATGCGGCTCAACATCTGTGGTCATCAGTCCCCTAGAAGTTAGAACTACTTAAACCTAACTAACCTAAGGACATCACACACATCCATGCCCGAGACAGGATTCGAACCTGCGACCGCAGCGGTCACGCGGTTCCAGACTGACGCGCCTAGAACCGCACGGCCACACCGGCCGGCGTTAAATTACAACAACGTTAAGACTGCCAAAAGGACAATTAAGAGAATGGCTTTCAGGAGTCTCCAGTGGATCGGTCTGCCCTCGTTCACTTAGGCGAGACAGGTGGTGAGTCCAACTACACTTAATTCGTGCGAACCCAACCAAGGGACAGTCACGGACCGACCGAACAACCGCTTCCTTGCTATGACGGAGTGCACGAGAATTCAAGGCCCCAAAAAAATATTAGTTATCACTATCCCCAAACAAACGCGCATGTGAACTGAGCTGCCAAAACTACACAACATGTTGGGCAGGACCAACAGGTGAGGAAAAGACACAAGCTACGTTAGCGGCCAGGGCAGCTAACCAGAACACTAATGGCCACAAGACGATAATTCCGCTGCTGCACTCGAATTGTAGTCAACCCAAATAGTTAATTGCACCGCATGGCGGCTAAATTTCAGCAATAGAAACACTGAGTGTTGCTCACATGGAAACTTCCCCAACAGCAAACCACCGAAACGAACCACCACAACATGAATGGACGCGGATTGGGTAGTTGAAACCACTACTCAACTTTGGCGTCCTGGGTCGGTGAACCACGAAGCTCGTAACGATCGGACAGCCCCACACACGTTCCGACACTGTACAGGGACCGGCAGCGGACCCAGCCCACATCACCACGCGGAGGTAACTTCCTTGGTCCGCAGCAACCAACCGACTCCTCAGAATGCCGACAACATCTAAAATAGTCGTCAGTGGACATACACCAACTACACACTCAACCTGGCAGACACTTGCACGAAGACAGTAACTAAGCACGCACGAACACAAATAGGGAGTCGATGCACACATGCAGCCGACTCATGAACGATCGGCGAGCCAAAACGAGTGGTCCGGTAGGACGACCGAACGACGATCCACCAAGACCATGGCCCGGCTCAAGTGATGTGCGGTGGCAATGGTCGGGCGAACCATGTCGACGCAGACCTCACTGCTGCTCCAACCCGACTGTACTAGTGCCGTATTGCAACTCCAGGACTGGCAGGTCCGGGCTGCGCTACAGACGCGTTGTAACTGGCAGACCCGAACTCACGAACCCGAACTCCCAACTCGGACTGGTTAACGACAGACAACGACCGGGAAGTAGTAGCAGTCGAGCAAAGATACAACCAGAGTGGATGTATCGATACGCGCTGCTAACGCCGCTCACGGTCAGGCAAAGCAGCAACTCATTGACAGTATTAATGTAAATTAACGTAGTGAGGTGGAAGTACATTAAAAACAGGGTGAAAAATAGATGATGGCGGGAACACGAGCCACGCACGGCTCAAGTGTGAACATGTTCCTCGGCCTGCTCGAACACCAGATCAGTTTGGATTCGAGCACATGTGGGACATCATCGGACGGCAACTCCAGTGTCATCCACAACAATCACTAACCGACCTTTTATTCACCGACCAAATGCAACAAGCATGGGTCTCCATTCCACAAACTTATGCCGGAAGCTGAATATCACAATGCATGCGAGTTTGTAAGCTTGCATTCAACGTTCTGGGATTACACCGATTATTAATGTACCTCCATTTCACAATTGCAATGACTTATCTCACGTTTACGTTAACCTGTGATCTTGCAGTGTTAACCACTTAAACATGTTCCCCAAATCTGAGCATTCTACTTTTTGATGTTGCTGTTCTTTTCATCATTGTATATTACAAAGGGAACGAAAGGACAAATTCGCAGTAATATAAATATGAATTATACTACAAAAAATTTCCTATTAACCATCATGGGGTTGAAACTCTTTTGTCTGTGTTTTCCTTAACAACGTATATGTTTCTGTACGGGGTCCGCCTTCTGCAAAACACGATATCGTTTTGTATCCCAAACATGTCTCACTGCAGTTGCAGCATCGTCAGTGGGCTATTACTTTATTGCTGTTAAACATAAAGATGTTCTTTACTGAAACTTCCCGGCAGATTAAAACTTTGTGACGGACCGAGACTCGAACTCGGGACCTTTGCCTTTCGCGGGCAAGTGCTCTACCAACTGAGCTACCCAAGCACGACTCACGCTCCGTCCTCACAGCTTTACTTCTGCCAGTTCCTCGTCTCCTACCTTCCAGACTTAACAGAAGCTCTCCTGCAGGAGACCTTCTGTTAAATTTGGAAGGTAGGAGACGAGGTACTGGCAGAAGTAAAGCTGTGAGGAGGGGGCGAGAGTCGTGCTTGTGTAGCTCAGTTACAATATCCACATGGCAGAATATCCCAATTGTGTGGGTGGTAATACAGTAGATTCTGACGAGCACCACCTCAGCTGTGGAGAGGCGGGACCGGTTTGTCACCTAGTGCGGCAGATGCTGGCTTATCTCTTGCGAGTGAGGCCGGAGCATATATCTGCACGCACGTTATTGTTTCCGGATAAGACATTTTACCCAAAGACTCGAAGCAACTCCGTCACCTGGATACGTGGACATGCGGTCCATTACCTCTGTCGTCACGGACACAAGAATTTCCTTGACTTCTGGCTCTATTTACGAGAATGACATCATGCTATTTCCGGGCATACCAGATATCGACAATGCTTCGCAAACTACCTATGGAGCGCCTTTCACAGCCCGCCGTGTAGCTGGAATGTTTCAGGCAGTGGCAGGTGAGGTCAGAACGAACTGCAAACGAGCATATACTGAACAATCTTTATCAGTGGGCGCAGTCGCTGGGAAGCCTAACTACGAAGTTGTGGCTTTATTTTCAGTTATTTATATTTACTATCTTCGATGGTGTCTTTATTCTGTTTTAGTTTTCCAGGCTTGATTAACTATGACTGTTCACACATTGATATCTACATAAATAAAAAATATATATGTATATAAAAAGTGAGCGAGAGACCAGCTTTCGAATCCAAATAAATACACAAGAACCAAAGAAGAACAAAATTAGCAACAAATAAAATATAATTAAGTATTATACCCTTTCCTTTCTCCTTTTATTTTTTAATAAAATGTTCAGAGGCATATTTAATTTTTGCTCGTGGGCGTAACCTGAAGTGGTGGTGAACGGCTGTCCTAGTTAGCTTTAGGATTATAGTGGCGATGGCACTAGCTTTGTTTTTGTTTCTAGGCTAGGTAGGTTTTTGGGGGTAGTATGGGTGATGGGGGCCAACGCCTGAAGTGGAAGAGGTAATTTTCTTTCTTTCTTTATAAATAAATAAATAAAAGTGGTCAGCGTGACAAAAAAAAAGTTAATAGAGCACTAAAAAAAAATTTAAAAAAAGTTGGTAGAGCACTTGCCCGCGAAAGGTAAAGGTCCCGAGTTCGAGTCTCGGTCCGGCACACCATTTTAATCTGCCAGGAAGTTTCATATCTGCGCACACTCCGCTGCAGAGTGAAAATCTCATTCTGGAATGTTCCATACTATTTGTATAATTCTAAATATTGGTTTTTAAAATCGTAATTAGAGATTTTCGAAGAAACGTATAAAATTGTGAATTAATACCCGATTACTACGCAGTGTGGTTATCGTGATGTCTTATATTTTTACAGTGGCTGATTTCTTTCACAGTTTGTAATCTGCAGTCATATAGCACTTTACGTAACCAAATTATTTAAGTAAAAAATTACGATTTTGGGCCTGTAATGGCTATGCCTCAAACTAATTAATTCTTTGCGGAAGTTTCTGTGTGTGTGTGTTTGTGTGTGTGTGTTTGTATGTGTATTTACATTATGTTTCACTTATGTTTTCTGTTTTCCTCATCTTCTTCACAGTGACGTTTTATATACTGAGCTGTCACTGTTTACCAGTTATAAAAACAAGATGGCGGTCAGTGGAACAAGTGAAGGTGTAAAAACAAGGTTGCTAACACTGGAACAATTGAAGGTGTTCCTGGCGATTGTTCTGAATCTTTCAGAGGTGTCTGTCCATTTTGTGTGTGTGTGTGTGTGTGTGTGTGTGTATATATACATATAAGTACATGTCTGTGGGGGTGGGGGGTTTGGGGGCTCTATTGGCTGGTGTTATCTAATAATTCTTTGAGGGCAGAGAACAGAGTTTCATTGCAAAGAGCTGTGTATTCATTTATTACTTGCTTTCCTTCAACTAGCGCTTTCTGTTTTTGATAGTTTTCTTCAATATTTAGTTTTTGTGGGGGGGCTGTTGCTGCATTTGAGAATTTTCAAGTCACTATTAGTGTCTGTTGCGTTATGTTTCTTGTCCATAAGGTGTTCAGCAAATGTGGAATGACAGCTGTTACTTTTTAACGCTCTTCTGTGTACTGTGTACCTGGTATTAAAGTTTATGTTTGTTTGTCCTATATAAAATGATTTGCAATTCTGACATGTTAGTTGGTAAATACCAGATGTGTTGTGTTCGTCTGTGCTTGTGTGGGTTGTCCTTAGTTTTCTCTGTGTCGAATATTCTGTCCTGTAGGCTACTTTTAGCCCTTTTTTTGAGTATGTTGTCCATTCTGTGCGCTGCTTTGTTAATGTAGGTGAGAGTGAACCGTATGTTTGTTGTTGTGTGTGTTTCTTGTTCATGTGTGTTCATATGTGTGTTCTGTGTGTTTGTAAGCTAGTGAGAAGGCTTAAGTTTTTGTGTTTTGGGTGTCCTTTTTAATTTTGTTTTGATTTTGTGGTTTAGTTTATCTATAGTATTTGTGCAGTAGGAATATATCACACTGAACCCCGTGCCAGTCTGATGGAGAACATTGCCTGCCAGTGTATATCGAGTCAATAGCGAAGTACAAGGTAGTTAGTGCTATAATATGGGCTGTTTTTAATGGTTAGGACTCAATCCCCTTATCATGCTTAAGCCTCGAAATACCACTGGGATTAATATGACAGCATAAGTATATTCGAAATATACAGGTTGGTCATAAATGAGGAAAAATATGTCGAGGATTGCATGCTCCTATGCGTAACACGTGACGCATCGTTGTTAATTTCGTTCTTCTCGGTGTACCGTGTACATAAAACAAATACAACTGTTAACCATTGAACGAGATACCGACGAGCCTCACGATCACGACACGTCATTCACCCATAAATACAACACATGACACACCAATGAGCTGATGTGTATCTGCCCGCGTTTGAAAGATACGAGAAAGAACAAATCCCATCGTAATGTATGTGAAATCGTATCAGCACTTGTGAATCACACGTTGCCCGCGGTAACGAGTGTACAGTCCCATGTTAGGGAATGTGTGTCCTGTAAGCGCAAAGAGTGGTCAACGGCGGTAGTAAAACCACAGAGCCCATGACGTGTTTACAAAATCTCTGCGCTGCTCACTCTGCCCGATACACGCCATGTCGACAGCTGCTAACGGTCGCGTCGCAGTGTTACTACAGCACCACGGCAAGTTTCACAAACGAGGAATACGCCGACATCCACTTCAAAAAATGGTTCAAATGTCTCTGAGCACTAGGGGTCATCAGTCCCCTAGAACTTAGAACTACTTAAACCTAACTAACCTAAGGACATCCCACACATCCATGCCCGAGGCAGGATTCGAACCTGCTGAGAGGTACTCACGTGCCTTGCTCATACTGTGGCATCAAGCAATCAGGACTGAAAGATGAGTGGTCTGCCAAGCGAGTGGATTCATTCTTGTTTATCAAGTAACATGAGCTCTAGTACTCACAATTAAGTTACAAATTATTCTCCTGTTTGAATATTACGCAAAGGATATGCACATCTGACTACTAGTAATTTACACAACTCTGACTGTTCACTACGCACTGACAATACCACATTTTCTTTCTTATTTAACGGCTTTGATCAACACGTGTCCATCGCACTGAATATGAATGGCGCACGCATTATAAATTCTGGATATCATGACAACATACAATTCGAAGGAAAAGGCCACCAATCTTTTTCTTTTCACTATCTTATTTACTCCGATAAATTCTATAACCTAAACACTCAAATTCTATAACCTACAACAATAACACATGAGAAATCGCGCCCAGTGGACATGGCTTTACATTGGTGATTCTCCATCTTATGGTCTCGTAATTATTTAACGCTACAGTGCACTTTCTGGATAGGACGGTGGATCTTTTGCTATATCTCACACTTCGACCCTCACACCCATCATCTTGAAAATTTCCTCCAGACCGAGCGGTACAAAAGGAACACGCATAACCCACTACCTCTGAAACTATCTTGCTACTCTCCCATGCAAACCACACATACTTAAATTACATGACATACACCACACTGCAACATGGAATACAACACAAGGAATAGTCACAACGTTATAATCACTTTCAGCTTTCCCACTTCAATTAATATTCATCCCAGTTTCACACGACACTGCCCCACTTCGTAATTTTTCTTTCCTACTATGTACTCTGAAGGATATATGCACGTCTTCCTGTGCAATGCAAGCCAAGTGGCGTTGCTGGATAGACGGCTGACTCACCTTGCTTCACTCTCAGAGTATTATAGTTTGAATCAAGCGTCACACGGAAACATAACACGCAAAATAATGTTAAGAACATATTCGCCACACACGCGAGTCCTCAACTGATACCATGGACGAGTACTTCTCTTCATCCTTTGTTTCATAAACATATTGAGACTCACACAGTACTCACCACGTGGAAGTACTCGTCTCTAATTTCAAGTCCTGCACACGCCATTTCTTAAATATTTCCAACTTACAATACACACGATAGTAATTCAGCTTAACTTAAGCACTCGGAAGTATTTCAACTTATTGCTACACGTGGTTCATTGTGACCGTTGGTCACTTCCGAAGATTACTACGATCTCCTTGATATTACCTGCCTGACATTTAATTCTCCCCACAAAAGTTCCTGAAATAGAGAAATTATTATTCCAAACTACTCTTAAGTATTTCACATGCATACCATGTCTCCACTCTTTTTTCTTTACGGATCACACCTAAGACAGGTCTTACCAACACTAGATCCAGAGGCAGAGTGCTGAAAACATGGTCGTTCTTCAAGTCATCTAGCACCTCTGTTGAGGTGGGGGAAGACCATGCTACCCACTGGTCTGCCACATTTCAGGCGCACAAAGCTCAGGTAAATTTCATCTCTTTAGTTCCACCAAAGGTGACCAAAGTACTGTCTCAAAGATGATCATATATTTCACATTCACTATCTGCGGCTAGCAGACGACCAACATCCATTCATTTCTCAGATCTCGCCAAACTGGATGTAGGGATTTATTATGTGGGAGTGCACATGTGATCAGTTAAATAAATAGTCATTCTTTCCCACACTGGTATCTGGCTTCGCTGTATTAATTGAAATTGTGTTATTTTTTGAACAAAATATGTTGTACTGACAAGACTAACGAAGAATGTTGTACCTATTTTCAATGTCGGGCGGTACTGTACCCTTTCACCACCGGCTACCCATGCAGAAAAAAATGGCACAGTACTATCCTTGCAATGCGAGGGTAGTTCCGAACATTTTTTTTTTTTTAAGAAAGCTGTGAGGAGGAGACCTTAGCCCCTGGTGACCTCAAATAGACGACCAAATGCTGTTACTTTACCAAATTATCTGAGCTAACTATTTGTAGCATCGTTCCCAGAACCGATCGCGGTCCTCTGGTTTGGAGGCGAGTAGAACGCTTAAACCAGAGGCTCAGACAATTCTGCGGAGATCAGGGGTGCAAATTTCTGGACCTCCGCTATCGGGTGGAGACATGTAGGGTCCCCCTGAGTAGGTCAGGCGTGCACTACACGCCGGAAGCGGCTACAAGGGTAGCGGAGTACGTGTGGAGTGCACATGTGGGTTTTTTAGGTTAGAGAATTCCCTCCCTAGGCCCGACAAGACGTCTCCTGAGACGCGGCAAGGTATGAGTAGGCAAAATGCAACAGGGAATAACAATGTTAATGTGCTAATAGTAAACTGCAGGAGCGTCTATAGAAGGGTCTCAGTACTGCTCTCATTAATAAACGGTCACAATGCCCATATAGTACTAGGGACAGAAAGTTGGCTGAAACCGGACGTAAACAGTAATGAAATCCTAAACTCAGATTGGAATGTATACCGCAGAGGCAGGCTGGACAGTGAAGGCGGAGGCATGTTTATAGCGATAAGAAGTGTAATAGTAGCGAAGGAAATTGACGGAGATCCGAAATGTGAAATAATTTGGGTGAAGGTCACGGTTAAAGCAGGCTCAGACATGGTAATTGGATGTCTCTATAGGCCTCCTGGTTCAGCAGCTATTGTGGCTGAGCACGTGAAGGATAATTTGAAAAATACTTCGAGTAGATTTCCCCACCATGTTATAGTTCTGGGTGGAGATTTTAATTTGCCGGATATAGACTGGGAGACTCAAACGTTCTTAACGGGTGTAAGGGACAAAGAATCCAGTGAAATTTTTTTTAAGTGCTTTATCTGAAAACTACCTTGAGCAGTTAATCAGAGAACCGACTCGTGGCGATAACATATTAGACCTTCTGGGGACAAACAGACCCGAACTATTTGAAACTGTTAACGCAGAGCAGGGAATCAGCGATCACAAAGCGGTTGCTGCATCGATGATTTCAGCCGTAAATAGAAATATTAAAAAACGTAGGAAGATTTTTCTGTTTAGCAAAAGTGACAAAAAGGAGATTAAAGGGTACGTGACGGCTCAACACAAAAGTTTGGTCTCAAGTACAGTGTTGAGGATCAGTGGACAAAGTTCAAAACCATCGTACTATATGCTTTAGATGGGTATGTACCAAGCAAGATCGTAAGAGATGGAAAAGAGCCACCGTGGTACAACAACCGAGTTCGAAAACTGCTGCGGAAGCAAAGGGAACTTCACAGCAAACATAAACATAGCCAAAGCCTTGCAGACAAACAAAAATTACGCGAAGCGAAATGTAGTGTGATGAGGGCTATGCGAGAGGCATCCAATGAATTCGAAAGTAAAGTTCAATGTACTGACTTGGCAGAAAATCCTAAGGAATTTTGGTCCTATGTCAAAGCGGTATGTCAATCAAAACAAAATGTCCAGACACTCTGTGACCACAATGGTACTGAAATAGAGTATGACAGACTAAAGGCCGAAATACTAAATGTCTTTTTCCAAAGCTGTTTCACACAGGAAGACTGCACTGATGTTCCTTCTCTAGATTGTCGCACAGATGACAAAATGGTAGGTATCGAAATAGACGACAGAAGGATAGAGAAACAAAATCGCTCAAATGCAGTCGCTGGACCTGATGGGATACCAGTTCGATTTTACACAGAGTACGCGAAGGAACTCGCCCCCCCCCCCCCCCCGCCCCCTCCTACATTCTTGCAGCGGTGTACCGTAGGTCCCTAGAAGAGCGTAGCGTTCCAAGCGATTGGAAAAGGGCATAGGTCAGCCCCGTTTTCAAGACAGGACGTCGAACAGATGTTCAGAACTATAGACCTATATCTCTAACGTCGATCAGCTGTAGAATTTTGGAACACGAATTATGTTCGAGTATAATGACTGTTCTGGAGACTAGAAATCTGCTCTGTAGGAATCAGCATGGATTTTGAAAAAGACGGTCGTATGAAACCCAGCTCGCGCTATTCGTCCACGAGACTCAGAGGGCCATAGACACGGCTTCACAGGTAGATGCCGTATTTCTTGACTTCCGCAAGGCGTTCGATACAGTTCCACGCAGTCGTTTAATGAACAAAGTAAGAGCATATGGACTATCAGACCAATTGCGCGATTGGATTGAAGAGTTACTAGATAACAGAACGCAGCGTGTCATTCTCAATGGAGAGAAGTCTTCCGAAGTAAGAGTGATTTCAGGTGTGCCGCAGCGGAGTGTCTTAGGACCGTTGCTATTCACAATATACACAAATGACCTTGTGGATAACATCGGAAGTTCACTGAGGCTTTTGACGGATGATGCTGTGGTACATCGAGGGTTTGTAAGAATGGAAACTTGTACTGAAATGCAGGAGGATCTGCAAAGAATTGACACATGGTGCAGGGAATGGCAATTGAATCTCAATGTAGACAAGTGTAATGTGCAGCGAATACATAGAATGGAAGATCCTTTATCATTTAGCTACAATGTAGCAGGTCAGCAACTGGAAACAGTTAATTCCATAAATTATCTGGGAGTACGCATTAGGAGTGATTTATAATGCAATGATCATATAAAGATGATAGTCGGTAAAGCAGATGCCAGACTGAGATTCATTGGAAGAATCCTAAGGAAATGCAATCCGAAAACAAAGGAAGTAGGTTACAGTACACTTGTTCGCCCACTGCTTGAATATTGCTCACTAGTGTGGGATCCGTACCAGATAGGGTTGATAGAAGAGATAGAAAAGATCCAACGGAGAGCAGCGCGCCTCGTCATAGGATCATTTAGTAATCACGAAAGCGTTACGGAGATGATAGATAAACTCCAATGGAAGACTCTGCAGGAGAGACGCTCAGTAGCTCGGTACGGGCTTTTGTTGAAGTTTCGAGAACGTACCTTCACCGAGGAGTCAAGCAGTATATTGCTCCCTCCTACGTATATGTCGCGAAGAGACCATGAGGATAAAATCAGAGAGATTAGAGCCCACACAGAGGCATACCGACAATCTTTCTTTCCACGAATAGTACGAGACTTGAATAGAAGGGAGAACCGATATATGTACTCAAAGTACCCTCCGCCACAAATCGTTAGGTGGCTTGCGGAGTATGGATGTAGATGTAGATGTAGACGCCACCTGTACGGTGCTTTCCCTTCGAAGTGGATCGGTCGTGGAGGCCCTGTAGCATGGCCAGCAAGATTGCCAGACCTGAATCCACTGGATTTCTTTTAGTGGGGCCATCTGAAATCTGTGATTTATGAAGGAGAGGTCGTTGATGTCAACACCCTTCAATGCAGAATACAACATGCTTGTGATATTACGCAAAGAGATACTGACATTTTGGATTGTGTTCAGTAAACTTTGCCACACACATCGTGGTCTTCATTTCGAACAGTACTTATAAACCGCCACTGCAGCTTCTGGTCATGTGTTTCTAAGTTAGTTTCGATTTGTACAGCTGCGTTGTATTCGTTTGTATTAACTGCCACATACCTGTGTAGTGGTATTTTGTATTCTCCATCTGTGTACTCGTTTCTTCAAACCAAACTATAAAACATGCATGTACAGTAGTGCGGCCCCTCCTCACGCTCCTTCCCCTATGCCAGCTAGCCTCGATACGTAATACCGGCCAGCGTAACCGGTACGAGACAGATGTGGGCGCTGTCATCGCTCGGAGTGTCACGCAGACCGTCGCCTGACGCCGCATGCCTCGCCTTCTCGTGAACCGCTAGACTACCAGCAACACTTGCACGTTGTGCTGTGTTGCCCATTTGTCCCCTTGGCCAATGGTGGCGCACAGTAATACCCAAAAGTCCACTTCATATTTCCAGATTTTTACCACTCAATTGCATTGTCATTTATTGACATAGGAACATTCGGAAAACGAATTTATGTTTGTAGCTCAGTGTGTGACAATTTGCACGACATATTTTACCTCATTTATGACTCACTATGTATATCTCACCCTTGTTTTCAGAACAATTATTTTCAAAATACATGACTTTCTTTCTCTAAATCAATTCTATTAAATGATGTTTCGTTCATTTTTATGTTTGCAACACACTAAAATTTTTTGCTAATGTTTGCACTGAGTACAAATGGGGCCAGTATGACCCCAACTTCATTTGTTTGGTTGTTTTTTGAATGTAACATTTATGAAAATAGAATGATGGATGTTTCGTTGAGCAGGTGTTATACAAAACATCTGAAACTATGAAAATATTGCTTCCCACTAGTTTTTGCATCCATTGTTAGGATTTCATGTATCGGCTGTTGTACCCTTTCTAGTACCGTTGTGGTCAATATAACCTAACAAGTGTATTGGAGAATCATATCTCTCTCATTTTCAAAGCGTTTTTTTTTTCAGAATATATGTGTTTCTCTCTCTGAGTCAGTTGTATCCAATGACCTTCTGTTCAGTTTTAATTTGACAACACACTAAAATTTATTTATGTTTTTGCACGGAATACCATTGGAGTCAATTTGACGCAGATCTAAATTTCTTTTAGTTTCTTGAAAGTGATATTTATGAAAATAGTACCATTACTGTTGCACTGGTGAGCTGTAATGCATTTTCTATGTTACTTCATTAATACCTATAAGGTGTAAGTTACTTGAGGTCTCTTTGAGCCGAGTTTTAGTCAGTGAGACAAAAGAATCTTTGCTGCATGGTTGTTAAGAAAACACTAAATACAGACGGGGTATGAACACATTTAACAGCTTTTTCTACAGCATACAATAGAGAAAAGGCTCAGAGATTATGACTATATCAGTATGAGAATGTCTTGTGGAGAATAACATTCCTGGAAAGTCTGGACTGAGCAGAATCCTGACCTGGAGCCAATGGAACATCTGTGAAATGAGTCAGAACACCGACTTACCACCAGTCCCCAGCATCCAAGTGTCTTCTTTGGTTTTGGGTCTAGAAGAAGACACAGTTATTCAGCCATCTCATCGACAGAATTCCCGGCAGATTTTAAACCATCATAAAGGCCAAGCTCGGACACACCACACAGTAATGCTCAGTGCTAGGTGTCCATATACTTTGTTGATTCGAACCTGCGACCGTAGCGGTCACGCGGTTCCAGACTGAAGCGCCTAGAACCACTCGGCCACTCTGGCCGGCATGACATTTGGAAGATTGTCTCCAATTTATTACCAGCAGAATCGACTCTGTCAACTAAAATAATCCGACTGATTTGGTAGGGTGATTAGTTTTCTTTTTAGCTTTGAAAGTGGTGGGCCATGTCACATGAGAATGGGATGATATCTATTGACGAAGAAGCCTGAGAAGCACGGATTCTTGCTTGAGTTTTTTGTTGTTGGCTGGAAAAAAAAGTGAAGGTCTCAGTTTCAGAATGAAGAGCTGCATTTTAGAACATTCCTTCAGTCTAAAGAAATCTATAAAACTGACTTTTGCTTATTTGAAAGATCTGGAAACAGTACACGTAATTATTGCTACGGATTTCGCATATCGAACTGCATATTTCAGAGATCGTAAATGATTTCAGGTGCCAATACTGCAATATGGTCATGACATAAGGTGAGAGCTTAGCACAGGCACTTGGTTTCACATAAATTCTTAATGTGTTGCAATATATGATATTCTAAACATAATAAGAACGTCTATTAAATTGGTATGTTTGCATAATTTTACCGATTTTTGCTACAATTTGGTTTATATAGGAAAATGTAGAAACACTAAATTTGAATTATTGTGTGAAAATATAAAATATAATAAAGTTTATATTTAGAGTGTTTTCGTTTGGTTTTTCCTTTCCATTCAGTCTAAAATGTATCGTTGTGTTGATGCCTCATTTGAGTGATGGTGGTTACATATCTGTGATGTTGATAATACTGCAAGTTACACCAGGCTGTAATTTTTGTTGCTGTTGCTGATGAGGTAGAATTTTTGGCACTTGCATATTTTGGTTAAATAACACAGATATGTGACAGTAAATCTGAAATGATCGGTAGGTATGCTATACGACGAAGGCATTTTGTCAGTGGTTTATAAGACAATGAGAGAGCTGAAATTTATGTGATGAGGGACATTTTTAGGCGCTTCAGTCTTTCTACATTATTATTGATGATATTTAATTAGAAGATATGTTTCGTAAGAGAGAGGGAAAGAGAGAAATATATTCTGTAGACAAGTGAGATGAAATTTAATTATGTGGAACACTATACAGGCATGTGTGTGTGTGTGTGTGTGTGTGTGTGTGTTTGTGTGTGTCTGTGTGTGTTTGTGTGTGTCTATCTGTTAGTGTGTGTGTGTGGGGGGGGTGGGGGGTGGATGCGTGTGTGTGTGTGTGTATGTGTGTGTGTGTGTGTGTGTGTGTGTGTGTGTGTGTGTGTGTGTGTGCGTGTGTGTGTGTGTGAGTGGGTGGGTGGGTGTATGGATGCGTGTGTGTGCGCGCGCGCGCGTGTGTGTGTGTACACAGTTATTTTTATGGGAATACTGCATACCTTTCAACTTGACGCCATTCCTTAGCAACTCAAGGAACCGACTCTCTCCTCTGAATAGTGCATAATACTACACTGATAAGATGCCGACGATAAAGAGGATGTATGTACACTCCTGGAAATGGAAAAAAGAACACATTGACACCGGTGCGTCAGACCCACCATACTTGCTCCGGACACTGCGAGAGGGCTGTACAAGCAATGATCACACGCACGGCACAGCGGACACACCAGGAACCGCGGTGTTGGCCGTCGAATGGCCGTCAGTGTCAGCCAGTTTGCCGTGGCATACGGAGCTCCATCGCAGTCTTTAACACTGGTAGCATGCCGCGACAGCGTGGACGTGAACCGTATGTGCAGTTGACGTACTTTGAGCGAGGGTGTATAGTGGGCATGCGGGAGGCCGGGTGGACGTACCGCCGAATTGCTCAACACGTGGGGCGTGAGGTCTCCACAGTACATCGATGTCGTCGCCAGTGGTCGGCGGAAGGTGCACATGCCCGTCGACCTGGGACCGGACCGCAGCGACGCACGGATGCACGCCAAGACCGTAGGATCCTACGCAGTGCCGTAGGGGACCGCACCGCCACTTCCCAGCAAATTAGGGACACTGTTGCTCCTGGGGTATCGGCGAGGACCATTCGCTACCGTCTCCATGAAGCTGGGCTACGGTTAGGCCGTCTTCCGCTCACGCTCCAACATCGTGCAGCCCGCCTCCAGTGGTGTCGCGACAGGCGTGAATGGAGGGACGAATGGAGACGTGTCGTCTTCAGCGATGAGAGTCGCTTCTGCCTTGGTGCCAATGATGGTCGTATGCGTGTTTGGCGCCGTGCAGGTGAGCGCCACAATCAGGACTGCATACGACTGAGGCACACAGGGCCAACAACCGGCATTATGGTGTGGGGAGCGATCTCCTACACTGGCCGTACACCACTGGTGATCGTCGAGGGGACACTGAATAGTGCACGGTACATCCAAACCGTCATCGAACCCATCGTTCTACCATTCCTAGACCGGCAAGTGAACTTGCTGTTCCAACAGGACAATGCACGTCCGCATGTATCCCGTGCCACCCAACGTGCTCTAGAAGGTGTAAGTCAACTACCCTGGCCAGCAGGATCTCCGGATCTGGCCCCCATTGAGCATGTTTGGGACTGGATGAAGCGTCGTCTCACGCGGTCTGCACGTCCAGCACGAACGCTGGTCCAACTGAGGCGCCAGGTGGAAATGGCATGGCAAGCCGTTCCACAGGACTACATCCAGCATCTCTATGATCGTCTCCATGGGAGAATAGCAGCCTGCATTGCAGCGAAAGGTGGATATACACTGTACTAGTGCCGACATTGTGCATGCTCTGTTGCCTGTGTCTATGTGCCTGTGGTTCTGTCAGTGTGATCATGTGATGTATCTGACCCCAGGAATGTGTCAATAAAGTTTCCCCTTCCTGGGACAATGAATTCACGGTGTTCTTATTTCAATATCCAGGAGTGTATGTGTAAGTATGCAACTCAGAAATATTTTTGAACATATCGCTGTTTTACGCAAATAAGTTTCACCGTGGCACTTATTAAATTGAAGATTACGTAACATTTTTGTGGAGTGCTACATACAGGGTGTTTCAAAAATGACCGGTATATTTGAAACGGCAATACAAACTAAACGAGCAGCGATAGAAATACACCGTTTGTTGCAATATGCTTGGGACAACAGTACATTTTCAGGCAGACAAACTTTCGAAATTACAGTAGTTACAATTGTCAACAACAGATGGCGCTGCGGTCTGGGAAACTCTATAGTACGATATTTTCCACATATCCACCATGCGTAGCAATAATATGGCGTAGTCTCTGAATGAAATTACCCGAAACCTTTGACAACGTGTCTGGCGGAATGGCTTCACATGCAGATGAGATGTACTGCTTCAGCTGTTCAATTGTTTCTGGATTCTGGCGGTACACCTGGTCTTTCACGTGTCCCCACAGAAAGAAGTCACAGGGGTTCATGTCTGGCGAATAGGGAGGCCAATCCACGCCGCCTCCTGTATGTTTCGGATAGCCCAAAGCAATCACATGATCATCGAAATATTCATTCAGGAAATTAAAGACGTCGGCCGTGCGATGTGGCCGGGCACCATCTTGCATAAACCACGAGTTGTTCGCAGTGTCATCTAAGGCAGTTTGTACCGCCACAAATTCACGAAGAATGTCCAGATAGCGAGATGCAGTAACCGTTTCGGATCTGAAAAATGGGCCAATGATTCCTTTGGAAGAAATGGCGGCCCAGACCAGTACTTTTTGAGGATGCAGGGACGATGGGACTGCAACATGGGGCTTTTCGGTTCGCCATATGCGCCAGTTCTGTTTATTGACGAAGCTGTCCAGGTAAAAATAAGCTTCGTCAGTAAACCAAATGCTGCCCACATGCATATCGTCGTCATCAATCCTGTGCACTATATCGTTAGCGAATGTCTCTCGTGCAGCAATGGTAGCGGCGCTGAGGGGTTGCCGCGTTTGAATTTTGTATGGACAGAGGTGTAAACTCTGGCGCATGAGACGATACGTGGACGTTGGCGTCATTTGGACCGCAGCTGCAACACGGCGAACGGAAACCCGAGGCCGCTGTTGGATCACCTGCTGCACTAGCTGCGCGTTGCCCTCTGTGGTTGCCATACGCGGTCGCCCTACCTTTCCAGCACGTTCATCCGTCACGTTCCCAGTCTGTTGAAATTTTTCAAACAGATCCTTTATTGTATCGCTTTTCGGTCCTTTGGTTACATTAAACCTCCGTTGAAAACTTCGTCTTGTTGCAACAACACTGTGTTCTAGGGGGTGGAATTCCAACACCAGAAAAATCCTCTGTTCTAAGGAATAAACCATGTTGTCCACAGCATACTTGCACGTTGTGAACAGCACACGCTTACAGCAGAAAGACGACGTACAGAATGGCGCACCCACAGACTGCGTTGTCTTCTATATCTTTCACATCACTTGCAGCGCCATCTGTTGTTGAAAATTGTAACTACTGTAATTTCGAAAGTTTGTCCGCCCGAAAATGTACTGTTGTCCCAAGCATATTGCAACAAACGGTGTATTTCTATCGCTGCTCGATTAGTTTTTATTGCCGTTTCAAATATACCGGTCATTTATGAAACACCCTGTACATACACTGTATACATACACATACATACATACACTGTACTATTTCATTGGCACATCATGTCATTTCCGCTGAGTGGCACTAGAGGATGACAACGTTTTGAACTGGAAGATGAAGTTGATATTCCAGAATGGGTCACTACAGTGTTTGGATGACTTTTCTATTGGCTGTAGAGACAAGCTTTAGACGAAGTTAATACTGGGATAACATTGGTTACTTTGGTAATTCTCATTGACAAACGTACTTTAAACTATAAGTTGTATCAGTAGTTGTGATAATGTGCGTTTTGCAAGGTTATAAAGCTTCCATTGTTATAGTAACAATTTAAATATATTTTGGTGAAGTTAATCTGTGATATAATTATCTAATTATGCTCATCTACTAGTCAAGCAGCACAATACTAAGACTATATTCGAACATTTCAGAATCATTTTCCATCTTCATTGACTCACTGTTTTCTACATGTAGAAGAACCTGCCACTCGTTACAACAACTAGAAATTTGGTCTAAGCTATCTTGCGTCCCCTTGTAGTCACTTAGCGACGACTTCTTTCTACACACCCCTACGTCATCAGATAACAGCCACAGATTTGTGCTCGGCCTGTCTGTCAGGTCAGTTAAGTATATAGAGAATTGGAGCTGCCCCTCGTACTTGGGGCACTGCTTGTCTCTGATGGACAGTTGCCATCAAAGAAAACGTACTGGTATCTATTACTCAGGAAGTGTTTGAGATACTCGTATATCTAGGAATCTCTTCCGTATGCATCTACCTTCCCTAACAGTCTTCAGTGGAACTTCATGTCAAATGCTTTCCAGAAACCGAGGGATGTGGAATCTGCATGTTGCCGTTCATCGAATGGATATTGTGCAACGAAAGGACAGGCTGAATTCTGAATGAGTGATGGTTTCTAAATCTGTGCTGATACGTGGACATAAGCTCTCAAAGAAATATTCCCGCAGGAGGTCGGACGTACTTGATCATCAGTACTGAGGAAGGTGGATTCATTGCCCATCTAGCCGAATCAATTATATGAATGCATGGTGTCTGTTCTTTCGTGCAGGTCCAAAGGAACAGACGCCACGGATTCATATAAGTAAACACCTTGTCCTGAATGCTTAACCCAAGCAAATCGAAAGAGACAAGACCAAAAATAATAGGACTGCCTCAGGAGAAAAGCAATGTAAATGTCACTGTCTCCGTCAAATTGCGGAAAGCTGCAGGAAAGCTACAAGTGGCTAAGATTGGAATGTCTTGGCCATATACGCCGTCAGCGAGTGGTGCGATGTGCACAATGTAGGTTGCCAAGCTATTCGCAAGGGCTACGTCTGAAGTAATCACTGGAGGTCCAGTGTCGAGTTGCAAATTGTTTGATTCCTCAGAGGCATAAAATGTTTGTTGTCTACACATAACCCTGCAGAAGAGTTGGGGCCGGCCCTGAACAGCTATTTCTCGGGTGTTTCGCAGTAAGGACACTGTGGGGCTTGTTGAACACACTGCACACTGTTTGTGAGTTAGATGTGCGTGAAGAAGCAGGAGAAAGGGGCCGCTTACGGTTCTGTCAGCACACAGACTGCGCACGTCCCCTTTTGCCGCAAACAAAGCAAGTCGCTTCACACGAGGGCTACATCAGCGTACGTGGGCCGCCTTCAGCGAAGGCACGACTTCACACCTCGTGCCCGACGTGACGCGTGTTTTCGTGACCGCTGTGGCTGTGTCTGGTTGGGGAGCTGTTTGCGAGCCGACTGCGGGGCCTGTTTGTTGCGACTGTCTGCAGGATGAACGGGCGCTGCTTCAAAACTGTCTGCTGCACTTTAACACGAATCCTGATGTACCAAGGAAGGATCTGGGTATTTAGGAACGTGTTCCTGAATTATACAGTCAGATCACTGTCATTGTACCACCGTAGTATTTGCCGTGGTCTCTCTGGTATCGATAGCTACGATGCCACGGCGTAGGTGAAAGTGCTTAAGTAGGCTCTACGACAGACACCGACGACAGCGCCCTCTAGCCGGTGCTGTGGTGGTCTACGAGCGCCGCTACAGAATCTCCCCATTTCATCAAGAGCAGACGGCCTGGAAACATCGCTTCAACCTCAGCTTGCTATTGAGACTATGTATCTACTTACGACGGGTCTAAGGCTTCGCACCTACGTGCTCATCGTTACCAAAAGTTACGTTTATGTCATTGGCTAATATTCTCTATTAAATGTACTTTTACGTAAAAAGTTGTACCGAGAGATTTTCACCTTTTCCTGCTCCTACTCACTTCCTTCATTCGGCCAATCTTTCAGTTTTCAGGAGCAGACCCGCGCGTCGCTATCCAGGCGGGATATCAAAGTCTCATTTGGGTCTGTAGTGTCCAGTGAGGTCTGAAATTTAGTCACCTACTGACGACATGTCTGTCCCTGTTGCTTACGGAACCTAAACTCTTTCTAGCGGACAACCGCCATTTGATCTCTGTCATAATGTTTTCTAAGCACCTGCAATAGGTCCTTAAATTCTACAATTCAGGGCGCGATGTGGGAAACAAATTTGCGCACAGGTGATACATAGCCACTCCCGCCATGAACGTTTTGTCAGTTTCTTGTATGTGATGTGCAGCGATGTGCACGTTGAACTGTATAAGGTACTCTATCCAGTCCTCCTTCTCCTGCCAAGCTCCCGACACGGCGACACGAATGCAGGCGGTGCAAGCGATGACGATGCCGTTGGGTTGGGCGTCTTGTGTGAAGCCATCTGCTCTCTCACGAAACGACTCCGCACGACTGACGATTGCGGCATTTTCGCCACATTCTACGAAGCAGTGCACAAACATGAACAGTGAATAGCAAAAATGGTCCAGAGAAAGGAAAAAGGTGTGAAAAAGTTGCAACTGTGGAACCTAGAACATAAACAGCACAAGCAAGGCAAACCCTTGGTAGCCAGAAGGCAAGTAACATCAAAACTGAAGTAAAAAGTCGACAGAAGAGGAAGAAAGCAACTAGAGTTGACTGCCACCCGTAGGTAGGGTTACTCGTCGACAAGGTCTACTGTGTGCAGCTCCGTACACAGTGGTAAGGAGGGATGGACTGCAGAGTGGTGCAGCGACCATCGTCGTAGGAAAGCTGAACAGGAGCAGAAATGATCAGCGAACAAGTTAATACGTGAAACAGATTTACGCAACTTGTATTTCTCCAAGGGTACGAAGACTCATTATAGATATTGCAACAATAAACAGAGTTCACTTAACAGTGTCGAGAAGGAAGAGCATCGCTGTACTAAGTGCGAACTACGGCGTTGGAGCCCCGACTAAATGGCGACTGCGTAGCGTCAGGAGGCGAAGTGGAGTGGCTCCCGGCGCACTGCGGCGGCAAGAGGGCGCCCGGAATACAGAGCCGCCGGAGGGGAGACTTCAGCAGAAACGCAACACTGGTGCGCCAGATCCCTTGCGAACGCTATCATAATCATACGGAAGCCTGCTAATCTGTAACTAACCGTGGAAACCCGTGGGGTGGTATCGTTACGTGATACCACAGAAGTCACCCGTTCTTTTTTCCAGGCGCTTCAGACTTCGCGCTGGGTGAAAGATTCGCCATAAATGTAAGCCACTAGGTCCATTGCCGCAGCGCTCTCTGTCCAACCGAGCTGGTACGACGTCCAGACTGTGCTACTCATTTGTTTTCAACTCTTGTCACACGCTTCTCTGTTGCAGGCTTCTCCACATTGGTGTCTGCGCAACACTCAATTCATCGTATGTTTGTGCGAGCCTCTTGCGAGAATTATATCTTAAAACCGAAATTAAAGCTTCAGATTTCCTTTTGCTATCTCCTATCGCTACAGCAGACTGGTCAATGATTGGATGGGTAGAATTCTTCGAACCTCTTAGCGATTTTACGTAGAAGTGGAATTTTCTTGGTGTCTAGGCAAGATAATGTGTTAAGGTACGAGGATGGTAGTTGTACACGATGCCCATCGATCTGTTAGCAGACGCACGAATCTCTAAGAACTTTGGACTACCGTCATTTGCGCTTTCTGTTTTGAAACAAAAGTTCAACAGTCTGCTCCCTCAGAGTTTTGCGAACTTTGTTATTAAATCATGGTCTTTCTCTTCCGTACTTACTCGGCACATACCAATCCAGGGCGCGACTGACAACGCGTATAAATGGCTCTGAGCTCTATGGGACTTAACACCTGTGGTCATCAGTCCCCTAGAACTTAGAACTACTTAAACCTAACCAACCGAAGGACATTACACACATCCATGCCCAAGGCAGGATTCGAACCTGCGACCGTAGCGGTCACGCGGCTCCAGACTTAAGCGCCTAGAACCGCACGGCCACACCAGCCGGCTATGCGTTTAATCTCTGCACATCATTCCTCTACGTCCATCATGTTGAAATTGAATGAAGCAAGGAAGACTGTGTATAACGTCTCGTCGACATCGAGGTCGTTTGAGACGCAGCGTAAGGTCAGGGTGTCTCAAGGACGGAGAAGGACGTCAGCCGTGCCCTTTCACAGGAACCATCCCGACATTTGCCTGAAGCGATTTAAGGAAATCGCGGAAAACCTAAATTGGATGGCCGAAAGCGGATTTTAACCGTAGCTCTCCTGAATGCGAGTCCAGTGTGCCAGCCACTGCGCCACTGGAACTAAATGATGCCAATTAATCGTCTAAGTGGAGCACTAACAACTGCTTATCTGCTCTTTCTAGAAAAATACTCTTGTAGCCTTATTGATTGATTGATTAACTTTGGTAGCCATCGACCCCATGATGGCTTCGTGATCAGTAACCCTTGTCTGTGTTCTGTCACCGTCGATTAGGTCAGACCCGTTTGTAGCTACAAAGTCTGAAATATTACATCGCGTATGGGCTGTAGGGAAGTAGGAATGCGGGTAAGCTACTACAAACAGCATAGTGAACGCATTATTGTGGGCAAGGCAGATACGAAGCCCACGCCTACCACAGTAGTACAAGTTTATATGCCAACTAGCTCCGCAGATGACCAAGAGATTGATGAAATGTATGATCAGATAAAAAAAAAAATTCTGATGTTAAAGGAGGCGACTGGAATTCGATAGTAGGAAAAGGAAGAGAAGGAAACGTAGTAGGTGAATATGGAATGGGATTAAGGAATGAAATAGGAAGCCACCTGATATAATTTGGCACAGGGATTAACTTAATCGTAGCTAACACTTGGTTCAAGAATCATAAAAGAAGATTGTATACTTGGAAGAAGCCTGGAGGTACTGTAAGGTCTCACATAGATTATATAATGGTAAGACAGAGATTCAGAAACCAGGTTTTAAATTGTAAGGCATTTCCAGGGGCAGATGTGGACTCTGACCGCAATCTAATGATAATGAACTCAAGATTAAAACTGAAGAAAGTATAAAAAGGTGTGAATATGTTCAGATGGTACCTGGATAAACTGAAAGAACCAGAGGTTGTAGAGAGCTTCAGGGAGAGCATTAGGCAACGATTTACAAGAATGGGGGAAAGAAATACAGTAGAAGAAGAACGGGTAGATGAAATAGTAAAGGTAGTAGAAAATGAAGTAGGTAAAAAGACGAGGGCTAATAGAAATCCTTGGGTAACTGGAGCGATATTGAATTTAATTGATGAAAGGAGAAAATATAAAAATGCAGTAAATGAAGCAGGCAAATAAGAATACAAACATCACAAAAATAAGACGTCCAAAGTGGCTAAGCAGGGATGGCTAGGGGACAAATGTAAGGATGTAGAGGCGAATATCACTAGAGGTAAGACAGATACTGCCTGCAGGAAAATTGAAGAGGCCTTTGGGGAAAAGAGAACCACTTGTATGAATATCAAGAACTCAGATGGAAACCAAGTTCTAAGCAAAGAGGGGAAAGCAGAAAGGTGGAAGGAGTATATAGAGAGTCTATACAAGGACGATATTCTTGAGGACAATATTATAGAAATCGAACAGAATGTAGATGACGATGAAATAGGAGATGTGATACTGCGTGAAGAGTTTGACAGAGCACTGAAAGCCCCAAGAAGGAACAAGGCCCCAGGAGTAGACAACATTCCATTAGAACTACTGGGAAGAGCCAGGCCTAACAAAACTCTACCATCAAGTGAGCAAGATGTATGAGACAGGAGAAATACCCTCAGACTTCTAGAAGAATGTAAGATTTCCAATCCCAAAGAAAGCAGGTGCTGACAGATGTGAAAATTACCGAACTATCAGTTTAATAAGTCACGGCTGCAAAATACTAACACGAATTCCTTACAGACGAATGGAAAAACTGGTAGAAGCCGACCTCGGGGAAGATCAGTTTGGATTCCGTAGAAATGTTGGAACACGTGAGGCAATACTGACCCTACGACTTAGCTTAGAAAATAGATTAATGAAATGCAAACCTACGTTTCTAGCATTTGTAGACTTAGCGAAAGCTTTTGACAATGTTGACTGGAATACTCTCTTTCAAATTCTGAAGGTAGCAGGTGTAAAATACATGGAGCGAAAGGCTATTTACAATACGTACAGAAACGAGATGGCAGTTATAAGAGTCGAGGGTCATGAAAGGGAAGCAGTGGTTGGGAAGGGAGTGAGACAGGGATGTAGCCTATCCCCGGTGTTATTCAATCTGTATATTGAGCAAGCAGTAAAGGAAACAAAAGAAAAATTCGGAGTAGGAATTAAAATCCATGGAGAAGAAACGAAAACTTTGAGGTTCGCCGATGACATTGTAATTCTGTCAGAGACAGCAAAGGACCTGGAAGAGCAGCTGAACAAAATGGACAGTGTCTTCAAAGGAGGATATAAGATGAACATCAACAAAAGCAAAACGAGGATAATGGAATGTGGTCGAATTAAATCGGGTGTTTCTGCGGGAATTAGATTAGGAAATGAGACGCTTAAAGTAGAAAATGTGTTTTGCTGTTTGGGGAGCAAAATAACTGATGATAGTTGAAGTAGAGAGAATATAAAATGTATACTGGCAATGGCAAGGAAACGATTTCTAAAGAAGAGAAATTTGTTAAAATCGAGTATGGATTTATCAGTTAGGAAGCCGTTCTGAAAGTATTTGTATGGAGTGGAGCCATGTATGGTAGTGAAACGTGGACGATAAATAGTTTAGACAAGAAGAGAATAGAAGCTTTCGAAATGTGGTGCTACATAAGAATGCTGAAGATTAGATGGTTAGATCACATAACTAATGAGGAGGTATTGAATAGAATAGGGTTGAAGAGGAGTTTGTGGCTCAACTGGACGAGAAGAATGGACCGGTTGGTAGGACATGTTCTGAGTCATCAAGGGATCACAAATTTTGCGTTGGAGGGCAGCGTGGGGGGTAAAAATCGTAGAGGGAGACCGAGAGATGAATACACTAAGCAGATTTAGAAGGATGTAGATTGCAGTAGGTACTGGGAGATGAAGCAGCTTGCACAGGATAGAGTAGTATGGAGAGCTTCATGAAACCAGTCTCTGGACCGAAGACCACAACAACTACAAGATGGGCTGTCGAACTACCTGCTCACGACAGTTTTCGCAAGTTGCCTTCAAAAGTACTTCGTACGACTGCCTGTCCGTACCACCTGCTCTGAATCCACAGAAATCCAGTCTCTACTATAGAAAGTTGTCTCCAACTACTATTGGACAATCTCAGAATGATCTGTCGCCGTAGAATCGGGTGGTCGGGAAAAGGATACTGTAATTTACTTGAGTTGACCTAGACCTGTTAGATACATCCATATAACTTCACAGTCAGTCTAAATTTCAACAGCGATCGACATAATGCTTTTCTCGAATGCAATTCCCTCTCCTATAGCGTCTGATCGTTCTTATACATATACGTTCCATGCCTTGCTAAATATTTCTGATGTTTATACTTCGGTGTTCGGCCAGTTCTCGGTTCAGAAAATAATTTTAGTGTGACGACTTTTCTGGAGGACAGTAAATTCAGGAAGTTTGTTAAGAATACTTCGAAAATTTACTGTTCTAATTTTTACAGTGGAGATGTCTTTATTTTGTATGCGGTCTGATTTCGCTCTCTGCGTATCTACAGGCGAGTGTTCATCATAGGGCCTCAAACAGCAGCATTGCTAAAAATTTCGTGTTATGACGTTCAAATTGTGTTTTACGAAAAGGGACACTTTAAGTGTTACGTCCCAATACAAATCCCGTTAGAACGCTGTCTTCCATCCTTTCTAAATTTTTGTTTGATAATTTCGTCTGTTCTGTGTTGCCTGTTTGTACATTACTTATTTTGATTGCCATTTGGTATTATTTAGTAGCTGATTGTGGGAAATACAGTCTTAAACGCTTTAGAGGGTCTTGCCACCACAGTTCCGATGGGTAAATATTGCAACATTCCTTGTAAATTGGATTCTTACATACCTTGCATGAATATTTGTAATAAATGCAATAATAGCAAATCTATATCATCGATTACACAGGTCAGCCAAAACAAATGGCTGAAATGGCTCTGAGCACTACGGGACTTAACATCTGAGGCCACCAGTCCCCTAGAACGTAGAACTACTTAAACCTAAATAACCTAAGGACATCACACACATCCATGCCAAGGCAGGATTCGAACCTGCGACAGTAGCGGTCGCGCGGTTCCAGATTGAAGCTTCTAGAACCGTTCGGCCACAGCCAGAAGATTATGACCGTGGTCTAGGGGTAGCGTCTTTGATTCATAATCAAAACGTCTTCGGTCCCGGCGTCGATCCCCGCCACTGCCTAAATTTTGATAAATAATCAGCATTGGCGGCCGAATACTTCCGGCATAAGAAGTCAGCCTCATTCTGCCAACGGCCTTGTCAAAGAGGGCGGAGGAGCGGATAGAGGTTCAGGGCACTCTCTTGTCCTAGGGGTGGGAAATTGCCCCTAAAGGCGGAAGAATCAGCAATGATCAACGACGTGAGGATGCAGAAGGCAATGGAAACCACAGCATTAAAGACACGTAACGTGTAGCCACAGGACATGTGGCCTGTAATTGAAGAAGTGTCATGATGTTCTCTCCATTGGCAAAAGATTCTGGAATAGTCTCCCATTCGGATCTCCGGGAGGGGACTGCCAAGGGGGAGGTTACCATGAGAAAAAAATTGAATAATCAACGAAAGGATAACGTTCTACGAGTCGGGGGGTGGAATGTCAGAATCTCGAACGTGGTAGGGGAACTAGAAAATCTGAAAAGGGAAATGCAAAGGCTCAATCTAGATATAGTAGGGGTCAGTGAAGTGAAGTGGAAGGAAGACAAGGATTTCTGGTCAGATGAGTATCGGGTAATATCAACAGCAGCAGAAAATGGTATAACAGGTGTAGGATTCGTTATGAATAGGAAGGTAGGGCAAAGGGTGTGTTACTGTGAACAGTTCAGTGACCGGGTTGTTCTAATCAGAATCGACAGCAGACCAACACCGACAACGATAGTTCAAGTATACATGCCGACGTCGCAAGCTGAAGATGAACAGATTGAGAACGTGTATGAGGATATTGAAAGGGTAATGCAGTATGTAAAGGGGGACGAAAATCTAATAGTCATGGGAGACTGGAATGCAGTTGTAGGAGAAGGAGTAGATGAAAAGATTACAGGAGATTATGGGCTTGGGACAAGGAATGAAAGAGGAGAAAGACTAATGGAGTTCACGTTTCAGCTAGTAATAGCGAATACCCTGTTCAAGAATCACAAGAGGAGGAGGTATACTTGGAATAGGCCGGCAGATACGGGAAGATTTCAATTAGATTACATCATGGTCAAACAGAGATTCCGAAATCAGATACTGGACTGTAAGGCGTATCCATGAGCAGATATAGACTCAGATCGCAATATAGTAGTGATGAAGAGTTGGCTGAAGTTCAAGACATTAGTCAGGAAGAATCAATACGCAAAGAAGTGGGTTACGGAAGTACTACGGAATGACGAGATACGTTTGAAGTTCTCTAATTCTATAGATACAGCAATAAGGAATACCGCAGTAGGCAGTTTAGTTGAAGAGGAATGGACATCTCTAAAAAGGGCCATCACAGAGGTGGGGAAGGAAAACATAGATACAAAGAAGGTAGCTGCGAAGAAACCATGGGTAACAGAAGAAATACTTCAGTTGATTGATGAAAGGATGATGTACAAATATCTTCCGGGAAAATCAGGAATACAGAAATACAAGTCGCTGAGGAATGAAATAATTAGGAAGTGCAGGGAAGGACAGACTCAGCATACAGGAAAGTCAAAACAACCTTTGGTGACATTAAAAGCAACGGTGGTAACATTGAGAGTGCAACGGGAATTCCACAGTTAAATGCAGAGGAGAGAGCAGATAGGTGGAAAGAATACATTGAAAGCCTCTATGAGGGTGAAGATTTATCTGATGTGATAGAAGAAGAAACAGGAGTCGATTTAGAAGAGATTGGGGATCCAGTATTAGAATCGGAATTTAAAAGAGCTTTGCAGGACTTACGGTCAAAAAAGGCAGAAGGGATAGATAACACTCCATCAGAATTTCTAAAATCATTGGGGGAAGTGGCAACAAAACGACTATTCACGTTGGTGTGTAGAATATATGAGTCTGGCGACATACCATCTGACTTTCGGAAAAGCATCATCCACACAGTTCCGAAGACGGCAAGACCTGACAATTGCGAGAATTATCGCACAATCAGCTTAACAGTTCATGCATCGAAGCTGCTTACAAGAAGAATGGAAAAGAAAATTGAGAATGCGCTAGGTGACGATCAGTTTGGCTTTAGGAAAAGTAAAGGGACGAGAGAGGCAATTCTGACGTTACGGCTAATAATGGAAACAAGGCTACAGAAAAATCAAGACACTTTCATAGGATTTGTCGACCTGGAAAAAGCGTTCGACAATATAAAATGGTGCAAGCTGTTCGAGATTCTGTAAAAAGTAGGGGTAAGCTATAGGGAGAGACGGGTCATATACAATATGCACAATAACCAAGAGGGAATAATAAGAGTGGACGATCAAGAACGAAGTGCTCGTATTGAGAAGGGTGTAAGACAAGGCTGTAGCCTTTCGCCCCTACTCTTCAATCTGTACATCGAGGAAGAAATGATGGAAATAAAAGAAAGGTTCAGGAGTGGAATTAAAATACAAGGTGAAAGGATATCAATGATACGATTCGCTGATGACATTGCTATCCGGAGGGAAAGTGAAGAAGAATTAAATGATCTGCTGAACGGAATGAACAGTCTAATGACTACGCAGTATGGTTTGAGAGTCAATCGGAGTAATGCGAAGGTAATGAGAAGTAGTAGAAATGAGAACAGAGAGAAACTTAACATCAGTATTGATGGTCACGAAGTCAATGAAGTTAAGGAATTCTGCTACCTAGGTAGTAAAATAACCAATGACGGACGGAGCAAGGAGGACATCAAAAGCAGACTCGCTATGGCAAAAAAGACATTTCTGGCCAAGAGAAGTCCACTAATTTCAAATACCGGCCTTAATTTGAGGAAGAAATTTCTGAGGATGTACGTCTTGAGTACAGAATTGTATGGTAAGGAAACATGGACTGTGGGAAAACCGGAACAGAAGAGAATCGAAGCATTTGAGATGTGGTGCTATAGACGAATGTTGAAAATTAGGTGGACTGATAAGGTAAGGAATGAAGAGGTTCTATGCAGAGTCGGAGAGGATAGGAATATGTGGAAAACACTCATAAGGAGAAGGGACAGGATGATAGGACATCTGCTAAGACGTAAGGGAAAGACTTCCATGGTACTATAGGGAGCTGTAGAGGGCAAAAACTGTAGAGGAAGACAGAGATTTGAATACGTCAAGCAAATAATTGAGGACGTAGGTTGCAAGTGCTACTCTGAGATGAAGACGTTAGCACAGGAAGGAGTTCGTGGCGGGCCGCATCAAACCAGTCAGTAGATTGATGACCAAAAAAAAAAAAACTAATATCCGGTAGATGCACCTCTGGCACAGATTACAGCGTCGATGCGTCATATCATGGAAGCAATGAGTCCTTGGTGAAAGACTGGTGGGAGTTGGCAATACATCTCCGTACAAAAGTCACGTAATTCCCGAAAATTCCGGGGAGGGGGATGAGCTTTGACGCCACGCCAAGACACATCCTACATGCTTTCGATCGGATTAAAAATGGTTGAAATGGTTCTGAGCACTATGGGACTCTTCTGATGTCAAATGGTTCAAATGGCTCTGGGCACTATGGGACTCAGCTTCTGAGGACGAATGGTTGTAATGCCTCAGAGCACAGTGGGACTCAATTTCTGAGGACAATAGTCCCCTACAACTTAAAACTAGTTAAACCTAACTAACCAAAGCACATCACACAAATCCATGCCCGAGGCACGATTCGAACCTGCGGCAGTAGCGCTCGTGCGGATCCAGATTGATACGCCTAGAACCGCTCGGCCAAAACCACAAGATTATGACCAATTGCTAATAGCTGGTATATCCACCTCTGGTACAGATAACAACGGCAACGCATCGTAGCATGGAAGCAATGAGGCTTTGGTGCAGACTGGAGGAAGCTGGCACTACATCTTCGTGCAAATGTCACGTAATTCCTGTAAATTCCGGGGAGGGGAATGAGCTCAGACGCCACGACCAGCCACATCCCACACTGTTTCAATCGGATTAAAATGGTTTAAATGGTTCTGAGCTCTATAGGTCTCACCTTCTGAGGTCGAATGGTTCATATTGCTCTGAGCACTATGGGACTCTTCTTCTGAGGTCATTAGTGACCTAGAACTTAGAACTAGTTAAACCTAACTAACCTAGGGACATCACACTCATCCATGCCCAAGGCAGGATTCGAACCAGCGACAGTTGCGGTCGCGCGGTTCAAGACTGAAGCGCATACCACCACTCGGCCACAGCTAGAACATTATGACCACCTACTAATAGCCGGTATGTCCACCTCTGGCACGGATAACAGTGGCGACGCATCGTAACATGGAAGCAATGAGGCTTGGTGGCTGACTGGTGGAAGCTGCCACTACATCTCGGTACAAAAGTCAAGTAATTGCCGTAAATTTTGGAGAGGGGAATGGGCTGTGACGCCCCGCCCATCCACATCAAACATGCTTTCGATCGGATTAAAATGGTTCAAATGGCTCTGAGCACTATGGGACTCTACTTCTGATGTCAAATGGTTCAAATGGCTCTGAGCACTATGGCACTCAACTTCTGAGGTCATTAGTCCCCTAGAACTTGGAACTAATTAAACCTAACTAACGTACGGACATCACACACATACATTCCCGAGGCATGATTCGAACCAGCGACCGTAGCGGTCGCGCGGTGCCAAACTGAAGCGATTAGAACAACTCGGCCACAACCGGACGATTATTTCCACCTACTAATAGCCGGTATATCAACCTCTGGCACAGATAACAGCGGCGACGCATCGTAGCATGGAAGCAATGAGGCCTTGGTGGCTGACTGGTGGGACCTGGCACTAGAACTCCGTGGAAAAGTCACATATTTCTCGTAAATTCCGGGGAGGGGAATGAGCTCAGATGCCACGCCCAGCCACATCCTAAATGCTTTCGATTTTACTAAAATGGTTCAAATGGCTGTGAGCACTATGGGACTCATCTTCTGAGGTCGTTAGTCCCCTAGAACTTAGAACTAGTTAAACCTAACTAACCTAAGGACATCGCACACATCCATGCCAGAGGCAGCATACAGACCTGCGACATTTGCGGTCGCGCGTTTCCAGATTGAAGCGCCTAGAACCGCGCGGCCGCAACCACAAGATTATGACCACCTACTAATAGCCGGTATATCCACCTCTGGCTCAGATAACAGCTACGACGCATCGTAGCATGAAAGCAATGAGGCCTTGGTGGCAGACTAGTGGGAGCTGTCACTAAATCTACGTACAAAAGTGTCGTATTTCCCGTAAATGCCGGGGAGGGTAATTAGCTCAGGCACCACGACCAGCCACATCCCACAGGCTTTCGATCGGATTAAAATGGTTCAAATGTTTGTGAACACTATGGGACTCAACTTCTGAGGTCGAATGGTTCAAATGGCTCTGAGCACTATGGGAGTAAACTTCTGAGGACATTAGTCCCCTGCAACTTTGAACTAGTTAAACCTACCAAACCTAAGGACATCACACGCATCCGTGCCCGAGGCAGGATTCGACCTGCGACAGTAGCGATTGCGCGGTTCCAGATTGATGCGCTTAGAACAGCTCGGCCACAGTCAGAAGATTATGACCACCTTATAATAGCTGGTATAGCCACCTCTGACACATATAACAGCTTCGACGCATCATAGCATGGAAGCAATGCGGCTTTGGTGGCTTACTGGTGGGAGCTGCCACTACATCTCCAAACAAAAGGGCAGGGGGATGAACTGTGACGCCACGCCCACTCACATCTCATATGCTTTCGATTGGATTAAAATGGTTGAAATGGTTCTGAGCACTATGGGACTCAACTTCTGAGGTCATTAGTCCCCTAGAACTTAGAACTAGTTAAACCTAACTAACCTAAGGACATCATGCTCATCCATGCCCAAGGCAGGATTCGATCCAGCGACCGTAGTGGTCGCTCTGTTCCGGGCTGAAGCGCTTAGAAGCACTCGGCCAAAACCAGAACATTATGCCCTCCTACTAATAGCCGGTAAATCCACCTCTGGCACAGATTACAGCGTAGATGCATCATATCATGGAAGCAATGAGTCCTTGGTGGCTGACTGGTGGGTGCTGGCACTACATCTCCGTACAAAAGACATGTAATTCCCGTAAATTCCGCAGAGGGGAAAGAGCTCTAACGCGACGCCCAGCCACATCCCACATGCTTTCGATTGGATTAAAATGGTTCAAATGGCTCTGAGCACCATGGGACTCAACTTATGAGGTCGAATGGTTGAAATGGCTCTGAGCACAATGGGACTCAACTTCTGAGGACATTAGTCCCCTACAACTTAGAACTAGTTAAACGTAACCAACCTAAGGACATCACACACATCTATGCCCGACGCAGGGGACGAACCTCCGACTGTAGCGGTCGCGCGGTTCTCGATTGAAGCGCCCAGAACCGCTCGGCCAGAGCCAGAAGTTTATGACCACCTACTAATAGCTGGTATATCCCCCTCTGGCACAGAAAACAGCGGCGACGCATCGTAGCATGGAAGCAATGAGGCCTTGGTGGGTGACTGGCTGGAGCTGCCACTACATCTCCGTTCAAATGTCACGTAATTCCCGTAAATTCCGGCGAGGGGGATGAGCTGTGACGCCAGGCAAGGCCACATTCCACATGCTTTCGATCGGATTAAAAACGGTTCAAATAGCTCTGAGCACTATGGCACTCCTGAGGTCAGACGGTTCAAATGCCTCTGAGCACTATGTGACTCAGCTTCTGAGGTCATTGGTGCCCTACAACTTAGAACTAGTTAATCCTAACTAAACTAAGGACATCACACACATCCACACCCAAGGCAGGATTCGCACCAGGAACCGTAGGTGTCGCGCGGTTCCAGACTGAGGCACCTAGAACCACTAGGCCACAGCCGGAAGATTAAGACCACCTACTAATCGGCGGTATAAACACCTCCAGCACGGATCACAGCGGCGACGCATTGTAGCATGGAAGCAGTGAGGCCTTGGTGGCAAACTCGTGGCGGCTGGCGCTACATCTCCGTACTAAAGTCACGTAATTCCCGTAAATTCCGGGGAGTGGAATGAGCTCAGACGCCACGACCAGCCGCATCCCACACGCTTTCGATTGGATTAAAATGGTTGAAATGGCTCTGAGCAATATGGGACACAACTTTTGAGGTCGAGTGGTTCAAATGGCTCTGAGCACTATGTGACTCAACTTCTGAGGACATTAGTCCCCTACAACTTAGAACTAGAATGAGAAGGCAAAGGTCCCGAGTTCGAGTCTCGGTCGGGCACACAGTTTTAATCTGCCAGGAAGTTTCAACTTAGAACTAGTTAAACCTAACTAACCTAAGGACATCACACACATCCACGCCCAAGGCAGGATTCGAATCAAAAGTCGTAGCGGGGGCGCGTTTCCAGACTGAAGCGCCTAGAACCACTCGGCCACAACCAGAAGATTATGACCACCTACTAATAGCCGGTATATCTACCTGTGCCACAGATAACAGCGGCGACGCATTGTTGTACGGAAGCAATGAGGCCTTGGTGGTAGCTGGCACTACATCTGCGTACAAAACTCACGTAAATCCCGTAAATTCCGGGGAGGGGGATGAGCTGTGACGCCACACCCAGCCCCATCCAACATGCTTTCGATCGGATTAAAGATGGTCCGAATGGCTCTGAGCGCTATGGGACTCAACTTCTGAGGTCAAATAGTTCAAATATCTCTTACCTCTATGTGACTCAACTTCTGAGGTCATTAGTCCCCTAGAACTTAGAACTAGTTAAACCTAACTAACCTAAGGACATCACACGCAACCACGCCCAAGGCAGGATTCGAACCAGGAACTGTAGGGGTCGCGCGGTTCCAGACTGAGGCGCCTGGAACCACTCGGCCACAGCCGGAAGATTATGGCCATCTACTAATAGCCGGTATATCCACCTCTGGCACAGATAACAGCGGCAACGCATCGTAGCATGGAAGCAATGAGGCCTTGGTGGCTGACTGGTGTGAGCTATCACTACATCTCCGTACAAAAGTCACGTAATTCCCGTAAATTCGGGGGAGAGGGAAGAGATGTGACGCCACGCCCAGCCAAATCCCACATGCTTTCGATCGGATTAATAATGGTTCAAATGGCCCTGAGCACTATGGGACTCAACTACTGAGGTCAAATGGTTCAAATATCTCTTAGGTCTATGGGTTTCAACTTCTGAAGTCATTGGTCCCCTAGAACTGTTATACCTAACTAACCTAAGGACATCACACACATCCAAGCCCAAGGCAGGATTCGAACCAGCGGCAGTAGCGGTTACGCGGTTCCAGGCGGAAGCACCTAGAACCACTCGACCATAGCCGGAAGATTATGACCACCGACTAATAGCCTGTATATCTACCTCTGGCACAGATAACAGCGGCGACGCATTGTAGTATGGAAGCAATAAGGCCTTGGTGGCTGACTGGTGGGAGCTGCCACTACATCTGTGTACAAAACTCACGTAAATCCCGTAAATTCCGGGGAGTGGGATGAGCTGTGACGCCACGCCTAGCCACATCCCACATGCTTTCGATCGGATTAAAGATGGTCCGAATGGCTCTGAGCGCTATGTGACTCATCTTCCGAGGTCAAATGGTTGAAATGGCTCTGAGCACCATGAGACTCAACTTCTGGGGTCGTTAGTCCCCTAGAACTTAGAACTAGTTAAACCTAACTAAACTAAGGACATCACACACATCCAAGCCCAAGGAAGGATTCGAACCAGCGACAGTAGCGGTTGCGCGGTTCCAATCGGAAGCGCCTAGAACCGCTTGGCCGCACCGGCCGGCTTCGATCGGATTCTGATCCCTAGAGTTGGAGGGCAGTACATTAGTTGCTACCGTGGTCCTCGGACCACTCCATCGCATTCTTGACCTTGTGATGGCGCATAATCCTGTTGAAAAATAGTACTGCCGTTTGGAAACATGATCGTGATGATGGTCTACATCCAGTGTATGATACTCCTCGGCTGTCATACTGGCTTGTAAGAGATCCACTGAACCCATGGATGCCCATGTGAATGTTCACCAGAGCATAGTGGAACCGCCACAAGCTTGTCTCTGTCCCGCAGTACTGGTGTCAAGGAGCTGTTCCCCTGGAAGACGAGGGATTCGCGCCCTCCGACCCTCATGAAGAAGAATATATCGGAATTCGTCAGACCATGCAACGCTCTGCCACTGCGCCAACGTCGGTGCCTATAGTCATGTGCCCATTTCAGTCTTAGTTGCCGATGTCGTAGTGTTAACATTGGCACAAGCCTCGGTCGCTGGCTGCGGAGGCCCATCCTTAGGAGTGTTCGCTGCACTGTGCGTTCAGACACACTTGTTATGTGCCCACCATTAAAGTTTGCCACAGTTCGCCACATGTCCTATTTTACCAGTCTGGCCAGCCTAAGACGTCTGGCAGTGCAACGCGGAGCGGTCGCCCAACCCCACGGCGCCTGGACGTGATTCCACCTTGGTTTCGCCACGTACTGACGACACTCACCACAGCTCGCCTCGAGCACCCGACGAGTCTCGCAGTTTTCGAAATGTTCGTGGCGAGCCTCTGGGCCACCACAGCCTGCCGTCGGTTAAACTCAGACAGATCGCGCGCCTTCCCTATTCTACACACTGGCAGCACGCTCACTGGTACCGTATGACCGTGCCTGTGTCTGAGTTACAGGCATTCCTCGTCACGTGACGCAGCTGTCGCCTGGAGGAGCTTACATCGATAGCTGGTCGGTGGTCATAATGTTCTGGCTGATCAGTGTATATTTTTATAGTGTAGAACATGATGCAGAATTTTATTCTCTGCTAAATGGTGATAGGAAACTTGTCGACAACGCTTGCAAACCCGAGCACACAGCACCAACTGACACCTGCGTGTCTCAAGCGGAAATGCGCCACAAGGGCACGGTGGCACACAGTGAGGTTACCAACCTGGTGATTTGTTGCAAGGGGTAGCAGCTTCGGTGGCTTGCGCAATTCTAATGGTTGTGTTCGTTAAACTTCAGACGTCGATATCACACTAATAAAGATTTTTACTGTTAAATGCCTTTTGCGGGGTAGGAAACGCATTATCTCCGTATTTCAAGACCACTGCGATTCGGTTTTTTTCCAAGGACAGTCGGCTACCCCTCTTGAAAGCAACGAATTCTGCTGTACTCCTGACTGTTCACGGCAGTCGCTTCTTTCTCTAACGAGTTGGCCGTTTCCTTCTATTCAAAGTCGCAATGAACTTCAGCACACACAGAAATAATTCCGTTGTTCCTCTCCTGCAACTCCACACCCTGGCTTACATTACACACCCGTTGAGTCAGAGAGAAAAATCCCCTGTTGTAACTCTACTTAAGAGTTCACTTAATATTACGATCCCTGTCTGTGCCCTTAGATAGACCCATCGACGGTGGATGTCACCCATTAATAACGAAATCTGACGATAAAGTCTCAGTTACATTCGTAAAGCGCAACAAAAGGGTAATGTACACAGAGGTAGCACAGTTGAGTTTTGAACTAGGCACTGACTGCAAACCTCCCACTATATTGCCTCAAAGTGTATTAAAATTGGACCTCTCAGGATCAATTTGTGCAGCACAAATGTCTTTGTAATCTGTTGCCTATTTTACGTAACAAACCGAGAGCAGGGAGTCTGTGTGATGGAAAAATAACTTATGATGACGTCGTCTCTGCCGCCATGTAACTCGAAGAATAGTAAGTATTCACACATGGAGGTAAGGTACACGTGGCGAAATTTGTAAACAAAGGGGAAGTGTAAGATAATAAATTCGCGAAGCCCAAACATATAACAAGTGCGATATAAGGTGCGAATAAATAAGGAAGCAAAGTCCTCCGGTATGAACAGAGACAGACATCGGTACAGAACTTTTACAACCCCTTCCCATCATCATAGCTTTAAAATACATAAAAATAAGCTTAAAAAATTTTGAGAAATAACCTTGCAAGTGAGAGAATTGAGGTACTTGAATTTTTCAAACGGTTAATTCAGTATCGGTTATTCATGAGCACGTGCTCTGATAACGTCGAAAACGATAACAAAGGCATAACATTTTCCATGGCATAGTCCAAATGAAAAATGCTACTCATGACACGATTTTACGTAACTGCAACACTCTAGTGATTTCCAGTCATGTGAATACAGACGCAATTATCTTCGGTTGCCGCGCTCACCATTTTAAGCTGGTGGTCAAATGCACCCATATGAAATACTCTGGAGAAGAGTCTGAATCATACGGTACATCTATTGATCAGCCGGTGTGTTAAATAAATTTTAAATATCGACAAAATCTTGCAGTCCCGGCGAAACTAAGGCGTTTAATGTTTGAAAGACCTACATAACATCGCTGTCCCGGTTTGGCTGCAGGCTATCGGTTACTTCTGCCGAACATCCGTTGCCGGAAACTGTTCCCATCTATGCGCCGACTACCAGTGCAGGAGGTATAATTAGCATCGATTGCGCTAACGAGCAACACGTCACCGGCTCACCTATCAACACGTAAACTTGCACTAGGTGACCCGCTCATTAGCGAACATTCCCATTCACGGGTTCTGACTGCAACACCCAGCTGACTGCTGATACGTGAGACACGGTACTGTGACGTGCCATCTAATCTCCACACGTGTTGGAAGGTCATTATCGATTTGTCTCCTCAGTACCGCGTAGTAGTTGTAACTACTCGCTACTCTTAAAAGTCATTGCCGATATAGTCTTCTGATTCGTTTCCCAGCAGTACTTGATCACCGGTTTTGCTTTAGTTCGTAGAGGACTTAGTATGACCAGGGCATTATTTATTGAAAATAAATTAGTTAAATGAACTACATTTCTGAAAATCCGTATCATATTGTTTATGGCAGATTCTGTCAATTGGCTTCAGCAATTTGTATAATAAATATACTTCATGTGCTTACTATAAATTACTAATAGTACATAAAATATTAATTGTAAAGTAAAGAAAGAAGCTGTAATTAAGAGTAGAAGAAACATCATTGCTGTAGCCAGAACAAACACGATTTATGGTACATTGTATTTCATAGAGCTACACGTAAGATAATGTGAAGTACAGGTTGTGCGCAGCACTGAACACACTTACTGGACAACAGTAATACAGTTTACAGAATAGGCTGAAAACTCGTTTGCAAATGTTGAAATAGCACTTTTTCTTCGGCAGCTCACCAGAGCGCGCAAGGGGCCGACCCAAGTGGCCTCCGTAAGCGGGAATGTGGAGTGCATGGACACGTGGCCTCTGAAACCGCGTGCGTCATGAGTGAAGGTACATCATACTTCCCATCTGGCGGGTGGGAAAACCGCATACATAAACTAGGCACGGAAAAATACATGGTACAGAAAAAATGCAGAAGACGGAAAAAATTAGTCATACAAAATAGAATGCATGGTACCCAAAAACCACCGGCGCCGAAAAAGCACTGGTATCATGACAAAAACACAAAAAGCAAAAAAACTAACCCCGGAAGGAACTGAGATTACGAGTCAAGGTAAACGTGGTGCAGGTTGCAAAATGGACTCCGTTTTGCAACCTGCACCACGCAAGTAACGAGCAGCCGTTAGTGGCTCGCCATCACAGTTTCTTTATCTTAAATATCTTTGTGACTGATGCCCTTTTGGCATATTTATTATTTTATAAATGACATGTAAGTACAGCCAGTCTTTCACGACGATTCCGTACGGCCGGCCGAAGTGGCCGTGCGGTTAAAGGCGCTGCAGTCTGGAACCGCGAGACCGCTACGGTCGCAGGTTCGAATCCTGCTTCGGGCATGGATGTTTGTGATGTCCTTAGGTTAGTTAGGTTTAACTAGTTCTAAGTTCTAGGGGACTAATGACCTCAGCAGTTGAGTCCCATAGTGCTCAGAGCCATTTGAACCATTTGATTCCGTACGTATACTCTATCATTCGTTTTTAGTCATAATTCTGTGACCATGTTATAGAATACAAACCATTCTTTGATGTAAACTCTGAGGAAGACATCCTAGCAGTGTCGAAACCAGGTTAATTTGTTAAAAATAGTGACTGAGGGCTGATTTTCCTTCAGTTACGACTGAATGTGTTAACTCGCAGGTAGTTGTGGGTCAGTGAATGTCTAGGACGTTCAAAGTATAGAGTCGGACTAAATATCTTGTGACTGCTTTTGGGTGTGAACTTGTAACGGACACAGTCACTAATATTGCATAATTGATGTTGGGATATTAAATACAGACCTGACAGACATTTTATTCGTTTTAAGGACAACAAAGGAAGATTTAGATATACTTTCAACACTCGACACTTTAACTAACTTTAAGCTGCTGCTCATGGAGTGGAGCTATGTGGCATTTGAGTGGTAGGTATTTAGTCGAATTTTCGTCAACGCTGCTTTTGTCGGCTAAACAGTATATACCAACACAGAGTGAAGGGGCAGACAAACTGAAGCCTACCCAGGTAGGCCGACGGAGTGTTTAACGGATAGAGCCGCATTTGGTGCATTAGCAGGGAAAAGTAACGTCCAGTTTCGAATTAATTTTAACTATAGCAGCGTAAAACCAATGTTAGAAAAGCTCATGCGCGTGCAGATTAACTTTTGAACTGAACCAACAGAAGGACTTCAACGAAGTGCAGATACTGTGAACAACATTAGCAGAGGGACAGGACACAGCAGGCAGGGAGGCTATCGAACTACAGCAACGCCGACGGAAGCATCGGGGTGCAGCGAGCAGTAGCAGATCGGCAGCTAGAGAAGTTAGCGGCCATGGGATGTGCTATGGGATCCCAGAAACTGGACCGGAGCGAGGAGCCTTTGGCGGACGGACTCGCAGTAGTGTCTCGCCGTGCTGACCACGTGGAGAAAACGCGAAGCACTGTCTTGCTTCGTTTGATATGTCAGCATGGAAAGAAACTTGTCAACGTGAAGAAAAGTGGTAAGCCTGTAAAAAGTGAAATAATGGAGGATTTAGACCTTGATGATTCAGTACTTGCAAATCACAATATGAAAGGAAATTTTGGTTTTAATGTGTCTAATATTAATGACAGTGGTTATCCAAAATCAGTATAGTACTTGTGGGTCAATTAATGAGCAAATCGCGGTGGAGTCTGAGGTTCGTAACAGGTCTTGTGAAGGAAATAAAAAGGGAGTCAGGTTTTGAAGTTGATGAGAAAAATGTAAGTACTCCTATTCAAGAAAAAAATAGGGAACAGACATCTGGGCCTAATCTTACATTAGTACGATTTGCAGTCACTGAAGAGAAAATATAACCAGCATTGGAGGCTGGTGAGGAGAAAGTTAGCATTGAAACGATGTTCCAAAACATTAGGAACTGATGGGTGATATTTGTAATACTATGAATGGAAGGTATAGTACAAAGTGGAGTTGGTAATGAAATGAATTCAAAAATAAATGATCTTCGGTCTTAAATGCATAGTAGTATGAATACAGAAATAAAGGAACTTGATTCTCATATGGTTAGGAAAATAGGTGGATTAGTTTCTTAAATTAATCAGGTCTTTATAAAAATGCGAGAACAGTTTGATAATATACTGAAAAAATTTGAAAAAGGAAATTCAGGAGGAAATAGAGCACAGAATTTCAGACTTAAGTGATCCTATAATAAATGAGATCACAGCTTAACGAAAGCGTGAATGGACAAATTTGCCATGCGAAACAGGAATGTAAGAATGCTATTGTAACAGTAAAAGGTGGACTAACTATCAGTATAAAGCAGGTTGCTGCAGGTAGCATACAGCTAGGTGAACAGTTAAGCGCTGATTTCAATAAAGTACAGGCCCAAGTGATTTAAGGGCATGTGTGTGCAAGAATAACTGATATAGAAACTGACTTGTCAGAATTTAGTACAGCAATAAATGGGAACCTTTAAGAACATGACATTAGACTAACAAATGTAGAACAGAAAATTGCTAACAGCAGAGGTCATGTAATAATAAACAGTGTTGCAGAATCGTCTGACATTGCCTGTGTTGTTGAAAGCGATTTCGGGATTGCAACCGTTCGTCGTGAACTTCATTCCATGATATTTCGGTTGGACAACTGCCAGCCATCTTCAGGTGAGCCGAACGAGGACTGACGAAGACTTTTTTTTTTTTTTATTTTTTCTTTATTGAATTTCAATTCCCCCCGAAGGGGGGCGGGCTGGCATCAGCTTAGCATGCCGCTCTTCAGCCTACAGACTTTATGAGAAATATGAAGAGAATAAATAATAAAAACAGGCGATAAAATCGGAGACTTAAAGAGTAACATGGCGAAAAGAAATCGTGGAACTTAAAACAAAGAACAGAGGGACGATGTAGCTAATAAAATACATACGAAGCAGACAGGTAAAACAATAGACAGACAATTAAAAAAACACGGCGACAGTCTGGATTCTGTTCGCAAAAGACATAAAATGCACACCTAGCGAGATCATGGTGTCCGTTCGCAACACGAGAAAGACGAACAACACATAGTGCGCTGATGGTACTGCCACGCCTGCGTTGAAGTCTTGGAGACAGAAGGATAACACCGCCCCGCAGCAGCGCCCTCGCTGGTGGAACTGCAAGACTCAGCTGCCGTCCGTTTTGTCGCTGGCCGCAGCAAATGAAGGCTGAAAAAATTAGATTCGGGCAAGATCGCATTTGAGACCCACAGACTGCAAAACGCGGAACAGCGACTGGAGACATCTAAGGTGATCTTCGATGGAGGAACCCGAAACAACGATATTGTTGAAATAATTGAGACAGCCTGGCACAGAAGCTCTCAGCCGCTCTATAAAAGAAAAAGAACAGTGAAAAATTGCAGGTGCGCTAGCGACACCATAAGCCAAGTGTTAATATTGGTATAGGCCGAATGGTGTATTGATAACGAGAAGGCGACTGACTTGGCAGTGGAGGTACGCTTCTCAGAAATCAGTATTTGGAAATTAGTGGCCGCTTGATAATATTGGGAGGAACTCGCGGCAAAGGGTATGTGTTTATCTCGGACTCAGCATTAATTGTTACACTGAAGTCGCCACAGAGATGAAGCTTACCCGTTTGCTTCTTAACGATGACCGGTGGTGCAGCCCATTAGCTCGAAGACATAGACCGAATGACATCGAGCGACGTCAAACGGTGTAATTCGGCTTTGACCGAATTGCGCAACGCGACAGGCATCTGCAGCGCAAAGAAGGCGGACGCAGTCTTTCAAGATAATGTGGGGTGGGGGCTAAAAACCGGTAGCACACCGAGCCCAGGGGAAAACAGAGACGAGTGATGATACTCGAAGCAGAGATACTCCAGTTGCTCACGTGGAACTTGATCTGACACTAAATTTATCTCTTCGGCACCGAGCGGTCTAAGGCGCTGCAGTCATGGGCTATGCGGCTGGTCCCGGCGTAGGTTCGAGTCCTCCCACGGGCATAGGTGTGTGTGTTTGTCCTTAGGATAATTTAGGTTAGGTAGCGTGTAAGCTTAAGGTCTGATGACCTTAGCAGTTAATTCCCATAAGATTTCATACACATTTGAACACTTTTATCTCATCGGCAGTGGAGAAACTGAAAGCTTTAAACGCTTCTCACCTGTACAAGTCTGCAACATGGAAATGATCCACAACAAGGAAGGTGAGAGAGCGAATAACAGATTTGTAAGAGACAGGAGCGGAGAACTGGCCTATTATCGGAATATGCTGTTTATTGTAGCTAATCAACTTAGGTAAAACGTGTGAGGGGAGGGGATCCCAAGTCCACGTACGTTTGTGCTTTTACCAGTCACTGCATCTCCTGCGACTTCTTACAATTCAGCGGTATTAAACACACACGCAAATCAATAAACGATTTGTTTGGGGAGACATTCATTGAAGAGATAGTTTATTTCCATCTGTAATACTGTATCCGCTACATATGAAGAGGACTTACACACCGATGCTATGTGGCTTTTCTTTCGACAGTCGTTGCAAACAGCCCAACGCTAAGGCAAGGAGCACGGTCGTCTTGTACGTAGCAGTACGGGCAAGACGGAAGGGGAGCACGCGGCCGCTGTTGCTACGCGGCCTGTTGCTGCTGTGGCCGTAACCGACGCAGCCCCAAGCAACGCCGAGTCAAAGGTTACACTGCTGCAACGGCTTCCCCGTCATCCTAAGGACTTGCAGCGTGCCTGGCAGGGGTTGACTGAGCAGCTTGCGTCACCTCCGCATACCCAGAAATCTGCTTGACTCTCGCCTGTGACACTTCAAAAGACTATGCTGTATTGAGCACATCCCCATGTGTTGAATTCTCACACTGAAGTGCTTTCCGCGGACTTTCCCGGGGCCAGACGAATAATGACATAACTCACCATGTGATGAGCATAGGATTCGTAAAGGGGACTACCGACAAATTTACAATGACGGCCCAAACCGTGTGATTCTGCAGCCCATGCTCTGTAAGACTGGTTTTGGCGTTTCTGGCAACGTTAAAATTCTACACGCGTCACTGTTTTGTGGCAAGTTCCTATGGAAACAAATTGCTGAGGTCATTGGCCCTAGGCTTACGCACTACGTAATATTACTTAAACTAACTTACGCTACGGACAACACACACTCATGCCCGAGGGAGGACTAGAACCTCCGACGGGGGAGCGCGACCGTGGCAAGGCATCTACACAGCGCGGCTTGCGTTGTAATGACGCGTTCTGCAACAGCAGTAGGTTGAGAGAAGTTCGCACATCTCATCAAATGATAAGCTGGCCGGTTCTTGCAAAGGCACAAGTTGGCGCAAGAACCGAGAAATGCGCGGAGAAATCCAGGAAAGAATGAAAACCCTACAAGGGTTTGCATCGCTCACGCGAAAACTCCGGAAATGTTGGCGTAACCGTGTCTCGTAGTAGCCCCAGCCTACAGCCGATTCATCATACGCCGGGAAGGGGAACGGTTGCACTGAAGGGGGAAATAACCTGCCGCTAGCAAGCAGACGCCTCTCGATTTAGAGTCGTGGCGACAGCCTGCTGTTGTTCTGCGAAAGCTTGCTGCTGGGCAGTGAGCATTTCTTCCACAGAGACGTTTGGTGGGTGAATTAGCACTGGCACTAACACGCGGAGAAAACTTAACCCTCTCTCTTCGTCAGTTTTGCTATGGCAATAACAAACACGATTTATGGAACATAGTAATAGGGCAACAAGTAAGAGACAATGAAGTATAGGTTGCGCGTAGCACTGACCAGATTGGCTGGACAACAGTAATACAGGCTACAGAATAGGCCGAGCATTCGTTTGTGAACCTGTAAGTGATACTGTTTCTTTGGCGGCTCACCAGAGCACGCCAGGGGGCCGACCCATGTGAACTGTATGGACGCGCAGTCTCCAAAATGGTCAGCGTCATAGGTGAAAATACGTCAGTCATTTTCCCAGGATTGTGTTTTTATTATAAATTTCTTTTGCCTTTTCTTTCTTTGAGCAAGCCAATCTCACCGATCATGTCATTTAAGTCAAGTTCAACGACTGCGTCGTATCTGCCGACCAGACGGCTTAATTTGAATGTCTGCTTCACTCGTATTCTGCTTTAAGTAGGTACTTAATTTGCTGAACCCACGTTCACAAGATGTTGCAATCATTGACATGCTCATAAATTCCGATGTTTAGATAAACATCATGTAACGCATACATCGAAAAAGGAAACCTTTCGCAATGTCCAAATAGGAATCTGTGTCAATGGGTATCAGCTCTTTGAACTGGAACTTGAAAGCAGCCGTTTCATACGTTAGGTCCGCAGCATCACCATCTGTTCTACATTTTGCACCAAAATCAGCTGCATGTTTTTCAAAATAAGGTCTGGCCCACCAGATTATCAGATTCGTCGCCAGTCGAAAATGTGTGGGATATGGTGAAATGACAGGTGCAGCACTGTAAACTAGTGCCAACCACCGGGGATGAACTTTGGAATCAGGTGAATGCAGCATGGATGGTTATAACACAGGACGCCATTTAAGGCGTTTCCTGATATGAAATTAGATCAGGTTGAAATGTTGTGTGATACGAGTGATTTGTTTTTCATTTCACTTATAATTATGTTCAGGAAAAACAAAGACCTTGAACCACTGGACACATAACAGGACACTAGTGCGTTATGCAAAAATGAATAGCATGTCGGCCTCCGGGTTCAAGGTCAACATAAATACAGCAGCGCAACGCCACCTACCGGTAAAACGTGCCTGCTGCTCACAGAGAAATAATGAGAAAGTGATTTCATCGAACTATGAAATCAAAGGTCACAATAAAATGCTGCAGCTGTCTTAGCTGTAAACTGAATATAATGGACCAGTGTGATTCGAGCAGACGAGCAGGATATCTCGCAGACGCATGCGCGAAAGCTTACCGTCAAATCAGTGAGTTAGAAAGAAGGCGCATTATTGCAAGAGAGAATGTGAAGCATCTATGCAGGAAATGGTTGCTCGTCTGGGACGACGTGTTTCGATAGTACAACTGGTGTGTACAGAATGGTTCACGGAAGGCCGTACAACACGTTGAGATGGGTCAGGTCGCACCACCCAGACCATCTCCCTCCCTCACCCGAGACGATCGACTTCTCATTTGAATGGCATTGCAAGACAGATCTGCGTCCTTCTCGGCTCTGGCGCAGCATTGGAACAGAGTGGCACATTGTACACTATCACAGGTGACAGTCCGCCGCTTTTATTACGGCATGCATTAAGTGCGCGTCGTCCACTTCTCCGTCTGCCTTTGATGAATGTGCAGAAACATCCTAGACGGGAAAGGTGTGTGGAAAGGCGTCACTGGGGACAGGAAAGGCATCAGATAGTGTTTTCGGATGAATCCAGGTTCGGTTTACTTGAAAATAATAGTCGCATTTTGATTCGCCACAGAGACAGGGAGCTACATTACAGTGACTGCATTCGTAAAAGACATACAGCGGTCACTCAGGGCCTTATGGTGTGGGGTGCTACTGGGTACAGCCGCAACTCACAGTTGGTGAGCGTTCAGGGCACTGTGACCAGTGTGACCTACGTGAATGACATCCTGCGACCCGTAGCCTTGCCCTTTCTGCACAACACTCCAGATGCCATTTTTCAGCAAGACAATGCATAACCATATGTCGCTGCACGAACACGCGCCTTCTCGGTGTCACAGGATGTCAGCCCTCGCCCGCCAGATTATCAGATTTGTCGCCAGTCGAAAATGTGTGGGATATGGTAAAATGACAATGTAACCCAGTGCCAACCACCAGAGATGAACCTTGGAATCAGGTGAATGCAGCATGGACAGTTGTACCAAAGGACGCCATTTGCGTCTTACACGCGTCTATGCCATTCCACATGGAACAAGTTATCAGGGCAACGGGACACAATCTGAACCGAGGTGACTGAAATGCTAATCATTTCTCCAGAACATACGTGTCCTGTGAATATGAACACCCTATCTCTAGTCGTTCAAGATGTTATGTTCTTTTTCTGAACGTGTACATATCATACAGCTAGTGAGTTAACGGAAGTGTTCTGTTCATGCATTGCAGGATAGTCATTTCGTCATCAGGTAGACATGGTTTTTGCGTACGGCGGCGTGAATGATAATTAACACGAGGCTGTATGGCTTTATCAGACAGTGTTTCCAGACCGAGGAAAGCCGAGTCATCCAGCCCTTGATGCTGTGTGTCGCCGAGTTACCGAGGCAGGACCTGTAGCACTACAAACCAATGATCGAGGAAGACTACGAGTTGCTTCTACGCCTGACCAGGAGGAGCACGTTCAATGGATTGTCGTAGAACAACCGTATATCAGCGCAACACAAAGTGGCTCTGGCATTTGGTACTTCTCCAAGTTCAGCGTCGAGGTTCAACGTGTGCGGTGCCCTACACCTCATGATCACCCTCCATTGGAGAACTTCTGCCAGTGGTTTGTTGCACAGAAGGCCAATCCGTTGTTTGTCTCTTTACTTTTCTGTACAGATGAGGCAGCTTTTGAAAGAGGTGGAGTAACAGATTTCCACAACCACCACGTTTGGGCCGATAAGAGTCCTGATGCTAAACTGCGGGCTCAATATCACCATCAGTTTAAAACTAATGTGTGGGCTGGAATTGTAGGTGACTATCTGGTAGAGTCATTCGTTGTCCCAGCACGTCTTATAGGTGTTACCTCCATGGAATTTATTCGCAACACCCTCAAAGAACTATTAGAAGATGTGCCCCTGCAAATAAGAGAAAACAGTAAGGGTTTTGCACAATGAAGCGTCAGCATATTTCTGTCACAGTGCACGAGATGCACTGACTGTCATCTACCACGACAGTTGCATAAGTAGAGCAACACCAGATCAGTGCCCTGCACGTTCCCACAATCATTTGGCGTATTATCTCTGGGGGCACCTTAAACAACTGATCTAAGCAGCACAGCACCTAGACGCAGAAACTCTTCATCGACGTAAATGGAAGGCTGCAAAATTATGCGAAATCCTCATGGGGTATCTGAAACGGTACGATAGTCCATGATTCAAGCAAAACTATGCGACACCTTCAAGGAATATCTGTAAGGGTGCGACAGTCCATGATTCAACGAATGCAATCGTGTTTAGAAGCAAGAGAGGCACATTTAGAGCATTTATTATGAGTTCATGTGTTTATGAGCTCGAATCACCTTAAATATAAATTTTCATTAATGGTTCGAAATCTAAGGATTTTCGGACTTATGTACTTCTACATTTCTTTTTTCTTGCTTTGGTATAAAGAACAGGAAACCCAAATTTGTAAAAGTATTTTTGAAACACCTTGTAGTTCTCCTGCGGTCATGCAGAAGTCTTTCCTGATCAATGCTGTCATCTGACATCAGATTGCGAAGTTGACTGCGTTGGCCTCTTTGGTAAGCAACTTGCATAATACGTCTCCTTACAATATGCTTCTAATTCTCGTATTCGTAAGCAGTGACTCACGCTAGGAGTGTAGTCTGAGATAACTACCTGGATGCAAAATTATTCTAATTATTATTGTTTTTGATGCAGTTTCCAAGATCTTATATTTATTTAGTGACCGGTTGTACAAAAATTTTGACCTGTGTGCTTTTCCTCATAATCTTATTTGTTCATACTTGTAAACTTAGACCCTGTTCATTATGTTTTGCCAATATGAGTGAAGTAACTGCAGAAAATATTTGATGTTAAATTATGAAATTATTTATTGACAATTTCTTCCTGTAGCTTCGACATCCTTGGTTGTTTTGGGTTTGATGGTGGGGAGCATAGAAGGATGTTACATAGGGATAGTGATGTGTCAAAACAGCAAGATGATATGGACATGGTGAATAAAATTACTTATCATTAGACATATTTATCGTGAGTGTCTGACCAACTAACGCAAGTACTTGAGTTACACGTGATACCAACGTTTTACTAGGGAAATTCCTTTCACTAAGAAACAAAAACATCCTGGGTCCTTGATCTAATGAATACTCACTCATTTTCAGAAAAAAAAGAACGCCTTGAACGACTTGAGGTGGGACGTTCATATTCACAGACATATACCTTAGCACGTTCTGCAGAAATGATTACCATTTGAACCATGTCGGCCCCCAGGTTCAAGGTCAACATGGATACTAAGACGCAACACAACATACCGGTAAAATGTGCCTACCACTCTCGTTGTCGCTATAAGCCGGAGGTAATGGATCAATGTGACTTGAGCAGACGTATGCGCGAACTGTGCCGTGAATTCAGTGAGTTTGAAAGAGGGCGCGTTATTGGCATGAGACAATGTGATGCGCCCATCCGGGAAACTGCTGCTCGGGTGGGACGGAGCGTTTCGGTAGTACAACGGCTGTCTACAGAATGGTACACGGAAGGCCATAGAACACATAGAACACGGAAGGTCGCACCGCCCCCCCCCCCCCCCCCCCAGAAGATCAACACCTCATCTGAGTGGCACTGCAGGACGGATGTGCGTCCTCCTCAGCTCTGGTAGAATAGTATAACGCATCGTACACTATCAGGTTTGACAGTCCGTCGCCGGTTATTACGGCATGCGTTATGGGCGTGTCGTCCACTTCTCCGCCTACCTTTGACGAACGTGAAGAAACGTGACAGACAGCAGTGGTATGTGGGACGACGTCACTGGGAACAGGAATGTTCAGATAGAGTTTTTCAACAAATGCACATTCTATTTGTTTGAAAATGGTGGCCGAATTTTGGTTCGCCGCAGGCAGGAGAGCGGCACCACAGTCACTGCTTCCTCACAAGATATACGGCGTAATGGCCTAATGGCGTGGAATGCTATTGAGTACAACCACAAATCACAGTTAGTGCGTGTCCAGCGCACTGACAACAGTGAGACACATGAGAGTGACATCCTGCGTCCCGTAGTCACACCCTTTCTGCATAGTCCCCCAAGACGCCATTTTTCAGCAAGGCACTATACGACCACATGTTGCTGCACCAACACATACCTTCGTGGTGTGAAAGTTTGTCAGTCTTTCGTGCATCGTAGACTTATCACCAATCGAAAATGTGTGTGGTATGGTGAAACGACCGGTGCAGTGCTGTGACTCAGTGCCAACCGCCATAGATTAAGTATGCAACCAGGTGAATGCAACATAGGTGGCTATACCACACGGTGCCATTCGCGACTTAAAAGCGTCGATGCCGTCACGCGTGGAAGAAGTTGTCAGTGACCATGGCGGATCGTGTGCTTACTAGGCTACAGGACACAAGCTGAACCGAGTTGACTGGAATGCTACTCATTTCTGCAGAACATGCCATCGTATATGTCCTGTGAATATGAATGTCCTGTTTCTTGATGTTTAAGATGTTCTGTTTTTTATGAACATGAGGAGCGCTTAGCTGAGATACAAGAGCAACTGTTGTCACTTGGTCTGTCGTCTACTTAGTGATTCGGCACTTCGTCCAACTGCAAACTCAAAGACCACTTGGGCTAGTTAAAATATCTCCGGCCCCTTGGCCAGGAGACAAGTAGTATCCAGTTACTTGTTGCTGCTAGCAAATGAAATCCGCTATACTGCTAATTTAGATAAAGACGTTCCTGTGTTCAAGGCTATTCGCTGAAACTCATATAAGACATAAGTAAAATTCTACTATCAGTTGTTGCTGAATCAAGACGAGTAGTACTGTCTTCTCATGGATGAAGCGCTACTGTTCCATCAGCAGCTTCTGTCTTCAAAGTTGCTGGTGCCTTCGTTTGATGATGATGATGGTTGGTTTGGGGGCGCTCAAATACGCGGTCATCAGCGCCCGCACAAAATCTAAATTTTTACATATTCCAATCAAGCCACTGTCACGAATGATGATGATGAAATGATGACGACAACACAAACACTCATTCCCCGGGCAGAGAAAATTCCCAACACGGGCGGAAATCGAACCCGGGGCCCCATGATCCAGAAGGGGTTGGGTTGGGTCGTTTGGGGGAGGATATCAGACAGCAAGGTCATCGGTCCCATCGGATTACGTAAGGTCGGGGAAGGAAGTGGACGGTGCCCTTTCAAAGGAACCATCCCGGCATTTGCCTGGAGCGATATAGGGAAATCACGGAAAACCTAAATCAGGATGGCCGGACGCGGGATTGAACCGTCGTCCACCCGAATGCGATTCCAGTGTGCTAGCCACTGCGCCACCTCGCTCGGTGGGGTGATCCAGAGGCAACAACGCTAGCCACAAGGCCACGAGCTGCGGGCGGACGCCTTCTTTGATACTCTGCATACTCCATAACTACTGATCACTCACTGACTCTGTGACTGTTCACTACTGACCATCGAACACCATATGTGTGCATCCCAAGTGACTTTTCCAGCTCGAATCTGGTCGCACATGACGCTCTTTATTATCTTCCAGGAACAATGCATCCACACTATATTTGCCCTCAACCCTCGACTTATTCGGTGGACCTGCAAGTGTTACCCCAAAGCTGTAGACTCTGCAGGCTGTCGCAACAGGGAGTCAGCTGCTTCTGAATGCCTTATCATTTACAAATATAGTGGTTTGCCCTACCCTTGTGGCACAGCGCAGCACTTGCATGTGCCATAATCGCTATCGGTACTGTTCCACGTCTTTTGTTATATTTGACTGACACATTCCCCAGTCATGGTTGGGCACCCATTCCCAATTGCAAGTTACCTGTCTGGGGCCTTCAGGGGCAATGAAAATTTCATTTTCACTATTTCATGTAATTGTTAAGCGAATATAATAAATTTAAAATGCTGTCATGATCTACTTATTAAGAGGTGTCACCTGGTGTCAATTACAGGTAGAAACTGTGTATATTTCTCGAGACAGCGCAACTCACGATGCGCAAATTACCCAGACTATCTTCATTCAGTACTGGAGGATGAGAGCACATACCGACTTCCAACAATCTTTACACATAATTACCAATGTTTTGAAAACCTTTCCTAGCTGATGCTTCTCACAAAACAGTGAAAGGAAAAAAGTTCGTCGCTTACTACAGTTACGCAGTAAATCTTCAATATCAGCCATTCTGTTTTACTTTATTACTTGTTTATTACTAACTCTGTTTTTTATAGAATCTCCACATATGCCACTGGAGGTGCTTACAAAATTGTATCATTGTACAAAACATAGTTGAGGTGGTATAAAGTCATAAATATTGAGGTGCATCAAAAGCTACCCTACTGGCCGTTAAAATTGCTGCACCACGAAGATGACGTGCTACAGACGCGGAATTTAACCGACAGAAATAAGATACTGTGATATGCAAATGATTAGCTTTTTAGAGCAGTCACACAATGTTGGTGGCGGTGGCGACACCTACAACGTTCTGACATGAGAAAAGTTTCCAACCGATTCCACATACACAAACAGCAGTTGACCGGCGTTGCCTGGTGAAACGTTGTTGTGATGCCTCGTGTCAGGAGGAGAAATGCGTACCATCACATTTCCGACTTTGATAAAGGTCGGATTGCAGCCTATCACGATTGCGGTTTATCGTATCGCGATATTGCTGCTCGCGTTGGTCGAGATCCAATGACTGCTAGCAGAATATGGAATCGGTGGGTTCAGGAGGGTAATACGGAACGCCGTGCTGGATCCCAACGGCCTGGTATCACTAGCAGTCGAGATGACAGGCATCTTAATCACATGGCTGTATCGGATCGTGCAGCCTCGTCTCGACCCCTGAGTCAACAGTTGGGGAGACCATGGCTGCGGTTACCCTTGACGCTGCATCACAGACAGGAGCGCCTGCGATGGTGTACTCAACGACGAACCTGGGTGCACGAATCGCAAAACGTCATTTTTTCGGATGAATCCAGGTTCCGTTTACAACATCATGATAGTCGCATCCCTGTTTGGCGACATCGCGGTGAATGCACATTGGAAACGTGTAATCGTCATCGCCATACTGGCGTATCACCCGCTGTGATGGTATGGGGTGCCATTGGTTACACGCCTCGGTCACCTCTTGTTCGCACTGACGGAACTTTGAACAGTGGACGCTACATTTCAGATGTGTTATGACCCGTGGCTCTACCCTTCATTCAATCCCTGCGAAACCCTACATTTCAGCAGGATAATGGACGACCGCATGTTGCAGGTCCTGTACGAGCCTTTCTGGATACAGAAAATGTTCGACTGCTGCCCTGCCCAGCACATTCTCCAGATCTCTCACCAATGGAAAACGTCTGGTCACTGGTGGCCGAGCAACTGGCTCGTCACAATACGCCAGTCACTAGTCTTGATGAACTGTGGTATCGTGTTGAAGCCGCATGGGCAGCTGTACCTGCACACGCCATCCAAGCTCTGTTTGATTCAATGCCCAGGCGTATCAAGGCCGTTATTACGGCCAGAGTTGGTTGTTCTGTGTACTGATTTCTCAGGATCTATGCACCCAAACTGCGTGAAAATGTAGTCACATGTAGTTCTAGTATAATATATTTGTCCAATGAATACATGTAGTTCTAGTATAATATATTTGTCCAATGAATACCCGTTTATCATCTGCATTTCTTCTTGGTGTAGCAATTTTAATGGCCAGAAGTGTAACTTCCCTTAAAACGGACCACAAGTAACCCACACCATTCTGACCATGTGTTTTATACACGGGATTCCGATTCGTTAAAGAATCTTGGGTTGAAGGGTTTCTGCCTAATAAAATATCATCTGTGGCCTCCTTTTATGTTTTTACATCAGCTAACTACTTCCTTTCTCCTTGCTTTCTGTTTCACCCGTACTGGAAGCTGTTAGTTGATTACGACAGTTTCCGCTCTCAGCTGGTGCGCTGTTGTAGTTGACTTGCACGTTGCATACAAAATGTCTGACGGAATGGAATTAGGGAAATTTTGCTTTGACAGCGGTGCCTAAAAGGGCCTCTCGCGGAAGCACAAACCAGCTGCTACAAAGAATAGTTAATCTCGTTACCGTCCGTTCGCATCCGCGCCCCCGGACCTCAGCTCAGTCACTTTGCATTTCAATATCCCGCCTGCTGTGGAATGGGACCGCCGCCTATCGCGGGCCCCTGGCGAATGGAGGATGACAGCCGGGCGGCTTCCCGGGCAGATCCGCTGAGCGCTGAGCGCAGTCAGCGTCTCTTCCGCATCACCAGCTACACCGGGCCGGAATAAGGGGGCTCAGAGGAGATGGCCGCGGAAGTTATCTCCCAGCTCAGACTGCTGCTTCCTCTTCCCAGGGGTGGAGGCAACTCCGAGGAAACAATACTCTGAAGAAAGGCGGCGCTGTTGACGATCTTCCACCAGCAGTCTTGTCGAAGTCCCTCTTGAACTCCTGATCCTCTTACCTGGAATTTAGTTCTTTTTTACTCCACATTTTCGGGTTGTGTGTTTTCACTTCCAGAGAAACAGAATTTCAGGTGATATTCGCTAACGTATCCATCTACGTAGCAGAATTTTCTAAGAGAAGAACCTCTCTTCTAATACAAGTATCATCATCATTTTTAACATAAAAAATTATTCATGTTAGGACTAGAGATGAAAGAATACGAGGTGCGACAATAAAGTAACGAGACTGATGTGAAAAATAAATGTTGCTTAGAATTTTAGTCAAGTTTAGTGTTGTCTCCTTCAAAACAATTCCTTTCTGATTGCACACACTTTTTCCAGCGCTTCTGCCATTGATTTAACGTTTCTGGAACTCATCTTCTGTAATATCCTCCAAGACCCTCGTCACAACTTTTTGGACATCTTGTGTTGTTTGAAAATGGTGTCCCTTGACCACCGTTTTGACTCTTGGAAATTGAAAAAAGTCGCACGGAGCGATATCTGGTGAATAAGGTGGCTGTGGTAGTACTGAAATTTGTTTTGAGGTTAAAAATTGCTGTACTGACAGAGCAGTATGGGATGGGGCATTATCGTGATGCAGAATCCAATTATTATTAGACGAACTGTTTCTCGATTGATGTTCAGTTCTTCTGCAATCATTTCACGGATAATCTTCGATCAGATCGTACGAGTTCATGCACCCTGACCAAGTTGATATCCATCCGTCAGGTTGATAGTCGTCCACTGCGGTCTTCATCTTCAACATTCGTTCTGCCTTCGCTAAACATTTTATGCCATCGAAAAACTTGAGCTGTTGACATAACCTCCTCTCCAAAAGCCTTCTGAAGTAATGGCATACCGATGCGCAATATTATGGGGTTCCATTTCCGTGACGAGAGACAAAAACATGTGTTAACTCATTACAGCACAACTCACCATTGAGCAGTTGCATCGATGTGCTGCTTGGACTAGAAACATCGTGTAGACCAAGGTCAAAGGTATTGTGCCTACGCGAGCCTGCTGGTTTGCCACATCTTGCAAAGAAAATCAGTCTCATTATTGTCGCACCTCGTATCTAGAGAAGGTCGTCAGAAGAATAGAAAGGATTTTTCTGTGACCAGTATGGTACGACACTAAACAAGACAATAAAACGATGGCTTGCAGTACTAAAGAAGAATATGGTCTAAGAATAAGAATTGGATGAGAGGAGTTCCAAGTGATAGAGGAATTAACCAATTTAGGAATCAGAATCACAGCGAATGGCAGAAAAGTGAAGGAAGTTATGAGCGTAATACAGTGTAAAAAAATTCCATTTCATTTGATAACAAAATTACTTACTAGCAAGTACATTAGTTTGGAAATAAGGAAAAACGACTCATGGAAGTATCTGTTTCTAGTGTAGCCCCATACCGGTGTGAAACTTGGACACCACGTGAACAAAAGGCAAGATGGCAAAAAGCCATAGAAATCTGGTGCCACAGAACGATGTTAAGGGCGAGCTGATGATTACCACTGAAGAATTCTGAACAACAGTTCTCTCTGGACGTACCTGCAAACCAGAGGAGATAAAATCTTCGAAAACATCTTAAGACTCAATAATATCCTTATAACAATAACAGAAGCAGCCGTTGAGAGAAAAAATCGCGTGGATTCACTAACGATGCCATACGTGCACTCGTTTACGAGTGATGTAGGGTGAGATACGCATGCAGAAATGAAATTGAATGTAGTCAGAATAATGTAATGACGTACTGCTGCAAACGAACATCGGGGCTGAACACTAAAAACGAAGATGAAGAATATTCTTCCATCAAGAACCTAAAAATTGGCTTTTAGATCTTTTCTGTGGTCTTACTCTATGAGTTTCCATGTGGTTATGTAATTATATATAACTTTTGAATGTCTTTTGTCTGCCATTCTTTTAAACTGATTGAACGATTTTAAATGCCGGCCGGCGTGGCCGAGCGGTTCTAGGCGCTTCAGTATGGAACCGCGCGACGGCTACGGTCGCAGGTTCGAATCCTACCTCAGGCATGGATGTGTGTAATGTCCTTAGGTAAGTTAGGTTTAAGTAGTTCTAAGTTCTAGGGGACTAATGACCTCAGATGTTAAGTCCCATAGTGCTCACAGCCATTTGAACCATTTTTTTGAATTTTAAACGAGGTTCTCCAGACCCTCGGTTTGTAGTCTTCAATCTAATGTGAGCCTTAATTCATTTCGAACAGCTCTTGTGTGTGCTGTCCGACAATCTCAACACCGGAGGAGCAATCGTTCGGAATGGTGGAAATGATGGCGGAGGGTAACACTGAGCGGGTCTGTAGGAACACCCAATGGCGGCAGCCGCACCATTTTCCTGCCTGGCCTGCCGTTGGCAACAGGTCCAAGAGGCCTTCACGCAACACGTAATGTTCAAGGAACGAAAAATAAGATTTAATATTGAAAACGCATTAGGGATTCGAATATGGAATGAGAGGGAACATACCAACATCGAAAGCGAGCTCTAACAACAATAAAAGGCGATTCTAGAAGAAACAGGAATGATTACCGAGATGAGAAAGAAGTTACGGGGAGCTTAGGCAAATAATTATTACTAAATGTATGTAGAGGGATAGATAAAAACAGACAAGAACCAGTTGGATCAGGAAACAATGACCAACGGAAGTTAGATCTGCGTGAGCAGCAGTTATTGGGAAGAGAATGCAGAATGTGCGAAAGGGTTCTGTGACGTAGGTAATATGTATATGCACGAAGGCCAAAGGGAGGAAGAAACAGCTGACAAGAACAGGTGAAGAAAGGTAAGCAAAATCATTTGCTGATATTAAGCCTTTACCGCTGATCACACTTTTGACTATCCCTCTCTCCATCCCTGTAATGAGAAGCTTAATTTTGTATGACATACTTCCCATTAATCTGTCCCATACTGAAGAAATCCTTTTTCATGTGCTGTTTTCTACGCCTCAAATTTTTAGCGTGTTTATTAAAGGAAATATTTCCAATAATTACACTGTGCGCTCACGATATTACATCAGCCTCATCAAACTTTCATTCCATTCATTGTCATTAGTTTCCTGCTGTATTTACAGGTTTTTGCGTCTCCATTTGCTGCGATCCATTGATTCCTTCTGAACGCTAGTGTAATTGCTGCTGTCCAGCGCATTTTCCACGATCTGAGACCTCTTCCTGCCACATACCTTTGTAACACTGTTTTTATAAATCTCACTTTGTTTTGTAATATACACTCCTGGAAATGGAAAAAAGAACACATTGAAACCGGTGTGTCAGACCCACCATACTTGCTCCGGACACTGCGAGAGGGCTGTACAAGCAATGATCACACGCACGGCACAGCGGACACACCAGGAACCGCGGTGTTGGCCGTCGAATGGCGCTAGCTGCGCAGCATTTGTGCACCGCTGCCGTCAGTGTCAGCCAGTTTGCCGTGGCATACGGAGCTCCATCGCAGTCTTTAACACTGGTAGCATGCCGCGACAGCGTGGACGTGAACCGTATGTGCAGTTGACGGACTTTGAGCGAGGGCGTATAGTGGGCATGCGGGAGGCCGGGTGGACGTACCGCTGAATTGCTCAACACGTGGGGCGTGAGGTCTCCACAGTACATCGATGTTGTCGCCAGTGGTCGGCGGAAGGTGCACGTGCCCGTCGACCTGGGACCGGACCGTAGCGACGCACGGATGCACGCCAAGACCGTAGGATCCTACGCAGTGCCGTAGGGGACCGCACCGCCACTTCCCAGCAAATTAGGGACACTGTTGCTCCTGGGGTATCGGCGAGGACCATTCGCAACCGTCTCCATGAAGCTGGGTTACGGTCCCGCACACCGTTAGGCCGTCTTCCGCTCACGCCCCAACATCGTGCAGCCCGCCTCCAGTGGTGTCGCGACAGGCGTGAATGGAGGGACGAATGGAGACGTGTCGTCTTCAGCGATGAGAGTCGCTTCTGCCTTGGTGCCAATGATGGTCGTATGCGTTTTTGGCGCCGTGCAGGTGAGCGCCACAATCAGGACTGCATACGACCGAGGCACACAGGGCCAACACCCGGCATCATGGTGTGGGGAGCGATCTCCTACACTGGCCGTACACCACTGGTGATCGTCGAGGGGACACTGAATAGTGCACGGTACATCCAAACCGTCATCGAACCCATCGTTCTACCATTCCTAGACCGGCAAGGGAACTTGCTGTTCTAACAGGACAATGCACGTCCGCATGTATCCCATGCCACCCAACGTGCTCTAGAAGGTGTAAGTCAACTACCCTGGCCAGCAAGATCTCCGGATCTGTCCCCCATTAAGCATGTTTGGGACTGGATGAAGCGTCGTCTCACGCGGTCTGCACGTCCAGCACGAACGCTGGTCCAACTGAGGCGCCAGGTGGAAATGGCATGGCAAGCCGTTCCACAGGACTACATCCAGCATCTCTACGATCGTCTCCATGGGAGAACAGCAGCCTGCATTGCTGCGAAAGGTGGATATACACTGTACTAGTGCCGACATTGTGTATGCTCTGTTGCCTGTGTCTATGTGCCTGTGGTTCTGTCAGTGTGATCATGTGATGTATCTGACCCTAGGAATGTGTCAGTAAAGTTTCCCCTTCCTGGGACAATGAATTCACGGTGTTCTTATTTCAATTTCCAGGAGTGTATATCCAGTCAAATTTCGTTTCCTTTTTATTATATGCAGTAGATGTCTTTGCTGTGGCACTTTTTTTATTACCTCTTCATTACTTACTCTATATATCCAATTTATTGTTTCCATCCCGCACCATGTGCACATCTGAAAAGCCTCCAGCCTTGCTCTATATTTTTTCCTCGGTGTTCACGTTGCAGTATCATTCGGTAGAACACTTTCTCCTAAAATCTTTGGCCATATTGCTGCAGAAAATTCTTCCTTTTCCATAAATGCCTCTTTCGCCATTGCTATTCTGGTTTTAATGTCTGAGATGCTCTTCCAGTCCGTTTCTGACCTGCTTCCGAGTTATTTAAAAGTTTGCACATGTTCTAATACTTCTCCATTCAGTATTATCTTTACCTTTTCATTTCCACCTAGTTCCATTACTTCTCTTTCCTTTGTACTGATTTTCATTCCACAAATCTTCAGAGGTATCCACTATATCCTATAGTACTTTTCGATCTGTTACTAGGAAGACTATGTCTGCAAAGTTCAAGACCGTATTATTCTTACTTCAATTTTTACCGCCTTGCCCAATTGCTTCAGAACACTTTCTTCCACTGATTCCTTCTCTTCCTTGCCCACCATCGAATTTTACTTTAACTGTCGTCTCCCTTTTATAATGACCTACTTTATCTTATCAGACGCACTTTCCTCATCACCTATAGAGCTATTAGTTACATATACGTATTTGTGCTATGGTGATGGGCAGTGGCACTGTATCAATCCCTGATAACCCGTTGTCCACGCTGCTACAGTAGTTACTACTGTTGTTCCTGACTTGTTCTATTCCACAGTATTACAGAGATATGGGAAAATTGTTCTTGTTTTTGTGCTAATGCACTACATTATCTTGTTTTCGGTGCACTCGTGTAGATGTGGCTGTACAGCGTTGTTAGGCTCCTGCTTGTGTGAACGAAGTATCAACTGAATAATACGATACACCTCTCTTCCCCCGCTGTCACATCAGATGTCCTTTTTAAAAAATCAGTATCTCTAGAAAGTGAGGAAGATAATATTTGTTGTATTCAACTGGTATTGTCGATACGGCATGAAGTATGTTTAGTTATCAGTTACGAATCCTGCTATTACGGGTCATATTTATTGATGATCCGAATGCTGTAATAAAATTCCGATTCCTAATTAAGGATTCCGCTCTTACTTTTCTACCTACATTCCCATTTTCTTGTTAATTACTGAATCTACTTCTGCAGCAACTCTGTACAAATTTTGTCAGAGGTTCTGTTCCTCTTCCACCGCATTTCAATAATGACCACTCTGTGCAACCTCAGTCTATCTGCTCCTCTCTTCGAGTTTTCTAAAATATCTGCATGGTTCAGGGAACTAACATTCCACTCGGCGACTTTTCCAACGAACTGTTTTCCCTTTGGCGATATTCCACTGCGAATACAACGGCTGTGGTTTCTGATGCGTTCACCCTTGCCGCTGGTGCTAACCTTGCGAGGCCACGTTGGCTCACGCTACGAGGCCACAACTGTTTATCGTGCAGACAACACCTAGTACGGACGCCGCTGCCCCTCTGCAGGAACCACATGCTAGCCTGACCTGTACACAGTTAGCCCTCCCATACGGCTACAAGTGTACCTGGGCCGCACAAGCCTCCTCGTTGGGCCAAGGTTCGAAGTTTCTGTTTAACCATCAGATGCACCACGTGTGTAATGTGATGCTGCCTGTAAGTTAAGTCCATAAAACGTGTGTAAACAGAAATAAAGAGCAATGAAATACGGAATCATTCGCATCACAGTGCGGGATTGTCAGCATCACACGTGGCAGGCACCGAAAATTTTTCCAAACAAAAATTCGGTGTACTTTCAAGAACGTTCACCAAAGTAATGAGAGGTTTTGTTGGATATTCCGCTTTCCGATACTAGTCACCGGAGTTTTAAGACATACCTTGTGCATTGTCTTTGCGTTGGAGGCTTGTAAGTAACAAGACGAAGTCGTAACGAACAGAATGTTTCTTCATGCTTTGATTAATCGAATAGCCAATGGTTTCTCTTAAAGCCTTACCAGATTTATTTACGGCTAGAAAATAATTCTGAGCACAAGATTACACATAGAAGTTCTGGAAAAGAAGGAACAAAAACAGGTGGAAATCAAAGAACATAACGTATGCAACATATATGACGTACGGCTATCGTTTCTTTTCAGTCACAAGAGCGTGTTGGCCTTCGATTAGTTGCTCTCTGGCATTCACTTTCCGTGTTGGTGTAGATGCATGTGAAAGAGTAAAATATGAAAATTTTTTCTGCACTACTTACCCATAGCGACGACTTTGTGAGGTATTTTGGTTGTTACCTCGGGTTTCCTGATTTCTGGATGTAGAGAATATTGATACTTGCCAAATATTCATTTGGCTAGCCTTCGCTAGCGGTGGCGTAGTTTCAAGTCAAACTTTGTTACGAATGTAATTTCTAATGAATAATAATGTTTATCTTTTATAAGTTAATGTAGTTTTGCTGTTATTTATATACGGTGTTGAGCATAACATCACCATATGTCATATTCTATTATTACTGTCTCAGGAACGACAGTACTACTACGTTGTGTGACAATTATTGTATCAAATAATAATCTTTCGGCTAACTTTGTAGAGGCCTGGCTCTGCGACAGTGGCTTATGCACTGGGGAATCCAGTTATACTTTCACGTTTGAATAATGGATGCGTACAGGAAAAGTGTTAGCCAGAGTGAGTGTAGACCAGGGACTGTTTCAATGAAAAGCGCCCAGTCTGTGAGACTGCCATTACTGATAGTGGCGCTCGAAATATTTCAGCAGAACCTCACTGCACGGAACTGGTTGGCTCAGAGGAAAGAAGACACACATGGTAACAGGTACCACAGCACACATCTTATTGAACAGCAAGAATAAGACCAGTCATCTGATAGTGGTTTTTACAAAAAAATCTTGCATTGACTGTAGCAAATTGTGTATAGGTCAAACAGGTAGGCCTACAGTGAACACAAAGGGTGAAATTGAACGTAGGCTTAGTAAATAGCTGCTGAACTAAGGTCATTGGTATACAGAAGTGAGACATGCAGCCAAGAAGGGGAAAACTTAACCTATTAGAAGATTTTGAGCTTATTACAATATACAGCTGAAGCCGTTTACTAACACCTAACATGACTACTTATAGCAACCAACAAGGTTGTCTGCAATAAGGGTATAGTTAGAAACCTTCACCTCGGTCTATATCGTAAATTTCCCTACACTCATAACACCCCTTCTACCGGCAACAGGCTCCCATGACCGCATAAAGCTTCAAAAACTTGTACAATACAATTGTCATTACATTCAACTTCAGTTTTTCACTTATAACCTTCAGCGTTAAATTCATACAGTTTATGTATGTTAATATGCTATATTGCCTTAGCGTACTGTGTTTATTGCAATGGCAGAACTGAACGTGTGCAATTTTGTACTAGCAGCTTGATCCGACGCCTAATAGAAAATTTTCTAACATACAACATCCAGGTGCTATTTGTCATGTTTAAGACGTACCATTCTTTTAACTCCCACTTGCACTTCTATGCGTCGTTGAGATATTCGGGAATTTATCGGATCTTACCATTCGCCAACCGTGGTGTAGGGGACATTCGCCCTTTGGCTGTGGTGAGGAGCACACGCTTTGTTTCCGCCTAGCCTTTTGTGTTACTTGCCAGCGAGCGCGCGTTTGTTCACAGCTTTCCGAGTCCTACTTCATGAATCATCATGGCGTTTTCTTACCGCCAAGAGCCAATTAAATTAACTTTTCCGTTAGATCACGAATGAGCGAAAGAGCATGAAGTTGAACGTTTTATACAGGAAGAAACGCGCCACAAGATGTTCTCGGAATACATTTTCCGATCCTCAATACTACTGTAAACATAAAGCTAGCGAATGATGAGCTGTGAGCCCACGTTGTGCGGCGTCACGCTAACGATCTCAAGTTCCGATACACTGACGGATATACAGGGACTGTCGTGGTTCATCACGCTAGCTTTGACCTCCGATCGTTGCGGGTTTTCGAACTCCCGATTGAAGTTCCGCTGGACATTATAGTGGCCGCCTTTAAACCTTACGGCATCGTCGTCAGTCACGTTGCTGACACGTGGAAGACGTTCGAAAAGTACCGTGTCCTCAGTGGTGTCAGCCAGATAAAAATTGATGTACGGAAACACGTTCCTTCTTAGGCGGTTATTGCCGGCTGTCATCATGTACGATGGTCAGCCGCGCACCTGTTCAGATTGTGGCCAGGAAGTAATTCTCCGATGTAGTGATTCACCCACTGTGTTACCTCTGCCTGACGCATCTGCGGCGGTGCTGCCTGTTACGCCCTCTCTGAACCATTCGGTACCGGTGTTGGTTCCTCTCGACGACGTGATGGACGTTTCGCCTGTTTCTCCTACACCCCTGCCGGAAGCAATACAAATGACTGACACAACAAATGAACAGGCAAAAGCTCTCTGTCCCGACCGCATGCTTGTTGATACTGAAGATGTACCTGCCTCTGTCTCTCTTCCATCCGGCCAGGTGGCGAACGATAACCGCCCGCCATCCGACACGCAACAGCATCTTAGGAAGCAACGGTCGCCAAGGAAACGGAAGAGACAACGCCCTACCCTTTCTGATGACTGCGTCCATCGGAAGTCATCACAGGATGACGACCCTGCTACTGATGGTGCGCTGTCCTCTGACGCCCTGACACCTGACGACGCGTCGTCCTTCTCCGCCTCCATCTCCAATCAGCGTATACCTCCGAACACCGACCTTTCTCGGCCTGCGTCTACTTCGTTGCCTCCCTTTCTGTGTCTGACGTTACCTGTGGCCGCACCTCTGATCATGTTCCACTAAACCGGCCCGGTGACACGTCTGTCTCCTGGGCGGACGACGTAGATGCTGAGGTTGAACATTCTGGACGTGTACAGATCGATGGACCCCTTGGTGAGGTCGGCTCCCTCCCCACCACAGTGATGTGTCTTTTCCGTGGGGGCCTAACAGACAGTTCACTGTGCTTCTCCCCATGTTTGAATCGCCTATCCTCCTGGCAATGGCAGCTTTCCTGACAGCCACCGTCAACACTAATCGCATACGCCACTAACTGGCTTTACTCCACTACTTCATTGACGTAGCTCTCCTTGAGGAGGTGCATGTTGCAACTTTCAGTGGTTCCAATCGTTTTGCAGCACATTTACCTCATGCTTCCCCTACTGGTAGTGGAGTGGCGATCCTCTTACGTGACGGTATCCTCGCTGATGCAGTTGCCTATCTCCCGGATGCCACAGGTATGGCTCTCACGATTAGTGGCGTCACGATCGTTAATGTCTATGCGCCATATGGTTCGGGTCACCCACGTGAACTTTCCACCTTCTCACAGACACTCATGCCTCTCGTCCTGGGTCTGCAGGATACATTGGAGTCGTTTTCGACTTCACCCAGGCACCCAAAGACCAACTACTACGTCATTCTCCGTGCGCGGCGCTAGCGACAGTACTCCAGCATCTCAGACTAGTGGATTCTTGAGAGCATGTTCACGGCGATCGTCATTCTTCCAGCCGACTCGATCGTGTTTACATCTTCAGCGATATTGTCAGTGGGGTGCAGGCTGCTGACGTCTGTCCCACTGCGTTCTCTGACCAGGGAGCATATATCTGCGCCATCAATCGCTGCCGCCAAACAGTGTGGCGTGGCCATGGACCATGGAAACTAAACACAATCAACCTTACTTCAAAAATGGTTCAAATGGCTCTGAGCACTACGCGACTTAACTTCGGAGGTCATTAGTCGCCTAGAACTTGGAACTAATTAAACCTAACTAACCTAAGGACATCACATACATGCATGCCCGAGGCAGGATTCGAACCAGCCACCCTAGCGGTCCCGCGGTTCCAGACTGTAGCACCTAGAACCGCACGGCCACACCGGCCGGCTCACCTTACTTCAGCCGACTGCTGGCAGCTCATCGAGACCACGTCGACAACTTGTCGTCGAAGTCGTGATGCCTATCAGTCTGCCCTGTCTTGGTGGGTGGTCTGTGCAATGTCTGCCCTCCGCAAGGCCTTGATTGGTTACAGAAGTTAGGTTGCGGCGTGGCGGCAACAGACTCAGGAATTCTGTTTCACTATTCCCAGGGAATATACTATGATGCCGTATTCGCCAGAGCGCCAGGCGATTGCGAATCGTACCAAGGCAGAGCTCACGTCCCTCTCTCGCCGCCACTTAAAAGGAGCTATGGTAAGCGCACACACACAATGGGTTAGTGCAAGAGCGTCTGTCTACGTATCATGTCATAGCAGAACGACGACACTGTCAGAGGATTATGTTACGCTCTACTCTGAACAACGTCACCGCCCTGCCAAAATTACGTTGCTCTCCGGACTCTCCTTTGGCTCGGTTCTCGTGGATGCTACGATGGGTCTTATTGATAACATCACGGAGGACGAACTTGACGTAATCCAGATGGGTTCTACGAACAGGTCGCCTGGCCCTGATGGCCTCCCACTGGAGTTTTATCGGATATTTCGCCCATTTATGGCGCCAGTGTGGACGGAGATTTTCGAGGAACTTATGTCACCTTTTTTGCCGATTCCTTGATTTCCTCATTCCCATCCACAAGCCTCGGGGTACCTCACGGCTCTGTGAATATCGCTCCTTGACGTTACTCAACAGTGATACAAAGATCTTTACCCGGTTGTTGGCTGCCGCGCTGAGTGGCCAAGCGGTTTGAGACTCCATGTGATGGATCACGCGGCCCCTCCCGCCGGAGGTTCGAGTCCACTCCCGGGCACGGGTGTGTGTATTGTTCTTAGCATAAGTTAGTTAACTTTAATTTAAGTAGCGTGTAAGTCTAGGCACCGATGACCTCAACAGTTTCGTCCCTAAGGAATTCACACACACACATACACATACACACACAAACACACACACACACACACACACACACACACACACACACACACACACACACACAGCTCGGTACGTGGTTTACCCCTATCAAACTTCTTTGGGCGGTGTCAATAACATCCGCACTGCCCCCTGCTGCTATCGGGACATAATCGCTCTTGCTCACTCTCCTCGTATACCTGGACTTTTGGCAGCTCTTGACTTCAGCCAGGCATTCGACTGAGTCCATATCGACTTCTTGGATGGCGTGCTCCGCAATACGGGCTACCCTGATACTACCGCCGACGTCACAATGCGTCTCCCACGTGGAGCTACGTCTCGTGCACTCTACAATGGCCTTCTTACTCCTCCCATCTCTACCTGTCGATTATTGCTTCAAGGCTGCCCGCTCTCTGCACTGTGGTATGCATTCGCCATGGAACAGTTGCTACGCGGCCCCCGTCAACACCACTGTGGGATGTCTCTCGGTGGCCATGTATTCAGCTCCACTGCATAGGCATACGATTTCCTCATCGTTCTTCGTAGCGGTGCTGAGGTCACGAAGAAACCAGGCTCACCACCTTCGGCCAAGCTTCTGGTAGCTGCTTTAACGCCATCACTATACGTGCGGGTTTTCCTGTGGACAGTGCTGCTCCTTTGCGTGTAGCTGATACTCTCCGATGGTTAAGACTCGATTTTTCAAGTCATCTGAGATGAACAACAGCTCTCAACTGCCGATGTCTACTTCCCCAACTACGAGCTGGGCTCTTAGACCACCGTTTACGCCGGCCTGACTGGCCGAGCGGTTCTTGGCGCTACAGTCTGGAACCGCCCTACCGCTATGATCGCAGGTTCGAATCCTGCCTCGGGCATGGATGTGTGTGATATCCTTAGGTTAGTTAGGTGTTAGTAGTTCTAAGTTCTAGGGGACTGATGACCACAGCAGTTAAGTCCCATAGTGCTCAGAGCCAGTTGAACCATTTTTTCACCGTTTACGAGCACTGAATCTTCTGCAACGTGCACGTAAAGGTATATTTTGTGTCACGTGTCTCTCACGTGGCACAGACAATTAGTATTCCGTCATCCATGGCCAGCCGCATGCTAGCGGCATTGCATTCGTTTGTTTGCCACGGGTTGCTGTTCAAGATACGATACGTAACCGTCACTCTCCCACGGTGCAGAGACGGTTTAGGTCTGTATCATGTGCTTGACAGAGTGGTAGCAAATTTTATTGGCTCTCACATGACAGTGTGGCGTCGTATCCTACGTGCCTTATCAGGCTATTGCTGGAGGCTCTTGAATCACACTCTCTCTCTCAGCATCTATACAGGGTGTTACAAAAAGGTACGGCCAAACTTTCAGGAAACATTCCTCACACACAAAGAAAGAAAATATGTTATGTGGACATGTGTCCTGAAACGCTTACGTTCCATGTTAGAGCTCATTTTATTACTTCTCTTCAAATCACATTAATCATGGAATGGAAACACACAGCAACGGAACAACACTTTGTAACAGGAAATGTTCAAAATGTCCTCCGTTAGCGAGGGACATGCATCCACCCTCCGTCGCATGGAATACCTGATGCACTGATCCAGCCTTGGAGAATGGCGTATTGTATCACAGCCGTCCACAACACGAGCACGAAGAGTCTCTACATTTGGTACCGGGGTTGAGTAGACAAGAGCTTTCAAATGCCCTCATGAATGAAGGTCAAGAGGGTTGAGGTCAGGAGAGCGTGGAGGCCATGGAATTGGTCCGCCTCTACCAATCCATCGGTCACCGAATCTGTTGTTGAGAAGCGTACGAACACTTCGACTGAAATGTGCAGGAGCTCCATCGTGCATGAACCACATGTTGTGTCGTACTTGTAAAAGCACATGTTCTAGCAGCACAGGTAGAGTATCCCGTATGAAGTCATGATAACGTGCTCCATTGAGCGTAGGTGGAAGAACATGGGGCCCAATCAAGACATCACCAACAATGCCTTCCCAAACGTTCACAGAAAATCTGTGTTGATGACGTGATTGCACAATTGCGTGCGGATTCTCGTCAGCCCACACATTTTGATTGTGAAAATTTACAATTTGATCACATTGGAATGAAGCCTCATCCGTAAAGAGAACATTTGCATTGAAACGAGGATTGACAAATTGTTGGATGAACCATTCGCAGACGTGTACCCGCGGAGGCCAATCAGCTGCTGATAGTGCCTGCACACGCTGTACATGGTACGGAAACAACTGGTTCTCCCGTAGCACTCTCCATACAGTGACGTGGTCAACTTCTCTGACGCTGACATTAGGGTTATCGTCAACTGCACGAAGAATTGCCTCGTCCATTGCAGGTGTCCTCGTCGTTCTAGGTCTTCCCCAGTCGCGAGTCATAGGCTCGAATGTTCCGTGCTCCCTAAGACGCCGATCAATTGCTTGGAACGTCTTCTTGTCGGAACACCTTCGTTCTGGAAATCTGTCTCGATATAAACGTACCGCGCCACGGCTATTGCCCCGTGCTAATTTATACATTAAATGGGCATCTGCCAACTCCGCATTTGTAAACATTGCACTGACTGCAAAACCACGTTCGTGATGAACACTAACCTGTTGATGCTACGTACTGATGTGCTTGATGCTAGTACTGTAGAGCAATGAGTCGCATGTCAAAACAGGCACCGAAGTCAACATTTCCTTCCTTCAATTGGGCCAACTGGCGGTGAATCGAGGAAGTACAGTACATACCGACGAAAATAAAATGAGCTCTTACATGGAAATTAAGCGTTTCTGGCATACTTCCACATAACACCTTTTCTTTATTTGTGTGTGAGGAATGTTCCTGAAAGTTTGGCCGTACCTCTTTGTAAAACACTGTATAACTTCCGGAAGTCCTGTCGCTCTTCTTTTACTTCCGCCAGTTTTTCCTTGAACTGAGCTGCATCCGTACTGTGGTACTGCCGGCACAATTGACATCCAGGAAGGCTGTCTACGGCTTCCTTGAGCAGCACAGGTCACCGAAGCTTCAGGTCGACTGACGATCGGTGTGTGCTCCTTATCTTGGCACTGGCGTCCAGTCAAGGTGGTACCTTACTGTCAATGGGAAGCAAGTATGCCGCTCACGCCTTCACAGGATTCATCTAGCATCCATCCCGTTGTGTGTCGACTGTGATGTTATGGACACAGAGCAGCACCGCCTGGTGTGCAGATCGGCGAGATGTGTCTGGTTCTTGGTGCGACAGATGTTGTCCCTAATTACCCGTACGAGTCCTCATATCTACTCAACTTCTCCTCTTTCCGGACGCGGGATACTTCCCGCAAGCGAAGACGAACTCTGTGAGATGCATTTGTGGAAAGTGAGAAATGCATCCTTGACTTTTGACAGTTCCTTAACGAACGCCACTGTGCAGCTGTCCGCAATCCAAAATACAGACGATTTTTCTCCAATATCCTCTGCAGTGTCATCCTTAATCCACCACAGAGCTGGGGTGTTCCTGTCATGAAGAATTGATCCCCACCTCTTCCACACTTAGAACCGATATACCGACTGGCAATCGGAATGTTCTTCTTAGTCCTACGTTTTGCTGCGCCTTCCTCCTCGCGTGCTGCTGATTTTCTGATACTGTCGGTGGTATTAACGACCAAAATAAATAAATGAAAATAAATAAAAGAACGCTTTCCTAGGTTCCCGGAGGGTGGGAACGGGACATCTTGCCCAAGTCTTGGGTTGTGACTCCTGCTCACTTTGCCATCCCTTTGGTCGCCAGGAAGGTTCCTTAAAAAAAAAGGGGGGGAGGTTAGCGTCTACTATTATACAACAGGAATAGGATTCGTTATGAATAGGAAGGTAGGGCAGAAATTGTGCTACTGTGAACACTTCAGTGATAGGGTTGTTCTCATCAAGATCGACAGCAAACCAACACCGACAACAACAGTTCATATATACATGCCGGCATAGTGAGCCGAAGTGAAGGAAGTATTCGAGAATATTGAAAGGGTAATTTAGTACATAAAGGGAGATGAAAATATAATAGTCATGGGAGAGTGGAATGAGGTTGTAAGGGAAGGAGTAGAAGACAGGAATATGGGACAATATGGGCTTCGTACTATGCATGACATAAGAGAACGACTGAGTTCTGTAATAAATTTCAGCTAGTAGTAGCGAATACTCTGTTCATGAATCACAAGAGGGAAAGGTACAATTGGTAAAGGCCGGGAGAAATGGGAAAATTTCAGTTATATTACGTAATGGACGGGCAGAGATTCCGAAATCAGATACTGAATTCTAAGGCGTAGCCAGGAGTGGATACGGACTCGCTGAAGTTTAAGAGCATACTCAGGAAAAATCAATGAACTGGGATACGGAAGTGCTGGCCGGGGTGGTCGAGCGGATCTAGGCGCTACAATCTGTAACCGCGCGACCGCTGCGGTCGCAGGTTCGAATCATGCCTCGGGCATGGATGTGTGTGATGTCCTTAGGTTAGTTAGGTTTAAGTAGTTCTACGTTCTAGGGGACTGATGACCTCAGAAGTTAAGTCCCATAGTACTCAGAGCCATTTGAACCATTATTTTTTTTTTTTTTGGATACGGAAGTACTTAGAAATGAAGAGATACGCTTGAAGTTCTCTGAGGCTATAGATGTTGCGATAAGGAGTAGCTTAGTGACGATATCAGTTGAAGAGGAATGGCCATCTCTAAAGAGGGCCATCACAGAAGCTGTAAAGATAAACGTAGGTACAAAGAAGTAAAATGTGGACAAACTATTGGTAACACAGAAATATTTCAGCTAATCAACGAAGGAAGGAAGTGTTGTGACTTGGCAAGACAGCCAAGTCACTATAAGAGGAAGCCGAAAGGCACGCGCTTAAGCTCACGCAGGCTGGCGCGAGGTCTGGAACAGTTAAGGGAATTAATAGTAGCAAATAAAGTACGTAGTTGATGTAATACTTAACTTTAATCCATAACTGGAGAACATCGCTCTTGACGGTACTTGTTTTATAATTTCAAAATTAACTGGTAATGGCGCCTTGCTAGGTCGTAGCAAATGACGTAGCTGAAAGCTATGCTAACTATCGTCTCGGCAATTGAGAGCGTATTTGTCAGTGTAGCATCTCTAGCAAAGTCGGCTGTACAACTGGGGCGAGTGCTAGGAAGTCTCTCTAGACCTGCCGTGTGGCGGCGCTCGGTCTGCAGTCACTGACAGTGGCGACACGCGGGTCCGACGTATACTAACGGACCGCGGCCGATTTAAAGGCTACCACCTAGCAAGTGTGGTGTCTGGCGGTGACACCACAGGAAGTACAACAATGTTCAGAGAAATTCAGGAATATAGAAATACAAGTCACTTAGGACAGAAATAACTAGGAAGTGTAAGGAAGCTAAGGTAGAGTTGCTGCATGAAAAATTTGAAGAAAGCGAAAAAGAAATGAGCGTTGGAAGAATTGACTCAGCCTACAGAAAAGTCAAAACAAGATGCAGCGAAGTTAAAAGCAAGAGCGCAATGGTGATTCCACTGTTAAATGGAGAGGAGAGAGCGGATAGGTGGAAAGAGTACGTTGAAGGCTACTTTGGGGGCGAAGAGTTGTATGTTAATGGGATAGGAAAAGAAACAGGAGTCGATATGGAAGAGATAGGGGATCCAGAATTATATTCAGATTTAAATGACACCTGGCAGACTTAAGACTGAATAAGTCAGAATGGTTAGTTAACATTCCATCAGAGTCTCAAAAATCAGTAGGGAAGTGGCAACAAAACGACTATTCACGTTGGCGTGTAGGATGTTTGAGTAAGGCGATATACCATCTGACTTTCGAAAAAACATCATCCACACAGTTTCTAAGGTTGCAAGAGCCGAAATGTGCGAGTATTATAGCACAATCAGTTTAACATACTGCTCATCGAAGATGCAGACAAGAATAATATACAGATGAATGGAAAAGAAAATTAATGATATGTTACATGACGATCATTTTCTCCTTAGGAAGGTGAAGGGACCAGAGAGGCAATTCTGACGTTGTGATTTATAATGTAAGAAAGACTGAAAGAAAATCTAGACACTGTCATAGGATTTGTCGACCTGGAAAAAGCTTTCGCCAATGTAAAATTGTGCAAGACGTTCGAAATTCAAAGAATAGGGGTAAGCTATAGGGAAAGATGGGTACTAAGCAATATGTACAAGAACCATGATGGATCAATAAGAGTGGAAGACGAAAAGTGGTCAGATAAAAAGGGTGTAAGACAGGCATATACTCTTTCGCCCCTCGTCTTCAATCTGAACATTGCAGAAGCAATTATGGAAATAAAAGAAAATTTCAAGTGTGGATTTAAAACTGGAAGTCAAAGGATTTCAGTGATGTGATTCGGTTATAACAATGCTATCTTCAATGAAAGTGAAGAAGACTTACATGATCTGCTGAATAGAATGAACAGTATATTGAGTACAGAATATAGATTGAGGATAAACCGTTGATAGGCGAAAGTAATGACAAGTAGCAGAAATCAGAGAAGCGAGAACCTTAACGTCAGGACTGGTCACCACGAAGCACATGAAGTTAAGGAATTTTCGGACCTAAGCAGCAAAATAGCCCATGACAGCCGAAGCAAGGAGGACATACGAACCAGACTAGTATCAAACTTAGGCCTTAATTTGAAGTAGACATTTCCGAGAATGTACGTTTTGATCATAGCATTGTATGTCAGTGAAACTGTGGGAAAATCAGAAAAGAAGAGCATTGAAGCATTTTAGATGCGGTGTTACAGAAAAATGTTGAAAATTAGGTGGACTGATGTGGTAAGGAATGAGGAGTTTCTTCAGAGAATCAGCGAGGAAAGGTAAACATGGAAAACACAGACAAGAAGAAGGGACAGGATGGTAGGACATCTGATAAAAAGATCAGGGAACTGTAGCAGGTAAAAAGTTTAAAGGAAGACAGAGGTTGGAATACACCCAGAAAAAGAAAAATCAGGTGGTAGGTTGTAAGGTGGCAGAATAAATGAAAGTCAGATTCACATCTTACATGAGAGCTTTATACATCGCAACGGGAAGGTGAATATGACACCTAACTTAATTCATTGGTAATGAGCAAATTTGCCTAGCAGTATGTAATGCAAAAAGAGATGAAAATCTATGGCAATTAACACACTGCTCCTATAACGCATGTTTGAGCGGAAGGTGAAACAAGCAGCGAGAGGGGTTTTAGTTTGGAATTCAGAGGGATGAGGGCAGAGGCAAGGTCGAGCTACAGGGGGTACCACAGAAAACACTCAAAGGGTTATCCTAGGCGGAAAGTCAACAACTAACCGGGTCACATAGCTAACCATCCACTGTAGATTTCATTGTCATCCTAAAAATAGTAACGAACTGTTGTGTTGGCAGAAGAGCCAACACCGTGTTACTAGAGGAGGCTGAAATGCACGCGTTTTAGCTCACGCAGGCTGCCGTGAGGAGGGAAGAAATATACTGACGTAAGGTCTGGAACATGACAAGGAATTAGAATTCAGGAAGCGGACGTAAGTAGTTTGATACGTAACTTTCATCCATTAATGATGAACGTCGCTCTTGACGGTACATGATTCTCAATATTGTCTGTTCTGAATTCATTTTTAACTACTGAATATGGCACATTGCTAGGTCGTAGCAAATGACGTATCTGAAGGCTATGCTAAACTGTCGTCTCTGCAAATGAGAGCGTATCTGTACAGTGAAGCATCGCTAGCAAAGTCAGCTGTACAACTGGGCGAGTGCTACTGAGTCTCTAGACTAGACCTGCCGTGTGGTGGCGCTAGGTCTGCAATCACTGCTAGTGGCGACACGCGGGTCCGACTAACGGACCGCGGCCGATTTAAAGACTACCACCTAGCAAGTGTGGTGTCTGGCGGTGACACCACACGAACTTTGAACCGGAATCGGACGATTCTTGTAGTACTGATTAACATCATAACGTAAGTATAGCGACAATTTTGTGAAGAAACTTCTAGTTAAACTTTAATATTGTCGTGTTTCGGATAATTCTGAGACTTAATATTTAATATGGCTGTGTTTAGGATTATTTCACTTTTTGATGTTGACGAGATGCATTATCCTGACAAATGTTTTTTGTTGTCACATTGAAAACTGGGTAAAAATTTCGTAAAGAAACTTCTAGTTAAACTTTAATATAGTCGTGTTTGAGATAATTTAACCTTCTGAGAGTTAATATTTAATATGGCTGTGTTTAGAACTATTTCACTTTTTGATGTTGACGAGATGCATTACCCTGACAAATGCTTTTTGTCGTCACATTGAAATCTTTGTAAAAGCGTGTATTTTTGTGATAATATTGCAACATTAAACATGTCATTTCAACTTACACAGTTGTCTTCAATCCTAGAGTAAGTAAACCACAAATATTGCACCTTACAAGGTGACATGTGCTACTGTGAGATTATATTTTTGGTACATGTGAGGGATTGGTGGAGGATGGCATCAAACCAGTCAGAAGGCTGATGAATCAAACAATTGAGTCAGTTGAGTAAAATTTTTCTGTCGTTCCGACGCTCTTCGGACGTTTTCTTTTGATCTCGTTGCTTTTGAGTTTAATTTACTTCGAAATTTTACAAAACAGTTTTATCGATAGTTTAAATTCGGTTACAGTATGAAGAATTACACCGTGTTTGAACATAATATTTTATGATGAATATAACCATCATAAAACAGTTGTAAAACCCTTTAAGCCTGTACAGTTCATTGAAACAAACTGTTTATCTTTCAAAACGGCAGCAGAAAAATGTATTATTTCAGTGTTTTGAACAACTTAGTGCAGAGAAACACGTTCCACTCATTGACAAATAAAATTTTAATTGGTGCTTTTGAAAACCCCGTTTCGTACTTCGTGACACGACATTCTCATACACCTGTCCGAGACCTGTCCACAGTTGTTTGATCGCGGACTGTAGCCAGGGAAGAGAGGTTCATGAGAAGGTCACCTGGACAATTTTCGTTTCTGAAGTCTCTCCAGCTCGGTTCCAACAAGTTAATCAGAAATTTATCAGGCACACACGAAGAACGACTTGCGTCACAAAGAGAAGCGAATATGGCGGTTAGTCTGGTGATACGGCGGCGTGTGCCCACAAACGTCGCTGACAGGCAAGCGCAGAAATGAAGTCGTCCCTGAGAGGAGGCACGGCCTTTGTGTGACGTAACTCTATTATGGCGCCGAAGCGACGAGTGTCAGCGAGAGGAGCAAGCAGCTTTGCAGAAAAAGAGGGTTCGAGAGACCGCTGGTATTTCGACATTAAAAACGGAGAAAGATGGACCTCCTAGTGTTTGTTATGATGTTGAAATGACACAAAAAGTTTAACCCAATTTTTACAATTTTTTACCTCTAAGCAAAAGCAACTGCTTTATTGTTAATTCTGCTGTAAAGGGCTGTTTTATATGCGCATTCGAGACTGGTTCTCACATTATTTCAAAGACAAATATTACGTGATGTAAAGCCAGTTTAGTTGGCTCTGAGCACTATGGGACTTAACTACTGAGGTCATCAGTCCCCTAGAACTTAGAACTACTTAAACCTAACTAACCTAAGGACATCACACACATCCATGCCCGAGGCAGGATTCGAACCTGCGACCGTAGCGGTCACGCGGTTCCAAACTGACGCGCTTAGAACCGCACGGCCACACCGGCCGGCCCAGTTTAGTGTACCGTAAATATCACTCATTGTGTTTTTGGTGAAAATTTTTCTCTAAAATTCGTAAAGCAGAAAAAATACTGCATAGCAATTCAGTAAGAATAACAGTGTATTTATCGTGCATGAGATTTTGTGAGAACGTAACTGGATTTTTGCTTACGAACCAACTGGCAATAGTTTAAATCATGTCTTCAAATTGTTTATACTTTTTTGAGCTTTTAAAAAGGTTGCAATCAGTAACAATTTTGAACCAACTTTTCCTTCAATTCAACAATGGTTTCCTCTGATGTTTATATGTTTTACGTATTTTCCGATTTTAAGATATCTACAGCTGATTTCGAATTCTTGGCATCTTTCATACATACACAATAAAACAACGTAAATACTTTGGAAATTCAATATGCAGACAATATTTCTACGGGAATAAAAATTATGCTGTCAACGACATACCTGTATGTCCACCATCTACACTGCGAAACTGTTACGCAGTTTACAACGAAGATGTTTTGGATAACGATGAAAATAGACGTTGCCTGGAAATGTACAACATTGTAAAATTTCCCAAAAAAGCCAAATGGCAACTTTATCTAACCGTAAAATTGCCAGGAGGTGTGATGTAGCCCTCTGGGACAAAACTACGGGATAGAAAAAAACATCAGTGTCTGAAGACGTAAACAGACATGAAGCATCTGGTCTAAGTGACGACCATAACACCTCTATACACACTTCTTGACACACATTGATTTACTTTTACTACTACTCGGTAAAAGATCTCGTTTTATATATGTATGACTCTCGTAAAGCTGACTTATTTAAAATCAAAGAAGAACTGTAACAAAGAACTGCATCATCTCTTTTCTTGCTTATTCCGGCCATTGAAAAACGCCAAGTTTGACTGCCGACAGGAAACAGGTATATAATAGGTGCAGATTTTGCAGATGACATCACAAAGTGAAGAGCACACGTTTGCCCAGGAAATGTATGCCAACTTGATCAAGTGTGTATGAAAATACTAAATGGACCAAGATCATGTGTATATGAGATACTAATGCAAGTCGGAAACAGTTTTACTCGTTCTACCTTATATTACCTATTGCTCGGCGACACAATAGCAACCGATGGTCATAGAATGATACTGCCACCAAAAGGGTACGAATCACACCAGTGGAATTTCAGCGCACGCAATTTATGTGGTCAACAACAGCCACAAGTACTTCTACTTCTCTACAGCATTGAAATGTAGTCGCAGTAAAAGTGCAGCGCTGCGAACCCTGGAAAATATCTGGTAAAATAAAAATAAAAGAATTTTAGTGAAGTTCACTTAGAAGAGCCCATTGTCCAACAAAGTCCTGCTGTGGACCCTCTCTTGCATTTCGTTCTTCAGCTACACACGTCAGTGTTACGCGTCCTCCATTACGCCATCAGCTCTGTCTATCTTATCTGCTGGAATCCAGCAAAGGATTTCCTACATCCAGCTACGCTTTACAACTTAAATTTTTAGTTCTTTCTTGCACAGGTTCAAACTGATATGGAGTGTGGTTCAGATTATAAAAGTTGTGGAAACTTGAACTGATAACAAGAGCTCAGATGTAACACTGCAGATTTACTCTATACAAAAATTGATGTCAAACTCTCATGATAGGTAACGATTTATGGAGACCATTGCCTATTTCGTTATTTATCATCATTCACGAGAGTTTCACACATGATCAACTTGGAGTGAGATATACCGCGTCCAACGTGACCGAGTAAGGAGTCTGAATCCAGAACAGACAGCTTGGAATAGCCTTCAGTTTCGTGCACCAGTCTAGAGCCTAGAAAGTACGAACCAACAGGAAAAATTATGTGTTCTAGCAACTTACAGATTCACTTCAGATCCGCTTTGTATTAGCGAAATGTACAAAGACCTATTTCAAGAACCATTCTTCATAAAATAAAAGGACTATACAGTGCATATTTCACCTTAAAATAGTTATTTAGTTGAAAACATTCCGTGGTGAGATGTTCGCCACGTAACGTATCTCCGTTTTATCTTCAGTAGTTTTGTATCTTCTAGTCTATTCCCCGACCTACTTATTCTTCACAGTCTCTCCCAGTATTTCCCAAAATTCATCCGCCTGTTGTCCCAGAGCGGCCTCAAGTCCTTAAATGTCGTGTGTTGTTGCGTGTCATCCTTTGTTGTCTGGTCTCTGTATACGAGTTGCAGGGTTGTATTATACAGGGTGATTCGGCTGGCCCTAACGATAGGTTTTATGGAACACGCAACGACTGCAAAAACCACACGCGAGATTTTCGTAATCTCTTTCTCGCTATTCACAAACTATTAGTCCTACAAAAAAAAGAAAAAAATGAACAGGACCTTTTTGTAGGAAATATAAAATAGTTAAACTATGTACTGAGATACGTTTCCTCTGGACGACACGGTTTGAGAGTTATTCAAGACGAACGCGTCTGAAGGTCCCTTTTAAAGGTTTTTCTTGAATAATTGGGAAACTCCAGCCTCTAGCAAAACTTATCCCACTACAAAGTTTATATTTCAGCAACTTTAACTACATTAAATTTCTTGCAAAAAGTCCTGCTCATTTTTTTTCTGTAGGACTAATATTTTGCGCGAAACGAACGAGAGAAAATGAAACTCTTGTGCATAGAATTTGAAGGCATTGTCAGTTGCAAAAAATCCATGGGTAGGGCAGCTGAATCATGGGGGTGGTGGTGGGAGCAATTTCCACGCATGTGCAATCTTGGTGCAGATGAATGCTCATCTAACATGTGTTCGACAAGAAACATGTCGATTTAGGAAATGTGTCAAACGACGTCTTGGAGGAAGGTGTTTTACTACTAATATTTCAGTTATATTGGGCAAGAAATCAAAGAGTCTCTAGCCCTTACCGCATGTGGTCCACGTCGTTATCCATGCATCCATGGGCCATCTTTGAAGGTGTCATTTAACGGTGATTTCGTCTTATGTGGTTGGCCATATCCTGTCTCCGAAGAAACACGTAATGCAAAGGTTGATTTCTGTTGAAAGGAAGATCATTTCCACCGGACCGTGGAGGTAGTGCGCCAAGAAGAAACTAAAAACCTCTTTAGAAATCTTACGAAAATCACAATTCATTTCAGTACATCGATACGAAGCTTTTTACAGTTGAAAGTAGACTAAATGAAGAGTGTTTCGTTCTCAAGTTAGCACAGACGAGGTGACTGTGCCTTTGAAATAGAAGGTGGAAACGTTTTTAATGGTGCTCGATACGACTCCGACACCTGTTCTTGCAGCCATTCGGCCGCAACGCCAACAAAGCCTATCAGCCATCCGGAGCCCCTGGAGGAGCGGCCGGTCCGGCACTGTTGGCTGGGCAGCGCGGCGCGGCTCTGCCCCACCACCCATCTCGGCTGTCCAGTGGAGGCGGCTTCACGATCGTCCACCACCTGATTGATCACCAGCCTAGGCCCAAAAACAAAGGCCAACCTGAATGCTTGTAGGCCCTTCTCTCTCACACAAAGCGCGGTTCTACACGTAAAGATAATTTTTCCTTTCGGTCGACACCACCACAAAATTGTACCCATATAACAACCTGTATTACCAGATGTTATAATATAACATTTACACTAAGCCTTAATGGAATTTAAATAGCACAGCTACTCAGTGTACACGCGTGTATCGCTGTCGATGGTTTGATATTATCAGTGGCAATGTGCAGAGTCTCCAGAAAAAGTCCCCTACAGACTATGAAATAGTGATTCAACGTACGTGTCAGATGCTCCCATGTGATTGCTCTGTGGTTAGTTATACCACACGAACGCCTGTGGCTATGAGACACAGCATGCTAATTTGGCTTCGAATTAAAGGGAATAATATTAGCAGAAACAAAGGCTACCAGCTGACCTCTGTGAAGATCAGTTTCGATTCTTGAGGAATGCAGGGACGCACAAAGAAACTACTAACCCTGTGTACTGTCTGAGAAGATAGACCGAAAAAGATGCAAATTTACGTTTATATCATTTGTAGATTCAGAAGACTAAAATCTTTTCTCAAATTCTGAAGGTAACTGCTGAAATACAGCGAACTAAAAATGATTCACAACTTGCACACTAGGCAGACTGCAGTTAAAAGGGTCGAAAGACGTGAAAGGCAGGCAGCAGATAAGCAGGGACTGAGACAGGGCTGTAGTCAAGCCACGGTGTTATACTTTGAGCAAGTAGTAAAGGAAACCAAAGAGGAACTAGGAAAGGGAGTTAATGTCTGCGAGAAGAAATAAAACTGTAATATATTAACCGAAATTTACCGGCAGAGCTTCAAAGAACATGACAACAATATTACGAATGAAAAGCACTTCCTAATGTTATATAACATTGTACATATTTGGTCATAAAATAAATACAATTATGTAGATTGTTAGGAAGTATATGCGATTTAATATTAAAAACTATGAAATTTTCCAGTGACACTAATTTTATCAGAGACCACAAACGGCTTGCGAGTTCAGTGGAACCGAATGGACGGAGTCTTGGAAAGAGATTACGAGATAAACTTCAAAAAGCAAAACAAGAGTAAAAGAGTATAGCCGATCTAAAACAAGTGACTCTGAGGGAATTACTTTAAGAAATGAGACAGTAAAAAAATGAAGGTGTATCGCTATTTGGGCAGCAGAACAGCTGACAAATGCAGACGTACAAAGGATGCAAAGTGCAGACTGGCAGTTGCAAGAAAAGCGTTTCGGGAGAAGAGAAATTCGTTAGCATCAACAGTAACTTCAAGTGTTTAAGTCGTTGAAACAATTTGGATGGAATGCAACGTTTTGTGGAAACAAAAAGTAGACGATACGTCGTACTGACCAGAACACAATAGAAGCATTTAGGATTCGGTGGAAGGACAAATCCTGAGGCTTCAAAGAATAGGCAGTTTGCCTGTGGAGCGAAGCAAGCGGGTTCCAGTGTACATCTGTTGCAACACTCATGTGGAGATGATGAAGCTTGTACAGGTTAGATCTTCATGAAGAGCTGCATCAAACCAGACTTTGGCCTGAAGAAAACAACAAAAAGGCACGACCACACGTGGTAATAAGTGTGCTGGTATTCCTTTGCCGAATGACGAACACTATGGTTTTCCTGATCTGCTCGTTCGTAAGACATGTCGCACACGTAACATGCCTGAAATACGTCTGGCAATTAATTTGCTGGTCACAGTCAACAGTTCCATCTGTCTTAGGTGCTCTTATACAGGCCACGTGGAGGCACATCCCTCAAAAATGACTGAACCTCTCCCTTGTATCGTGTCAACACCCTCTTATTACGGCGAATGGCAGCTTCATACAATACTGTTTCTCCAAGTCTGACGTAATGTGCTGTTTAACTGTAGATACTACTCATAATCACAACCAATACCATACTGCCATGTTTAAAAATTTTACTTTGTATAATCACAGCTGCTTCACTTCCCTGCCAAATCTCACTTTCATACCTTTCCTATAGGCAATATTGAAACTGTGAAAGGTAAGAGCATTTTGTGCAGCCACTCTCTTGGAGCATTTCACCCAAGTTAATTATTAAATTTAATTTCTTTCAGAGCGATAGCTGTAATTTTTATATAGTTCATTACTTAATGTCTCACGTTTTTTTTAGTTCAGAAGTTTTTCATCGTATTTTCACTGAAATAGGTTCTCTCGCCTTAGTCCTAAATCATACATAAGGAATTATCAATTCTGGAAACGAACAGAGATACTCTGTAGAAGCACTAGTTTAAAATGTTGGAACCTACATAAATGTCCCAGCCATACACATTTATCTTTGTACCTGATGATGGCATAACAGCCAAAAAAGGCTTTGTTAAATAAAATAATAAATATTGTAGAATATTTTATCAGGGTCCTGTGTCTTTCATTCACAATTATTACTGTTATTATTATTATTATTATTGCTTTACCATTATTACTATTATGTGCTACATATATAAGGTACACGTTGCAGTGTTAATATTGTAAGGGTGTCTGAACATATATAAACAAAAGCATAAAGGTCATATTTTAGCAGGTGACATAGATTCAGTAGTAAATAAATACATTAATTTTCCAGCACGCAAAAAATAAAAGTTCCTCTCATCAGAATGATCCTAGAATTAACAATTTCTATGCGGATGATAACACTGATAAACAAATGAAATTGTGTGGTAGGTATCTTTCTATGCAGTACTATTTCTAAGAGAACTGCAATGCGGTGACTCATGATATGTAGTCAGTTTTACGTTACTACTCACTGTTCTTGAGACACGCAACGTGTGATTTATATACGTGTAACATTATAACAAGGCGAACGACACACAAGCAGTAGAGTCACTACATTTTTTCTCAGTAATAATGGACATAACATTACGTAGATTTCAGTGATTACACATAATGAAAGCCATAAATTCGTTTGGGAAGCCAGGAACCTCAAATCAACAACGTATTATATTCTTTGTAGAAACAACCCTATTGGATGCAAGAGTAGAGGTCCTGAAGCGGGATGTGGTCACTACCCTCTGGGTGGTCCCATACGAAAAAGACGAAGATGGCATAAATATGTTCTAAGAGAACTGAAATACAGCGACAAACTGCCGATAAATAAAGAGCTTGCCTTCAATTTAAGATCTTTGAGGGGTGCTAGCAAATTTTTCTTGTGCCAAAATCGGCTTGACGAGTTAGTGAAAATAGCAAATAAAAACAGAGCTCGAATAAAAAGATGGGAGAATCTTCAACACGTTCTAAGAGAATCTTCAATTCAGAGCCTTGGCAGGAAGGCAATATCGTATTGAGAGGAGAGACTAACAAAACAGTGTGACGATGCCGGGAAAGCTGTAAAGTAGGGAATAGAAGCATTTATGAAATATCAGGGAAACTGGAACGGAAAATACAGTGCTGTAGGGATAGGGCACTCGCTGGAGGTGGAAACGGAGGTAGGAGGAATTTGTGACCCATTTAGAACACGGCATTTAGTGACTCCTTCCGCAGGGCTTCAAAATTATTAAAAATCTAAACAGTGAGATAAAAGAGAATGTGGAAGTGAATCCCGCACATTTAACTAAATGGAAGGGGAGGTCTCAAATAACAAAGCCTTTTACAATCCAACCCTCAATGAACTATTCAAGAGAAACCATCACCAAGTGTGAACTTAAAGAGTTAGCAAACAAAATAAAAAATAATAAAGTGCCAGGAGAATATCTGGAGTTTTTTTCAATACGCAAGAAAGTCATTTACAGCAGATTCATAAACTTCTTAAATATTATACGGTCAGGAGACGATATACCTGGTAGGTAGACCAAGTCAGTCACCACTCGTGTCATCAAAAATGGAGACTTGGGAAATTGTAATAATTTCTGAAGAATAAGCTTATTGAACATGGCGTATACAGTTCTTACGAACATAATTGCAAATAAATTGTCCGTTTGTTATTAATTCACGATGAGTGAGTAGCAAACCGGTTTTGAAAAGGGTTGGTCATACTGTGAAGATTTTAATTGAAACTGCTAATAGAAGAACACAGAGAATTTAATCTAGGAACATACACCCTACAGACTCGAAAAACATTTGATAAAGTAATAGGAACTAATCGCTGCAGATTCTGAAAGATGACGATGTTTCCTACATACCTATCGAAAATATACACAAAATATATAGAGCAATTGTAGTCTGCGTCAAGAAAGAGGACAAATCATCAGAGTGGGTCTCAATCCGTGCTTGAGTAGGACACGGAGGTGACCTTGTACCACTCTTGTATATTATTTATATCAAGTAAATCATCCCAGACTGGAGACAAGTGCCACACGTGTTCATTTAAATCAACAGAAACTCAAAGATAGTTGCTTTACTTTTTGCTGATGATCCAGCTCTTGGTGCATCTTCAAAGGACGACCTACAGCGTTCTGTACACACTCCATAGATTATCTGTATATATATCAACACCTAAAAATCAATAACTATGGCCTTCTGTAGAAAAAAATCCCTTTACAAAGCAAGATCTGTTCGAAAAATAAATTTATGAAAAGAATAAATACATTCAGATAGTTAGTCTATAAACTATCCTTCCTGGAAGAAAGCTGAAAAAGACACATGTGTACTAAAACAATGAGAGTCACTGATAATGTAATGAAATCTTATCTCGTCCAAAAGAGCCCGGGAATAGTCTCTATAAGAGTTTAACAAAACCCGTGCAGTGATGAGCCAGCAAAACCTGAACAATAAGGCAAGAAAGACTAACTTATTTAAACGAACAGCTGGTTAGGCGTAATTGGACCATTAAAATAATAAAGATGAGTTGAAGGTACTTAAATTTGATCCATCATACATTACGTGCAGAGCTGCCAAAAGAATAAGAGAAAAGTCTGCAAAGAATGAGCTGAAGGAAGATCCCAAAACACATGCTACACTACCACAACAGTGTTAGATCGGTAGATCGACAATTGAATAGATTGCAGGAAAGCTTCTCGACGAGACCATAGAAGACAAAGACTTTCCAACGCTTGGAAAGAAGAAGAGAAAGAAGACACATAAAGCTGTAAATAGTCGCAGAAGATGCGCTTGTCTGTAAGAAGGCAACAACGTCGAGAGACTGTAGCGTGACTTCGGCAGGGATTGGTAGCTGACCCTGAACGTAAATAAGTGACAAATGCTGCGTGTACATAGGCTAGGAAGTTCACTAATGTACGATTTCACCATTGGCGACGAATCACTGGAAACAGTAACTGCCGTAAATCTGGATTGACCGAAATGAAATGACCACATAAAGCACGTGGTACGATAAGTAGATGTCAGTATCAGAATGACATTCATGGGTTCTCGACAGAGGGTTCGTAGAACCAGTTTTCGACTATTTATTGACCGTTCCGCTATCGAATACCGCATAGGAGAAACAAATACCTAATCTCGCCTTGCGAGCTCTGAATTCTCTTATTTTATCACAATGGACATTTTATCCCCATACGGGTGGAAGTAAAAAAAAAAAAAAAATTCCGCATTCGGAGTAGAACAACTGTAATTCAATTTTCGTGAAAGTAGCTCACTGCTACGGAGAACGCTTTTGCTTTAATGATTGCCATGCCAACTCGCGTATTAAACGCATAATACTCTCCCCTCCTGTTCTTATTCAAACTTTTCGATGCCTTCTGCCTATCCTATCTCGTAAGGATGCCATTCCTAGTATCAGTACTCCGGAAGAAGACGAAGAAGGGTAGTGTAGGCACTGTCCTTACTATATCTGTTGTGTCTTCTAAGTGTTCTGCCAACAAAACGCAGTCTTTTGTTCGCCTTTACCATAACATTTTCTTTGTGATCGTTAGAATTTACCTTGTTCATAATTTTCACCTATAGGTATCCACTTAATTAACAACGTTAGGTGTTGTATGATTTATCGTATAAACGAAATTTAACGAATTCCTTTTAGTACTCATGTGGATGACTTCACACTTTTCATTGTTTTAAGTCAATCATATGTTTTAGCAGCAGCTTAAGGATATTTTGCCTACATGTTTATGAAATTGGTTTCGATCTTCCGGTTTTAGTAGACAGTAAGCGACAGCATTACTGTAAGCAAATTGCTTGCTCAGATTGTCAAAAATGGTTCAATGCCTCTGAGCACTATGGGACTTAACTGCTGTGGTCATCAGTCCCCTAGAACTTAGAACTACTTAAACCTAACTAACCTAAGGACATCACCCACATCCATGCCCGAGGCAGGATTCGAACCTGCGACCGTAGCGGTCCCGCGGTTCCAGACTGTAGCGCCTAGAACCGCACGGCCACACCGGCCGGCGCTCAGATTGTCAATCAGTTCAGTTATACAGATTAGGAACAGCAGAGATCCTACAACACATCCTTTGAAAATGCCAGATATCACTTCTGTTGCAGTAGAAGACTTGCTATCAGTTACTACACACTACTACGCTTTTACCAGGAAATGTCAAATCCAGTCGCACAGCTGAGACGATACTCCATATCATCGATATTTAATTAGAGGCAACTTACAGAAAACGGTGTAAAACGCCTTCTGCAAGTCTAGAAATGTGCAATAAATGTGAGACCTGCTGTCGACTGCATTTATCATTTAGTGTGAATAAGGAGCCAAATATGTTTCACAAGGTCGATATGTTCCGCATGCGTGCTGTTTATGTATCAACAGATCGTTATCTTGAAGGTATTACATAACGTCGGAAATCGATGTGAAAGATATGGGCTTACAATTTGGCTGACTGCATCTGTTCGCTTTATTCTGTATTTTTGTGCCCTCTGCTACTTCTCTGTCTTTAGGTACGAATGATTCGCCAAGCGAGCGGCTGCATACGATTGCTAAAACGGAGTTTTTCCGTCAGAGGACTCAGAAATAAAACTAACTGGTATTCTATCTGGAGCAGAAGGCTTGTCTATTTCAGTGACTTAAGTTGATTCGCTACACCTAGGGAGTCTACTTTTGAAATTACTCACGTTGGCAACCGGTCTTTATTCAGCATCTGCAATGCAACTTTTTTCGATGATGGAATTTCGGAAAATAGTGTGTAGCAGCTCCGCTTTAGTTGCGTTGTCATCGGTAAAATTACCTTTGCAGTCGCACAGTGAGTATATTGACTGTCTTCCCGCTGATGTCCTTCACATACGTGTAAACTGTGTCAGACTTTGCGTTTCCATCAAGTGCGTGGCTACATGAGTGTGCAGACAAGATCTCTGATGCGCTGCAACAGTACACGGATTTATTTTCAGACTACGAGTTTCCAATCTGTAGCACTCGCCGAGCCTCATCAAGGTAAGAGGACAGTGTTACTACACTTTTCATGATCTTTCTATTCAAAATGTGTGCGTGTAGATCATCAGCAAAAGAAGAATTCTTAGAGTTTTTTAAAAGGCATTTGTATAGGACAAGCAAATATCCTCGTATAAAATCAACAACGCAACGGCGTGTCTGCCACGTGTCCATATACTTACGGTAAAATATTTAAAAAATAATTAAAAACCATAAAATCCATAAAAATCGACGAAAACCTGGTACAATTAGACAAACTGATTGTAAATACGTCAAATTGGAGGAAATACGACGAAATATGTAAACCTGCGAAAAAAGAGCTTGCAAAATTACTTAAACTGACTGCGAATACATAAAATTGGAGAAAAAGTACCACGAAATACGGGGAACTGAGGAGGGTTGGAGAGTACTCGGTCACTCGACTGAGAAAAGCTTAAAAATTTTTCTCTGGCTACATTCACTTCTAAATCTCCTCCCCCTCCTCCCCCCCCCCCCCCCCCCCCTGTAGACTACTTGGGTTTTCGTAACGCACACTCCAACAAAGGCGAAATATGTATTACACAGGGGCATTATATTAAACCAAGCAAGACATATGCATCCCGATCCATAACTGCGTTTTCATACGTGCAGTCGAATATGCATATTTCCGAATGACGACTGGTTCTTACAAACAGGTTACTCCTTAAGTATTAAAGTGAAGAATCATTGCGTTTATCAGACTTAAACCATTCCCTAAAGTCTTCGATGTCACATATATCATCTTCAGTAGTGTGAGGGGGGTGTACTCGAGAGATGTGGTGAAAGTATGAAATTGCTATATGATTAAAGCTCTCTAACACGAGACCAGGACTTCTTTGTGCATGAGGAATGCTAGGAGAGCCGTAGTAATGCAACTGTAAGCAGAAACAAGACTGTTACAGCTCCTTTCTCTACTGATCATGGCGCTTACTCCCTCGTAAGAAGGTGCTGCCTCTTCGTGAGCATTTTTCTGCGGCAGCATGTGTGTGGTACCTCAATGTATCAGCTATCCAAAGTGTTCAAGTCAGTTTTTCTCCGCTCTGTTTCCTAGTGAGACAGCCGCATGCGTCAAAACCGGTACTACTACTGTTACTTGTGACACGCCTGACAGATATGGGAATCGCGATTCAGGGTACGTACGTTTCCACTTAAAAAGGCATATAAAATCCATTAATTTCGTAAGAGACAGAACAACCGTCACCAGACTTCGTTCTAGATGGTTTTTAAGCAGTTCCAGAGGTGTATACACACTGACGATACCTTCCTAGGATACCGGGATAGTGTAGCAGAAAGTTGATTTATCGTTTAAATATTTCTCACCATAGTGAATCTGGTAACATACTTGCAGGGTGGTTGTGCGTGTGATGTTGGACTAATATATCCTCCATTTGAGTATTAAGAGCGTTGCATTTCACACAACTAATACTTCGGGAACTGTGTGGCTTTAACAATATAGCATTTTTAGGTGCAACGCGGTGTAATCAGAAAAAAAAGGTTCAAATGGCTCTGAGCACAATGGGACAACATCTGAGTTCATCAGTCCCCTAGAACTTAGAACTACTTAAACCTAACTAACCTAAGGACATCACACTCATCCATGCACAAGGCAGGATTCGAACCTGCGACCGTAGCGGTCGCACTGTTGCAGACGGAAGCGCCTAGAATCGCCAGGCCACTCCGACAGGCACCGTGTAATCATTGGAGTCTGCATTTATCCACTATGATCATTTCTCTCGTACCGGTACCTTCCTGGTGTAAACTCCGGACAGTAGAATAATGCTTCAGAATTGATTGCACAGTTGATTTACGTGAAATGTTTGAAACTCCATATGGACATCCATTACGTGTAAACCGACCGTTACAGCAACACAACACTTTCATGTATACTATACACCGAGAAGAGGTGTGAACCTCCTCGACATACATGCATCTGGAGAGACCTTGTGCTTCTGGATGGATGCCGTGGGTAAGATTAGTGCTCCAGGAAGGATTGGTCAAGGACAATGTGGGAGGGATCTGACAATCTCCAACTTTATCCTACAAATGTGACAATACTTCGTGGCACTCATCCACACAGGGAAACAGGACCAGTCGTAAATGTAAATACTGCGCTACAATTGATGTGCTGGAAATATGTAGGTAACATCTTTGCATCAGTATAGCATGGTGTGTGGTATAATTTGGTGTAAATCGTCGACTGGATGTATTGCACAGTCATCTAGCTGCATACACAGTCTAGTATATGGTACTTGCAAAGTGGTGTAGGGGTGATTTGGTGATGATTTAGAAATTGGGAAGTGTTCTACTGTGTCACTGGCTGGCATTGAAATTACGACAAACCAGGTAAAATTTCTAAAATTGATCTCGCTAACAGCTGTGGTAGTATTGGAACAGCCCGCATCTCGTGGTCGTGCGGTAGCGTTCTCGCTTCCCACGCACGGGTTCCCGGGTTCGATTCCCGGCGGGGTCAGGGATTTTCTCTGCCTCGTGATGGCTGGGTGTTGTGTGCTGTCCTTAGGTTAGTTAGGTTTAAGTAGTTCTAAGTTCTAGGGGACTGATGACCATAGATGTTAAGTCCCATAGTGCTCAGAGCCAAACAAACAAGTATTGGAACAAAGCAATACTGGTGCATTCTGCATTGTTGCCAGATGTATCCAAAATTGCAACTATGACGTCATCCAAGATGGCGACGATGACGTCATCCAAGATGGCGTCGTATAGACTCGGTAACAGCACAAAACATCATCCAAGATGGCAGCCATGACATCACTCAAAATGGTGGATTTTGGCGGGAAATCTGAACTTTGGCAGGAAAGTGCCACGACCCCTTCCCCTTCCCAGAAAAATGGCGGCAATTCCATTATTCCAACAGGATAATGTATCACACCACAGTTACCTATACTAACCTAAGAAAGTCGTGGGAAGATAGGACAATTGGGCTACCTCCACTAACCTAAGTGACCTGTCCACCGCCTCTTCCTAGGAACTGGCTCCAAGTTTTGGCTGTAAAGAAAGGTCGCTTGGGGCTTTGCTACCAACCTAAGAAAATCGCAGGAAGATAGGTCACCTGGCCTACCTCAACTAACCTAAGTCACCTGACTGCCACCTCTTCTTAGGAACTGGCGCCAAGGTTGAATTTTGGTAGGAAGATAAGTCACTTGGCGTTTCTCTACTAAGCTAAGAGAATTGCTGGAAAGGAAGGACACTTGGACCAACCTCAGCCACCCGACCGCCACCTCTTCCTAGGGATTCGTGGAAAATGGAATCAGCCTGCACTAGGTTGCTGGAGAGAGGAATGAGTGTACTTAATTTATTTTCGAACAATTTGTTTAAGGATGGAGTATATTTATCACAGTGGTACAGAACACACGCTCTGTCATGCCACACAGCATACAGACCTGCAAATTACTCCTAAATAACTGACGTATAATGCTTTACACACATGTCTGCTAGTTGTAAACTGTCAAAATAATGCATTGCACAGCCTACATACATGGAAACCACCCGTAAATAATGCAACACATTTACACCCAGGGAGTCAAACAACTCCTAAATTGTCAATCCATCTAAAAGACTGTGCAAACATGCTTGCTAATTATCAACTACCGAAATCATGCACGAGTTTTTATTTAAACAATTGTAGACAGCACCAACATCCAGTGTGTTAGCCAGGAGGTCTGGACTCCAACAGACTTAGTACACATAATCACCAGCAGAGGGCACTGTCGTCAGTAACGTCATCTGATGACGCAACTACCGTTACTCAAGATAGCAGCATACAGTGTTCTCCCCGAGGCTTAGTACGTATTGACACAACCAGAGAGCGCTATCATGGACTTGGAGTGGATTTTCATGAATGCCACGCCCACCTGGAATTGGAAGGGAATAGTTAAAGTCTCCACCACAGTCCTCAACCGACTGTCACGTACCTTTACCAACCCATGTTGTCGGGATAATACACACTACCGTGTACTGAAGTGTGCCAACGTGCACTAACGTGTACTAATGTGCACAGCGCACGATGTCATTGAAGATGGTGGGGGGAAATGGTGGGAAAACGACTCTGCCTATGATGAACAAAAGTTTTTATTTTGCATGCAATGTCTCTACCACGAGATCTAGACTCCAACTGACCAAGTACACACTACTGCCATTAGAGGGTGCTGTCATCCCTCCTGTGACCTAATCCCAGGTGGTGGTCTGGAGGGAGAAAATGGAGTGAAAATGACTCAGCCTACGCTGAGCTGCTGGGGAGAGTAAGGAAGGAGTGTACTCAATTTATATTCGAACATTTTATTTAGGGATGGAGTATATTTAGCACAATGATATGAAACACATTCTCTGTTAATCCTGGGGTCGCACCACACATCCCACGGATGTTTAAACTACTCCTAAATAACGCTCTCCAGACACGCAAACAACTGCTAATTTACTGAAATAATTTCAGTACAGACTTGCAGACTCCTCCTAAATAATGCAGCACAGTGATGTGTCGACACGCTCACTACTCGTAAACTGTCCAAATAACGCACAGGCAGCTTACAGACCTGCTCACAAAATAATGCAACAGACACACAATCAATGCACACACACCGTCCACTACATCTGTCCAGTAGAGTGCACTGGAGGTTAGTGGAAATCCTTTCGAAGTGATGCAGCCGTCAGGTGTCAAATTACACACATGCCTCAGGCATGAGGCAGCGACATCCCATTCATACTTGGTACCAGAGAAATTCCTATCCAAATATGTGTTCACCTAGGCACTGATGCTGGCATGACCGGCCAGAGATGTGTGCGCTGTCAAAGCCACGAGCCGCCGCCGGACACAGGTGAAAGTTGCATCTATTTCCAGGTATGCAGCCACCGTTATACTGATGTCACAAAACTTTAAGGCACAGCCCTCATATGCGAGACACCTCCAGACAGCACTTGTCTTTACCATTGATGACAGAGTAGCTACAAAACTTCGAAAATGCATCTAACAATCTTCTCAATCTTATACTCATGTCACATGACTATGTAAAAAAAAAACAGAACTGAGTCGACCTTGCGGAAATTTTATACTGTCCCAGAAATAGTTAATGCTCGCTTTCTTCATGTCTCAGCTTGTATACACGGAAATTCTTGCCTTAAGAGAACCTGTTTACGAAAATAATGTAGAATAATGTCTAATACACTCTTCCCAGCGCTCCTAACGTGATAGCCTTCCCGCTATCAACATACATAAATGTTCCCATCGCTATGTAGAGGCTCCTGTATCCCAGCACAAAGGATCTGAATGAAACGAGCATTATGAATGGCTATTATCGAACTTACCCGCCGAATTATAGTTGTTGGTATCGAAGCACCATCCACCTTTTCTTTCTTTCTGCAGATGGGACTTTCAGCGGTAAAATTTTTTCCACATATCGCTAAAGTGCATTGACAGTTAAACCCATAAATTTGTCTATAGATCATCAAATACATACGAGACTCACAAGGATATTGGAAGGCAAGAACACATTAACCAGTGTAACTACAATTAAATATTACGATTGCTGCTACAGTCTGACACCGATCAATGTACAGGTAATGTCTCCTCCTGACGGCTGTGCTCCTGCAACGAATCTATTTATCGCGTACTTAATTTTCCACATAAAAAATCTCTCGCGGTTGTCTATGTGCTGAATCTACTCATACCTCACAATAGGGCACACAGTCATTTTCTCTAGTCATGCCACAACGTAAATCACAGTAACTTTACAATGCAGTATATACACATTTTACACAAACAGCGCAGTTATCTTCTGTAGCTGTACAGCACCCGAAAAAAATATGATGTACCCACTCTCACACCAGCTGTATGTGACGATGCTCCTCAGTCCTAGGGAAGCACCGTCTGGCTTTTCTTTCTTTCTCCAGACGAGACTTTCAGCGGCAGTAAACTGTTTTACACTGATCGCCTTATTGCAGCGACAACTAAATCTCGCAAAGTGTCACACATATCGCCAAATATGGAAAGACTCGTACTCAATCACGCTGCTCTCCCACTGATGACAGGTGCTTGGACACAAGAACACAAGTATTTTTGCATCGTTTGCCATAGTTTTATATCATTTTTGCGGTACTTCTCGATATCAAGCACACAGCAGTAGCCTCCCGACCCCTCACACAACATAATTCCGAAGATACACTGGAAATTATTTCTCCACAAACCCAAAACCTAAGGTAGGAGGAGCATGCTCTAGACGTCTGAGTAACTAGAGACAAACAATCTAAAAATGATATTTCCACCCATGAATACCGATCTCACTGATGTAACAGATTCAAAATCATCCCTATAATTTACAAGCCAACTAAGGTGTTTCTCATGTCTAGAAAACAAAGAAACGTCTCTTTCACCTGCTACATGCACGCCCCACAATTGGTCTTCTCTCAACGGAATAAAGGTGCGACATGTGCAGCAGCAGTCAACCGAACAATTTACGTGGGGGGGAATAACAGTTCAATGCAAACGCACCTCCACCTTAATTCTCAGATTTCCACTTCATCATGATAGCTATCCAACACACACTAAGTATTAGTTCGGTATTCAGTCGTCTAGAGGATGGCAAAGTTAACTCAGATACATTCCTACACTCCAACACTCGGATTTGTAGAGAAATAATTTCCAGTGTATAGATTCAGAATTATTTGTGTTCTTGTGTCCAAGCTCCTGTCATCAGTGGGAGAGCAGTATAATTGAGAAAGAGTCTTTCCATATTTGACGATATGTATGCCACTTTGCGAGGTTTAGTTGTCGCTGCAATATGGCGATCTTTGAAAAATAGTTTATTGTCGCTGAAAGTCTCGTCTGTAGAAAGAAAAAAATAAAAAGGTGGATGGTACTTCCTAAGGACTGAGGAGCATCGTGGCATATAGCCAGTGTGAGTGTAGGTATACCATAATTTTTTCGGGTGTTGTACAGAAATAATAGATAACTGCACTGTTTGTGTAAAATGTGTATTTATTGCATTGCAAAGTTAACGTGGCTTATGTTGTGTAAAATGTGTATGTACGGCATTGTTAAGTTGCTGTGGTTTATGTTGTGGCATGACTAGAGAAGAGGACTGTGTGTCCTGTTGTGAGGTATGTATAGATTCAGCACATCGATAACCGCGAGAGATTTTTTACGTGGAAAATTATGTGCGCTATAAATACTGAGATTCGTTCCAGTAGCACAGCCGTCAAGAGGAGACAATACCTGTACATCGACCGGTGTCAGACTGTAGCAGTAATCGTAATATTTAATTGTAGTTGCACTGGTAAATACGTTTTTGGCTTGCAATATTCTTGTGAGTCTCATATGTATTTGATAATATATGGACAACTTCATGCTTAACTGTCAATGCACTTAAGCGATCTGTGCAAAATAATTTTACCACTGTAAGTCCCCACATAGGGGTGGGAACATTTGTGTGTGTTGAAAGCAGGAAAGGTAACACGTGATGGGCGGGAAATCATGTTAGGACCACTGGGAAGAGTGCATTCGATGTAATTCTGCGCTATTTTCGTAAACTGGTTCTTTGAGGGCAGGATTTTGAGTGCATACAAGCCGAGACATCACGAAAACTCCTATAAATGTGCTTGTCAAGTATTTCTGGGGCACTATGCAATTACTTGGTTATTATTTTAGATGGACATTTGGCTTTAGTATAACATTGAGAACGTTGCTAGATGCGCTTGCGATGGTATGTAGCTATGTGCGGCGATGCACCTACCACACATCACGCACGGTCCGTTAGATTTGCTAGGGAGAAAGCAGCATGTGGTATTCTGGAACGGATTTCTGCAGCATCACTCAGCTCTTCGCTGGACTGCAGATAAAGGGAGTGTAGCGGTGAACACACGCACATGCAGCCCACTTTCGAGTGGCTGCGCTCTGTATATAAGTATTCACTCCCGTTTGGTCGCGTCATCAATGGCGCCTAGGTGATCACGTATCTCGATACGTATTTGTCAGCTACCAAGTATGAAATGGATGTTGCCACCTCATGTGTGCCAGACCCAAATGGGCATCTGTGTGTAACTTTGTGGGGTGTGTCAGTGCATCCTGACTTCTGGGAGCATGAGCGGTAGCCTCCTGTGTGGTACAATGGACTGCAGATGGTGGACAGTGTCTGCATACATTGTTTGTGTATCTGTTGCATTACTTTGCGAGCAGGTATGTAGGCTGCACTATGCGATAAAAATGGTTCAAATGGTTCTAGGCACCATGGGACTTAACATCTGAGGTCATCAGTCCCCTAGACTTAGAACTACTTAAACCCAACTAAACTAAGGACATCACACACACCCATGTCTGAGGCAGGATTCGAATCTGCGACCGTAGCAGCAGTGTGGTTCAGAACTGAAGTGCCTAGAACTGCTTGGCCACAGTGCCCGGCTTACTATGCATTATTTGGACAGTTTATGAGCACTGAGCATGTCTACACATCAGTGTACTGCATTATTTAGGAGTGTGCATGTCTGTACCGGCATTATTTCAATAAATTAGAAGTTGTTAGCATGTCTGCAGACCATTATTTAGGAGTAGTTTACAGGTCTGTAGGCTGTGTGGCGTTATCTGAAGGATGTGTTTTGTGTCAGTGTGATAAATATACTCCATCCATAAATAAATTGTTCCAAAATAAATAAAGTACACCCTTACTCTCTCCAGCAACCCAGTGCAGGCTGTCATTTTCGAGCCATTTTCCCCCTCCAGACCACCCTCATGGATCACTTCACAGGAGTGATGACAGCACCCTCTAGTGGCTGTACAGTGTATTGGGTCAGTTGGACACTAGATTTCATGGAGGAGACAGTGCCTGCAAAATAAAGACTTATGTCCAGCATAGGCAGAGTCATTTTCCCGCCATTTTCCCCCACCCCCAGACCGCTGTCTTGGGTTATGTCATGGAATGGATGACAGCACCCTCTGGTTGCAGTACTGTGTACTAGGTTAGTTGGATTCCAGACCCCATGGCAACCACACTATTTCCCACCTTTTCCCCCCACCATGTTTTATTACAGCATGGGTCAGACTACAGTGCTTTCTGGTGGTGATACTGTGTTCTAGGTTCAGACCTCATGATGAACACACTGTTTACCGCCATCTTGGATAATGGTACTTGCATCATCAGCTGACGTCACAGCAGCCATTTGGATTATGTCACGCAAAGAACGACAGTGCCCTCTATTGGCAGTACAGTGTTCTAAGTGAGTTGGACTCTGGACCTCATGGAGAACACAATGGATGGAGCTACTGCCTCAGATTGTTTAAATAAAGACTGGTGCATGATTTCGAGTGTAGACTATTAGCAGGCGTGTTTGCAGATTCATTTAGATGGATCATTATTTCCACGATTAACGAGTTGTTTGGGCCTCTGGACATAAATGTATTTCATTATTTTACGAGTGGTTTGCAGGTCTGTAGGCCGTGAAATGCAATATTTTGGGTGTTTACCATTAGCAAGTGCGTTTGCAGAGCATTATGCATGAGTTATTTAGGAGTAGTTTGCAGGTATGTGTGCTGTGTGGCAGGGCCCCAAGCATTTCAGAGAATGTGTTCGGTATCACTGAGATAAATATACTCCATCCCTAAATAGTTTGTTCCAAAATAAATAAATAAAGCACACTCCTTCCTCTCTCCAGCAGCCCAGCACAGGTTGAGTCCCCTCCCAGCTATTTCCTAGGATGTGGTGGTGGTCAGATGGCATAGGTTAGTGGGGGTAGTCCAAGTGACCTTTCTGTCCGCGATTTTCTTAAGTTAGTACAGGTAACTGTGGTGTGATACATTATCCTGTTGGAATTTGAGCTTCCCGGCATTTTTCTGGGAGATGTGGATATCGGGTGATTTAGTTTAGTGGAGGTGACCTTTCTTTCCTGCCATTTTGTTCGTTTAGTAGAGGTCCTGTTGGAATTTGAACTTCACGTCATTTTTTTGGGGGATGGGAGGGAAGGGTGGTTAGTTTAGTAGAGGTAGCCCAATTGACCTATCTTCCAACCAAAATCCAAACTTTCCACCAAAATCAGCCATATTAGATGACATCACTCCCGCCATCTTTGATACATCTGGGAACAATGCAGAGTGGGCCAGAGTGCAGGTTGCCCCAATACTGACAGTAGCGAAGCATGTGAGTGTGGGATTTGTGTCTGTGTTGAGACGCCATTATTGGCCTCATTTGATCTCTTCTGTCAGGAGGGTGAACAGGTAGTTGGAGTGACTGATTAGGATGGATATAGGGTCCCATATTGGTTTGATTCCTGTGGATGCTATCGATAGGTGGGACTATACTAGACATGGCCTTTACCTCAATAGGAAAGGGAAGGGAAGGGAAAACTTTCTGGGTTGATTGCAGAAAACTTAAGGGGGGACACTGTTACAAGTGGTAAAATACCAGTGGTCACAGATGTCAGAGGGATGCCTTTTCCAGGATTGGGAAAGGGGAAAGAAAACGCGTTTTAAGAGAGATTGGCAGATATACTCAGTTTGTGAAGACAGATGGAGTCAGATTTTAGCATACAGCCTCCATTTAAACAATGTTTAACAGAAAGTAATCACAAACTGCCAGTTCACCTTCGCCAAAGCAGTTATAATCCCATTAGTATACAGTATCAGTTATCTTTATTACACCAGAACATTCCAGGACTAAGAAATAATGTTGATGAACTACTCATCTGTATTGATGAAATGAATTCATCTAACCAAGTTGACATAATCTGCCTCTCTGAACATCAAGTGACCACTGATATGGATATGTTAGACTGGATTTAAGCTAGCTTCCCATTTCTGCAGAGTAAAAATCTGCCAACCGGTTGCATAGGTCCTTCACGACAAGATTAAAAAATCATACGTACTTCAGAATAATTATTCAATAATGAATAGCCAATTACTGATTAATAAGATAAATCAGATGTAATCAGGAGCCAAAGTTAATATCGTTCAACACTACTAACCTTTACACTAATGTACCAGTCCTGTATACGATAGAAATTGTGGAGAATATCCTTCGTAGCCTATAAAAAAGATGTAACAGACAAACAGATTACTGATCTCATACGTTTGTAGTCATTGGTAGTAAAATATAACTCCTTCGAGTTTAATGGCAAACTGTATAAACAACTTGACGGCCTAGCAATGGGTAATCCGCTAGCGGGAATTTAGGCTGACATTTTCATAAATTCGCTCTTCAGTAGGTACAACTCTACAGAATTGGGTATTTTATCCTATTCGCGATACGTAGATGACATTTTGATTATTTATAATGGCACTAATGAAAGAGTAGATCAACTGAAAATTTGTTCAATTTGTGAAAAAATTAGTTTCACGTGTGTGTTACAAAATGAACGTCGCGAATTAAATTTCCTAGATCTGAAGTTGGCGATAATAGAGAACAAAATAATTTTTGACATTTTTCGAAAACCCACGAGTACTGATCATACCATACCTGCAGACTCGACACACCCTCAATCTCATAAGAAAGCTTTCTTTCATTCAGCAATACACTATGCCGTGGTTACTCCTTTATTATAGAAAAACTGCAGAAAGAAATTGATTTAATTAAGACAATAGCATTTAATATCGGCTATGAACCCTCACTAGTGGAAAACATCCTTAAAGAAAATAGTAAAGGAAGAGTCACCACTTTAAGTACTGGTCAAACTAATAATAATGATAAAAAGTACATCTTAATACCCTTTTTAGGTAACATATCGTATAGGATTCATCGTCCGATAACTAAAAAATGCGGCTGCAAAGTTGCTTTCTCCACACATAATAATTTACAAAAAAAATTGATTCATAATCTAAAAGCTTCAAACGAACCTTTGCGTGGCTCAGGGGTATATAAAATTTCCTGTAATACATGTCCAGCATTTTATATTGGACAGACAGGCAGAGCTTTCAACGTAAGATACAAAGAACATCTTTTAGGCAAGAAAGGCACTAATGTGCGCAATTCAACATTTGCAGAACATCTTTTCATAACATGGCATAACCCCAAAGAATTAAACGAAATCAGATTTTTGCATTGAGAAAATAAAGGAAGGAAACTTGATGTCTTGGAAGAACCTGAAATTTTCAGGCACACACAAATAAAGATACCATGTTGAATGAACAAGAACAGTTGAAAAATAGAAATTTCTTTAATGCTTTTAAACCAGTGCTCTCAGTTTTATGATACTTATAATCCAGGTTCTCTCCTCCTTTTCAGAAACATTATTTTACAGCTGTTAAGTTATGCTCATTACTAATGCATCGGAAGACCTCTGTGCCCTAGTTATGCAAGCTTGCTTTTCAAATTTTGTGTAATATAATGAACTGATGTTCTTCATTACGTATATAACTCCAGTCGTATTTAACTCTGGTTCTACCTGTGCTACTTAAAACGTAGCGAACTTTGTACTATTTTGTCCCATTTGAAGCTCATTTATAAATGTTAATAATTTGTAAAATTAATTTTTGTTAAAAGTTATATTGGCTATACATATGGTTTACTTCAGAAAATGTTTAATATACATAATTGTTTTGTTCACGTTATTAGTGGCGCCCTACATTACATTTACTTAGCAGCGAGACTAGTTGCCACACAGTCAGTCTCCTCACACCACACCGGTGTTACTTATGTTATAATGTTTGAGTTTTTGAAGAATATGATGTCTTATAATTAATGTATGACTTGAGGAACTCAGCTCTTAAATCACTGTACATCTTTGATGATATGTTCTTCATGTAAGTACTATTTGTTTTACACTCATTTACATTAATGTAAACTTTTAATAGATAAGATATTTAACCTGACATATTCATTTTAGGTAATTACTTTACCTTGTGATGTAGTCACCTTAGAGGTGACGAAAGCTGGTCAAGGTATATAGAAAATCTATGCAACTGGTTGGCAGATTTTTACATGTATTTCAAATTTGTGTATACGGTTGCTGCAAACGTCAGCCATGTTCAAAGTTGTCTGCAGAGTAGATATGGCTGGAGGAGAAGTTGCCACATTTATTAAAAACTGCCATAAATTCAAGAACATTGACATTAATAAATTCTGTTTAGAGCAGCATCTAGAAGCATGTGCAACAGAAGTAGAGTGCCATGACAGATCCTATATAATAGTAACTATTTACCGAGCACCTGCAGGAAATTATAATCTATTCATAAAACATCTAGAAGCCTCTTGGGTTATTTAACAGGAAGAAACAAAGGAATATTGATTGCTGGTGACTTTAATCCAGATTTTCTAATGCAATCTCCCAGTAAATATTTCCTGCAGTTAGTAATGTTGTCTTTCAATCTAACTCACATTGTAAACTTTCCAACTTGGATTACTAAATCCTCAAGGAAAGCCATTGATACCATTTATATAGACAAATCAAAGGACTATCATATGATGACATGCAGCTCCTTGTTTTAGAAGTAAATTCTAAGCAGATTATCAAGGCTGCTAAATCAGGGTACAGGAGAGCAGTCAGTCAACCAAAGTTAAGTGTTTTAGAAAACTGCTCAAAGACATGAACTGGAGAGACGTTTATAGTGTTCATGAGATGAATGAAAAGTATAACGTATTCATGAACAATGTCAGTACCATGTTTTAAGACTGTTTTCCTCTAAGAGTTACTCAAATTAAACAAAGTCTATAATAAAACCATGGATTACACAAGGAATAAATATTTCCTAAAAGACAAAAAGGAAAATGTATCTGTCGACCAAGAATAGCTCCAAAGCTGATGATTTAGCTAAATCAAGGAATACTGTAAAATACAAAAAAAATTAATTCAGCCATCTATACAAATGCACTACAAAAAGAAATTAGCAATGTCAGAGTACAAAATAAAAACAATATGGGATATAGTGAAAGAGGAGACTGGTAGAACCAGAAAGGAACAGGAGCTAATAGCATTAAGGGTAGATGACACATTATTAACCGATGGGCAAAGTATGGCAAATCAATTTAACAACTACTTTATATCCATTACTGATAGAATGGGATTGTCAGGATCAGTAAATAATGCCCTTGAATATCTGAAACTCTCTTCACCAAAAGAAATAACTTCCATAATAAAATCTTCAGAAACAAAGCATTCAAGTGGTTATGATGAAATATCAACAAAGTTAATTAAGGCATGTTCTTGTGAGTTTAGTACAATTCTAAGTTACTTGTGTAACCAGTCAATTATAACTGGGACATTTCCTGACTGGGTAAAATATGCAGATTTTAAGCCTCTATTCAAGAAAGAGGATAAGGAGACACCATCAAACTACAGACAGATTTCACTTTTGCCAGCATTCTCAACAATCTGACCACAAATAACATTATCAAGAATACAGTTTGGATTTCTGAAGGTTTCTGATATCGAGAAGGCTATTTACACCTACAGTGAAAATGTACTTAATTCATTAAATAACAAATCACAAGCAGCAGGTATTTTCTGTGATTTGTCAAAGGCATTTGATTGTGTGAACCACAACATCCTTTTAAATAAATTAGAATTCTATGGTGTAACAGGCAGTGCTGCAAAATGTTTCAAGTCATACCTCGCTAACAGGAAATAAAGAGTGTCAGTGCAAGAAACCAGTGAATTAAGTCATCAGTCGTCATCAAAATGGAAAGAAATTACATGTGGTGTCCCACAAGGATCCATTTTACAGCCATTGCTTTTTCTTGTGTACATTAATGATCTCTCATCAGTTACACTGCCAGAAGCAGAGTTCGTTTTGTTTGCAGTTTTGTTTGCAGATGACACAAGTATTGCAAGAAATAGTATGTCGAGTGTAGTTCTAGAAAGATCTGTTAATGATATTTTCATGGATATTAATTAATGGTTCAAAGCCAACTCACTGACATTAAACTTTGAGAAGACTCGCTATATGCAGTTCAGAACCTGTAAGAGGTTTCCACCCAGCATATGCATGAAGTATGTAGAAGAGCAGATAGAAGAGGTTGACAGTCATAAATTCCTGTGATTACAACTCGATAATAAATTCAGTTGGGAGGAGCACACCACAGAACTGCAGAAGCGGCTTAACAAATCTGTATTTGCAATTCGAGTGTTAACTGACATAGGCAACATAAAAATGAAAAAGCTTGCATAGTTTTCCCACTTTCATTGCATAATGTCATATGGTATAATATTTTGGGGTAACTCTTCAAGTCCAACAAAAGTTTTCAGAGTCCAAAAGCGTGTAATACGTATTATTTGTGGAGTAAATTCATGGACGTCCTGTAGAAACCTCTTCAAAGAACAGGGTATACTAACTACTGCCTCTCAGTATATCTACTCCTTAATGAAATTTGTGCTAAAAATATATCTCTTTTTCCAACAAACAGCTCAGTTCATACATACAATACCAGGAACAAAAATGATCTGCACAAGGACTTAAAAAGGGGTCCACTACTCAGGAACACTCATCTTCAATAATTTGCCAGCAAACATAAAAAATCTAGTTACAAATAAAGATCAGTTTGAAAGGAGCCTGAAAGACTTACTAGTGGCCAACTCTTTCTACTCCATTAACGAATGTTTTAATAGAAACAAATGATGTATTGTATATATTCATAATATTAGTATTATTATTTCAGCTTTTAAAAAAATGACATGTTCCACATCCACGAGGATCTCTTCAGCACGGATCTATGGAACGAAAAACTAATGTAATCTAAACATAGTTGCTACGATCGTGTTTTTAAGAGGTTAGTCCTTAGTAAATGTAGGTGTGGGCTGTAGAATCCCTCTGCGGTCAGCTTCAAATGACTGTTCACAACAGTGTTCCTCGAAAAGAACATCATCTCCCCTCCACGGATTCCCATATGAGCTACCTGGTGAGTATAATCCAACTACTGAAAAGAAAATTACTCGCCATGCAAACTGACTCTCATGATAAATATAATAACTTAGCCTATCAAAATGATTTCAGTGATGTGTCACCTGGTGGGTTGGCTAGGGCACCATGGAATGATTCCTGACAGGCATTTCATTTTTCTTTTTTTTTCATTGCAGTGATATCTTTTAGTGAAATTTCAATCTCACACCTACACAGGGCGAAACAGGCTCGCACGATTTGTTTCGTAAATGCTTGCATCATATAGCAATGCTTTGGTAAAACGGGAAATGCCACAGAGGACAAAACGGCTACGTCCTCTTGAGTTATAGCTCCTTGTTGTCGAACGTAAAATGAATGTGTTTTTTTCTGACATGTGAGTCAACGGTGTGAAAGATTGTATTGTCTAATGTTATTTCACGTGTCTGAATGTGAGTCAATGGTGTGAAAGATTGTATTTTCTAATGTTACTTCACGTGTGTGAAATGTGCATGTGTATGACGGTTTATTTACAGACACTGAATGCGAGAGGTGCGGTCAGGTCCTGTAATTTGTCCATCAAGCTGAAAGAAACTGCTTGATATAGATGTTTTTTTTTTTTATCATTGGAGTTTGAATTCGCGCTTTTTCTTTACTTTGATGATGGTTCCGAGATAACGAGGACATTCTGCAGTGATCGGAAAGTTTCGCAGAAAAATAGTAAAAGTTCCTTTTCCTGATTTTACTCAGGGTGGACTTGTCTCTGATGATAATTTTTGATCGGTAGTAGTGCGCTTTGTGGGGGCGTCACAAAAAATGAGATGCAAATTATATCCTGCAGTCTAATGTAAAAAAGCTATAGGATTTTGCCGATAAAACTTAAAGAAAATTGACTGTGCCTATTTTCATCAAAAGAGGACATTTGATATCGTCACTATTGCGTTTTCCTTTTCTAATAGATGCTTTATTATAGGAGTCGTATTGACGTTAAACACAAATGTTACAGTCCAGTGCTCAGAACAGCGTGGTGGCCGAGTTCCATAAGAAGTTGCGGCTGTCCCTTTACACAAACAACCCGAGGTCGAGATAGCCCTGTTTTGTTATGGTTTTGTTGTGAGGGACGACGCCGTTGCGATCTATTGTATGTGTTGCTCTGTCGGCATCGATAACGCTGACTGCCCAGTTGCGTGGTCACGGGAGCGCATTATACTGAAGACAGTGTAGTGTGAGGCGGTCCATTAGGCGGAAGGCTTCCTGTTTCCCAGGCATCTGAGTTTTGAAAAACCCATCTGGAGTGTTCTCAGGAATTTAGTTGTTGTTCCAGAGGGATCCAGTCTTTACAAGAATTACGTTTGACAGATCGCAAGAAAGAGTTACGTTGATGTTAAATAAAAGTGTTCTCCGCTGCAGAACGACAGGCCTATTGGAGGCGTTGGGAGCATGCCCAGTCTGTGGGTGGTCGCCCCCTGACCAGGGAGGCGGCGTGTGGGGGCTGTTTCACTATATTTTAGATGAACAAGTAGCACTTGGGGCGGCTGTCCTTTTATCTCCTATTGTTTAGTTGACTAAACATGCTGCTGTGTTGGTTGGTCAGGGGCGGGGGGTTTAGTTGATCAGTTTAATAAATTTGCACATCAATTTGATATCAAAATTGTCTTGACACCGCCATCTCCCCACTACTCACAGAGAGGTTTACTGCTTTAATTCCGAAAGAGTACGTTACGCGGACAGCTGGGTAACACTTTGCTTACGACATATGAGTCTCGAAATGACCACAACGAGGAAATCAGAGAATTGTAGAGCTAAATCGAAAGTTTAGCAATACCAATTCTTCCCATTCACTATTCGAGAATGGAACAGGGAAGGGGCGAAGATTTGCTGGTACCATAAGTACCCTCCGCCACATAAGGTAAGCCGGCTTATGTAGTATAGCTGTGTACGTTGGTGTGAAAATGTAATCGTTAGTTTAAATTTTAGTGCCCAGAGGTGCATTGTGATCACCGGAGTTAAATGTGGTGTGTGTCGGAGGGATGGCCTACTTTCGAGGGCTTGCGGAGCACGGCGGTGGACGGCTGCAGACGGGGACCTGAGGCGCACAATTCTTCACGCCGTCGCGACGCTGTCTGGGGCACCGTCGCTCAGCGCTTTCGCCACCTGACGGCGACTGGCGTGACGCCTGTGCGTCTTGTACAGCGTCCTCTGGTCCCTCACCTTCCCTCCTCCCTCCCCTTCTCATCACTCCATAGTCCTGACTGCACGCCTGCTTCCGAACAGGAAGCGAGATAAATCGCGCCTCCAGCGCCGCTGTCAGACGGCTGAAGTGCTCAGCTTGCGGCTGAAATCCCAGCAGACTCGGTGGTGGCATCTCAGCGTCGGACCAGGCTGTCTCCTTGCCGCCATTTACCATTTTTATCCTTACTCGGGGACCATTTATCTACAAGCGAATGTTCCACCATCTACTGTCACTGTTGGCGAAAGTTTCAGCTGCGTAATTACTTCCCAGGTTCCGACACTGTTCAACATCGTTCACAACTAACAAAGGTACTCCTTAAGTGATAGAACCCCTGGGTGTGCTTTAGATGGTGACTTTCATCAGACACCAGGGTACAGGCAGGAATACCGGGGGATGTGGGTTAGTATCATTGCGGTCCCTTATATATATATATATATATATATATATATATATATATATATATATATATATATATATATATATATACGATCTGACAGGCAGCGTGAGCAGTGGGTTGCGGCTGTTCACTGATGGCGCTGCAGTGTACGGGAAAAAGTCATTCTTGAGTATCTTCAGGACGATACACCATTTCTATTTTTCCGCGCGGAGTGGCCGCTCGATTTCAGGCGTCATGTCGCGGATTGCGCGGCCCCTCCCACCGGAGATTCGAGTTCTTCCCCGGGCATGGGTGTGTACGTTGTCCTTAGCATAGGTTAGTTTACCTTAGTTTAATTTAGTTTAAGTAATGTGTAAGTCTAGGGACCGATGACCTAAGCAGTTTGGTCTCTTAGGGATTCATACACATTCGAACATCTTGAAAAATTTTATTTCTATTTTTGCGATGATTGGCAGCAGACTCTAAATGTAGGAAAATGTGAGTTAACGGGTATGAGTAGGAAAAACAATCCTATAATGTTCGAATACTGTTTGACATGGTCACAACGATTAAATATCTAAGCATAACGACGCAAAGTGATATGAAATGGAACTAGCGCGTAAGGACGTAGTGTGGGAGGCGAATGGTCGACTTAGATGTCTTGGTGCTGTTGTTGTTTTCAGTTCGAAGACTGGTTTCGTGCTACTCTCCGTGCTACCCTATTTTGTGCAAGCTTTTTCATCTCTGAATAACTACTGCAACTTACGTCCTGCTGAATACGCTTATTGTGTTCATATTTTTGGTCTCTCTACAATTTTTACCCCCGCCCTTCTCTCCAATACTAAATTTACGACTGCACGATGTACCAGAATGTGTGCTATCAACCGATCACTTCTTTTAGTCACGTTGTGTCACAAATTGCTTTTCTCTACAGTTAAATTCAGTACATTCTCATTAGGTACGTGATCTACCATCTAATCATCACCATTATTCTGTAGCACCACATTCCAAAAGCCTCTTTTCTCTTCTTGTCTGAACTCTTTGTCCCCCATGTATCACTTCCATACATGACTACACAATTGCAACAAACACCATCAGGAAACACTTTTTCAGATTTAAATCGATATTCGATGTTAACAAATTCATCTTCATCAGAAACATTTCTGTTTCTATTGCCGGTTTATGTTTCATATCCTCCCCACTTCGGCTATCATTAGTGACTTCCAGCCCAAATAGCAAAACTCTTCTACTACTTTAAGTGTCTCGTTTCCTAACCTAATTGCCTGAGCATCGCCCGATTTAATTCGACTACATTCCATTATCCTAGTCCTAAGACTAGTTTGATGCAGCTCTCCATGCTACTCTATCCTGTGCAAGCTGCTTATCTCCCAGTACCTACTGCAACCTACATCCTTCTGAATCTGTTTAGTGTATTCATCTCTTGGTCTCCCTCTACGATTTTTACCCTCCACGCTGCTCTCCAGTACTAAATTGGTGATCCCTTGATGCCTCAGAACATGTCCTACCAACCGATACCTTCTTCTAGTCAAGTTGTGCCACATACTCCTCTTCTCCCCAATTCTATTCAATACCTCGTCATTAGTTATGTGATCTACCCATCTAATCTTCACCATTCTTCTGTAGCACCACATTTCGAAAGCTTCTATTCTCCTCTTGTCTAAACTATTTATCGTCCATGTTCCACTTCCATACATGGCTACACTCCATATTAATACTTCCAGAAACGACTTCCTGACACTTAAATCAATACTCGATGTTAGCAAATTTCTCTTCTTCAGAACCGCTTTCCTTGCCGTTGCCAGTCTACATTATATATCGTCTCTACTTCGACCATCATCCGTTATTTTGCTCCCCAAAAAGCAAAACTCCTTTACTACTTTAAGTGTCTCATTTCCTAATCTAATTCCCTCAGCATCACCCGACTTAATTAGACTACATTCCATTATCCTCGTTTTGCTTTTGTTGATGTTCATCTTATATCCTCCTTTCAAGACACTGTCCATTCCGTTCAGCTGCTCTTCCAGGTCCTTTGCTGCCTCTGACAGAATTACAATGTCATCGGCGAACCTCAAAGTTTTTATTTCTTCTCCATGTATTTTAATACCTACTCCGAACTTGTCTTTTGTTTCCTTTACTGCTTGCTCAATATACAGATTGAATAACATCAGGGAGAGGCTACAACCCTGTCTCACTCCCTTCCCAACCACTGCTTCCCTTTCATACCCCTAGACTCTTATAACCGCCATCTGGTGTCTGTACAAATTGTAAATAGCCTTTTGCTCCCTGTATTTTACCCCTGCCACCTTCAGACTTTGAAAGAGAGTATTCCAGTCAACATTGTCAACAGCTTTCTCTAAGTCTACAAATGCTAGAAACGTAGGTTTCCCTTTCCTTAATCTATTTTCTGAGTCACGTCGTAGAGTCAGTACTGCCTCACGTGTAGCAGATGAGTTTTGCTACTTGGGGGCAAAATAACTGATGATGGCCGCAGCAGAGAGGGTATAAAATGCAGATTGGCAATGGCAAGGAAAGCGTCTCTGAAGAAGAGAAATTTGTTAACCTTGATTATAATTTTAACAGTTAGGAAATCTTTTCTGAAATTTTTTTATGGAGTTTAGCCATGTATGGAAGTGAAACATGGAAGATAAATAGTTTAGACAAGAGGAGAGTAGAAGCTTTCGAAATGTGGTGCTGCAGAAGAATGCTCAAGATTAGATAGGTAGCTCACATAACTAATGAGGAGGTATTGAATAGAATTGGGGAGAAGAGGAGTTTGTGGCACAACTTGACTAGACGAAGGAATCGGTTGTTAGGAAATCTTCTGAGGCATCAAGGGATCACCAATTTAGTACTGGAGGGCAGCGTGGAGGGTAAAAATCGTAGAGGGAGACCAAGAGATTACTACACTAAGTAGATTCAGAAGGATATATGTTGCAGTAGATACTTGGAGATGAAGAAGCTTGCACGGGGTAGAGTAGCACGGGGAGCTGCATCAAACCAGTCTCTGGTTTGATGCAACAACACTCACCTTCTCACCAGATGTTGTCTCATGACTGGATCTCCCAAACCTGTCAATAGTTCTAACGGAATATCGTCAACTCCAAGGGCCTTGTTTCGACTTACACCTTTGACTACTCTGTAAAATTCTTACAAGGCATCATATATCCAGTTTCATCTTCTCTCTATATTACGCTGCCTTCAAGTTCATCTGCCTTCTATTGACTCTCTCTGTTTTGGTTGGCAGGAGAGCCAACACCGGGTTACTAGAGGAGGCCGAAAGGCACGCGTTTCAGCTCACGCAGGCTGGCGTGAGGTCTGGAACAGGACAAGGAAATTAGAATTTAGAAAAACGGACGTAGCTAGTGGAACACTTAACTTTAATCTGTTAATGGTGAACGTCGGTCTTGACGGTACATGAATCAATATCAATAGTAACTGATAATGGCGCTTTGCTAGGTCGTAGCAAATGTCGTAGCTGAAGGCTATGCTAAAATATCGTCTCGGCAAATGAGAGCGTATTTTGTCAGTGAACCATCGCTAGCAAAGTCGGTTGTACAACTGGGCGAGTACTAGGAAGTCTCTTCAGACCTGCCGTGTGGCGGCGCTCGGTCTGCAATCACTGATAGTGGCGACACGCGGGTCCGACGTATTCTAACGGACCGCGGCCGATTTAAAGGCTACCACCTAGCAAGTGTGGTGTCTGGCGGTGACACCACACTCCCTCTACACACTCCTTTCACTTTTCACCTTTTCTCCTTTGCTATGGACTAGTTTTTCATTTGATTTCTTGATATCCACACAGCAGCTACTCTTTTCTTCAAAGGACTGTATAATTAGCCTGCAGTTGGTATCTTTCCCGTAGTGAAATACGAATCCGATTCTAAATGCTTACATTTGTCTTCTACCCATTCCTGCTTAGGCGTTTTGCGCATCCTGCCTGTTTCATTTTTTAGACGTTTGCATTCCCTTTCATTTTCTTCGTTTACTGCACTTTTATATTTTCTCCTTTCATTAAATTCAATATCCTCTATGATATTCAGGATTTCTACTAGCTAGTACGTCTTGTTATTTTCCCTATCTGATCATCTGCTGCGATCACTATTTCATGTCTTTAAAACTACCCATTAGTCTCCTACTGTATTACATTCCCACAATTCTAGTTAACTGTCGCCAAATGCTCACCCTGCAGTTCTCACCAACCTCTCGTTCTTCCAACTTTTTCAGGTACCAGCTCCTTAATTTCCTAATTTTCTTGCAGTTTCTTAATTTTTAATCTGCAGTTCAGAATCTAGGAGTAGTGGTCAGAATCCACATATGCCCCTGCAGATGTCTTAAAATTTAAAATATGGTTCCGTAACCTCTGTATTACCTCCAGGTCTCTTTCACATATAAAACATTCTTTCACGATTCTTAAACTAAGTGTTAGCGATTGTTGAATTATTCGAGTTAAATGGTTCAAATGGCTCTAAGCACTACGGGACTTCTGAGTTCATCAGTCCCCTAGACTTAGAACTACTTAAACCTAACTTATGTAAGGACATCACACACATCCTTGTCCGAGGCAGGATTTGAAGCTCTCTGGTATATAAACCTGTACTTCTGTGCTATGTGTGAGCTTAGTATGTGCCTTAGCTACGATAATGCGTTGACTACGCTAGTTATAGAATCTCACATGCATTCCTATTGTACTATTCATTGTTACATTTTGTATTTATAGCTTTGTGTTCACCTGAAAAAACCTGTTCCTCCTGCCACCGAACTTAATTAATTGCCACTATATCGAACCTCACTATATACCACTTTTTAAATTCTTTAATCTTCCTACCGGATTAAAAGATCTAACATTCCACACTCGTACCCATAGAACGCCAGTTTTGTTACTTCTGATGACGGCAGCCTACGGGTTGTCCCTGCCCGGAGATCCGAATGAGGAACTATTTTACCTCCGGAATATTTTACCCAAGAGTGTGCCATCATCATTTAAGCGTACGGTAGACCTGTACGCCCTCGGGAAAAATTATAGCTGTAGTGTCCCTTTGATTTCAGCCGTTCGTTGTACCAGCACAGTAAGGCCGTTTTGGTTGATGTTACAAGGCCAGATTAGTCGATCATCCAAACTGTTGCTCCTGCAACGAGTGTAAAGGCTGCTGCCTCTCTTCAGGAACCAGCCGTTTGCTGGTCTCTCAGTTGGTACCCCTCCATTGTGGTTGCACCTACGGTACGGCTATCTGTATCGCTGAGTCACGCAAGCCATCCCACCAATGGCGACGTCCATCTTTGATCAGGGGGCGGGGGGAGTTGGGTTGATTGGGAGAATTTTAGGAAAATGTAGCTTGTCCATAAGGAGATCGCGTATAGCACATCAGTGCAACACATTCTCGAATGCTGCTGAACAATTTAGAATCCATACCAAGTCGGATTAAAGAAAAACATCCGAGCAATCCTGAGGCGTTCTGTTGGATTTGTTAATAACAACAGCTGCTTGAGAATGAAATGAGGTTGCCTGACGTGCAAAAGTAGTAAACTGATGATCTGAAGCTCCACAGCGGGATGCGCAGTCTACCCACGAGCAGAGAGATACAGGCAGTGTGTCCCTTGGCGTAACTGCACAGTACAAGCGGACTGGTAGGCCTCCTTGGTAATTACGTAGCTAAAGAAGTCTGTTGATTCCGAAATAACTACTGTTATTTTATCTTCAGCGCTACTTCTAAGATCTGATGCTGTTTCAGACAGGTTTGTAACTGGCTGAGTGTGTTACTTGGTAAGGACTTTTGCAATTAGCAGTAACGCGATGTCTCGGAAAGTTCAAATGGTTGAAATGGCTCTGAGCAACATGGGACTTAATTTATGAGGTCATCAGTCCCCTAGAACTTAGAACTACTTAAACCTAACTAAGGACATCGCACACATCCACGCCCGAGGTAGGATTTGAACCTGCGACCGTAGCGGCCGGCGTATTGGAAGGAATAATAAATTTTTTAGGAAGTGCAAGTGTGGATTAATCCCAGTAAAATATTCTGTATAACACTGTCCTGTTTTTATTGGCTATATATGTAAAGGTGTTAGAATGTAAGCGAAACAAATACTACCGAAGGCAAACCATAAAGTTCAAAATGTCTTTCGTTAATGTCATCTCCAACTCCAGGTCATTATTGAAACATTTAGACATCAGCTGTATCTCTTCTGTGATAGCCGGCTTATGTGACCGAGCGGTTCTAGGCACTTCAGTCTGGAACCACGTGACCACTACGGTCGTAGGTTCGAATCCTGCCTCGGGCATGGATGTGTGTGATGTCCTTAGGTTAGTTACACTTAAGTAGTTCTAAGTTCTAGGGGACTGATGACCTCAGATGTTAAATCCCATAGTGCTCAGAGCCATTTGAACCATTTTCTTCTGAGATAGTTTTGGCTTTCTTTTAGGATGGTATATTAACAATCCGAACGATTAATCGTGCCTGCTGTTTGCTTTTTTTTTGTTTGTTTTTTGTTTTGTATATTTCGCCTTCCAGGCATCCTCACAGATAAAACTCTGAAGTTAGAAGACCTTGGTGGTCAAGATACGGGCACATTTCTGTCAAGCGATCTTCAATGGAATGTTGGGTTCAGTCTCACCTGATGACAAAAATGTGCAGGAAGATGGTCTAGTCTTCGTAGCCAAAGGGACGCCGTCCAATAATGATGCAAGTTCATTTTCAAGAACTTCTACGTAAGGGGGGCGCTAAAAGATGATGCAGGAACACAACGGGCTCAATAAACTGCCTAACATACGACTCCACACGTTTACAGAGGGGTTCGAGGTGGAATGTAGCAAAATCTAACAGGTGTATCTCCTTAATCAGTAAAAAATTGGCAGCGCGGTCTAACGGCAAAACGCACGCCTGGAGACTGAGAGGCTAAAAGATCAAATGCCAGCCAGACCACAGATGTTTTCAGCCTTCGTTTTAACTTAGCATTCACTTCTCAACGATCCAATCTGTCGTCAGGAAGGGAAAGTTGTTCGCTCTACTTTCCCTGGCTACATAACTAGGATACATTAGGAGTATGTGAGAATGCAAAGCGAAGTCCAATTGAAAGACTTGCGTTAGGCCGTTGAGCCACACACACACACACACACACACACACACACACACACACACACATTTTTTATTAGAACTTTCTAAAATATATTATTGTTCATCCTGAAAGACCCTATATATTTACAATACACTGAGACAGTGACGATATTAAATATTGGCTATAGTGTAAATAATAAAACGCACATTTAGTTGTTTTAGTACTGTAACTCAGATATCAACGTGCAAGAACCTCCCACTTATACTATACATCCAGTATTGTCCTAGTTTAGGAAGTGAGTCCGTACAGGATCGTACAACAGGCGTACAGTATGACTGGCCGTGCTTTTCCATCCGAGTTTTGCGGAGATTAAGACAAACCGCCCTTAGACTATTTTAGTGAGCTGTTGTGTAGGACACTTTCTGCCGGTTTTGCCGAGACGGTCTCGAAGTTTATCTCGAAGTTTATGCCCCTCACAGAAGCAGTATCAGCGCCGTCGGGTTCTCTGTAAAGTGCACTCTACTTCCTGTAATTCTAAGTAATGAAGCGGGAAGCTATACTATTTGTAATAACGTTCTAAATGGATGCCATGATGATGTATTTATTTACTAAACACCATGAACTGATAATACTGACGCAATTATTAATGATTAAATGCGTGATATTTTGTCGTGGTTCGAACATTTTTGTTACTTTAAACATTATTCATTTATTTTGAGAGTTGGCAACACTCTCTTAGGATTTAAAGGTTGGCTACAGCGCGCATACACAAACTCTGGAATCTAACATATTGTTGTCGCGCTTCGCAGCGCACGGATTAACTAGTGGCAGTTTGGAGGCCAGTGTAGGAGCCCGCCTGCTGTGCTGCGCACATGTGTTGGGCGAGGGGTCGTCGCCGAGCTGCCGTACTGCTGTGTCCGCCAGCAGCGACACAGGATTTGGCAGTGAGTTGATATTTTTTTATAATTTGCAGCGCGCCTAGTAATTTAAAGAAAAGAGTTTGTGTATGTGCGTAGCAGCAGACGGTAATTTTGATAATGATAGGAGTTGAATTCTTAATGGAAACCATTGTTAGGCGAATAGATTAAGTATTGATTTTTGTCATTAATTTCTTTTGTAATTGTCAGGGAATTATTTCACTATATATCTAATTGAAAAGTATTTCAGTCAGTCTCAAGAGTTTGATTAATTTGTAATATTGCTTTAATGCCACTGGCAGATTTACATACGAGGCGATTGTTCAAAGAGCTTCTAGTGTTTTTTTTAATTGAATGAGAAAGAATCGCTTTCAGAATATAGTTTTTGAAAAAAGGAATTACTTGTTTGGGTTATCATTTACCGAGTTTAGATTTGACCAAACCCTTTCGCTTGAATTATATGTAGCTGTAATAAGCAACAGCAGCTGCAGCAACAGCGGGAGCCGCCATACAGAACATGCATTGCACTGAGCATGAATAACAGGTTTTTTTTATGTTTTTGTTAAATATTGTAATGCAGCAGATAAAGCAATGGCAGCAGAAAGACCAAGTAAGTTATTTGTTGCGCACAGGACCAATTAAAAAAAAGATAAAGTTTAGGCGATCTCTGTAATAGTAAAGTTAACAAGAGTACAAGCACGAATTTTTCAGTAGAAAACACGATATAAGAAGATAGAGCTCGCGACATTCAGTTTACTAAGACGATCGGTTCGTGGCGTTGTAGTAGATTTCTAAGAAAATACCTGTGACCTGCAGGCTTCTCCTAATCTCTCTATTATAGAAAGAGACTTTTGTTAACAGGCATTCATTAAGCAAGATTACTGTGCTTGGCCTACGTACCTTGCTGTTGACGTAACAGGCGCTCACATGTCTAGCAACAGCGCCCCACACCACTGTCCACTGGTAACGCCATATGGTCCACCGGCTGCCTTTTAAAGCCAGCGTGGGAACTCCAGACCTTGTGCCTTCTGCAGTACCGCTTCACTCACTGAATGATACATGATATCTTCAGACACGAAACAGAATCATAAGGATATCAAGTGTGGCTTTTACAGGAGGGGCCCCTTACTTAAGTAAGGATGTTCAGTATTCAGGGGTACGAAAGGAACGATCATTTGAAGCATATCACTTCATGTGATGGTATGCCCTATTCTGAATGGTTTTAGAGATAGAACACAGGTTGCCACTGGTGTGGCGAGGCTCATTCGGAAGCATTCCTTACCAGGTTACACAACACACAACATGGGTGAAGTATGACGCAGGTGGGAGGCTGATGTCACACCACCTTCGAAACTGTCTCTCCTGCCTCCTTTTAACTCCGCCGCTTCTGCAGACCTGCTCTCTGAATTCCGTGGGCATCGGGAATAATGTGGTCATAACAATCGCCTTATTTAATAAGCATTTCAAAGTCACGAAACGAGTTTTTGTTATTTTTTTGCAAATGATTGAACGCAAGGAGTCACATGTGTTTTATGACAAATGCTCGAAACATTCTTATTCATCGAGCTACAAAAGTAACTCGTACGCAGCAGTGAGATTTCGGAGGCTCACGGCGCATAGAGACGTCAATAGCACTGCGGGAAAATCAAGCAGCTCGCTCATAAACGTCAACAGAATCCGGGGAACATTAGAGCTGGGTGTGTATACGAGTCCACAGCAGCGAACAGTGACACAAGATGTCCGCAAATGTTCTGATCTCAGTCATATTTTCTGTTGTTTGTTAATCATTGGCCCATCAGTGTCAATATACTGTAAGTTCTTTTTGCAGATTGTGCATCTATATTACACGGCTATTACAAATGATTGAAGCGATTTCATAAATTCACTGACATATGGTCACGACACACTACAGATACGTAGAAAAACTCATAAAGTTTTGTTCGGCTGAAGCCGCACTTCAGGTTTCTGCCGCCAGAGAGCTCGAGAGCGCAGTGAGACAAAATGGCGACAGGGGCCGAGAAAGCGTATGTCGTGCTTGAAATGCACTCACATCAGTCAATCATAGCAGTGCAACGACACTTCAGGACGAAGTTCAACAAAGATCCACCAACTGCTAACTCCATTCGGCGCTGGTATGCGCAGTTTAAAGCTTCTGGATGCCTCTGTAAGGGAAAATCAACGGGTCGGCCTGCAGTGAGCGAAGAAACGGTTGAACGCGTGTGAGCAAGTTTCACGCGTAGCCCTCGGAATTCGACGAATAAAGCAAGCAGGGAGCTAAACTTACCACAGCCGACAGTTTGGAAAATCTTATGGAAAAGGCTAAAGCAGAAGAATTTCTTAAACAGGAGATTGGAAAACCGATGGATCGGTCGTGGTGGAGATCATGATCAACAATTCATGTCATGGCCTCCACACGCTCCCGACTTAACCCCATGCGATCTCTTTCTGTGGGGTTACGTGAAAGATTCAGTGTTTAAACCTCCTCTACCAAGAAATGTGCCAGAACTGGGAGCTCGAATCAACGATGCTTTCGAACTCATTGATGGGGACATGCTGCGCCGAGTGTGGGAGGAACTTGATTATCGGCTTGATGTCTGCCGAATCACCAAATGGGCACATATCGAACATTTGTGAATACCTAAAAAAACTTTTTGAGTTTTTGTATGTGTGTGCAAAGCATTGTGAAAATATCTCAAATAATAAAGTTATTGTAGAGCTGTGAAATCGCTTCAATCATTTGTAATAACCCTGTATTTGAACACAGGTTTGGTGGTTAAGGCACATACGTGCCCACCACTAGCCTAAAAACAAGTGCACATTAAATGTGTCCTACCTCGGAAACCGTTCGGAATAGGGCAGATGTCCATGTGAATTTCTTCCTTCAAATGAGAGTACCTATTATATGTCGCAATATTGGCCATACTTCCTACGACACCCTGTATGTGTAAATAATGCAGTCTTAGCATTCACAGTACAGTGCATCACCTTTTGCTAATCTGTTGTAAACTGAATTAAAAAAAAAAAAATGTAGTGAGGCATTAATATGGCGTGGTATTCCACGTCTCCTGATCTTGATTCACATCAGCTGACAATACCAAAATGCTACCTCCAGTACACTTTTGCAATGTATATCGCGAAAATTCTCACCACCTTATTCCGTCATCGATTATAAATGGATCAACAGTATTACATTCCAACATACATCTTTTCTCCCTTGAAGAGATGTATTGCACGTTATAATAAGGAATCAAAATGTATAAATCTATATTTCACGTCCTTGAATCGTTTTACTTACAGTACGGAGACTTATCTCAATTGGTATAGCAGGCCGAATGTGTCGCTTTGGCCAGTGGTAACTGCAGTCACCATGTTAACTAACCATCATTGCCGCCAGGGGGTTAGGGCAGCCGTGCTGTAAATGGACTACTATTGCCTCCACCATGGAAACCGACATTCTTCGCCACAATTTTTAAACTGGCCATCATAACCCACCCTGTAAATTAACAACATTGCCAAACACTGTAAACTGACCACTATTTCCCCACGTCCCAACCATTATTCCCACCCCCCTCCCCCCCTCCCCACACACACTATCAAATGACCATCACTGCCTGAGCTGAGTTCATTGTAATGGTAGTCACCAAAATTCTGGGTCACGTAATTCATGGTAATGGCTGGATGGACAGAGCAGGGAGAGAGACGTGCTGTCAACTGCAGCTTCACGCACAATTCCGCCCCCACCCCCCCCCCCTCCCGCCCCACTCTCCTCCACGGTAAACTAATTGCCGCCTCTCAAGCCCACGAATGTGACACACGCGAGCATAGATTACAGACATAATTACTGTAATGGCACGAAGCACAGTAAACACAACAACACACGGCCAAAATGTTCCATGCTGCTATGCGTTCTACCATGTAAACAAGGCGTATAAAGAACTACCATGTTCAACATTTCGTTGTCACTGCTCGTGACCGGGCAACACCGCACGTTGTGCCAAACAGTAAAGTCCCAAACAGAAACTAAGAAAAGAGGCTTCAATCATAGACAACAAAACCACGGAAACGAACTTGAGATAAACTCAAAGCCTTGATAAATCACTTCGGCTAGCCTGTACAGGAGAATCTGCTAACAATTCACAAAGAAAAGCTTCTATCCCTGCCAATCTCTCTTGTATCTCATTCAGCACTAACCTAGCTTCCGCGTCAGCTACAGTCAACCAATCAATAATTTGATTCACACAATTTATCTCAGTTGTTAGCCTTGGGCAGCTGACTCACCTACAACTGTCATAGCTCTGCCACGATGCCTGTAGGAGTCTGCCCACCGACCACTACTTCATTCTTCAGCAATTCAACTCCCAGCACATCCCTAGCAGCCATACCGGCAACAGCTCGCAGGAAAGTCAGACACAATACCTAGTTCATAATTTAATACTACGGATTTGTATGGAGTGGGGTTCAGGATATATGAGCGAGCGAGGTGGCGCAGTGGTGAGCACACTGGACTTGCATTCGGGAGGACCACGGTTGAAACCCGCGTCCGGCCACCCTGATTTGGGTTTTCCGTGATTTCCCTAAATCGCTTGGGCAAATGCCGGGATAGTTCCTTTGAAAGGGCATGTCTAACTTCATTTCTCATCCATCCCTAATCCGATGGGCCTGATGACCTCACTGTTTGGTTCTTTCTTCCAAATCAACAAATCAGGCTATATTGTTGTTCAGAGGTGAGCTTTCTTTGAAAAACAACTTTCTTACATACCAAATTATCAACAATAATCGAAATAACAATATATCGGTTTACTTGTAGTAGGTAGCCCAATTATAGTTTTTGAAGGCAGGGCATATGAACAACAAAATTGAAGAATTTAAACTCCTTTAGCACAATGACCAATGACTTAAATTTTAAACACTACCCCCAATAATACTATAATGGAGGCCAACAAAATCAGCACAGCAGATCACACTATGCAGCCTCTTGTCCAGAAAGACAATAATCACAAATTATAATCGGTTGGTTACATGGTTAATCAGTTGATAAAAGCAGTAAATCTGATAAACAAGCCTACAACTTCGTTGGACTTTCATACGTTTGTACTCAAACTGAATCTAGATCGAGTAACCAGTGTCTTCACCAACTGATGACTATTAGAAACAGTACTATCAACCATTTAACATTCTGCCAACGCAAGTTTAGGAATTAAACTTTCTGTACAATGACATGCACGTTTTGTGTTATCTTCATAGTTTAATACATAGTAACAACAATAGCTTCAGTATGTGTGATCTGAGGCTTTCCCGGCGAATGTGCTGTATCCGAGGTTCTCGGGTATCCAGCCGAATCCGATCGTCGAAGTTCCGCGATATTTCGGCGAATAACCGTTCCGCCATCATCAGGTGGTGCTGACGGATGCACCACATGATGATGGCGGAACGGTTATTCACCGAAATATCGTGGAACTTCGACGATCGGATCCGGCACCCGAGAGCCTTGGATACAGCTTCAGTATGGTTCACATTTTGTGGAAACAATAGCATGTCTACCTCGCCAGCAACCACCAGTAGCCTCTACACACTGCACTGTACACAGTGTCCTTACACTTATAAAATGACTAAATATTCGTTACATTCAGTGTTCAGCTTTTGCCCTTCTGGATACACTAACTTACATGATTATGCCGACCAATATACCTCTGTTGGTCAATAAAGCACATTGTCACTGTTTCCACTGTAATATTGAGCACGCATCTGCAGCTCTTCTGCAGTTACCATCTTCTTGCGCAAGAAAAGACACCAAGAGAATTCCTGGCTTGTGTCTGTCCACATCAGCGTCCGCGCCTTCCGTTGTCCATTAACGAAGTCCCACTGTCAGATCCTAGGCGTATCAGCTCTAGAGAACGCTGTCCATCGACTGACTGCTCTGACCACACAGCTGTAACTGCAGCCAACGTGACACCTCTGCCTGCTGCTTTGATTGAGGTGGGTCAGGGCAACTCCCAGTTTCCCGTCCAGCACGGCATCACAGCGTGTCAGCTGCATGACCATGGCTACGGGTGGAGGTTCTCCTTGCCGTTGCTGCATCTCCTGCTCCGCTGCCCCTGTCTCGAAGGACATCCAGATTAAGCAACCACGACTACCTCCCATACCTTGGTCACAACGTATACCGACCACAAGTAACACGAGTTACAAATTCATGACACAAAGCAAAAGTCATTATCTTATTTATGGATTCTTCAGTTACTTCTTCGTAGAACAATTTCACATTTAAGGCTGAATGACGACTACACTGTTTTTATTTTACTGATTTTTGGTTATTTCGAACTAATTTTCGGCTTATCAGGCCTTCTTCAGGAAACAACTGAATAGCGTCTGGAAGATACACTGGTTCTTGGGTAACTAAACATTGTTGGCGAAGACACACTCACCTGCGTGGAGTGTTGTGCACCAAACTTGTTTCTTAATATTGAAATAACAATTAACGCAATGGACAATGTTAAGCTCAATAAATAATTAAACTATACAGTGTTACAGGTTAAATGAATATTTTTTTCTGGGACACTGTTAAACTGAGTACTTTTCATTTATCTTGTGCAACAAAGATTCTTTTTATTTTTTATTTTTACAGAATTACACCCAATAATTAGAATACACAATCTTACACAATTTTTTTCTGAGATACTGGTAAAGTACTCCATTCGCACCAACAACAGAACAGGCTCCGCTAATGGTATACTATGCCTTCCACATCGCTGGTTTGGATTCTACACAACGCTGGTGACTACTTTGAGGACAGTAGAAGGTGCAAGCATGTAACTCTTTCGTATCGGTTGTGAATAAATAGTTGCCAACCCTCGTAGTATCTACATATCTGTACTATTACTTGATGTTATCATTTAGAGGCTTATTATGTGCGATCTGTTTTTCGACCATGAATATTTCTGCTAAAAGAGAACTGAGGGGAGACACCCTTTCCAAGCCTTCTATCTGTTCGTATAGAGTACTTTCAAATCGAAAATAAATTATCGTAAACACGTCTGGGTGGCCTGTTTTATGTCTGCTACTTGTACAGGGTTGAACCTGTCCTGTATAGTAGTTCTATCAATATATCGTATATTTTAACTGTGTACTGTGTTCAGTATTGCCCACTGCGTAAAAATGTTGTTTATAGTGTAAAACATTTTTGTTTCTCAATATAAGTTGCTAGTGCTCAGTTATGGCATCTTAACCACAAAAAAAAAAAAAATGGTTCAAATGGCTCTGAGCACTATGGGACTCAACTGCTGAGGTCATTAGTCCCCTAGAACTTAGAACTAGTTAAACCTAACTAACCTAAGGACATCACAAACATCCACGCCCGAGGCAGGATTCGAACCTGCGACCGTAGCGGTCTTGCGGTTCCAGACTGCAGCGCCTTTAACCGCACGGCCACTTCGGCCGGTCCTTAACCACATACCCCGTAATAATGTAAGACTATGTATTCTAATTATTGTGTATAATATTCTCCATTACCTAGAGTTATCTTATAATGTTAAGAACCATTTATAATGGATCAAATCAAATCAGATATAATGTGGGGCTATAGCCACAGCTGCATGGGAGTCGGCAACCGCTTCCAAGCCTGCCAGTAGTATTCTTGGAGGGTGTTGCTGGAATTTGTTAGCAAACTCAATTACTACTAGCCGGGCCACTCGTTATATGGACGTTTCCAGTACTTTGTGATCGGTAATGGAATTTAGAACAAGGCCTTGCTAGTACTGACAGTGATATTTTGTTCATTTTCTTCTCTTTTTCCTTCTGTTTTAGGACCATCTGGGGATGAGATCTGAATTTTAAATCATTGTTTCACGATGTTCCTTTCCTCTTAGCGTCAGTGGCAGTATTCTGTGTTGCTTTTCATTCAGAATTCTCACCGTTTTTTTCCGATGCTTTCGCCACTCCTGACGTGCTTATTTATTTTGATAGATGAAAATACCTTATAATGAATTTAACTTTCTGATATTGTCTTTAAGTATTTCATAGGTTACGTGTGCCAATTTTGATCTAGCTTCCGATTTACTGGTGGCTTTCTCTACGTTCTTTCTACAAAGTCATCCTATATTTTGCTACTTGGGGTTTTCAAAGGATCTCATCGAATTCATTAATATCCTTGAATCTTTCCTTTGTAGTTTACGTGTTTCTCTGTGATCAAACTTCCCAGAGCATTTATGTTTCCCATTATTTTCGTTCTTTTTCTTACAGCTTCCTGGAATAGGTCTGTCGTCCACAGACTTCTAAGTAGTAGTTAACTGAAATATTTTCTTTCCCCTGTTCTTAATTTGATTCGTCAATTCTTGTATTTTGCCTTCGAGAATCATTTTAATTTTCTTCTGAAAGTTTTCTGTTTCGTTTATTTATCCTGCAGAGATTAGAGCATTCAAACGCTCTCTTCCATCAGACCACGGTTACACATTTACTGTGTGCATGCACGTGGAATGCCAGTACCGGATCGAAGCTAACAGTAGCTCAACAAAAACAACTACTACTATTACTACTACTACTGCTCAACAACTACTACTACCACTCTGACTACCACTATAATACTGACAGGAATAATAAATTTGAGGAATTTTGTGTTTTAGTTACAAAGTTCAGTTCCACACCTCGTAACAGATACAGAAACACAACAGCTGTATCTTATTTGTGCCTCAGGAGAATATAATAAAAACGTAATCAGTGTAAAGAATTAGCTGTATAAGTACAGGGTTATTACAAATGATTGAAGCGATTTCACAGCTCTACAATAACTTTATATTTGAGATATTTTCACAATGCTTTGCACACACATACAAAAACTCAAAAAGTTTTTTTAGGCATTCACAAATGTTCGATATGTGCCCCTTTAGTGATTCGGCAGACATCAAGCCGATAATCAAGTTCCTCCCACACTCGGCGCAGCATGTCCCCATCAATGAGTTCGAAAGCATCGTTGATTCGAGCTCCCAGTTCTGGCACATTTCTTGGTAGAGGAGGTTTAAACACTGAATCTTTCACATAACTCCACAGAAAGAAATCACATGGGGTTAAGTCGGGAGAGCGTGGTGGCCATGACATGAATTGTTGATCATGATCTCCACCACGACCGATCCATCGGTTTTCCAATCTCCTGTTTAAGAAATGCTTCTGCTTTAGCCTTTTCCGTAAGATTTTCCAAACTGTCGGCTGTGGTAAGTTTAGCTCCCTGCTTGCTTTATTCGTCGAATTCCGAGGGCTACGCGTGAAACTTGCTCACACGCGTTCAACCGTTTCTTCGCTCACTGCAGGCCGACCCGTTGATTTCCCCTTACAGAGGCATCCAGAAGCTTTAAACTGCGCATACCAGCGCCGAATGGAGTTAGCAGTTGGTGGATCTTTGTTGAACTTCGTCCTGAAGTGTCGTTGCACTGTTATGATTGACTGATGTGAGTGCATTTCAAGCACGACATACGCTTTCTCGGCCCCTGTCGCCATTTTGTCTCACTGCGCTCTCAAGCTCTCTGGCGGCAGAAACCTGAAGTGCGGCTTCAGCCGAACAAAACTTTATGAGTTTTTCTACGTATCTGTAGTGTGTCGTGACCATATGTCAATGAATAGAGCTACAGTGAATTTATGAAATCGCTTCAATCATTTATAATAGCCCTGTAGATACAGCCATCTGAAATACGAACAGACGGTCGGTGTCGTCAGCAAGAGAAACAGCAAGGAACAAAAAGAGTAAGATGCATGAATGATGGAACAGTAAGAATTTAAAGTGTCGTGTAACTGGTAAGAGCAAATACCACACATTCCAGAGTAAAGAAGACTATCACCTATCGAAACCAAAGAGCACAAACGGTGATCAAATGAAATAGAGAGAAGTGAAAATACTGAACAAGACAGAAAAAAACTATCAACGAAAGGACAACCACGAATGTTAGGAATAGTGTAGGAAAAAATTCTAAGATACGATCTCCCTGCGACCTGTTATTAAACGAAAAACGATACCTTTGCAGTGTTAAATAAACAGAACTATGAAATACTTGCAAACATTTTAAACACCTTGTAAATTATTAATTAACAATTAAACCCAACAATTAACAAACTGAAAGATCAAAATGGGTCGCCTGCTCTTTCACATTGCAACGAGATCAAACACAATACGATATAAAACTACAAGAATCCTTCAGAACATCTTATGGTAGCCGGATTAGGGAGTTTTAGGTCTGAAGATCCGATAGATAGGAGTATTTTACATTAAACAATAGTAAAAGTGTCAGAGATATGAAATGACCGGAAACTATATTGGATTTATCCTGTGAATGAAATGGAAAATGGAACAGACGTGAACAATTACCGTGGTACCTCATTTCATCCGAGAAACGTACGTAGATCCCACCTCTGTTCATCTTAAAATGACCAGAACAAGATGAGAAGGATAAACTGGAAGAATATGAAGGAGGATTCAGAATATTTCGGTCGACAATGGGACAAATACTAAATTGGAAAACAGCTAGGTGCATAATGAGAAGAAGACACTAAATCTTTAAATCGTGCTACTTGCATATGAGTTGTAAAAAACTACTACGGCAGACAGAGGCATATTGACAAGTGTTTTCCACGGACCTTACTGCAGGCTATTAATGAAGGTCCGAGCATACGGATTACGTTCCCAGACGAGTGAGTCGCTTTGAAGACTTCTTGTGTTACAGAACCGAGTACGTTGTTGTCGATAGTGCTCTTCACAGACAAGGGTGTCGTCAGGGGTACCCCGGGAAAGTGTGGTAGGACACCTCTCAATGTCTACATACATATTTGAGGTGACTGGCAAGGTGAACAGCAGTCTGCGGCGGTTTGTTGATGATGCGATGGTACAGGGGAAGACGTCGTCGTTGAGCGACTGAGAGAGGATACAAGATGATGCGAACAAAATTTCTCATTGATGAAACATCTAGACCTAATTTTGTAAAGCAGTGAGTAATGGAACGAATACCTAAGGACGGTAGTAGGGAAATGCGCATAGTCAACCTCGATTTATTAGAAAATTTTTACGAAAGTGTAGCTCATCAATAAAGGAGACTGCTTATAGTGCACTAGTGCGACCCGCTATTGAGTACTGCTTGGGTGTTTGGGATCCATACCAGATTGCTTTAAAGGAGGACATCGAAGCAATTTACAGGCGATGGCTCGCCTGTTACCGCTACGTTTGAGTACTATGGGAATGCTTCCTGAACTCCCTGGAGGAAGGTGTGATATTTCTGGCTGTGGCCGCCAGTATTTTATTTTGATAGAATATCGCTTTAATGCAGCTTGACACATGGGAAGTAGCATATTGTACAAAAGTGGAGCGAAGTACAAGCGACAGATGGTACAGTATGTACCAGCCCCGTGGGAGAGTCCATCAATTGTATTGAACTTGCATCTGATTGGCAGCATATTCGGGTGCTAGGTTGCAAAACACCTAACTACTCTTATTAATTATTTATATACTTTTCATTGTATTTAACCTGGTTTTTTGTATGACGATCTCTCATGGTTACCCTTCGAATATATCGTTTTTGTTTATTAAATTTCACTAGGTTTGAGGAACGTCTTGAGTAACGATATTGCAACCGATGTGCTTCGGACACTTTCGGGTCCCTTTGGTGCGCCTGGGAGACTAAGCGCTTCGGGCTGTGCTAGTCACTCTGTTTTGGACGTTCTGGAGGGACGGACGTGTCGTACTCTGTATCGGAATTGTCAGAAAAGTTACCGTACAATTAAGAAAGCTATGTCGAGTGTTGTAAAAAACAGTGTACAATGTGTGAATATTTAAATAATAAGCTGAGAGGCACCCACTTACCTTGCTCATACTGTGGCATCAAGCAGTCAGGCCTGCAAGATGAGTGGTCTGCCAAGTGAGCGGATTTATTCTTATTTCTCGAGTAACATCAATGACTGATTATGAGCTCTAGTACCCACAATTAAGCTACAAATTATTCTCCTGTTTGGATACTGCGCAACGGAAATGGATAACGCACATCTGACTGTTTAGAATTTACACAACTTTGATTGTTCACTACGCTCTTGGAACACCACATTTTCTTTCTTACCCAAAGGCTTTGATCAACACGTGGCCATCGCATTGAATATGAATGGCGCACAGTGCACTTTCTGGATAGGATGGCGGATCTTTTGCTATATCTTACACTTCGACTCTCGCACCCATCATCACGAAATTTTACGCCAGACCGAGCGGTACAAAAAGGAACATTCATAACCCACTGCCTCTGAACCTATCTTGCTGCTCTCCCATGCATACCACAAATACTTAAATTACATGAAATACATCACACTGGCAGCATAGAATACATCACAAAGAATAGTCACAACGCTAGAATCACTGCACTTTCAGCTTTCCCACTTAATTAGTATTCATCCCAGTTTCACACGACACTGCCCCACTTCGTAACTTTTCTTTCCTACTACGAACTCTGGAGGACATATGCACGTCTTCCTGTGCAATGCAAGCCAAGTGGCGTTGCTGGATAGACGGCTGACTCACCTTGCTTCTCCCTCAGAGTATTAGAGTTTGAATCTAGCGTCACACGGAAACATAACACGCAAAGTAATATTAAGATCAAAATCGTCACACACGCGAGTCCTCAACTGATACCTTAGACGAGTACTTCTCTTTATCCTTTGTCTTATACACAGATTGAGACTCACACAGTACTTACCACGTGGAAGTGCTCCTCTTTAATTTCAAGTCCTGCACACGCCTTTTCTTAAATACTTCCAACTTATAGTACACACGCCGGTAATTCAGCTCAACTTTAGCACTCGGGAGTATTTCAACTTAGTACTAGCACTCTCAAGTATTTCAACTTAGTACTAGCACTCGCAAGTATTTCAACTTATTACTACACGGGGTTTCATTGTCACCGTTGGTCAGTTCCGAAGATAACTACGATCCCCTAAATATTACCTGCCTGTCATTTAATTCTCCCCCCAAAAGTTCCTGAAATAGAGGAATAATTATTCCAAACTACTCTTAAGTATTTCATATGCACACCAATGTTCTCCACTCTTTTGTCTTTACAGAGCACACCTAAGACAGGTCTTACCAACACAAGATCCAGCGCCAGAGTGATGAAACATGGCCGTTATGCAGGTCATCTCGCATCTCCGCCGAGGTGGGGGAGCACTATGCTACTGTATTGGTCAGCCACATGTCAGGCGCTCAAAGCTCAGGTAAATTTCATCTCTTTGGTTCCATCAAAGGTGACCAAAGGACCGCCTCAAAGATGATCATATATTGCACATTCACTATCTGCGGTTAGCAGACAACCATACATTCATTCATTTCACTGATCTCACCAAATTGGATGTAGGGATTTATTTTGTGGGAGTGCACATGTGATCAATTAAATTAATAAATTGTCATTCTTTACTACACTGGTATCCGGCTTCGGAGTATTAAGTGAAATTGAGTTATTATTACAGAAAATATGTTGTTCTGACAAGAATAACGAAGAATGTTGTATTTATTTTCAATGTCGGGCGGTACTGCACCCTGTCAAAGCAAACAGGATACATCAATGAGAAGTCTCGCCTAACATCATTGTCAATACTACAGATCTTGCCCTCTGTAGATACAGAGACTAACCATGAAAAGCACAATCACAGGTTCGAGATGACGGCAGAGCAGCCTCCGCCGAAGAAGATCCCAAGACTGTTGAGCTGTCTTCTGCGTTTGGGGACACGAGTTTAGAAGATGGCAAGTTGGTGGAAAGAACGGTTAGGGACTCTCATTCAGTCTCACTGGATCTCTCCATCTTCCAGATCTGACTTCCATGGGACACATAATTTATAGAAGACGACGTTCTTTTCGCAAAAAACTGTTGAGAAAATTTATAGACTGACATTTAAAGCTGCCTGCAGAACTATTTTATTTGCCACCAACGTCCTATAAGGACAACCATGGTAAGAGAAATTAGGATTCGTACGGAGGCATATACACAGTCATTTCTCCCTTTCTCCGTTTCCGAGTGGGACAGGAAAGAGAGCGACTAGTAGTGTTACAAGGTACCCCCAACATGTACCTTACGGTCGCCTGCTGTGTATGTATCCAGATGTAGATGCAGATTATGAGAGTAACCGTGACTAATACGAAACCCAAGACGAATCGTCCAGACCGTTTCCTTCAAAACTTTGAAATAAAAAACAGAAGTTTGGTAGGGAACCGAATTCTCTTTACTCTTTTTCAACGGCGTTTTGGCGCAAAATAATAAAAGGATGATTCACGGAATTAAAACTTCGGAAATATTTTAAATCCTTAAGGACAGTGACGAATAAAGTGGCATGGAAATAAGTTGTTTCGGTTTTACAGGGGTTGAAGCCATAAAGACGGAGGAACAAATTAATGGACTGAAGAAAGTGTAAGAATGAACTGGTTTGGAATTATCTGTGGGAAAATTGGAAGTAAGGTAAAATATGAGGGTTCAACATCATTTACCACTAACCAGATATGGAAGAAAAAAATGCATGATTAACTGCAAATTTCTAGGTGACTGGTTTACAGCAAATGGATTCGGAAAAGTGCCAAAAAAATAAAAAAAAAAAATAAAACAGCTTTGCAAACCGAACTCCACATTTACTACAAATACTGTTTTTCCACAAATAAAAATGTACATCATTACAGCTGTCACATCATAGCCTATTTAAATAGTTCTCAGTGTATTATCATATCTGAAAGGTGTTATCATGTGGAATTTTGAAGAAAAGAGATAAATTTAGTAGGTCCACATTAGAAATACGCGGTCTACATAAGAAATCGGAACTAGGAATACATTTGAAAATAGAAAAATTTTAGGATACAGTTATCAAAAGCAGAGTGAGATTTCACTGCCGCGTAAGAAGACTGAATGACTATAGATTGATGAACCATGTCTTTAAAACATTTCACACGTAGCAGAAAATGAGAATTCCCTGGAACATGTTAAAAGCGTCCTGTAGGATATCGCTACACAACCAGGAGACAAGAAAAACTGAAACATCGTCAGAAGACTTGTATTGACATTTGGGATTTCCCAGGATAAGATACAACTGTAGGGAAACAGTTTGATGAACGGTTTACTTGAAACAGTGCATACCATTGAATGTACCTACACAAAAATGTCGTTATACGTCTCGTAGTTCGAGAGATATGACGTCATAATCACTAAGATGCGTGAACAAATGTCGCATCATCCACGAAGTTTTTAATACATTGATTCTTTACTACTAAAACTGTCTTACAGTCGTGTCAAAGTAATCCGAGACATCTGGCAACTCTTGACAGCTTTCAACTGCGAAGTAGAAGTAGCTGTAGCCGAAAACAATAGCCGCCTATACAGCTATGAAGAGATGTTGCCTTAGAGACGTTTACAAATTCGCCTTGTAGACGGGCGAAGCAGTTGCACCCATCTTACAGAAACTGTCCATGGTAATGTACTTGTACGTTTATAAATTAAGCTTATTTGTTTGTATGACTGTTTCATAATTTCGAAGATATTTTCACGAATACGCGGAAATGAGGTTCTTTTTTTTCTATTACACTACGAACGCAATTCATTTTCGGTTTTCTTTTCCATTAGAAAGTTTGCCAGCTAGAAAAATGAATAAACAAGCGATATTACTACTACTACTACTATTTCTACGTCTACTACTACTACTATTAATAATAATAATAATAATAATAATAATAGTGACAGTAACAAATACAGGGTGTCCCACTCAAACTTCCCTGATTTCAAGGATCCAAGAGAGAAAAACCACGGTAGATGGGAAAGTGAAAAATGCACCACATTGTAGAGAATCTTAAAGAATTTATATTCCCGCATCAGCAGTGCCAAGTATCGTCACCAGAGTGCAGCATTGTCGCATGAAGTGAAAATGGCGACTCCACAGCAGTGCATGCAGTCAGTAGTGTGTTCAGAAACCAAACCGCCGATTAATGTGCAAAGAAATTATCATCGCGTGTATGAATGTGATCCACCTGACGTGAAAACAATTAAGGAGTGGTATAGGAAGTTTCTGGCAACAGGAGGTGTTCTGAAACATTCTGGTGGTGCACGTTATGGAGTTTCAGAAGAGTCAATGGAGGACATCAGACAAACGTTTCTCAGAAGCCCACGCAAGCCAATTTGTCAATCATATAGGCAACTTGATGTGCCTCAATCAACATTGCATCGTGTAGTTCATGAGCGTCTTCGTATGTGTGCTTACAAAGTGCAGATTCTGCAACAACTGACGCCAAACGACAAACCACGCCAACAACAATTTGCTGCGATTATGCTGCATCTTTATTAATATGTATGCCAGCTTCCTGGAAAGATGTTTATTCTCAGATGAGGCAACCTTTCATCTATCAGGAAGGGTTAATAGTCACAATTTTTGGATTTGGGGTTCGCAAAATCCGCATGTTGTCCGTGAACATGTTCGTGATAGTCCTAAACTAAACGTCTGGTGTGGGCTAATGAACGATAGGATTGTTGGACGTGTATGGGTCAGTGTATCTGGACATGTTGGAGCAGTTTGTGTACCCTCAGATACAAGACTTGCAACCCAACATCATTTTTCAATAAGATGGAGCTCCGCCGCGTTGGTCAACGGCTGTTCGCAAGTTCCTGGATAGGAAATTTTCCAATCGTTGGATCTGACACAGAGGACCCATTGCCTGGCCACCACGCATGTGCAACCAAAGTGGACGATATTCCTGCATCGCGACATCGTATCTCTAATTGGATTGCAATAATAACAGAGGAAATGTTACAAAGAACTTGGCAAGAAATTGAATATAGACTCGATATTCTTCGTGCTACAAATGGTTCACATGTAGAGGTGTATTGATGATAAATAAATAAATTCCTTGAGATGCTCTACAATGTGGTACATTTTTCAATGTTGCATCTACTGTTTTTTTTTCCCCTGGGTCTATGAAATCAGGGAGGTTTGAGTGGGACACCCTGTATAATCATGAATAAGAGTTTAGTACTGAGGAATTTCGACATAGTGGGATTGTGAGTCAGAGATTCAGGTAGACTGCTTAGTTAGGGACTCTGGGATGTTGGATAAGTGGATACTTAGTTATAAAGGAGTGAAAATTACATGCAAAAACCCAAGGCAAAAATTTCCATACATTTAGAGGATAGGTAGTTAGTTTATTTCAATGATAGAGATTTTTATTCTGGCACTGCGAAGGAAATCATTTAAATGTCGATTTCCTGATATGGAAAAGTATAGGGAAAAGCAGTTACTGGATGGAGTGAAACAAAAATTTTTGTTGTCAAAGGAATGATTATTTATGGTGTGGTGATGAGCAAAGATTGTTAAGGTCGAAGTATTAGCATGATAACTATAATTTGGAGATCGTTTTTTGTTAGAAATTCACTTTATCAAATGCTGAGGTACCGATAACAGGACGTTTTGTACCTTGTAACATTGGCGGCAATAGATAGCTGGAAAATTAGGAAGTCGAGACTTGCATTTTTCTGAAGACGTGAGTGTTGTCTCTGTGTAAATCTGGCTGAGCGCATAAACTAAAACGCTAATCCCACCAGTTGAGCAAATAAAAAAGTAAGAGCATTATGATTACAGTGAATCAGTTCAGGTATATGTGGGTTATGAGAAACTTTTGCTCATGATCGTTTCCATACGTACATATTAATGTTCTAATTACAAGCATTAAGGCTGTCAGCTGTTCTGCTTAGGCACCACGTGATGAGTCTACTGTAACAGCCTACGAAGCCAATGATACACTAATGGAGAATCATGCAAATAAATCAGAACTTACAAAAACATGAACCTCTCTGAAAAATAATAAACATTGTAAGGTGGCTATTTTTTAAGGTGTTATTGGATGTGTTAATAATTGTAGAGGAAAATGATGTATTTGAATAACTGCGGTCAGAGAAACACTTGTTATGTAACAGTATCTATGTCTGACATGACAGTCAGTAGTGGAAAGCTACAGTGTGCAACAGGCGGGGTTCGTTGAGTGTGTAGTGCAATGCGTGGACGCACTTTTGGAAGTATGTGAGTTGAAGAGCAATGATGGCTCAGAACAATGGTTGGATAGCATACGGACATAAAATTGGTTTTGAAATGAAGAACACTATAGTATTTGATGAGGTAAAATTTTATTTTCATTTTTATAGATTTGTGTTGTTGGTCCACTTCACCCTCATCACAGCTGAGTTTTTGTTTATTATTCTACTGATTGATCTTCTGAGTTAATTTGCTGTACCATGGAAGTTATTACATTAAATGATTTTCATGTTGGAGTGTGTAATTATTTTTTTCGATAATTTACATCCTAACTGCAATTTCAGAACTTAATGATTGAGTCATGTGTTCCATTGGAATTCTGTGTCAAGATTATGAACGCAATTTCCCTGTACCAACTATAGTTAGTTTTTTGCAGTATTCCATTTTAGCAGTTGTGGAGTCCTGCTCTGTTGCAGTTTCTGCCAGTGCTTCATTCTGCAGGCGAGATTCATAATACGTGATTGTTTAGCTTCCTTTGAGCAATGCACGTTCCGTCACTTTCGTTATTTTATCAGGGCCATATGTCACTGCAGAAATTTTCGTGTGTTTTAGTTTACATTCGTATACAGGTAGACATTACAGTTTGCTCTTTTAGTGCAGTTTCTTTTTTTTTTCAAAAAGTTCGCACTGACCAAGTCCACTGAGCGTGAAATTGTTGGTTTGTTTATACATTTACAAATGGATAAGATCGATTTTAACATACAGCGGATCCTTTTCAATTTCATGTAAGTGGTGTGGTTTGAGCTCAGGAGCGCATTTAGATTGTCAGTTCACATCCCCAGGGTTGTATTTACGATAATACACACACAAGTAAAGGCTACTCATTTACACTTGACGACAGCTTGTGTGGAATACGTTAATATGGTTTTCTTTGAAACGGTTAAACTATTAATGGAATATTAATTTTTTGTTAGCAGCAGCAAACAGCAATAACTAGTAGTTAGCACAATGTTAAACCGTTTGTGTAATTCCTTTTCAGGTTGTGTTTTACCTTCTGTGTATTCTATCTGTATAATAAGTATGTCTATATGTAGTGAAAGTTATTTTTGTTGGTCAGGGTAGGAAGTTTGTGCTTTCTTAGATACGTTTTTGCGTTTGTGTAACTACGGTTTCTAATGCAATTTATTTTCGGGTTTTGTTTCGTAATTGAAAGCCAGTTCATTATAGAGAATTAGTTTCATTTTTCGATACGTTTAGTAACAATCAAATTTTTTTGGATAACTTTTTTGATCAACAGTTTCATCTGCCAGTCTTTAAACTTCGACAATTGGCACCAGAAACGCAAAATGCCGCAAAACTTCACCGAGTGTGCTTACGCAACTAAGTGACGCTGTAACCACGGAAGCAGTTAATATCATTCGGCAATCTATCGTGTCTGACATGACTTGTGAATCAGATAAGAACATTAGAATGGATTCACGAGAAAGTACAACCACATGTAATGTAAATCAGTTTTCTGACGTAACAAACAGTGATAGAATCGGTCAAGAGTTAAGTAATATCCAACTGCCGGTATGCAATGCAAATACAGTTAGCAACATGGATTCGGGATGTGTTACGGAAACCATTACGGGTAGAAATCCTAGCACAAATTTAGTAAATACAAATGGTATGACAGATGTTTCAGAAGGATGTTCTAGCAACTCGAGGGAAAATTTGACAAATTAGACAATATTAGAGAAGAAATTAACACACGATTTCACATAGTAGATGAACGGTTGAAACAATCCCAAGAGAAGTGCGAAACATTGTCGGAAGAAATGAAAAAAGAGCTCAAAACTGAATTACAACCTGTAATCGATCGCATGCATATATTAGAGACGGAAGTCGAGAAAATTAAAAGCAGGCAACAGAACGAATACGATGAGATTCTTGGCAAAATTACAAGAGTTTTTCCTAATGAAATGGTAAAACAAGTACAACAACGCATCACACAACTGCAGGAACAAGTCGACATGATAACTGCCCAAGTAGAAAGTTTGCAGACCTTGACACGAACGAACACTGAATGTTTTATTGCAATAAAAGAGCAAATAGGTGAGATCAGCAATAAAATGACAAATTTGTCCACCAACTTTGACAGTGATTTATTTCACACGACACCAGTGCATTTTTCGGGAACGGCTGAATATCAATCACTGAAAAGTCAAAGAAAAAGAAGAAGATTAATGAATTGCTGAAGGAAGGCAACAGGTGGCCTCAAGCACAGTTAAAACGCATCGAAAACAGACTGAACGGAAATGATCCGCGAGGAGGAACCCTCTCCTTCTTTCACTGGCCCAGCAATAGAGAATACAGAAAACTATCGCCATCCCTGGCGCCTTGGGTAACAGCAGTTTGTGCCAAACAGTACGCCGCAACAACACAGTATGCGTAGCGCTTGGCGGAGTCAAAGTTTAGGCGCGCCACGACGCGAGGAAACTTTTGACTGTAAACACTTCTTACCAGTACGCAAATTTAACATTCCCTAATTATAATGACGAAATACATCCCCAAACGTGGACGAACCAGTTTTATTTAGCTATTCCACCTACTTGGCCTTTAACAAAAGTTACGAGTATTGTGCAATTTTCCTGAAAATGAACCTGCTGTGAGAATTGAGCACTCATTAGCGAATGTGGTTCTGAGCAATTTTTTTTACAACGTTTTTCTCTCAGAGTACTGTCACTGTGTTAAACATGGCGTAATCATGTTGCAAAACGTCGAAAAATCAGATTTTTCCAGCCCTGCACAGTACCTTGAAGATATAATCAGACGCAACAGACACCTCCACAGCCCCCCTGAATTAATCATTATCTGTTAGAAAAAATTACCACCACATTTATACGAAGAATGAAATTTTCACTCAGTGGGGTGTGCGCTGATATGAAACTTCCTGGAAGATTATAACTGGGTGTTGGACCGAGACTCGAACTCGGAGGGACTGAGCTACCCAAGCGGGTCTCACGACACGTCCTCATAGCTTCAGTTCTGCCAGTATCTCGTCTCCTAGCTTCCCAACTTACAGATGCTCTCCTGCGGATGCAAAGGTCCGGAGTTCGAGTCTCGGTCCGGCGCACAGTTTTAATCTTCAACGATGTTTCACATTTACACCAAATTACGAGCAGATGTAAAGACAATATTGTGGAATCTGTTAATTTATTACAAGAATTAAAGCTTGATAGTGACAGTAAATTGTCTGGCAAAGAAGCAGCAAGAAAGTTTGACGATTACGACAACGTGTATTTTCGTAATTATAGCAGAAACTACGGGTCACGAAGCAGGTTTCACAACAAAAGATATTTCAGACGCAACCGACAACACTAAACATCCGGCATCGAAACAGCTACCAAAATCGTCAACATTTTCCGTCATGACCACCAGTATTTTAATCAAAACAAAAATCAGTGCTGTAACGCTAATAAGTGTAACGACAAACAATACAACGGTAACAGGCACGTTGCAATCAGCAGTGTAATCATTCAAACAAAGGCAACTGCTGTCGCAGCCAAGCCCAATCAGACTTTAATCAGAGGTCAGGACAATACCACCAACACGGTCAGCAACAGTGGCAAAAGTCAGGACAGTTCAACGAAGAGAGGCAAGTAGAGATCGTTGAAGTACGTAATCCCAAGCCGAAAGATAACTGGAGCAAGAACAAAGGTAAACAATGACCTGCTACTCCGGCAGCTGGCGAAAATTGTTATCCAAAATAACCGTTCGCACGCGTAACAATAAATTACGTGGACTTTGAGAACATTAGGGATATTCTATAAGAATTCTCATCCAGTTATTACAATCAAAACTTCCAGTCGCATTGTTACTGTTGTGTTTGATTCCTGTAGCGCGGTATCTGTTATCAGTCAGGCTGCATACAACAAGTTCACCAAAAATACTTTCTACCCCGCACTATCGCTGAGATAGCTGCAATCTTAGGAAAGTCGATCGATGTTAAAAACGAAACATATGTTGAGTTTAGTTGTCAAGGTCATTGTTTCGCCACCGACTTTTTAATTGTGCCACTTCTAATCACAGAAGTGATCTTTGGCGTTAATTTCCCTAATTAGTAAAACACTATAATGAATTTCAATAATACCGAGATTAATCTCACAGTCTCGGGTGAACAAGTTAAGTTTAAGTTTGAGGATTGGCTTAGTAGTCAAGACGAGGAAGTTAATCGACTTTGTTTTTTGTATGATGACAGTTTCAGAAATTGTAACGATGCAAACACTTGTCTTGATGATGTCTCACTCGAAAAGGTAATACAAGGGAAATTGAGCGAAGGTGAGAGTGGTGAACCTTTTGCGAAACAACAGTTAGATAACATCTAACATACTTACTCTGTGGTGTTTACCCATATTCCAGGTACTATTAGAGGTTTCTAGCACAGTCGCATGTTCGAAGTCAGAGAGCATACGAAATTTTGCGTCAACCATAATGTTATTCCTGCACAGTACACAGATAAGCTAAAAAAAAAAGGTTTAAGGTATGGATTCTCCCGTTTTGCAAACACACTGCCGTTTCTATTTACGGAAACAAGCTGTAGCACCACTGTGCCATCATCAGTGGGTTTTTTGTTTATTAATAGAACAGTAAAAAGTGAAAATATTTTAGGATACAGTTGATTTAACAAAGTGAGGCTTAAAGAAAGTTTTTGCTCGATTTGCTTCAACCGGGATTTTGCATTATATGGTTTTGCAGGACCAACTCCATAGTGTCCTGCTCCAAGAGCTTGTCATCTGCAAACCAAACGATGTAAATTTAAATTTCATAGACGAAATACGTCGTTTGGTTTGCAGATGACAAGCCGTCAGTGCGGGACAATATAGATTTGGTTCTGCAAAACCGGATAATGTAAAATCACGGAAAGAACCAAAACGAATAAAAATTTTCTAAAGCACTCACTTTGTTAAGTCAATTCTATCCAAAACATTTTTCACTTTTTACGATTTTTTCAGTAAACAAAAAACCCACTGATGATGGCACAGAGGTGCTGAAACATGTTCGGGTAAAAAGAAATAGCAGTGTTTATGCAAAAAGGCGGAACCCTTACCCTATAATTTAACTGCAAATGCGGAAAGAAAGGACGAGAGCTGCAGATGTAAAAGATGAATATGTAAAGAGAGAAATACAAACAGCGCTAGAAAACGGTCTGATTGAACCTGTAATCAGTTCGTACAGCAGCCCATTACATGTAGTAGAAAAACTAGAAAAAGTTGTTAGATTATTGCTTGATTCAAGGCCATTTAACACAATCATTATATCAGAAACAGACAAACCACAGATTTCAAATGAACTTTGGCAAAACTTTTTCGGCGTACAAGTTCTAACCCTGTTGATTTGAGATAAAGCATTTGGCAGATAGGGTTGCATCCTGTCTTTCGATAGTACACCGCTTTCCTCTGCTTTGGCAGATGTTATCAGTTTAGAAAGTTGAAATTTGGCCTTGGTATCTCATCAGCTACCTTCATTCGTGGTCTTAATGGCATACTCCCTGAGAATTTGAGAAACCGCATAACTACTTGTGTTGACGATATACTTATAGCAGAATCCGACTCTTCTTTGCACAACCAAGTTCTGACAAGTCTTTTCGACATCATCGAAGAATACGGTCTAGCCGTTAACATGGAGAAATCACATTTCAGTCAAAAGAATCTCAAATTCCTAGGACACATTATTTCGCCTGACTCCATATTTCCGGCCCTCCTGCATCTAAAAAGCAAGTACGAAGATCCATAAAATTTCGGCCGTGCAGCCATATAAATTCAACTTGTTCTTCTAATATTTCGCCTGAATGCCGTCCAGCCATCTTCAAAGTGAGCCGAGCTGACCAACGCTCCAGCACTTGCTCCGTCCTTTTCAATTCGAGGACCAAACCCCGTGGTTTAGAAGGACGGGGCAAGTGCTGGAGCGTTCGTCACCTCGGCTCACTCTGAAGATGGCTGGACGGTATTCAGCCGAAATATTAGAAGAAGAGGTTGAATTTATGCTGCTGCACGCCCGAAATTTTATGGAACACTCTTTACGCCGCGAAAACATGAAGAAATAAGTTTTTTAGCAGTCGTAAATTTCTACCGCTGTTTTCTTTTAATTAAAATCATTGACGACACCGAATCTTTGACTCTCAGCAGTAAAAATGCACCCTGGGTTTGGACTGAACAAGGGAAATTGGAATTTCAAAATTTAAGGGAAGCACTTGTCTCTGCAGGCGCACCCCGACCTAACCAAAGAATTTTTCCTGTTGACAGACTCATCTAAAATTGATCACGGTGCTCATCTCTTCCAGGAATTTGAAGAAAATGGTACAACACTGTAGAAAGCTATTGTGTTTTGTAGTAGGTTCCTCAGCAAGGCTGTACAAAATTGCTCCATCACAGAAGTAGAGGCTCTCGCTATTATATGAGCATTTAATAAATTCCGCTTTTACCTTCTTGGTAAACATACAAACGTCGTTACAGATCACAAAGCACTATAATTTTTAATGAATTCCAAACTGTACCTTGAGCGTTTGCGTCATTGGGCGTTTACGGCTTCAGAAGTACAACTTTAGCATTCCTTACATTCCAGGAGAGTAAAGTATTATTACTGACACACATTCTCGATAACCTGTTGGCTGCAAAGAAAATTTTGAGAACAACCAACTTCTGTGCGTCATATTTGAAGAAAGGTATTACAGCATTTGAAAATTTCATCACACATTCATTGCAGCACTTAGCACACGAAAAAATGAAAGACAGTATTTGGCGTGACAACATTGAGAAATGGCAATAATAAGGAAAATGTTGCAATTGGTCATTACTATTTAGTCAAAAATGGTATTCTCGTTACATGTAGCACAGTAAATGATACAAACAGAGCATCCAGTATCCCTGAGGATTTTATCAACAAGTCGATCTGGTACACCCACGTCAGCCATGCTCATTTTTGACCATGAAATGCTTTTACAAATTTAAGATGTCGTGCTGTTCCAAGAATATGGAGGAGCGAATACGCAAAGCTTTAGCGGTCTGCAAGCTATGGCCAAAAGCCAAACCTGCTACCATATTTTACTCCGCACCTTTATTATCGATTACACCGTCCAAGCTCAAAGATTTTGCAGCAGTTGACCTACTTGGACCCATGGTCACATCAAGGAATGGATACACATATTACATATCTGTAGCAGTGGAGCTTACTTCAAATTCGTAACTTTGACACCTCTGCGCAAAGCCACAATGAGGGCTGTGTCACAAGGTGTCATAAGATTTTCTTAAAGCAGCTAGGCCACGTCAATAAAGGCATCTCAGATAGTGGAGTACAATTCCCTTCTAAAATTTGATTAAACACGTTAAAGGGGCTCAGAATACAACTACTGTTTGTATCTTTATATTCGCTTCACTCAAATCCTTCTGAGACGATTGTCAAAGAGACTGATAAGCTTTGTCAATTATACTGATATAAACAACATAAGAACTGGGACAAATACATCTTCCCATTTCTAACTATATTAAATGATTTGCCTCATGACTCTACGTCTTTTCCATCCATTCGAGTCTTAAGGGTACAGGGTACTTACAAATGGCAAAAAAATTGGAATTTTTTATAACTTCATTAAATTCAATAGTCTTTTGTGATTACATTGATGTACACATTATAGGGTTTCAGATAGAAAGTGATCTACGTATATTTTAAAGTTTCATGTATGCCACCACACCCCCTTTATTTCTATTACAGAAACCAGTGTTATTTCGAGAAGAACAGTGAGCTTTCTAATTCCAGCGATTATACATATGATAACTTGCATATGTTGGTAACAGTGGAGGTTTCTAGTGTCTGTAAATTATTATCTTTTCTAGTATTTATTTTTGTTTCGCTGAAACAGTTTCTTCACATGTTACTGAATGTTTGTTGCCTGAGTGCTACATATATTTGTGGAAGTACATATCCTTTAGTGTGCAATAAATACGATCTATGGCACGCATCAAAAAATTCAATAAAAGGAAATTCCGTCGTAACCAGTTAACAAACAGAGCAAGCCACACTGTTGAAAGTTACCTATGTAGCAGGTATTCAGGGAAGAAACTCCCACATGGCATGCCTTCTGGAAATTCAAATTTTTGTGTTAACAATGACGCTGTTTGTAGTGGAATTGTTGTTGTGAATGTGGACATCTTATCTTCTTTGTAAAGCAAGTGGCGAAATGTAGACAATGTGATGGTGTAGGCTTTCTGGAAATAACTGAACAACAAAGTATCAGGAAGGGCTTAGCATGTCTCTGTAATGTAATGTGGCTCATGCTCTCATGCTCTTAATCACCATTTCTCATTCTGCAGAGCTTAAAAGACAGTTTTCTGTGATAACAGCTGTTTATGAAATAAAAAAGGAGAATGAAACAGGAAGCACAATGATAATTACTAGTGCCATATAGCACACAATAAAGAAATAACAGGTAGTTTCACATAAAATTATGTATAGTTTTAGAGGACAGCATAATGACCCATTTTTCTTACCCTTATTTTTGTTTTTTTTCAAATTTCCTTGCTTGACAATGTGTGTTCTTATTCATTAGTATATGTATGGTACATACTGTGAATATATTTGTTTGTGCACATGTTCTCTGAATATTTTATTTTTTATATATAGTGGCAATGCATCTATATATTAGTTTCACATGCTGAACTTTGAGTTTTCTCCACTTTATTTACTGTAGAAATTGGCTTCAAGTAGGGTTCGTTTTCTTTTCCTGTTACGAATGAATGAGAGAATGTGGGTACCCCATGAACTAGATTAAGCATTAATTTTATGGATTGTCATAGGACATAAAAATAAATCTCAGCCTTAGGTGCATGAGACAGACACTGTCAGAGGTAAAGGTATACCGTGGTATGACATGACGATAAAGTAAGAAAATATAAAGGTATATGTAGTGGAAGATACTGCACTATATTTCTTGGTATGAGAAGAGAAATGAATTTATGTTATGAGAGAAAGGAAATTAGTGTGTTATATTATAGTGAAGTGGTTGAAGACGAGTTCTTCTAGGAAGATGAAATGCAAGCTTGCTAGTAGGATTACACAGAGGTTTATGAACATAAGGTGATGAAACAGAAGTTAATGATTTATAAATGAAGATGTATAAGATTATATGAAATACATGATGAATAAGTGGTCTTTGAGTCTATCAAAGAGGTATTTGTAATAAAGGTGGCGGTATAATTCTCCCCTTAATATACTGTTTTAAAGAAGTTTGGAGTTCAATATTTTGGAGGGTAAATTCTTTTGTGACCACTGTATTGTAAGTTACGATAGGGGTTCTTTTCTCATGTTGCTACGCTTTTGAAAGATTCTTATGTGTTCATGTTCGATTAATTTCATTCAGTTTGTGAATTCGTTGTCAGGATCTTCCTAGGATTTTCCATTGTCACCAACTGTACACTTGAAGCCAATGTGTATGGTGATTTTGTAACAAAAATATTTAGTACAGGTAACAGTTGTTTGTGAGTTCTAGAGCAGAGGCTTCCTTACTAAAATATTATATGGCGTGTATGACAGCTGTTATTCTGATGTTTAACTGTGACTCTACCCTGGATCTCCTTACCTTGCAGGGCCTGGGTTCACAGACACTCTAGTTCTGTCAGATATCACCATGTGTGGCAAGTGCTAAGGACAGGTCATAACGAGCAGCGAGCATACATTAGAAGTATGACGAAATTTTGGTTAATATATGGTCAATGGAAAATACATTTGAAGTTAAGTTTATCTGTGATCTCATAGACAGATATGCTAAGCTTCAAGCACTTAGATACTTGACACAAAATATTTTACTTTGGGGACAGATGACTGACATTCAATTTTTTCCTTCCCACTTGTGTGTGTCCTATCACTAACAAATTACCTGTTATGTTTCACTGTTCTTTCTCTGGGATTTAAGTCTGAGAACAAATTTCATAATTCAATTCTGCGTTACTTAAAACACACTCTACTGTGAATAATGTACACTTATGTTTCAACATACTAAAAGGATGATAATTTTGAACATTTTCATTGAAATATGTGCTTATATTTTGCCAGCAGATATGTACTGCTGTTTAGACAAACAATTTCATGTTTCTATTGTTTTTGATGTATGAGAAATTTTTTTGTACACATGTACTGTATTCCATAGATTTTTCTCTTTTGCATTTATATGCAAGTAAACATGTACTTGATTCCATAGGTTTCCTTCTTCATGTATGTGGAAATATTTATGTAATACTCATATACATAAGCAAATTGTATTCTGTTTATACTCAGTGGTGTGTAAGGGCCAGGGTGATCTGCACCACTAACAGTTTAGGAAGATAGTCTGATTATCAGACAATACCAAACCATGCTGTCACACACTATGAACTTCTACATGCTACCAACTATAGTAAGTTTGGCAATCAGTTGATCAGACTTTTATAATTTGCTCTTTGTGATGAGTCTAGAAATGAGAATTATACTTTGCAATTTAGTAGCTGTGAGGTAGAACTTGTACTGTAAACAGTGTACTATGGAAGCGACTATGACCTAGGACACTGTGCTATTCCAAGTGCCTAGTTCTGAGTACCTACTTAGCCCTTCAGTCAGTGTCGAGACTTATCCTGCCACATCTTGCAGTATTCACTCTTTTTCAACTATGGTATGTCTGCAGCTGCCTTGCCTGTCAACGGCTGTGAAAGAACTTACGTATCTTTGGTACAACTGCAGTGGAATATCTACCTGCACTTATAAGTCTACGAGATGCAAATGCCTATCCTACATGCTGCCAGAACTCAATATTATTCTGTAGGTGGCATACTTCAGCTTGAACTATGTTTGTCTACCGTACTGTTTGCTGTGACAGTTTTTACAGTCCCTTATTTTTTGCATTATAGGTGCTACGTGTGGACTTCTTAGGTGAAGCCACCTGCAATAGCCAATTATTATTCACACATTTTACCACATTTAGATGATGTATTAAATAGTGGACTTGTTATATTGTGAACATAGATCGCATTGGACTTAAATCAAGTTTGGCCCTGCGTTAATGGAAGGTGTAATATGAACTTTGAAAGGATCTGTGTTCAGAAATGATTTGTAATTTTTTGGACTTCTTACTAATTAAGCTATGAATTTGTAAATATTTTTCACTACATGGCTGTGCATCTACGTATAGAAATGTAGTACCCTGAGCATGTAATTTTAGTAAACATTATTTTAAGGAAATTAAGTATTTCTTTAAAAAATTTTCTGTTTTTCTGCTTCCATGGCAAGTTATAAAAACAAAATGTTTTTTGTTCACAGGGCGAGGGGTGACGTAAGGTAACTATTTTTTATGATGTTCTTTAATATGTTAATATTTGTAAAGGAAAATTATATATTTGAAGAATTGAGGTGAGAGATACACTTGTCAGGCAGTGGCAGCACTGTGTAGTTGTAGAAACTTTAACAGTCAGTAGTGGAAAGCTGCAGTGTATAGCAGGTGGGCATTGTTGAGTGTACAGTGTAATGAGTGACTCACTTTTGGAACTATGTAAGTTGCAGATTTATTTCGAGGAGGAATGATGGCTCAGAATAATGGCTAGATAGCATGCAGACATAAAAATGTTTTGAAATGAAGAACAAGGTATTATTTGATGAGGTAAAAAGTATATTTTAATTTTTGCAGACACTTCACCCTTGTCACAGTTGAGTTTTTTATTATTATTCTATTGACTGATATTCTGAGTTTATTTTCTGTGCCACAGAAGTTATTAGATCAAATTAATGTTCATGTTAGAATCTGTAATTTTCTTTCGATAAATACATTCCAAACTGAAATTTCCGAACTTAAACGTTGAGTCATGTGTTTTACTGGCATTCTGTGTCAAGATTATGAAGCCAGTTTCCCTGGATCAACTAAAATTAGTTTTCAGCAGTATTTTTATAGCAGTTTCGGTGTCTTGTTGTGTTGCTGTTTCTGCCAGTACTTCATTTTGCTGGTGAGATTATGTGATTGTTTGATTTCCTTTGAGCAATGCAGGTTCTGTCAGTTTCTTTATTCTACCACAGCCAAATGTCAGGGCAGAAATTTTCGTTTATTTCATGTTGCATTCTTATGCTGGTCGCCATTATAGATTTTTTTATGCAGTTAGGTTTTTTCCAAACAGTAGGCTTACACACTGTCAAATTCTACTGAGCGTGAAATTATTGGTTTGTTTATTTGCTTACGTATTATATCCGTTTTCACACACAGAGGATTCTTTTCGATTTCATGTAAGTGATGTGCCTTTGAGCTCAGTAGCACGTTTAAGCTGTTAGTTCACATTCTCAGATTTGTATTTACAATAACACACGCACAAGTAAAGGCTACTCCCTTACCCTCTTTAATGCAAGATACTCAGTAATCAACCAGCCTTTGTTTGCACTACATTCTTACAATACTTTCGCTGTTAGAGAATAGTGTAAACTTTTCGAACTTACAGGTATTAACAGTGTGCTTTTTAGTGTTCTGCGAAGTTGTTGCTGCCATGTTCTGGACAATATTTCTATAGATGTGCTGTGACTTTTTCAGTTATATCCACTCGCAGCACCCGCAGAAGATGGCTGAGTCTGTCATAGAAATATTTTGCAGAAAATGGAAATAACAATGTAGCAGAACACTTGGAAAGTATAATCAGTGACGACAAGAAAACCTGATGGATCACATACTGATTAATTAGGTCACACACAATACACAATCTCGGAACTAAGAGTGAATAGAACTGGGACCATAATTCCTCAGCTGTCTACATTATAGCTCAACATTGCTAATTATTTATTTTGTTATGTTAAATTGTAGGAACCTTGAGATACAGATAGTTTGTACTTTTGTCATACCTCTTTTTTCTACTTTCCTCTTTGTTCACCCCCCTCTCATACATTCCCTCCTTCCTCCCTTAGACTTCACTTGTATCTCACAATTTCGGTCTCACTACAAACTTAACATGTAGTTACACAATAAATGGGAGTAACTAAATACAAGTCTCATGCCAGGAAAACATTGTAGCAATAATGATAGACATACGTAGAAGTAAATCGTTTTGTCCGTTACCCAAGCACTCTAAGAGCAGAATACAGTGTCACCTTTTTTTATTGGTGTAACATTGCAAGTTCTGACTAGACTTTAGCCTGGATATTAACAAGAACAGCCTTCGTACAGTGTGAATCTGCAAGGTCATATTTACATGTATAACTGTGATTCATATTACTTTATAACCAACTATTTTCTTCATCTGCGTTCATGATACATGAATTTCATTTTTTACCTATTTCCACGGGTTACTCTTATTTTTAAACATTTTGTCATGAAATGCCACTCATTTTTTGTGATCGCACAATGAATCTTGGTAAAACGCATATCGGTGTATTTATAGACTAGAGAACCTACCTCTTTATGTATTTTCGCTGTTTCCATCCAGTCAGTGCGTGCAGTTTTGTTTCGAAATTTTCTGTGTGAACTGCTGCGCCAAGCAGACACACGTAAGCTTCATAATGTTGATTTTTTCGTTACTTTTTTTCGTTACTGCTGTTATTAAAAATTATCTCTTCTCTCTATCTTTACACTACGCAATGGCTATTACAATAAGCTCTTGCACAAACAAATGTAAAAACGAACGAACTGATTCTAAACGCGGTTCTGTGCCTATTCATTTATGCAGTAATAAAAAAACCGAAGTTACTGATAGTTGGTTATCATAGTAACGCATAAATCTTTTTCTGTAATCATAGAGCAAATCAACAATGTGGAAAGGAAAAACAGAAGATATTTTGTTAGTCCGTTACCGGCATTCGAGCCGCGACCCGGTAAACCATTTTAGTTTGTCATATACCTAAGGTAGTGCTCACCGCTAACAGTTGAAGTTAGGGAACTGTCATATTGGTTTCTCAGGTACGTCGGCGTAGAAGAAAAAAAAGTATTTCTTCGGAAATATGGACGTATATCGTCTTCGTGAAGTAACATCTCGTATCATCGCGATTGCCCACATTTGCACCAACAACTTCCTTCGTGGATGGAACTGCTGAAAATTATATCTCCCAGAAATGTAAACGAATGGTAGTATTCAAGGTATCCCACCTGAAGTTTGTCGCAAGATCTGATCGGATATGGTGTTGCTTTCAGTTTGGTGACCCCCAGTCATGAAATCTCTACAAGTAAGCATAAAATATTAATAATGCCCAGATATTATCCAGTATCAAAATACACAAGACAACATTAAGAACAGTCCCAACTGGGCATAACAGTCGAATACTTTATCAGAAAAAATACTAGTACATCATACGTTAATCACATTTTTTAATACAGACCCCTTTTATCTCGATAGCGTTTCCTGCAAATTTTACTCCTCGTTGGTTGGGCAGAAAAACTAACTTCTTTGTTTCTTCTCTTAATATTCCCCCATTTCCAAACATTTATTTTATTCCACTTGTTTTTCAGCGTACTTTTGTTGCACCACATGTCAAAGGTTTAGTTAGGTTCTCGTTTATTCGCTTTTCTCGCTGTCCATACAACGTAGTGTTGTAGGCGTCCATTCCCAAAAATTTATTTCTAATACTGTCGTGTACGTTTGGTACTGTTACACTTCTTATATCGACGAATACTATCTTTGCCTGTGATAGGTGTTTCCATGTTTCATTCAGTATACGTTGTGATTCTAGCAGAATATCAGAAGCCATTCGCTTCGTTTACCGCTTTCTCTTTCTTCGGAATAGTCTCAGTTCACAGATTTTTCAGTTCACCATCCGGGTCTGTAATTGTTGTTCACTTTAGTTGAAGATATTTACGAAAAATTTAATGATAAATTCCGTTTACTGCCTCAGTAATATTTTTATTAAGTCAATACAAGTTTTGAACTCACAATTTCATCATCATGGATTTTACGAAAAGCGTAATAGAAGTGCTGTTAAAGGAAGTAGACGCAATTTATCGTTAAGTTTTCCATTTATTTCACTATCTCAGTTGGTCAAGATCAGCACTATGGCTACCATGGAGGAAGAGAGCAATGTTACAGTCTCGTGCCATTGATATTCTTGTATCCTTAATTTCAGTCTCCATTCCGTACTTTTGTTCCTTTAGTTATTCGCCAAATATATCTTAAACTTTTGTGTTCTCGTACGCATCATAATCGTGAAGAGCATAGTTCTCACGGTTTAATTAACATTCTCGAACTGAACAATTCCACCAGTACTATGCTATACTGGACTTCTGCCAACTACAAAATTGTGTCGACGTTGTACAGATGTCTCTCTGTTGCACCCACTAGTCCATTGCCCCAAAGTCAACAACGATGTCGTCACTGCCATGGTCGAGACAGTACGATAATTTGTGGCGGCGTTAATACTCCCATTAACATACCCTGTACAGCCGATTATTCTTCCAACATTCCGAGCTTCCCGGAGGAACACTGGCGTGTGCAGTTCACAGGAATAATGGCTTGCGAGGATGTTGCATTGAAACGGGCTGCCGACATGCACAGTAATAAAATGTAAGCTAAAACAGTATGCGCATTCATTCCGGACCCATCAAAATGCGACAACAGCCCTACCAGAATCACAACGCTATGCTTGTCAATAGCATGCAAATCTACGAAAAGTCCACAGCAGCAAGTTCGTTTCGCGAGCCATTTAGCGCAGCTGCTACGTAAATATCGTCTGCAAACGAGAGTCTCTAACAATCTATGTTGATGTCGTATATATTATCCCAGATTAGCTTCATCTTCCAAGCGAAAGGCACTTTCAGCGTGCGTTGCAAGTTATGTATTCAGTTACAAATACAGATTGCTGCAGAGAGTCACTTACGAAATACACCTTTGTTATCATTAACACGTTTTTGAGTCATTTCATGCTCATATTCAGACGAAAGATTTACTCGCTCATATAGCATGATATTGGGTTTGCTTCGTCGTAAAAAGGATAGGATTTATTGTTAATTTATCTAGTAGTTTTTTGACATAACTTAAGTCAAAACAGACACAACATGTAATATTAACAGCATGTTTAATTTCGCTTTATGTAAATACCCCAGCACAAACACAAGATTATAATGTAATAATAAGTAGCATTATCATGGACAATAAAGGCTACGCCTTGCCTATGTAGCCATTCTTCGCCGTCCCTCGACATCATTACCATTTGGTCACAGTTGCTGCAGTTCGTGCCACTGGTAAAACTTCGTAGTGTGGATGTTCTGGGCCTGCCTCTTGGTTTTTTTCCCCCAGCCTTTTTCCTACCAGGATGATTTTTTTGAAGCTGTTGCGTCGAATTACGTGTTCAAATAACTTTGGTTTTTCTCTCCATATCGCATTAATTAATAACCTTCTTTTAATATTTGTTCATTAGGGTTTTTTTCAGTCCAGGATATTTAGATGACTCTTCTCTATATCCAAATCTGTAGTGCTTCTACTTATCTCTAATGCTGTTTCCCCAGAATCCAGCATTCATAAGCGTACCTTAAAATGCTCCATATAAATGTTTTGATGATATCTTTCTTGATTCTGTACTCGGAACATTTAACAGATCGGGAAAGTGCCAGCACATACTCTGCATTTACAGACCACCTCATTAAAAACAACCACTTCCCCAGTAGCATAAAAACACACCTCTAACTTCTAAAAGACAGTAACAAAATGTATATTTTAACAATAAAAGAAAATCACCACGTTCAAACACTTTCCACACTTGACAAAACGTGTTCATTGAGGAAACAGTACTCTGCAACAGAACCCTATTCAGCACTCTAAACGAATTATCAGGCAACACACAACAAAAAACACTCACACACGCATCCACGCACACACACACACACACACACACACACACACACACACAAACAGGGTGAAAACAACCGGAACAGATTCAAAATTCGCGGCTGTCATACTATAACGAAACAGCGAAACAACCGACAGTCAAATGAGAATGAGAAACATAAAATGTTCATTGTAGGCGTCCCAGTGGTCCCGGTCGCCTACGGTGGACTGGAGGCCGAGCGGTGACCTCTCCAGTTGTCAGGATGCTAGGAAATGGCTGTGGACGCGACAGAAACGCCAAATAAACATTATTAACTCATAACACCTTTATTCCTGCCGACTACAATGTGGCTTGGTCATATCAACGACCTTCCCCGAGTCCTCGCTGACTCGTAGTGATGACATCAGCTCCGGGCCGCACTGTCTTGCTAGTGCAGCACCGCGTGCTGTGACGTAGCAGAGGAATGTCCTTACTTCGGCCGCGCGTGGCTGGCGGCGCCCGGCTGGGCGGCCGGCTCGGCTGCGGACAGCAAGCTGCTGCACGTGGAGGCTCTGGGTTGGAGTCCCGGCTCTGTCGGCACGAGAGGCGTTCTCGTAGTGCGGAGTGTACTGTATCCCACCCCGTCTTCTTCCCTGCTCCTCCTGGTGGCTCGTCCGCGGTGGACGGGCGGAACGGGCTGCGTTCCCCAGCGTCGTCGGCTCACCCGGTTGTGAGGACGGATGCACAGGGCCTAGGCCCCGCACGATCTCGACGACGGCTCACTGATGTGGTCAGCATTGGCGGCGGGCGAGTCTGCCACGATGTCTGCTAATCCTGGGTTGATGATTGACAGCGGCAGCAGAGAGGACCAGAGCTGGTACTGTCCCCTCACGTCTGCTGCTGCCTTAATAAAGATTAACATGTCGATGACCGAGCTGAGCGCTACGCAGCGACCCAGTACACATCTAACCGCAAGTCTAACTGCGAGTGCGAGTGCGAGTGCCCTGTTGCTATCAGAGCTGGCGCATTTAAAGGAAGCACGAGCGACGCCCTGACGTCATGCTCGGTTGTAATGACCGCATTCGTTCCACTTACACCGCTGATTCATCTGTCGTACTCGCCCCTTAGGTGTTCTTGCGACACAGTTACGTGTTGTTACGGCAGACTTACGCGAAGTTGTGAAATGCAGTACAGCTGACTCTATACCTCTGTCTTGCACTCTAGGAAGGTCTCCGTCTAACACAAACCCGCGTGCTAAGCAATTCTCTCTCGCCTGTTGTGTGTAACACGGCGATTGCCCCTGCGTGACGACATATTCCGATATATGTGCAGTCCTCTTTGCTCTTGGCTAACCTACTGCCTCTTGTTCTCGGCATAGGCAACGAAACTTTCACAGTATTCCACGTTTCCAACTCTTTACTATTCTGCGACAGTACAGCATGGAAACGAGTGTCCAGACCACACCAACATAGCAACACGCCGATTTTACAAATGAGCAGGAAAAAACGTGAGTAAGCGCCGTTGAAATACGAAACATGACCCAATGAATACTAAATCTCAGCAAATAGTTCTCCATACTAACGCTTCGTAAAATATTTACCGATGTCAGCAGGTCAGTCCAACTACACAAATGCAACGAAAACATGGTATGTGGAAAAAAGGGATATATGCAACGATTTTTACTTGAGTATATATTCTAAGGGTTGGATTATAAGAACAAATTCAATGTAGATGATATCCTAACATTCCTTCTGACTCACTCACTCACTCACTCACTATATTGATAGGCCTGCCTTGGCCCGAGGTGTAGGAGTTTAAGCTGATTGAGCTGTTCCTCCTGAAATCTTCTGTGTTGGGAATGGTTTTCTTCTCGTTTTGGATTGGCCTCTGGTTTCAGTGAATAAAGGAACTTATCTGCCGGATGATTCCAGCGGCTTCTTGTTCTTCTTTTTCTTGCTGCTTCCTGGCTGCCCGAATTCTATTTTCTTGAGGCGGGAGAAGTCCAACTGTTGCTGGATGTACATGAGTGCTTGGTCAGTCATGTACCGTCAGTCGTCGTCGGTGAAGATCGGGTGCTTGTTTATGAGCTCCAGATCTGCACGCCTGACGAGCTCCCTCCCGTGGATCTTCTGGTCCAAGGGTTCGCACCCCCAGTGGAATGGATATTGTTTATGAGGTAGGGGAGGGATGTTGTCTGCTGTGAAAGGGTAAGGATGACCGTGATGGGGGTAGCTACCGTCGCGCAGGGAATCTGCGATCTTGGTGAACACCTCCCTCACACAGTTCTTGTTGGGGACGGGCAGGCACTCGAACGGCTCGTCTTCTTCTTCTCCCTCGGTTTCCATCGGCACTTCCTGTGTCGTCTGCGTTTCCGCAGAGACGAGTGACGACTGCTTCCGAGGGGCCGTTTCCTTGTTGTCGGCGGTTTTCCCCGACTGCATGACCACCTCCCTAGCAACCTGCGTTGCCGAGTCGGCCAGGGAGGCGGTCGTTTGTGTTACCTCGTCTACCCCCGTACTGGGGGTAAAAGGTAATGATTTTACTATTTTATATTTCTAGTTTTTACTGAGTTTAACGAAGGCGATGTTGGCCTGATATATTTGACGATGCCCTTTGGCTACACTGACTAAATGATTCTTCTAAGAAATACCAAATTAAGGTATTTGCTCTTTCAATAGGTGATCTGTTTATATATGCTTATAGGTTATCCAAGTCTGCACAATGCTATCGCGATTCTTAAATAGATGTCTTTGTTCTCTGTTTTCTGTGTAGATAACCTGAAGATCCCTAAATAAGGCGAAACGCGTCGTTGAAAAATAAAAAAACTAAAATGGCAACCAAGACTGTTTTAACCAATACTGTTAAGCACTGGTTTACTGTATGCCACATATGGATTGGAAAAATTTCTATTGATCTCTGCAGTTCATGGGCACTCATTTTCTGTCTACCTCTTGATGCACATGATGAGTCATTGGCAAATAATATTTTTCGTGTCACAATTGTTAACACAACTCTTTCAAATGAGCCTTAACACAGACGGAACTTGCGACCTCGCTCTCAAGAGGGTTCCTTGTCCGTGTTGCCACCGATCAAAAGATAAAGAACCCAGTCCCATTACTTGCACAGTACACTTACTTTATGAACATGCCTTGTATATTGTTTCAATACCGAGACAGTATTTCACATACTGTCCATTTTATGTATATTAGGATTTTCTTCAAATATCGCATATATCATGTACACTTGTAGGAAGTAATGTTTTGGGAAGCTGTGTTCATTTGTACACAATTTATATTCTTCAATTACTGCCTGCAGAACTGCTACACACAGGAAGCAATAATGTATGTAACGTATCTGGACACGTTGAATATCCAGTGAGTTACAATGTCTGCTGTCAACAAGGTGTATGGGCCGATAAAGGATGGGCTGCTGCCGGTTGTGGAGCTTGTCGCAATGTGTCTGGATTGCACACTTACTTGGCGGAGTAGGGTGCAATCGTCCTACTAGCTGACGAGCTGTAGATATAGCCAGGTGCACTCTTCGCCTACAAGATTATCTTGCCTGTTTGTATGGTGGAGAACGTGCCACACAAACTGTGGAGAAACAGGGATACTTTTATGCCGAGTAAATCATATACTAGTTACTACATTTGTAGAGTAAATCTGTGTGTGTGTGTGTGTGTGTGTGTGTGTGTGTGTGTGTGTGTGCGAGAGAGCAGTTTAGATATTTTTAATACGTAGATAACTTTCGTATGGAGCCAAATAAAATTGAGACCACTTCAACATTCCTGTATACAAAATAATAGAACACTTGTAAGGCAAACTTTTCATGAAAACAGCCTACAACTCTTCATGCAAAACTGTAATTAGTTTTGAATATTGACAATTATACATAGGAACTATTCTACATGAAATGCGTAAACTACTGAAGATATTTACTCAGTTGGTAAGAAAATACAAAAAATTTAATCTAGAAAAAAAACACATGTGTATTTGATAGATATACTTCTGACACCATTGAAATTTCTGTAATTTAAAGACTGTATGGAGTCTAAAGGACATTACATTGAAGCTACATAAGTCTGTTCTTACCTGCATGTTGTATATGGTCTAAACATTCCACTCTTGCAAGTAACAGGCAAAATGTAAGGTGATTAAAATCCTAAACAATTTTCATCTTAAGATTGGTTAAGATCATTATTATCAGTTTGATACGAAGGCAGTCGTTGTGCTACCAGTAAAAAATTGGGAACTGAATATTTCAAAATAGTTACACAGAGAACTTTTTGAATGTTGACATAATTATTATCCTTCGGCATGAAACACGGTTACAGTCACTTCGTCATAGTTCCATTAGTAGAACCCTTTAATTAAACAAATATTGTTAAAGAGTGTAAATTTTATCAAGTAGTGAAAACACTACCTCGTGTCCTTTCTTTGTCAGGGAGTGTGTACTTTACAAATGCTGAAGTGCGAAGAGAGACTGTGAAACACTGCAAGACCACTCCTCAGGAGAGGAAATTAAATAATAGTTTAGAAGAAAAAAGAAGAAATTACGTATATACACGATGTGATCACAAGTATCCGGACACCTGGCTGAAAATGACTTACACGTTCGTGGCGCCCTTCGTCGGTAATGCTGGAATTCAATATGGTGAGGTCCACTATCGCAGCCATACATTCGATCAGTTGCTGGAAGGTATCCTGGGGAATAGCACACCATCCTTCACGGAATGCTGCACTCATGTGAGGTATCTATGTCGACCCGTGACGCCTGGCACGAAGTCGGCGTTCCAAAACATCCCAAAGGTGATCTCTATGATTCAGATCAGGACACTGTGCAGACCAGTCCATTACAGAGATGTTATTGTCGTATAACCACTCCGCCACAATCCGTACATTATGGATAGGTGTTCGATCGTGTTGAAAGATGCAGTCGCCATCCCCGAATTGCTGTTAAACAGTGGGAAGCGAGAAGGTGCTAGCCCTTTGCTGTGATAGTGCCACGCAAAACAGCAAGGGGTGCAAGCCCCTCCCTGAAAAACAGGACCGCACCATGACACCACCGCCTCCGAATTTTACTGTTGGCACTACACGCCCTGGAAAATGACGTTCACTGGGCATTAGCCATACCCACATCCTGCCATCGTATCGCCACACTGTGTACCGTGATTCGTCACTCCACACAACGTTTCTCCACTGTTCAATCGTCCAATGTTTACGCTCCTTACACCAAGCGGGGCATGATTTGGCATTTAACGGGGTTACGTGTGGCTTATGAGCAGCCGCTCGACCATGAAATCCAAGTTTTCTCACCTCCCGCCTAACTGTCATAGTACTTGCAAAGGATCCTGATGCAGTTTGGAGTTCCTGTGTGATGGCCTGCGTAGATGTCTGCCTATTACTCATTACGGCCCTCTTCAACCGCTAGCGGTCTCTGTCAGTAAACAGACGAGGTCGGCCTGTACGATTTTGTGCTGTACGTATCCCTTAACGTTTCCACTTCACTATCGCATCGGAAACAATGGACGTAGGGCTGTTTGGAGTGTGGAAATCTCGCCCACAGACGTGTGACACAAGTGACACCCAGTATCCTGACCACGTTCGAAGTCTGTGAGTTCCGCGGAGCGCCCCATTCTGCTCTCTCACGATGTCTAACGATTACTGAGGACCCTGATATGGAGTACCTAGCAGTAGTACCTACTATGAGAAACGTATGTTTTTGGTGACCGGATACTTTTTATCACATAGTGTAAGTGAGCATAACACATTTGTTGCACAGCTTTTAGTAACATTTACTGATTATATTCCAAATTGATACGAGCATAGCGTTCACATCAGTATTAACTGATTTGCTATTAATTTTGACTAATGTATTTCGTTATTTACAAACATCTTCTTACCGGGTAACATAAAAGCAGCTGTGTGTATTCCTATAATAATAACCTAAATCTCCCTTAATGTGGTACTAGTACGTTACTGTCGTGAATATTGGAAGAGAAGAAATGGAAATTCCACGGGTGGCAGTTGCAGGTCAATGCAGTGGAGTGAGAAATATCATCCGCTTGTCCTCTCTCTGCCCCAGAAACGAAATTTGGCAACTACAGTATGGAGATTTAATTTAAAGGTAGGGTGTGCCGCTGACTGCCTACGTTATAATCGAACAGTCGATATCAGGGAGCGGCTATATTGCATCGGATTTATTGCGAGGCAATGCCATTTGCGTCGGTTAATAAGGCCGCTATCCGCTTTTCATGAAAGCGACGAGAGTGGCTTCAGCCGCAGCCGCCCGTGACGTATGTATTAAACAAATGCCGATAGTGGAGGACTGCTGATTCTGCGTTGGGAGATTCACTAGACGAGATGCCGCTACACGTCAAAACCAGGCGGTTGTAGACAAAAGGCCGTTGCGGACAAAGGGCGGGCCGTCCTTCGGGAGAGCTGGGAAGCTAGACGAACAGTGGCAAGTTCAAATCCTTGGTGTTTATGACATCGCCCTAGCTTACACCGAAACTTCGTCCTAATAGTAGCGACAGCCACGCTCCTTAACGAAATTGAAACCAAAATCCTCTGAAAGTATTGGAACATGGGTAAATCCAACATGTATACTTCCAAACCAGTTTCACTTTTGCGTGTAGAAGCTGTGAAACTGGAAAGACAGCATCACACTTTCGGAAGAATATCATTCACACAATCCTACGTACAGCACAGGCAAATAAATGCGAGGAATAGAGCTCATTATCTTAATAACTGATGCATGCAAGTGCTGGCAAGAGTAACATTTGGAAAAAAGGAAAATAAAATTGAGGATCTTCTATATGAATATGAGACTGGCATTAGGAGTAAGGGTAAAGCCACCAGAGATGCAACGATGACACCGTTATTCACATGAAATTCAAAACGTAAGAAATATCAAGACACATCCAATGGATTTGTTGACGATGTAAGAAAGGTGCAAGATGTTTAAAATCATTAAAAAATGAAGCATGTTATGTATAAGCTGCAGGTCAATATGGGTAGCATACAAAATGCCTAAAACCCACTGCAGGACAAAAAGAATTAAATATTAGTTTTTATGGGGGACAGTATGATTCGAAGTTAAGGAGTGTTCGGATTGAAAATGCCGTAAGGAGGTAGTATTACTGCCCTTACGTTCAACTTGTACATCGAAAAGGCTATAAGGAAAAAAATAAAAGAATTTTTCAGAAGTGGAATTTAAATTCCAAGTGAAACTACATCGGTGACAACAGTCGAAGAAGACATGCATTTCTATAGCGAAAATGAGATAGAATTACAGATCATGAGGAATAAAATGAACTGTTTAATGACCATAGAATACTGATAGAGAATAAAACGAAGACATTTGATAATAATAAGTACAGCGATAGACTGAACATCAACATTGTGGGCTACACAGTAGAGGAGATGAAGATACTCGGGTACTTCGGAAGTAAACCATTGCTTAATGGTTTGTAGCAAGGAGGATATAAGAAGCTGACTACCACAGAAAAAGAGAATATCCTACTTTAAAAGAAACTTCAAATTGTGAAGTAATTTTCTGAGAATTTAGGCGATTAAAGAGCATTGCATGCAAGTGAATAACGGACTGTGCAAAAATTTGAAAAGGATACAATAAAGCGTTTGAGATGTGGCGTTACAGAAGAATGTCTAAAAGTTAGGTGGACAGACGAAAAATTTGTAGGAAATCCGTAGAAGCAGCCAGGAAACAGAATAAGTGGGAAATATTCTCTAAGACAAGACAGAGGATGACAGGAGATCTGTAAAGATACCGGGGAATAGCTTTCGTGGTTATAGAGGAAGAAGGAGTAAGGAAAAACTGTAGGGCAAGACTCGTCTTCCTGGTGCATCTGGAAACGTGTCTGCAGCAATGTTCTGCAGTCTTGATCCGCGAGAATGAGCAGGCGGTACTGGCGGTACTGCTTTAACAGCTACACAGAACAATTGTATCAGAATGAGGGAGTTGTACTCACATCACTATGCACTTCCTGTCAGTGCTCAGGAAAATCCAGCCACAGGCGACATGTTCCACCGATACTAAGCCCGACAGCTACTACGTAAGAGACGCATATCCCTCCTGGCCGTATGTCAGATTCTGACATTGAAGCTATTGAATATCTCTGATGTCTCTGTTTTTAACTCAGACACGGCGTAGCTAGAATACTCAGGCATTTTTATAAAAGCTTGCCACTGCGAAAATCTCCGACGACATATCGGTCACACAATTCTTTGATTTACGGTATTTTATTTTATTCTGATCTGAACTTGACGCTTCTGATTTTCTTTCAAAAATTATACCCTTTTAACATTTATATTTTCCACGTGGCTCATTTTAAACCTATCAAATAACTTCAGCTATTGAGTTTCACCATAATGGGATCTTCTTATAAGATCGTTATCCCATGCGCGACTGCCAACTATGAGAACCAGGTAATTTTTCCTGTTGCCTTTGGAGAGCCAACTCATTACTGTAAGGCAACATCGGCTGGTTGTTGTCCACTCCACACTTCCCATTTTATCACCCGAGGTGGTGCCTAATGGGATCGCTAAAACTCCACAAGATATTTGGGATATTAATACAGGTTAAACCAAACCAAATGCAATCGACACCTTAAAAATTCTTATACAAAATGTTGTTGAAGAAAATCAGTGCTATTAACCTATGGGCAATTTTAGTAACAAAGACAACGTCAAAGAAGCAGTAAAATAGTGGAATACATGAAGTAAACTTTTCACAATGGAGGACACAACAAAAATCAAAATTTTCTCTTAAATTTGCAGTACGTAAAACCCGTTTCATACCAGTTATAGCATACGCTTGTGAGACTTAGATATTAAGAAGTTTAAGACACATAAACTAAAAATGTCAGATGGTTCAAGTGGCTCCAAGCCATATTTCACACTTGCCTAGATAACAGCGATTAGAACTCGCTGCCCACCCCAGAATTTATTGTTCTCTTGTGTTTCCATAGTTACTCTTTCGCAATTCCGATAAAAGCCAAGTAAGAATTATGACTAGATTTACAGTTTTAAGGTTCAAATGGCTCTGAGCACTATGAGACGCTACATCTGAGGTCATCAGTTCCCTAGACTTAGAACTACTTAAACCTTACTAACCTAAGTACATCACACACAGCCATGTCCGAGACAGGATTCGAACCTGCGACCGTAGCAGCAGAGCAGTTCCGGACTGAAAAAACTAAAAATATTTGAAAGGAAAATTTTGGTAACGGTGTGGAGAAACTCAAGGTAAAATCACAGCTGAACAAAGGAAACTAACAAATATGTTTATGATTTACATGGGTAACTAGACATAAGAAAAACTGGGAAACATTTGTGGCATGGAGCCGCACTTCATCCTCCGGAAGGAACGAAAAACCACCAAGTGTGTACAAAAATCTTCAAGGACGAAGACGTTAAGTACATTTCTTTGACAGCATCAGTGAAGATGTGAAAATCCGCCGTATGAGGAACTAGGAAATTAAATGTCAAGACAGAACTACAAAACAATGTGAAATCAACGGTGGAGAGCTATTTTAGCTTCTGAAGCTTTGTAATACTAATGCTAATATTAGAAATAAATTGGCACATTGTAGAAGTAGATAAAAATACCGTATATTGGTGTTGAGGTAAATATATGCTTAGATGAAGTTGACGAGTTACATTCCAGCTAAGCTGAAAACACCTAAAGATGGGCCATACAGCAAAAACTGGTAATCGTCTACATTACATCACAAATGCGACTAAAATAATTATGCAACACCTATTCTATTTCCCTAAAGGCATACTATCCACCCTTTCATGAAACTCTGTTGAGTGTATATTGAGGACCTGTGATCAGGTCAGATTCTACATTTACGCTTGAAACGTCCCCTTTGAAAAATTGTACAAGACTGTGCTTAAACTGATATACAATATTTTTAGCGCAACGCAATCTGACTTTAAAAAATCCCTGCAAAAGAATGGCCCTGACTTACATTAAACTATACCTTTCAGAAATCACTTACCTCACAAAAATCTTCATTACTCGAACTACTACAATACAGCGAGCGCCACTACTGCCAGCTAAATAAAAGATTCAAACTACGGAAGGCACTAACTACTGATAGGGATAGTTAGCAAATCAAAGATATTAATAGAGAACAAACAATGTATTTACCTTAATAGTCATAATACATATAGCACTTCATGACAAATTACAAAACTCCGCCATCTCTCTCCCCACATCCACCACTGCTGGCGGCTCACCTCCAACTGCGCAACGCTACGTGCTGTTCACAACCAGGTGCTCAACACTACAATGGCGAGTATTACAACAATGCAAGGCAGCCACAGACTGCACACAGCACAGCCAGTGATATTCATAGAGAGGTGGCGTTACCAATAAAAAAACCTAAACAGCCTACTTACATAGCCCCCATGCTCCCCAAAAAAAAATTTTACAAATTGGTTTGGGCAGTGGCCAATACAGATTTGAAAAAAATTTTTCATAATTACCATAACAAAGAAATCAAATGCACACACTTATTGATACAATGTTGGCCAAAAGCTAAAATTTTCTCACAGTCCATAAAGATAGTCCTGATCATTCATCATGGTAAAATTGCAGTGTTTTTCTCAAAGTCTGAGCAGTAAAAGAAAATGCACACAGAAGTAGTGGATTTCCATGGAGTATTGAAGAAGTAGTGTTGTCCTTCCAACGGAAAGACAGTGCTGACTCTCGACATGCGGACAGGTAATGCGCCACAACAGAGCAAACCCACAGCAGAATCAGTTGAAGTTTTGAAGAATATTGGTGGGTAGGTCATCACAGAGCAGACCCACTGTAATCCTGGTAGAGATTACGGTATTGGTGGGTCATCAAAGGTGCAGACCCACTGCAGTCCTTGTAGAAATTATGGTATTGATGGATCATCAAAGATGTAGACCCACTGTAGTCCTTGTAGAAATAATGGTATTGGTGGGTCATCAAAGGTGCAGACCCACTGTAGTCCTTGTAGAGACGGCCAGCAGCCATCTGTTGCAAATGTGCAGGTGCACAATCACCATCGAAGAGTGTTGCGGACAATATAGCAAGTCCATAAACCACCACTTGTGCACTCACAAAGTTTCTGGAATTGTCCTTAGATCCAGCAATGCTGTTATCCAGTCCCTTGCTGAATCATTAACACACGTGCAAACACTATCAGTCCCTACTTCTCACATATTGTCCATGTACTATGACCAACAGAAACGCGTGCAGTGAAATGTTACTTAATTTGAAGGTCTGGTAACAATTACAATTTGATAACATAAAAATACAATAACAAAGGTACAAAATACATCGTTAAAGAACATGACAATACAGAGAACATTTGTAGTACAGGCTTTACAAAAGAATCGAAATAACATATACGTCAATGTTACAGGAATTATGACATGAGTACATACATAAAAGATCAGAATAACTTTCGAAACACCAACTTCACACATGAACATTAAGACAGAACAGAATAAATAATGTGTAAACGTCTTTACAAAGAAAATAACATAGTATTTGAAAAATTCTACAACATAAATCTTATTATCTAAACACATAAAGACAGGAAAAGGTCAAATACACAAGGGTACATAAAAGGAAAGGACAGGGTTTGTTTAACTGCAGTATTTTGCAAACAAAACTTTCTGTACTTCTTGGAGATCTCCCTTCATTCATCATTATTTCAAAAAAGTCCTATCTATACCTGCTTTCTGTATTTATGTTCACATATTTCTTACCTCATTATTTATTTTCCATTATCTTGTCTCATCATTTATTTCCAAGAAAATCCTACCTAAACCTGTTGTCCCTAAACCCTACTTTTTTGTTCATATCCTCTTTCAAAAATAGTTTTTCTCCACTGTACACAACTTTTTTGGCCAAACCATTTTCTTATAACTTCTCAATGCATTTTTTCCCTATTGTCCATAGTCAGTTTCTTATATAGTCCACCCCCTCTTAAGCTAACTTAAATCTACTGAGCTCAGATGCTAAACTAAGGAACGAGGCAATGCAGCAGCACAAAACAGTTAACACAAACAGCAATGACAAAAATACAAATGGCGAAGCAAGCAGCATAAATTACAACTAATATAAGGCAATGAGCAACAAACAAGAAAAATAAATCAGTAGTAAACTGGCTTAGCAGAGTAACACAAATTAAAATTCAGTAGCACTAAGCCTGGCAAACAGCAGAAGCAAATGATATAACTAGTACCTAAACATGACAAAGCTCAAACAGAAAAAAATTTACACTAAAGACAACAATGCAGATAAGGGAAATGTCTATTCACATCTTAATGTCTATGTAATTAAAGTTGTGTACCACCAGAAGTTATTCTACCAAAAAAGTTACCAAGTACTTGAAAAGAAAAATATGAATGCAGTTGCTGTGAAGGTAAACGTCTTTTTGTGCTCCCTCATTTTTAAAAAAAAAATTATTATTCACTCAATCTGTAGACAGAAGATATTTATATTAGTACATCTATAAAATTTTATTTTAACCAATGCTGCAGTGCAGCTAGAAACTAAGTATTAAACAAAATAGGCAAAGCAAGGCGTCAAACGTCATTCACTAGCCATATGGCATTTCATAATGCAGTAAACAATCTTTCAACTAGAAAGACAATAGACATAAAATGTTTCTCATCATTTCATTTCAGTAAATATCATAAATTAAGAACTCTACAGTGTAATCATGTTTTCAAGTTTGAGGGTGTCGTATTTATGATGCTTTCTACAAAGGAATGTCGATAGCGAGGATAATGACCTCCCTTTTTTTTTCTTCCTGTGCTCTGAAAAGGCACGCACTAATGGCTTATTCTCCAGGCGTCTGACACAGCTGAGTGCCCACGACGCATTACGTGGAGGTGGTCACTTAATTTTCTTACGGAAATATTTACGAAAGCAGTTTCCGCTACAGTGGCAGTCTCATATAAAATATTTCAGAGGTCGAGAATTTGCGTTACAAATGTAGAAACAAAATCCTGTAAATATAACATTGTCCAAAAAATTTTCGCCGGCATTATGATACATTCACGCATTTACACACGTTTCATAACTCTTAAAGTACGATTCTTGGTTTCCAACAACCTTTTTCACAAATCAGAGTCCCTAATCAGTACTCATTATTCCTTACCTTATTCGTCGACACTTCTTCAGTATTTCATCATAAGAAATACGTAGCATAATCAAACTCCTCATATATGGTATCATCATCTTATTAATCATAAACATACCTCAACAGTATAATACACATCGTCGTCGTAATAATATCGTAACATCTTAGTCAACTCTCAAAATCGTCGTAGCTTCCTCCAATAATTTCAAAACCTAAAAAAATTCTCTGCTCATGTCAATAGTGTCATCTGCCTCAAACGTACTTTAAAACTCATGATCCCATACCAAATACATCATTCAAAGCACTCATAGTATCACAATGGTTCCGAAAAAATATGAAAAGTTCACAAAGTACAGACAAAATACAAGTTCATAAGTGTGAAGTTATCCAACTGTGTAATTGCGTAAACATGTGTCACTGATGTAGTAAAAAAAATGTTTATGTCTCAGTTAAATGATCAGATAGCTGTGTAATTTGTGTGTTAGAGAAATATGGTACCGATGTGTAAAGTTGTATAAGCAAATACCATATTAGCTAGGGCTCGTTGTGCTTGCCAAAAACATGGTACACAAAGTAAGCGTGTACCCCCCTGAGGATCAATGTAATTATACCCTCAGGTGCTACAGATTACAGCAAAGGAATGAAATGTATCACGGAAAAACTTCGTATCATTGTACTTCAAATATCTTTAAAAATAAATGTTTTCAATACAAAATTAATCACTCAAATGCGTGTCCTGTAGCGCTAAATGTGCGTCTTGCTGTAAGATAATTCTGTGGAAGTGTCGTAATTATCGTCCTCCGAAAGCTAAGTTCTGCAGAAGTCAATGTACTTACCCCATCATAAACGAAAGTGAAATGCTTTGTGTATAGATATCGTAGTTATTACGTACATTACTGTGATCAAGAAAGTACTATACTGTAAAGTATTGTTGTGCTACGAAAAAGGCTCTCACATTGTAGCTTACTACTAAATCATGTTTTGCAATCCAGAAGAATTCAGAAAAACTGTGCGGATATAAAACAGATACACCGCAAAAACAACATTGTAAATTGTCACTCATTAGTAGCGTCGTGATATAATCGTGTAGCTGTCAAAGAAACCAAATGCTAAGTCATCATTAATTCCACAGAAAGTACTTTAAATCCAGAATGTATTTTCATGTAAACCAAAGTGTTGCATTAAAATCTCATTAGCAGTACTGGTAAATGTTCTAAGTATGTGAGCCTTATAGTCATTACGTAAACGTGCTACTAACAAGCAAGAATGTATACACACAATAACACTGTGTCGTCTGTTCACAATAACAATGCATTCGTAATTCCTGTTTAAATAAGTTCTCTTGGTCCTTGACTGGATATTTAACTTCAAACATTGTTGCATATTAGCAGATTCTAAGTCTGACAAAGCATACTAGTAATGTAAAGTGAAAAGTTACATGACAAAGACAAAGTTAAAAAGCAGATTATCTTTCAATAAACGGTTTTACATGTGAAATGTGGTGTAAACCTTTACTCTTCCTAGTACGCAGAGTTTCAACTTCAACACAATTAACATGTGGTATACGTCGGATTCTGTAAGGTCCATTGTAAACTAGAAAGAATTTGTGACTCAAGTGTTTCTTCTTATGTGACAATGAATGAGCTTTAATGAGAACTTTCTGACCAATATACAATTTCTTTGCATTTGCTTTACCGTGTAGTTTTCTCCTTTTGTCTGCTGCAGATTTTATATTTTTAAGAGCCGAATCAATTATGTCTTTGTGTCGAAGTTTACGTGTATTCGGGAAAGGTACAAGCTTTCTGATTCTGTTCGGTGGTTCTTCATTCTTTAGTACAAGAGTAGGTGGTAAAGCAGTGGAATCATGAGGCATTTCATTCAGCACGTTTTGAAATAAGTGTAAATATCTGTCCCAATGCTGATGCTTTCTGTGACAATAAAGTCTGCAAAGCTTATTGATTTCTTTCATAATCCGTTCGGAGGGGTTACAATGTGGTGAGTACAATGAAATAAAAACAGGTTTGATTTTATGGTTGCGAAGCATGCGTGACCAACAAACAGCAGATCTGAATTGCGGTCCGTTATCTGAAATGACTTTACTAACATGTCCAACTTCACGTAAGAAATTTTTAACAAAGGCGTTGGATACAGACCGTCCAGTGGCTTTACGTAACGGTGTGAAAGAAACAAATTTTGAAGTAAGTTCAACAGCGACTAGAACGTACGAAAATCCATTAGATGTTCTGACAAGCGGTCCCAAGAGATCAACAGCAGCAAATTCTTTTAATTTAGAAGGAATAATAGGAAACAACGGAGCACGATGTGAGACAGTAGATGGTTTCGCCTTTTGACAAAGTTTACAAATAGACAAGACTCTTCGAATTCTCTTTTCCATATTGTTAAAATAACAAATCGTTCGAAGAATATGATAACATTTTCGTGGACCAAAATGTGCGTAGCTGAAATGAATGTACCAAATGAGCTTATTAACAAAATCGTCTGGAATGCAAAGTACCCATAGCTTGCCATCAACAGTGCAGCGTTTAAAGAGTATGTTGTTTCTAACCAGGTAATAATGCCGAATCTGTGTGTGTGTCTTTTCATACCATTTGCTCTTGATGTCTTTCCAAATCGGATCTTTATCTGGTTCATGAGCAATGTCCTCTAAAGATGTGGTGATGAAGTTTTCAAAGGCGACTTTCTGAATGTAAAGAATACTGAAATTTTTCTCGAGGTTGCCTTCTGTGTTACTTTTCTCAAGCCCAGCCGGTGCGCGTGACAGTGCGTCCGCAACAATGTTCTCCTTGCCGGGAATGTAGACTATTGTGAAGCGGAATTCTTGCAGAAACAATGGCCAACGTTTTAACCAGTCATGATTTAATTTTGAAGACATAAGAAATTGCAATGCACGATGATCACTGTATACTTTTACGTGCTTACCAGAAAGAAAGAAATGGAATTTTTTAAATGCCCAAACGATAGCTAAAGCTTCTAATTCAGTAACGGAATAATTTTTTTCAGATTTTGTTAGCACTCGGCTAGCAAAAGCAATGGTTTTCTGAACAGTAGTGTCAATTTCTGTGGCTTCTTGAAATAAATGGGCACCAAGACCGACTTTAGAAGAATCCGTGCTACGGCAGAAATCTTGTGACAGATCTGGATGAGCTAGTATTGGCGCGTTAAGTAGCGATTCTTTCAAAGAATTGAATTCCAACTGTGCTTGTTCGTCCCAGTTCCAAATAGTGTTTTTTCCAGTGAGAGAACAAAGTTTTGGTGTAACAAGAATTTGCATATTCAGAAAACGACGGTAAAAATTTTCGAGACCTAGAAAACTGCGGACTTGTCTTTTTTGTGGATGGAACTGGAATGGCTCTGATTGCTTCTAACTTTTCAGGATCCGGCTGAATGCCTTCAGAAGAAATAATATGTCCCAAAAACCTCACCTTTGACCTACCGAATTCAGACTTTTCCAAGTTAACTGTAATTCCAGATTCTGCAAAAATACGTAACAAACTGTTGAGGATGCGATTATGTTGTTCCCATGAAGCTTCTGCTATTAGAATGTCGTCCACATATAAGGTGATGTGACGTTTTAAGAACTCAGGTAATATGGAATTTAGCCCACGAATGAATGCTGCTGAAGAAATGTTCAAACCAAAAGGAAGTTTCCGAAACTGATAACAAACGCCGAAACAAAGGAAAGCTGTGTATTTTCTACATTCTGGATGAAGTTCGATCTGATAAAAGCTGGATCTGAGATCAATGGAAGACAACACTTTTACACCATTAAAATTTTGAAGTTCTTCCAACGTTTGCGGCCTGTCTGTTTCAGGAATAATGATAGTATTGATTTGTCTCGAATCAAAGACAAGCCTGATCGATCCATTTTTTTTTCAACAGCATGTAATGGATTGTTGTATGAGCTTACTGCAGGCTCAATAATGCCCTCGTCAAGCATAGATTGCATTTCTGTTCTAACACGGTCCCTATAATGTGCTGGAATTACATATGGTCTAACACAAAATTTAGTATGCTCACGAACACGAAATTGGTATTGAAATCCCTTGATTGTTCCTGTTTTATGAGTAAAAACTGCGGAATGTGCTTGTAAAATCTCAAAAAGGTCCTGCTTATCAGTGTCATTACAATTCTCAATTGTTTGAATTTTATTCTGAATTAACTCATTAATTTCAAATATGCCGTCGATATCATCCCTGTCAGTACTTGCAGAGTGATTGTTAGTGTCTAGTTCCGTAGAAAATTCCGAACTGTTGTCCAACAGAAGGTAAAGCCGATTAATTTCTTCGTCATGGTTTGAGAGCCAATCTTCAAATTTCAAAGCTATTGACTTACCTTCCTTCTCTAAACTTATTTCAGCATCGTGAAAGTTTAAGATTGCTTTGTACTCATTCAAAAAGTCTACTCCCAATATAATTTCCGTCGACAATAATGGAACAATAAGAAAGTTCATAGAGGAGCTGTGGCTTTGACAAAAGAATTCTAAATTGGTTTGTTGGCGTACATCTACACTTTTTCCAATGATTGCACCTTGTAATTTAATCTTACGTAACGGAAGTGTGGGGCAATCGTTCGATTTGTTGCACTTGCTAAAAGCTGTTTCACTAATTACTGAAATGGGACTGCCAGAGTCAAGTACTGCCGTAAATTTTACGTCATTTACTGTAATGTGAATCACAGGATATACAATGTTGTTATGTTTTACGTCGTGTTCCTGGAGTAAGATGTCCCTAATGTCTTCCATTTTTACGTAATTACTAGCTACGGCAGCTGCGTCGTCAGTTTCATAAGTATGTTTTGTGGCTGCCAGCGGTGTGAGTCATTGCCTATTGTCTCTTTGTTGGCGCGCGTCGTTATTGGGGTTTGGAGACCTAACTTCTACAAATTCACCGTGACGAGAGGGCCCTGCTCTGTTTGAAGCCCGCCAGTTCTGATGCAATGCAGGTCTGTCGTTACGATCACATCGTCTGTCGTCATGTCAGTAGTTCCTGTAGTTTCTTTCCTGTCGGTTAAGTGGTGGAGAATTTCTCCCTGGATCGTAACTGCGCGCTGGACCGTTGCATCTGAAGTTATTCTGTCTCCCTTGATAATAATTATTTTGGTTCCCATATTGCCTGTTTCTCTGATTGTCTCTGTGATAGTCGTTACCGCGGAGAGGTGATCTTTCCCTGTAATTATTACTACTCTGCCAACGGTTGTCATACGGGTGGTGTCTGTTTTGGTCACGATTTGCGTTGTAAGAATAGACTTGTCGTGTCCAGTTATTGTTTCTGTCGTCGCGGAATTGTGACGGATGTGACCTGTAGTGATTGTTTTCCTGTTTTCGCATCCCGCGACTGTCTGTGTCAATTTCTAATTCTTGTAACAGTCCCTGAAAAGCTTCAATGTCGTCTTTGCAACGTCCTGCTAAAATAATATGTCGCAAATGTTCAGGCAGTTTGATTAAGCAAATGCGGATGAGTTCTGAGGGGCTGTATGGGTTTGACAGGTACTGATTCTTGTGCAACATGTCTTCAAAATATTTCACAAGACTGGAAAATTCAGATTGTTCGAAATGTTTCATCATTATGATGCTATGTTTTACTCGGTCTTGTGTAGCTTGAGACCAATATGCTGAGAGGAAGGCCTGATAAAAATCTCCTTCACTGTGACAATCGTGAATGACCGATCGCATTCTTTCAGCTGGTTCATTCTCTAAGTAGCCACACATAAACTCTAATCTGTGCTCTAACGACCAGTTGGGAGGAAAACAATGAGAGAATTGATGGAGCCATGCTTGTGGATGAATGTCGTTGCCAGAATTCTTAAATGTTTTGAATTTACGTGTAGTAATGAACAGCTTATAGTCAAAGTCATCGTGTCGGCGAGTCGCATATCAGTCATTGTTACGTTGTTTCGGTGGTTCCATCTCAAAATTCGGTGTGCCTTGCCAATTTCTTTCATAATTTCCGAAGTGCCCTGAGTTATTATTTTGTGGCTGTTCCGTACTTCTATGTCCCTCTTCCCGTGTTGGAGCGCGAGAGTCCTCTGAAATATGAAATCTTTGTATTACTTGTGCCAACTGATCTTGTACTTCCCGGATTTCTCTTTTGTATTGCGTATTAATTTGATTCTGATTTTATTTGAATTTCTTAATTTGTTCATACTCCTCTGTGTCAGTGATGGCTACAGGTCTTGTGTCATTCAGATCACCATCTATCTTTGTAGATAAGTTAGTGACCTGATGCGAAAGTTCGGCTACTTTTTCCGATAGTGAATACATTTCCTCAGTGTGTTTTTCTGAACCAAGTTTCAGAGTGTCCATCTGTGTTGAAATCGAATCTACTGTGTCCTTCAAGTTTTCCTGAGTTTTTGCAAGTTGCGTAACCGAATCGGTAGATGCAACAGAGTCAAATTTAGCTTGCAAGGTCTCATGATTTTCATGAACAATAGTTTGCAGTTCTTTTATGGCTGCTTCGTGATTCTGTAATGCATTTTCATGCCGCGAAAAAATAGGTTGAAAATGCTCACAAATAGGGTTTTTACGTCATTACAGACTTTTTGACATTTCGATTCGATTTTGTGTAACTCAGTAGTTAAATCTTCACGTGTTTGTTCAAGTGTGGTGTCTAACTTTTGAAGCTTTTGCTGTGTTTGTCTCTGATTTTGTTCCATTGTGTCTAACTTTTGAAGCTTTTGCTGTGTTTGTCTCTGATTTTGTTCCATTGTGTCTAACTGTTGCTGTGTTTGTCTCTGGTGTTGTTCCATTGTGTCTAACATTTCAAGCTTTTGGCCCATTTGTTGCATTAATTGTAATAACAATGCACTGGTGTCTGAAACATGTTCCTCAGTGCTTTTCGGCAGTGAATTTGCACCGGCAACATTCACATTTTGACAAGCGGAAAATGTGTCTTGACTCATTTGCAAAAACGGTGAGGACGCAAAACCTGAATCCACAGTATTTGCAAAATTGTGTCCTGTCATTTCGGATTCCTGAGGCGAGCTGTTGCCGAGCGATCGATCGATAATGCTTCCCTGTTCACTACCTGTTTCACTGTCTACACCATTGTTTGCAGCCCGCTCCATTTCCCTATGCACAATTACCAAATTACTACTTTGAACATCAGTTAATTCATTACTCGGTGGCGCTAACACACTGCTTTCGTTTTCACTGTCATTTCTCAGTTTACTTTCGAGCCTAGTATTACGTTTTTCACACGCCATTATTGTCACAATATTTCACACGATAACACAGAAAAACACAGTTTGAAGAGCAACAATAAGAGAACACATGAACATAGCACTGAAAATAATATCTCGTTAATTGCAAGCGCAGCAGCGAAATACTTGATGCACATTAACATGCATGCCACAACAACAATGAAAGACTGCAACTACAAAGCAGATCCTCTCTACAATTACGCGCTAGCAATAAACAAAAGCTACACTAATTACACAAACTACAAGAAAAAATCAGAAGATTCCAGTGAGGTATCCTCGGCTAAGGGACGACATATGAAACGTCCCCTTTGAAAAATTGTACAAGACTGTGCTTATACTGATATACAATATTTTTAGCGCAACGCAATCTGACTTTCAAAAATCCCTGCAAAAGAATGGCCCTGACTAACATTAAACTATACCTTTCAGAAATCACTTACCTCACAAAAATCTTCATTACTCGAACTACTGCAATACAGCGAGCGCCACTACTGCCAGCTAAATAAAAGATTCAAACTACGGAAGGCACTAACTACTGGTAGGGATAGTTAGCAAATCAAAGATATTAATAGAGAACAAACAATGTATTTACCTTAATAGTCATAATATATATAGCACTTCATGACAAATTACAAAACTCCGCCATCTCTCTCCCCACATCCACCACTGCTGGCGGCTCACCTCCAACTGCGCAACGCTACGTGCTGTTCACATCCAGCTGCTCAACACTACAATGGCGAGTATTACAACAATGCAAAGCAGCCACAGACTGCACACAGCACAGCCAGTGATTTTCATAGAGAGGTGGCGTTACCAACAAAAAAACCTAAACAGCCTACTTACACGCTGAAACATTGTGAAACTCCCGTAGGTATCGTGAGAGTAAGGTTAGGGATATTAAAGCAAGAGCAGTGATAACCCAGTATCACTTTTACTGTGCAATGGAGTATGAAAGCATCATCAGAAAATTTCAACGACAATGTTCAGTACGTTCAATTTCAAATATTCCCATTGTACAGATTGTTCCACACAATTTCGGGCGAACATCCTGATGTCTGACACTTTCTACCACAATATTTCGGCGCAGAGACTTCCGTCCATTTTCAAGTGGATATTCACAAAAATGCACTAAGCTCCCATATTTAAGACCCCGCCGGCTCATGCGTGGTGCCTCCAGCTGACGTTGCGCATCCGCTGCTTGAGCGCATGCACTTCTGTTGCAAGTCTGTGGGCTGGGCCACGTGTCCTCCTTCGATTGACTTCGTACGTAAAAATCGCAAAACGACGCCTGCGCTAAGTTATTCTGTGACAAGATTCCAAGAAGACTGCTAAGGGACTCAGTCATATTTTCACTAGTTCATTGATGATGGAACTTCAAAACTTGGACGTATATACCACAGTTCTTGGTTCACTGTATTTCATCAAATGATTGGCGGAAATTGAGTGTTCGGCGGTAGCCGACTTATTGACGTGGAGTAGGTGAGTATGCCCCTGATTTTCTACAATGCAATTCCTGGCTATGACATTAACACTTTCGTTATCATCATTTTATCTGAAAGTGTTTCGCCCCCTTTCTTCAGTTTTGTGTTGATTTCTCCTATTTCCTACATGACTGTAACCACCGAATCATCATCAAACTGGAGCGAGAAAAACTTTTGCTGAAGTTGGTGAATGCTCACTATGGTCTCCTTTTCATACACAGTCTTCTATTTTTTCCACATACCGGCTGACGTCTTACATCGAGTATAGATTTAAGTGTCAGGAAGTCGTTTCTGAAAGTATTTGTATGGAGTGTAGCCATGTATAGAAGTGAAACATGGTCGATAAATTGTTTAGATAAGAAGATAATAGTCAATGTCAGAACAAAGATGAATTGTTAAAGAAAATGGATAGTGTATTACCGAGTGAAGTTCTCACTCCAGTAAATGAAAGTAATGAGCAGCATGATGTTACTGTTTTCGAAGCAGGTGAATCGGTGGGAGCACTGAAATTACAATTGGAAATAGAAAAAGGATATGAGGTATCATTTCTGAGAAAGCTGACCAAATTACTAAGCAAATGATAAATGTGCCGAATAGTATAGACAGGCATTCTGACGACATTTTACTGACTCATTTTTCAGAAAAGGGAAGAGTTAAAGCTTTGAAACAATTTATAGAAGCAGCAGAAACGAGAAGTAAATATGATCCGTCATCAGCTGACACAAATGTAAAAAAAGTAGCTGAGATAATGATACTAATGATGTGGGTATTCTCGTGTAGATTCGTATTCTTTATTAGTTATTTGGGATATTTGGGATCTGTACATGCATTAGACTTCGTCAGTACATTTTCGTATTATTATTACGAAACAGGTATTGACATTCTCTACATTGTTGTAACTGGCATTTCTAAAAGTTTTTCTAAGGAATCAACTGGGTTTGCCAGCAAGGAGCTGTGGAGTTTTTCCTTAAATGATTTGATAAGTACGTATGCTTGTGACATGTTTACACAGTTTGTTATACAGGGTGTACATAAAGTCCTGAAACACTTCCTATTATTTATTGCACAAGAACGAAACATTGTATATATATATATATATATATATATATATATATATATATATATATGTGTGTGTGTGTCATTTTGAAGAGAAACCCTGAAAGTTTTTTTTTTTTTTCATGTATACCACCACAGCGTAGTTTGGCAATTTACAGATAATCAGCGCTAGTCGCAAACATGGCGGGTTCAGATGCGGAGAGAGCTGGTTCATGAAACGGCCTCCCCGCTCACTAGATCGTGTGAATTTTTTTCTGTCTGTACACATTAAAGATCTCATGCATATACCGCTTTTATCACGTGATGTAGCAGAGCTCCGGGAGAGAATATGGGAAGCGACTGCCACAGTCGACGATGCCGTGTTGGGACGGGTATTGGAAGAATTCGATTACCGTATTGACGTCTGCCGGGTCACTCATGGTTCGCTTTCGAATGGTTCAAAAAAAAAAAAAAAAAAAAAAAAAAAAAAAAAAAAAAAAAAAAAAACTTTCAGAATTTCTCTTCGAAACCCAATACATATGACATCTGTACACTGTTAAGTTCTTGTGCAATAAATAATTGAAAGTGTTCCTGGATTTTATGTACACTCTGTATATTCTGATCGTCACGTAAATATAACAACGGTTAGTTTTTGCTAGTCTATTTTGTAGCAGAAAGATAGATGTATTCATTCTTCCATTGTAATCAGGTCTTCGATTTGTTACAGTTAAATTTGGTAGCTCAGTGAGTATGTAACTAACACTTTCTTGAAAATGTCAATTAATTACAGCTAAAACCTTACACTTAACGAACCAAAGCTTGCAGTGAGTTCTACCATAATCTGTCTATGTATATCCGGATCCAGCACCAGCTACTGCCGTATCTGGGAGCTGACGAGTCATCTCCAATTGGCTCGGTCCTCCCACCACTTTTCTTCCTCCACTTGCTGCCAGGTCACACCTCTCCTTTCCACAGATATTCTCACTCCCGTTCTCCACCGTGTTCTTGGGCGCCCTCTAGGTCTTTTTCAATCCATCTTTAGTTCTCCCATAATTTTGGGGAGTCTCTGCCTACACGTCCTCTTAACATGCCTATACCATCTTAATCTCTTTTTTTTTCAATTTCTTCTCTCATACTTTCTTGTTTAAAGTTCTTTCTGATATCTATGTTCCTTCCTTTCTCCGTTCTTGTTCTTCCCTTAACTGTTCTGAGAAATTTCATTTCCCCTACTTGCAGTCTGCTCCAGTCCCTTTCTGTCATCGTCCATGTTTCTCCTCCATACGTGACAATCGGGAAGTAATAACTCTTATACATAAGGAGTTTTGCTTTTTCTGAAACTTCCTAATTCCAAATCAGGTGTTTCATTGTTTGGTAGAAATTGCCTCCCTTCTGTAACCTCCTATTAATTTCGTTGGTTATTCTCCCATCGCTACATATTTCACTCCCTAAATAAGTGAAACTGTCTACCAGTTCGAGGGATTCTCCATTCAAAGTAATATTTCCGTTGATCAGTTTGTATATTCAAAATACCATTACTTCACTCTCATTTTTATTTATTTTTAATCCATACCTTTTCATTATTTCCTTCCACGCATCAAGTTGTTACTGTACATCTACCTCTTTATCGCCTCATATTACATATCACCTGCACAAAACATCTTTTTGTCTTTTATTTTCACTATATCTTTAACTGCCCTATTCATTCCCTCCATTACAACATTAAAAAGTGCAGGAGATAGAATACTTCCTAGTTTAAGTCCTTGTCTTATTTTGAAGTACTCAGAGTTCCCCAGTGAAGTTCTAATTCTACAATTGTGTCCTTAGTACGTTGTCTTTATTAATTAATGTATCCATCTTCTATATCCCTTTCTTCATTTCTTCCCAGAGTCTTCCTTGTTAACTGAGTCATATCCCTTTTCTATGTCTATAAAAACCATTATCACCCTTTTGTTATACGCCCAACTCTTTTCCATCAGTTGACAGATAGAAAATATCAGGTCGATTGTGCTTCTTCCTTTCCTAAACTCATGTTGTTCTTCACTCATCTCCTTTTCTATCTTTTGACTTATTCGATTCAGTAAAATTCTTTCAAAAATCTTGGCTGTATGACTCATAAGGGTTATTCCTCTGTAGTTTTTACAGAGTCTTTAATTGTGTGTTTTGAAGATGGGAACAATGTCTCCTCTTTTCCAATCGTTTGGTATTGCACTATTTCTCCACAGACTTGATTGTACTCTATACAGTCACTGCATTCCCACTGGACCTGCTACTCTTATCATGTCCACTCACACTTCATCAGATCCTGGGGCTTTCCCCCCATTCATCTTCTTCACAGCTATTTACATTTATTCCTGTATAATTTATCCTAATTCTGCTTCCCAGCTTCTCTCAATTCCTGCATTATTTGTTGTTTCCTCGCGTACCTGCTCCTCAGCGTTTAACAGTTTCTTAAAATGTTCTTTCCAGAGATCTTTTATATTACTTGGATCTTCAATCACAGTACCATCCTTTGTTTCCATCTTTACTGGTACTTCAGAAGCCTTCCTTTTATTTTTCATCATTTTGTAGAACATTTTCTTATTGCTCTTCACATCTTCTTCAAGTTTTTTTGTACACTCTCCCCATGCTCTTTTCTTTGCTGTTTCCACTATTTCTTTGCACTTCTTCTTTTCCTATATACATCCTTTGTGGTCCTCATCATTTTTAGTTTTCCACCACTCTCTCCATGCTACATTTTTCCTTCTAACTGCTTGGATTCTGATATCATCCCACCAACTTGCCTGTCTTACTTTTTACTTTCCAGATGTTCTACCACATACGTTTTGCGCTGCTTCGACTAATGTGTCTTTGAATGAACTCCATTCATTTTATACATCACAGAAAACTTCTTTTGGAAATTTTTGTGTGATTAATTCTCTATACTTATCAGCACTTTAACTCTCCTTCAGTTTCCAATCCCGTATCCTCATAACATTCTTCTGTTTTCTATTTTTCACACACTGATTCATTTTCCATTGTACCACCAGTAATCTGTTGTCTCCATCTCCGCTCACTCTTGGAATTACCTTCACATTTGTTACTTTCTCTCTCCATTCACTATCTACTAGAGTATAATCTATTACACAATTGGTTGTTCCATCCAAACTGGATCTGGTGATAACATGATTTTCTCTCTTCATAAATCAGCTATCTCATATTTTCATTCCATTCCTTTGGCACAAATCCAGGAGTCTTTCCCCTTCTTCATTTCTGCCTTCATATCCAAAACATCCCAACACTTGCTCAAATCCCTTTCTGTCTTTGCCTACCTGACCATTAAAATCTCCCATCACTATATTAGCACTATCTATATGGTTCTCTAACTAATTTTCAAAGTCCATCTTCTCTTCTTCGTAACACCCCACTTGAGGTACATAAATCTGGATAACTTTTAGTGTTTGTTTTCGGAATCTCAGATTAAAGATTATGATCCTGTCTAATATATATCTCACATATATATGACGGTAGTGTCTGTTCCCGAAAGAACAGTTACCGTGGATAACCACGCAGCTTCGCTAGAAATGAAATGATAATTAAATGGGCACCCTAGCTGCAAACAGCCGTTGATGTACTTCATTGAGGACATGTTGAAAATGTGTGCCCCGAACGGTACTCGAACCCAGGATCTCCTGCTTACATGGCAGACGCTCTATCCATCTGAGCCACCGCGGGCACAGAAGATAGTGCGTCTGCAGGGACGTATCCCTTGCACGCTCCCCGAGAGATCCACATTCCCAACATGTCCACACCACTACATTCGTAGTGCGCCTAATAGATGTTTGCCCATCATACTCATTACTCGTGGCAGATTAATCTTCCAAGTCCCGTACGAGTTAGGGCATAGCGTGTGCGTTCGCACAAGAAGGTCAATGGCGGGGAAGCCATATTTTAACTATATCTGTCGGTAGTATCTGTTCCCGAAAGAGCGTGGAAGGGATACGTCCCTGCAGACGCACTATCTTCGGTGCCCGCAGTGGCTCAGATGGATAGAGCATTTGCCATGTAAGCAGGAGATCCCGGGTTCGAGTCCCGGTCGGGGCACACATTTTCAACATGTCCCCAATGAATTACATCAACGCCTGTTTGCAGCTAGGGTGTCCATTTAATTATCATTTCATTTCTAGCAAAGCTGCATGGTCATCCACGGTAACTGTTCTTTCGGGAACAGATACTACCGTCATATATAGTTAAAATATGGCTTCCCGGCCATTGACATTCTTGTGCGAACGCACACGCTATCCCCGAACTTGTATGGTACTTGGAAGATTAATCTGCCACGAGTAATGAGTATGATGGGCAAACATCTATTAGGCGCACTACAAATGTAGTGGTGTGGACATGTTGGGAATGTGGATCTCTCGGGGAGCGTGCAAGGGATACGTCCCTGCAGACGCACTCTTTTCTGTGCCCGCGGTGGCTAAGATGGATAGAGCGTCTGCCATGTAAGCAGGAGATCCCGGGTTCGAGTCCCGGTCGGGGCACACATTTTCAACATGTCCCAATTGAAGTACATCAACGGCTGTTTGCAGCTATGGTGTCCATTCCATTATCATTTCGTATATCTCACACTTTCAATAAAGCTTTGTACATTCTTATTCACCATCACTGCCACACCATTTCTTCCAAAGCTTTTATTCTCACTCCAGTACAGCTTCCCTCCTCCTCTCAAATTCTTCTCACATTTTCCCTTTCACTTCGTTTCGCTGAATCCCAAAATATCTAACTTTCTCTCTGTTAGTACATCTGTAATTTCTTCCATTTTTCCATTGAGGATTAATATATTAATGGTGTCAATATTTAGGTTATTTTTAGTCCATTTGGTTTCATCTTCTTGTACTGATGAATATCATCAGATCTCCCATCATTCGCACCAGTACATGAAGAAGCAGTGGAATTAAATCCTGAGTGGTTTGTTCCGAGGCTCGTCTGTGTTTTGCAAGCAATATATGAAGTCTTTCCCACTGGCTTGCTAGGCCTAACACACGAAAGGATTTTCTGTTGGGTTGTCTCCCTCAGCCTTTCGAGTTTCTTCTCCATCACAAGGCAGTGGTTCCCTTCTCATTTAATCCCTAGAAAGGAGGGTCGCCTCATCTGCCATCTACCCCATTCTGAAGTCTTTCTTTTCCACCATTGCTGCTATCAGGGTCTTCCTGTAACCCTGGGCATGGGTTCCGTGTTATATCCCACGGGATTGGGTCCCTGCCTGAACTCAGCCATCTTAACACTCTGGCCTACTGAAGTGTAGAATGCCCACCCCCGCGACGTGGATGTGCCAGACAGGAATTACTCCAGTGGAGGAATAGGGAAGGGGACCCTACCTCCCTGGAGCCAGGTTAATGATTGTGTATGGTGCCACAATAAAAGCTTTCTGCCATAATGATAATGATATTATTCTGCCATAATGATAATGATATAATGCTTTATTCAAAATCGAATGATTCATTGCGTATGTATAAAAACAGGTTACAATTATAGATACATAGCACAATAATACATTCTTCTGAATATGAAATTGATTAACAAAATGGTTTAGTTACAAATAAAATGGTTAGCTTAACACTACTTACATACTTTGCGAAGCACTTCTTATTCTGCATCTAAGTATAATATTGTTCTAATGTGAAATAAGATTTGTAACAGGAATTTCTTTTGCTGTAAGTTAAGCTTCATTGTGGGTAGGGTCACAACTTTATTGGGCAGTGCATCGGCTAACAGTAAACCTGCGTATTGTGGACCCTTTTGATAGAGTTCTAGGCTGCTGATGTAAAACTTTTCTTCATTTCTTGTATTGTACTGCTACAAATCAGAGTAAATGTTGGGCTGTAGTCCCTTAACAAGTAATATTGCTTTGAGATGGATATGATTATTACAGTTAGCACCCTAGTTTTTGGAAACAAGCCCAGGAATGATTCCTTACATTTTGCTCCACACATGATTTTTATATCCCTTTTTTGAAGTTGCAGTAGCTTATTAAGATTTGGCTTGGTTGTTATTCCCAAAATATCTAGTCTGTGATTCAGGTGAGAGGAAAATACAGCATAGTACACAGTCTTTAGACCAACAGCGTATTTGCAGAACTTGTTAACCATATTAATTACAAATATATTTTAATACAAATTACATCCTAGGTTTTCAACATGTGTGTCCTATTTTAGGTTTCTTTAAATTGTTAAACTGAGGAATTTTATACTAAAGTCAGTTTTCTCCTGAATTACAAGAATTTCATTATTTTTTTGCTGTTTTCCCACAGTAGTAATCCCTAATTTAAAACAGATTGGAAAAATGCAAAATATGTTGTCCTTACGTATTCAGAGGGACACATGACATCAGTCTCTTCAGTAAGTATACTACACTTGATACCTGTTCTACATTGGTGTTTCATGTCAGCTAGCTGTCAAGTATAATGCCTAAAAATTTAACATTTTGTTTTTCTATTTTTACTGTCTTTGGTAGACTGAACCACATATTCAGTGTCTTATTCACATTTAATAGTAAACTGTTTGCACCAAACCGGGTTGCTACATTTTCTTTCACCAAGTTTATATTTCGAAAAGTTCTTTAAATACATAGTTTACAGACAAAAAATCTGCATAATATATGTCTTTACATATGTATTATCACATAAGTTACTTATTTGGACTAGGAATAGGAGAGGCCCTAATTTTGATTTCTGCAGCACTCGATGATGAACACCAAGTGTATCTGATAAGTGATCTCCTGAACTCACCACCTACTTACTTTTATTGAGATATGATTTAGTTGTAACTTTTGCTGCAGATTCTACAGTATTCTAGTTTGGAGACCAAAGCATGGTCGTCAGCATAATCAAAAGCCTTTCTCAGATCACAGAAGGTTTTCCTGTGTATGAGCATAATCCTCAAATATGGTAAATGCAAATGACTACAGAAATTAGTGGCATGTATCCTAACATTCTCAGAAACAAAATTCCTCTTGCAGCTGCAGTTGAAGCAACACAATGAAGAGTATTTGTGCATACCAAAGAATGACAGTTCCAGTTTCAAACAATTTAAAGCTAAAATTTTTCGAGGTCTTCACAAAAAAAAAAAAAAGAAAATTTAGGGCTCAGGTGTTCATTGCTCTTCAATGGACATGTGCAGTATTGTGCATAACTCCTGAGCTGTTGCAACGATGTTTCTACCATTAGTTTTCTGCACTGCTTCCTACTATCATACAATCCTTTGTATCTGTCAAAAACTTCTCTTCAGCTATTGAACTATCCAGAGAAAAGATAGAGTAGCTATAGCCCAATATGGCTGTATTGTATAGAAGTAGCATACACCTCCTGCTAAATGGTGACAAAATAAGATAGTGACAGATGAGTTTTTTGGGAATCGACAAGAATAAGATAATTATTTGAGGAAAGCTCTGTGTATGAAATCTGGGACTTCGGATAAAATTCAAAAATGGTATAGTTGTGTAGTAATGTTTTAACTGAATTAGTGACGTGCTGTGTAAGTTGAACATTAATAAGAAAGAATTTTAAGTATTTTGTGGCTGTACAGAAGTAATGATTGAAGATAGGAAGGACTTAATGGAGTATAATAGGAATGGGGAGGAGAGAGACTGAGATGTGAGACTGTTTTGCTGATGTGTGTATTTGAGAGTGAGTGCTGATTATTGGATAAAGTAATGAGTTTTGATGAACAATGGTAACAAAAAGTATTAGATAATTAGTGAAATGGAGAAGGAATAGGTGAGAAAAATAGTTAACAATGAAATGCATATAGCAAGGCATGAAATGGTGAAAACAGGATTCTTAGATAAACTGAAAGAGAGAACAGGAAGATAACATGGGGTGAAAAGTAGAGAATATCCTAGGCAGAAAGTGTTACTGATCTCGCCATTATGTAGTCAATAGGAATGAATGGGATTAGTAAAGCAATAAGCAGCCATTAAGGAAAGCTATGGTTACTGTGATGATGTGTATCATAAAAATTGAAGGTGGGTAGTTAAAATGAAACTTGGAAGAGATGTGCAGCAATAATAAATTTGTAATATTTCATATTTTTGTTTATTTGTATGTACCGGCACTCTTGCAAACGACTGTCTAATTTTAATTTTTTTTCCTTAGGAATTGTCCATTACAATAATTTTTACTCCTGTACTTTCAACCACATGAATTGCAATGCATTGTAGAGAATATGGAATTTTGTTGATAGTGCTTTGCTATGTACTGAAATGATTCTGTATGTTTAAGGGATATGTATTTCCAAGGAAAGTTAAAGTGAAAGATGTATTCTTTTGCCATGGCATTGTTTAACTCTTAAAATTGTAAGACATCATTATGTAGAGATAATTGCTTGTGGCAACATTCTTTCAGTCTTTTAGGAACAATAATATTTAATGAATATATATATATATATATATATATATATATATATATATATATATATATATATATATATATATATATATATATATATATTGAACTCAGGTAAGTTATAGTGTGTGCAAACATGATGTTCTAAGTCTGGAGAAAAACCAGATGAGAGTAAAAAATTTCATTTTAATTAGTGTCATAGATAAATTTAATATTTGACAGAGGGTACTTATTAGATCTTTGGTGTGTTTTGATGTTAATGTCTGTGAAGTGGTAAGAGGAAATGTGTAGAAACAGATCCCACTTACATAGGTTTTATAGCAGTGTGTAATGTTGGGTCGTTTTGTAAAAGCAAAATGAAAGGTATAGAGGTAAATGAATAATGTGGTATAGTGGTATATTGACAGAAGAAATATTCTAATGAAGTAAGGATAATGTTTGAAGAAATAGGTTGAAGTTTTCATTCTGCAGTAGTCAAATATGTAAGTAGCTCAAGACATATGAAGCTATGATAATAACATAAATTAGGAGAAAGGTGATAAGAAGTGAAGAAGGTAATGTGGATATTTGTAAGTTCAGTGCACAAAAATAAAATGTTGGTTACTTTACTGCTACCTTTAGCTGAGTTACTTTTCAATCATTTATTCTGATTCCACCCACATTAAATGCTGAAAAAGAGGCAACAAAACAGGCCATTTATAATACTATTTAATCAGTAAGTTAAGTTTACTTTGGAGTAACATATTTACCATTTATCATTTTATTTATTAGTATATGATGATATTTCAAGATTTTTATTGTTACTGACTGATGACTAACGACTTTCTAACTGCCTTCCTGTGTCTGCCGTCTAATTCACATATGTGTACTACTTTTTATTGATTTCATTCTTAATTATGATATTTGGAACATCTTGATGTATACTGGTGTGACATGTGTCCACGATTCTGTGATGCACTTTAACCTTCCTCCCAAAGCAGGACAGAGTCCTTTATTACCTTTGTTAAATAAGTGTCATATTTCTCTATGTCTCTTTCTTTCTTAGATATTTAATGGCTACATCATGCCTTGTGTTCTTATAATGCATGTAATCAGGAGTCTAATTTCATTACTACTGTGTTATGTACTGGAAATGTAATAATCTTTTCATACCTGTCAAAATCATTTTACTTGTACTTTTATTCAGAATTTCACTTTAAAATTTATTTTTGTCACTTATCTATGAAGTTCTCTGGTATAATTTGTTGTATGCTGTTTTCTGTTTGCTAGCAACATCCTGCCAAATTATAATCAGGCAAGTGCGGTAGTTATGTAAGGTTTCTAGATAATCTTTGTGTTCAGGAAGGTGATGAAGTTCAACATTTTCATTTGATTTCATAGTTCGTATTTACACTCTGAATATTTTTCAAACAGAAGTTTTCAATAGTCAATATGCTATGTCACAGAAGTTCTAAGTACAAGCACAGTGATCTTCAGTTGTCTGAGGCACTGTCATTGCTGCAGCATTCTAAGAGCAGCTTGGGAGTTAGTCAAGTGTTGGGCACTCTAGCGAGCTATCTGGAAATAGCTTGCAGAGTAAAGAGATGAAGACACAGAGGATGTTGAATTTTGGGAATTTGATTTGATAAAGTTTAATTGGAGAAGTGAAATTTTTCGGACACTGTTGTTGCTACATCGCTTGCTTGCACATAATTTATGATGTGCGTGGAAAATGGAACATTTTATTAGGACTTTTCGTTATTAGTTAGGGTTCATTAGTTTCATTGTTTTGTCATGATTAAGCTAAGGCATCAGTTCATATGGCTTGCTCTCAACGGTTATATATTTACCACTCCGTTACCATTTCAATAATTAATCTCATGGCAGTGTAATAATCATTAGAAAAAGTAAGATTTGCAAAGATCATTACAATTGTCAAGGAATGAGTTTCAGTATCCACCATATTGTTTTTAAAAAGTTAGTTTTCTTTCAATCATTTAATTAGTTTTAATTGCACACTGCCTCCTAAACAAAGTTTATTTTCTGGTTATGTGTGTCGCAGCACTGAGCGGAACACAATGGCTAAAACTAAACCATGATCTGCTTAGAAGAGCTGCAAGTCCTTGCACTGCACTATACTAGGTCTTCTTTGCTTCAGCTAGTTTTCTGCTGCACGACCTTGGAGAAGCACCGAGTTTCTGCTGCCACAAATAAGCCATGAAAATATGATAGGTTAAGTTACATCACAGCCAAGACATTAAGACCATTCACAGTTAAGCTTTATATTCTAAAACTACTACTAGGTTCAGTTTAAGTGAAGCTCAGTTCAGATTGCATTTCATATGCAGAAGTGCAATACTCGCAGTGCAGAGTTACATTTGTGTATCAGTAAGTGTTTAGAATTTTGTTGCTTTTGAGTCTATAAATTTGCAGGGCATTTTCATAGAAACATTATGGTTACTTATTCTTTTAAAATTAGTTTTGTAGTTTTACATAGCATTCGTATTCTGTTAGTTTAGCGTGTTGGAACTGCATGTCATCATCATCACACATTATAGCACTGTCCACTGCACAGTAAAGAATTTCACAGAACAGTTTCTTTAGTTTACAGTTTTGGTTTTCTAATTAATTTAATGAAATCTAATTGCAATATGGATATATAGTTATACAATTTCAGATAGTTTTGGTGACACATTTACTCAAATAGCGTTTCTGTTACTACACCACTTGCATTGTTCACCATTACAACAGAGATACATGTAGTTAAAAACTAGGAAACAAGTCCAGTTCCTGTTTAGTTCACAGCGAATAACCGTTTTCGTTCATAGAAGTTACAACACAGGGACATCAGGAAAAATGGGTATGTGTGTCAGCAGTAGTTTACGCTACATCTGGTAGCTGTGTGTTTTAGTATAATGAACATACCATATGAAGTTTTAAAAATGCTGCACAGAATTGCAGCACCACATTAGTCATATGACCACATTTAAACACGTGGGTGCATAGCCTCTTGAGTTGCATTTCTTCATTTTTTTCCCTTCACCCACAGAAAAAAGACATTTCAATAATTTAATGGCACCCCTCCTTACATGTGAATTTGTCCCTAAATACAAAGAAGTAAGCACATAAGTAACATCCAATACATTGAACATGTGGTACATTTTTTTTTATGAAATAACTATGACATACAAATTTTACAATGATGAGCGATGCCATGCCAGTTGGGCTACTCTAAGAAACTATTTGGCAATAAATTTGCTATTTTCAAGAGATTTTGTCTGTGGAGGATTAGAAGGCATCAGAAATATCGTCAACCACCTGACAAGTATTTGCAACACACCAATGTATCATGACAAGGTGTTGAGCAAAGCTGCTCTAGCTAACTTGATGTGTGTCATTACTTTCATTGTTGATGAAGCCCAGGATAATTCTATACTTGACAGAGTGCGCCAAATTTCTATAGTAAATTCAAAGAAATAACACTTTATTTGTTGATTACCTCTAATGATGTCAATATATTAATGATATATGTTTTTTCAATGCTTCTACATTGAAACAGTCTCTGATACTGATTAACTTACTCCTAATTAGATACTCTACCTACTTGTCTAATTTTCACTATCCTCCCATCAAATCATATTTCCAGGGCTTCTATTGCCCATGTTTAATTTCTATATAATTGTAAAAGCCAAACAAATGTTTTCAGACACTGCTTCCAGTACATAAATCGATATCCTGTATTTAAGAAATATCTCCTTTTTAGTGAAGATAATTACTTTAATAACACCTTTATGGCGATTAATGGCACCCTACTCTTATATTTATTATTTATATTTTTCATTGTCCATATCTACATAGCGTGGACACAGCAGAATAAGAGATGGTTTAATTCAGTTGCAGGTGTTGACTTTATTTTAATTTTGTTGACACTCATAAACTCATTTCAAGATAAAATTCATTCTGTCCAAATGACCTTCCAAGTTCCATGCGGTCTGTAGCACAACGTTAGTGTCATAAGTAAGTTTTGAATTTTTCTTTCTTCTCTCTGAGTTAGGATTCGTTTCCCAAATCTTGCCTTGGTTCTCTTTCCTGTGTAGTCTATATACAAATGGAATAATATGGGGAGAAGCTGCAAATCTCTCACTGTCTTCTGTACTATACCTTTCATTTCATGTCCTACTGTTGTAACTGTAGTTTGGCATTCCTATATTTTACTCATGAATTAATAACTCTATAATTTTGAAGGGTGTACTACAATAAACATCAGAAGGCTACAATTGGGATATTTTGGTGACTTAAGAGCTGTGTTGTCAGTTGTGGTCTGTACATGAGCTTCACAAGACGTTATTTGTTATAGTATATATTCGTTGACTTCGAAGCAGGAAACTGTTCTCTCATTTGATATACTAATTCTGAACTTGAAGCTTCAGAAAAGGCTGTAACGAAAATAGGAAAGAAAATTTTAACAAAAAATCAGTTCTGTAAGTATAAAATGTTCTCGGGTTTCCAACCGCGTCAATTGGTTAAAATTGCGCGAGCTTTCGGCCAAGCACTCCTTGGCCATTGTCAAGTGTTATGACTGCCAGTGGGCTGTTGGTGCGCCCTTATATACGCTAACTGCCGCCTGTGACGTCACTGGTGCCCGTGACATTGTCATACATGGGCATGTTTTGAGTCGGCGTTCGATGAGCCCTCTTCAACCGCGCGATCGCTGGATCCCACGCAGCGGTGAGCTGTAAGCCATCGTCTCTATTCAGGGTGTTTGTGGTAATTTTTATTTCAATTGCTTCCTTTATTAAACTGTCCCAGACGACGTTAGTGCGAGCCACGACTGAGGTATCGCCAAATTTTATGTGGTGACCGTTTTCTAACACAAGCCCAGCTAACGCAGATTTCTCTGGATAGCGCAGGCGATAACACCTCTCACGTTCCTTCCTGCGCTGTTCCACAGTGCGCTCTGTTTGTCCGATGTACTTCTCGCCACACTCACAAGGCATTTAGAAGACTCCGGGTGTTCTGAGACCTACAGCGTCTTTAACTGGTCTCAGTACTTGACGGATTGTCGTTAGAGGCCTGAAGACTGATTTTATCTTGTGTATTTTCAACAGGCGGCTTATCTTGCCCGACACAGAGCCACATAATGGCAGCAAAGCAAGTTTCTTTTCCTGCTCTTCGTCGTTGGTCTTATTCTGATCTTTCCCAGAAATCACTTCTTTCACTTGATAGGTGCTGTAGCCGTTATTCCTGAAAACCTTGCGTAGGTGGCTCAGTTCGTGGTGCAGGTTGTCGTCGTCTGATATTACTCTTGCACGATGCACCAATGTTTGCAATGCTGCGCGCTTCTGTGCTGGATGATGATGGCTGGTGGCGTGCAGGTACAGGTCTGTGTGGGTGGGTTTTCTGTAGACGCTGTGGCCAAGGCACCCATTTCGTTTACGGTGGACAAGGACATCGAGGAAGTTCAATGCATTATCTTTTTCCAGCTCCAAGGTGAACTGGATATAACTGTTGATGCCAATGAGGTGTTCCAAAAATTCGTCTAATTTCTAGCGTCCGTGTGGCCAAGTGTTGTTGTTGCGAAAGGCGGCCGAACTTACCTTTCTGCTTATCTGTAGTTCGTTTCTGCGCTGACGTCTGTTGAGAAACCGTAGCAGCGTCGACCCATTCCCAGTCCAAAGCTGTGAGTGTTCTTGATAACTGCAGGTGCCAGGCCATGAGAGCACGTCCATTTGCATCCAGCTGTTGCCTTGTGTTGTGAATCCTTTCTTGTAATAATGCAAAGCTGGCACGACGAAATATCCTCCTGGTGGCAGCGGTGTTGATATGATGGGATACCATAGCCAAATCGCCATATATGGCAATGTCACGGGCACCAGTGACGTCACAGCCGGCAGTTAGCTTATATAAGGGCGCACCAACAGCCCACTGGCAGTCATAACACTTGACAATGGTCAAGGAGTGCTTGGCCGAAAGCTGGTGTAGTTTTAACCAACTGACGCGTTTGGAAACCCGAGAACATTTTATTCAATGTTATCGCCGCGAGACTCTGCATTCATACAGTTCTGTAAGAAGTTGAATTGGTATTGTATACGTCTTTTATTTCTTCTGTTATAACATCTCAAGAGGAAATATGTTACATCAAGACAAGCAACATTAAAGATAATCTAGTAAGTAATTCAAAACCTAAAAATTAGTATCAAATCTCATCCTGACAATAAATAGTAAGAGTAATTTCAGAAATAAGGACAATTAAATGAATTTAGACAATATTAGTCCAAACAGAGTTTTGGTGATTTACATTTAGACTATGAAGACAGCATAAATAGAGCAATAACCTTGTAATAAATCTATATAGATGTGAATTGATGTCAAAAGTTACTTTGAGTGTGGACCTGATGCACAATTATCAATGGGCTCTATGGAAGTGGCGTGCTTAGAGGAACTCAAGAGTTTGTTGGTGCAACCGTATGGCACTGTACATGTCACAGTTCTATCAGAACACGGATAATTCGCCACAGCACCAGTAGCAGCAGCGAACTCAGTATGGTAACTGTTGTGTAGTGCAGAACTGTCAACCTGAAATAGTTAAACAAAACCACATTTTGTTAAATGTAATACAGCCATACAATATAACCTATATGGTCAGTACTGTCTTCAAACATCCAGGTACCTGATAGAATATCACAGTCAAACATAGAAGAATACGAATTTGTTTCGAAACACAAATCATGTTCATAAAATTACACTTTCCCAGCTTCAGTCACGATTATTTTCCAGTATATATTAACGGGGCTCATTTTGACTGCAAGCTGCCATCAATAAGGGTGGTATCCAACGGCTATCTGGGACGACTCCAGACACGTATTCGGCCTGGAATCTCATTGACTGGAACAGAATTGCCTTCAGTGATAAGTTCTGCTTAGGACTGAGCCCTGATGACCAGCAAAGATATATCTGCATATGCTCCAGACAGCGATGCGATACAAACCTGACTATCCCAACCATATGGCCCGACAACCAAGAGTAACAGTCTGAGGAGCCATTTCATTTCATAGCAGGATCTGTTTGGTTGTCATCCATGGCACACTTACACCACAGAGATATGTTAACGATATATGATGCCATATTCCCTTACCTTCCATGCAAGATATCCCAGGATTACGTTTTAGGAAGATAATTCCCTGTACACACAGCGAGAGATTCTATCGCTTGTCTTCGTTTTTCTCAAACCTTGCCTTGACCAGCAAGGTCACTGGATCTCTCCCCGGGTGAGAATGTTTGGACGGGACCCTCTAACGAACATGAGATTTTGCCTACCTAACATGCCAATTGGAAAGAGTTTGGCACAATATCCCCCAGAACAACATCCAACAAGTCTATCATTCAGTGCCAAGCCGAATAATTGCTTGCCTAGGGGCCAGAAGTGGACCAACGTGTTATTGACATGCTTAGTCTGTGAAGCTCTTTCTCCTGAATAAATCATCTAATTCTTCAGGAACTGCAATTATTTGTTTGTTTGTACACATACATTATATCTACCGATTTCCGTTCTATTCAGTTAATTCCTTCGTCGTATGTCGTCTTTTTGTGTTAGAGTGTATACGCTTATATGGAAGAAGGAACACAACAACAAACGCAGCACCAGCAATTCACACTTTCTCGCACAGCTTCTTTAACGGCTAAGGTAATTATATGTTTCAGATCCTGAGATAATAAGCATACTAAGAAAACAGATACTTTTGCAGGAGGATATTTACATGAAGTGATAAGTTATAAACTGTGATTATTCAGCATTTATTGATTTATTATAGTTCCTCAGATTATTTTCCAATAAAAAACTGAAAAATAAGCGTGACGGAAGTTGAGAAAGCTGTAAATGTTCCATAATGTAGTGGAAAACATCAATGAATTCCATGGAACATAAATATTGTTGCTGCTTAAGGCTGATAGAACATTTAAAGCCCTTCAACTCCATCTTGTTTAACTTAAGTATTTCATTACGAGTATCTGACGAAATGTCCGCCAAATGAATAGTACGATTTCTGTGCTTCTGAAAACGAAAGTTCTTATGCGTATATCACTCACTGTTTTTACCTGATTCACGACATTATTACTTTCTTATAGTTTATATAGTTTATATAGTAATTTAAACGCTAAGGATTTATCTGTAAGATGAGGTTCCAATAGGATTAACCTACAAAACTCCTTTCATTATAAAATTATCACATTCTTGTGCCCTAGATTTGGCTGTAGTCAATATCTAGTATCCTTTTAAGATCATGCAAGTGAAGTTTTGAGATTGTACAGTGCATTTTAAGAATAATAACTTGTTATTTGAAATTCCATTGCACTTGTTTTGGTGGTAGTGTAGAGTGGTTTAATACATTGTTGTTGCCAGTTAGGACTACCGGGAGATGGGGGTTTCACCCCATGAACCATGGACCCTGTCGGTGATGACTTGGCTTGCGTGCCTCAGCAATAGAGATAGCCACTCCGAATGTGTAACAGCAATGGACTGTTATCTGCTTAGAGGTCAAACAATCACGTGGGTCCTGAAGAGAGGCCATATTCTTTTTAGTAGTTGTAGGGGAAACACTCTGTATGAGTGACTGATCTGCCCTTGTAACATCAACCAAAATGACCTGGCTACAATAGTGCTGTAAACGGCTGAAAGCAAGGGGAAACTAAAACAGAATCAGTTCCAAAGGGCGTGCAGTTGTATCCCATTGTAAAATGATGATGGAATCCTCTTGGCTAAAATGTTTTTCAGGTAAAATAGTTAAAATTTCCGGGAGGGGACTACTCAGGAAAGTTTTATTATCAGGGGGGACATAATTTGCGATCTACAGGTCGGAGCATGAAACGTTAGATCCCTTAATTGGGCAGGTAGGTTCGAAAATTTAAAAATGGGAGTGGGTAGGTTGTAGTTAGATCAATTGGGACTAAGTGAGGTTTGGTGTCAAGAGGAACAGACCTTGGGTCAGGGGAATAAAGGGTTGTAAATACAAAATCAAATAGGGGTAATGCAGGAAAAGGTTTTATAATGAATAAAAAAGGAATGCAGCTAACCTAGTATGAACAGCATAGTCAACACATTATTGCAGTCAAGAAAGACACAAATTCAATACTCACGACATTAGTAGACTTTCATATACCAGCTAGCTCTGCAGATGATGAACAGGCTGAGGAAATGTATGATGAGATAAAACAAATTATTCAGATAGTCAAAGGAAACGAACGTTTAATTGTGATGGGGGACTGAAATTCGACAGTACAAAAAAGAAAAGAAAGAAAAATGGTATGGACTGCGGGAGAAGAATGAAAGAGAAAGCCACTTGTTAGAATTTTGCACACAGCCTAATTTAATCTTTTCTGGTTTAAGAACCGTGAAATGGTTGTATACACGGAAAAGATCTAGACACACTATAATGTTTTGCATTGATTATATAACTGTAAGGTAGAGATTTAGGAACTAGATTTTAAACTGCAAGACATCTCCATGCGCAAATGTGGATTCTGACCACAATTCATTGGTTATGAACTGGAGATTAAAACTGTAGAAACTGAAAAATGATAGGAAAGTAAGGTGATGGAACCTAAATAAGTTAAAGAATGAGATGCTGTTGAACATTTCATAGGGGGCATTAGGCAACGATAGACTAGAACAAAGGTAAGGAATACAGTAGAAAAGACAGTTGGGTACCTTTGAGGGATGAAATAGTGAAGGCAGCAGTGGTTTAAATATGTATGAAGACAAGGCCTAGTAGAGATTCTTGTATATCACAGGACATATTGAATATAACTGCTGAGAGGAGAAAACAAAAATCCAGCAAATGAAGCAGGCGAAAGGGATTACAAACGTCTAAAAATGAGATTGCCAGGAAGTCCAAAATGGCTAAGCAGGAATGGCTAGATGACAAACGTAAGAATTTAGAAACTTATTTCACTAGGATACAGTCCACAGGAAAATGAAAGAGGCGATTGGAGGAATGCGAAGCAGCTCCACCATTGTCAAGAGCTCAGGTTCAAATGGCTCTGAGCACTATGGGACTTAACATCTTAGGTCATCAGTCCCCTATAACTTAGAACTACTTAAACCTAACCAACCTAAGGACATCACACACATCCATGCCCGAGGCAGGATTCGAACCTGCGACCGTAGCAGTCGCGCGGCTCCGGACTGAGCGCCTAGAACCGCGAGACCACCGCGGCCGGCAAGAGCTCAGGTGTGAAACCAATACTAAGCATAGAAGGGAAAGCTGAAAGATAAAAGGAATATATAGAGAGTTTATACAAGGGCGATGAACTTGAAAGCATCACTGTAGAAACAGTACCGAATTACCAGGCTGATAAGTCATGGCTGCGTAACACAAACACGAATTCTTTACAGAAGAACGTAAAAACTGTTAGTAGCCTATTCGCGAAGCAGTACCGAACCTACGACTTAACTTAGAAGATAGGTAACGGAAATGAGCGTTTGGCGTCATTCGCCGGGAGGCGCCTTACGGGGCAGGTCCGGCCGCCTTGGTGCAGGTCTTATTACATGCGACGTCACATTGGGCGACCTGCGCGCCGTTTGGGGATGAAATGATGATGATGACAACACAACACCCAGTCCCTGAGAGTAGAAAATCCCCGACCCAGGAATCGAACCCGGGTCCTTAGGACGGCAATCCGTCACGCTGACCACTCAGCTATCGCGGCGGGCAGAAGATAGGTAAAGGAATGGCAGACCTACCTCTTTAGCAACTGTAGACTTTTGACTGGAGTACTCTGTTTGATATTTTGAAGGTAGTAGGGGTAAAATACAGGAAGAGGAAGCGTATTTACGCCTTGTACAGCTACCAAATGGCAGTTATAAGATTCGAGGGGCATGAAGGGGAAGTTGTGGTTGAGAAGGGAGTGAGACTGGGTTGTAGCCTATACCTGTTGTTAGTCAATCTGTACACTGAGCATGCAATAAAGGATGGCAAAGAAAAATTTGGAGTAGTAACTAAATTTATGGGAGAACCAATAAAAATTTTATTTTGATGTTTGCTGATGACATTGTAACTCTCCAGAATGAGATTTTCACTCTGCAGCGGAGTGTGCGCTGATATGAAACTTCCTGGCAGATTAAAACTGTGTGCCCGACCGAGACTCGAACTCGGGACCTTTGCCTTTCGCGGGCAAGTGCTCTACCACCTTTTCTTTTTTTTTTTAAATCTCATTTTGTTCGTGTTTTCGTTCGTGTCATTTGCTCGGTGCGGACATCGCAAGACACCCGTTTCAGTTCGTTATTGATCCATTAACTAAGTTTTTTTTATTACAGAGGGCAGCTAACCCTTACCATCTGAGCTACCGAAGCACGACTCACGCCCGGTCCTCACAGCTTTGCTTCTGCCAGCATTTGCCCGCGAAAGGCAAAGGTCCCGAGTTAGAGTCTCGGTCGAGCATACAGTTTTAATCTGCCAGGAAGTTTCACATTGTAACTCTATCAGACACGTCAAAGGATTTGGAAGAGCCGTTGAACAGAATCGGTAACGTCTTGAATGGAGGTTGTACGATGATAATTAACAAAAGTAAAGCAGATATAATGGAATGCAGTTGAGTGAAATCAGATGATGCTAAGGGAATTAGATTAGGGAAGAGTCACTAAAAGTAGTTGATGAGTTTTACTATTTGGCCAGCAAAAATCTGATAGCCAAAGTAGAGAAGATATAAAACGTCGACTGGCAGTGGAAAACAGTGTTTCTGAAGAACGGAAATTTGTTAGGATTGAATATAGGTTTTAAGTGTTAGTAAATGTGTTCTGTAGGCATTTGTCTGGGATGTAGCCATGTACGTATGGAAGCGAAACATGGGTTAAAACAGTGTAGATAAGAAGGAATAGAGGCTCTTGAATTGTGGTGCTACAGAAGTATACTGAAGATTAGATGGGTAAATCGCGTAACTAATGAGAAGGTACTAGCGAGAAATGGTGAGACAAGAAATTTGTGGCACACCTTGACTAAAAGAAGAGGCCCGTTGATATGACATATTCTGAGACATCAAGGGATCACAAATTTAGTATTTGAGGAAAGTACTGGTGTACAGGAAGACCAAGAGATAAATACAGGAAATAGAATCAGAAAGATGTAGGTTGCAGTTATCATTTGGAGATGAAGTGGCTTGCGCAGCATAAAATAACACTGCGAGTTGAATCAGACCAACTTGGAACTGAAAACTACAGTATACAATCAACAGAACGATCAACAGTAAACATGGAGTAATAGCGGAGTGTAGCATTGCCTACAGTTGCGACACTCACTGCTGTGAAAATTATTACCATCTGACAGCTGAAAAGCCGGCCGCGGTGGTCTCGCGGTTCTAGGCGCGCAGTCAGGAACCGTGCGACTGCTACGGTTGCAAGTTCGAATCCTGCCTCGGGCGTGGATGTGTGTGATGTCCTTAGGTTAGTTAGGTTTAAGTAGTTCTAAGTTCTAGGGGACTGATGACCGCAGCAGTTGAGTCCCATAGTGCTCAGAGCCATTTTTTTTTTTTTTTTTTTTTGACAGCTGAAATGGCACTAGCCTTCCTAGGGAGGAGAAAGAATACCATATAATTAAAGTTTGTTTCTATCCTTCTACTTAGTTAAGGAAATAGTAATTATATTTTGTGTTCCAAGCATGAGTAAATTGTCGAAAGACACAATTTATTCACGAAAAAATACTTTCGAATATATTCATAGCTGCACCTTACTCCGCTGAAAGGAAGAGAATATGTGGGTAAAACGAACACGTGAATCTTTTCTTGTGAGCTCTGATTTCTCTCATTTTATTATGATGATTATAGATACAGATGGGCGCCAACAAAACACACTGGTGTCCAAAATTAAAACAACAAACTGCTATTTCCCCGTCCTTTGTCTAATTCACGTTATAGTCATACAAATTGTCAACAGATGTAGCTGCACGCCAGCAGTGACATCAGGGCACCTGTAAAGTGGGGTAGTGTTTGCAGGGTCGTCCCACACCCACAGCCGCTGTGTACACAGTCACAGACGGTGCAGCGTGGCACAGTGAATACGCCTACAGACTCTCTGCTGTGGAGGGCCACAGGAAGAATGGAAGCGGGAGAGTCGTATACTGATGTGGCCCGATGGCTTAAACTGAATCGTTCTTGTTGTAACGGTGACCGGAACGGTCGCGGGGTTGAAGTGATGGGAACCGCGGCGGGACCGGCGGTGTGGCCCGTGAACAACAACACAACGGAAGAGGACGGACACGACCAACGAAGGACAGAACGAACAACAACAAGATCGAAACAACGGAGTCACAAGAAAGCCTAACAACCACGTCCACTCGCACACAGAACAAAAAAGTAAATAAGCTGACTAACACGAGGCGATGTGTCCAGAGACGTACGCTGGGTTAGCCTGGCTGGCTGAGCGAGAGGCAGGCGCTTAAGTATTCTACCGGGGGCGCCGCTATTGGCAGCTCGAACCATGTGTTCAACTGTGGCGCCCTCACACTAAATGCGGGCCAGGAGGCTCGCGCCGCCACAGCTTATGGCGCGATGCTGCAGAGACTTAAAGGGGTCTTCGACGTCCATGATGTCTGGCGGGGATTTAAATTCCGCGTCACGCGGTACCAGATCCCTCCCCCCTGAAACTTGCGCGTTGGGACGGAAACACCCCGGACAGTGCCGAGGTGGGTGGCAGTGGGAAGAGGAGCTGGGCTCATCAACAGCTATTGGCGGGGAGGAAGGGACGCCCTAGGTATCCATGACAACCGATCCGGAGTCCAGGGCGGGGGAGGGAGCCACCGATCCACCCGGAGGCGGAGAGGGCTGGTGGCAGGCCCGCGGGAGACGGCAACCGGGGGCAGCGACGGTGACTCGAGGGCCACGTCTGTATCTGAAGGGAATAGGCAGCGGCGCGAGACCCGTGGCGGCACGCGGGCGGAGCTGATTGTAATGGCGGCGCTCCAACCCTTTCGACGTCTGCACCGACGGTACACGCCGCCCATAGACCGCGACGACCGTGGCGGGTGTCCAACCCCCCTTGCGCCCGTACTCGCGGACCCATACGGCCGTGCCAGGGGCATACCGCTGCGAGGGCCGGGAGTGGCGGTGGTAGGAGGATGGCATCAGCAAATGGAGCAGAGTCCGCGGCTGTCGTCCATGAAGGAGCTCTGCCGAACTGCTTCAGTCAATTGGCGTATTGTGAAAGGTGCTCAAAAACAGGGTGAGGGCCGACTTGGTTGGAGATGTGTAGATCACCTTAGTCAACTGGTGCTTAAAAGTGCGGAGAAGCCTCTCTGCTGCACCATTGGACCAAAGGTGGAAAGGGGGCTACAGAAAAATTTGATACTGTTGGCCTGACAGAAGTCATGGAAGGAGGGCCGTGAATTGGGGACCATTATCGGAGACCAACATGTGTGGCAGGCCCTCAATGGTGAGAACCTGGGCCAGGGCCATGAGTGGTGGCTGCCATGCAGACAACATATGGGGTATCCGGAGTAGGCATCAATGATGAGTTACCATATGGACCCCAAAAATGAGTCTGGAACCGCAAGACCGCTACGGTCGCAGGTTCGAATCCTGCCTCGGGCATGGATGTTTGTGATGTCCTTAGGTTAGTTAGATTTAACTAGTTCTAAGTTCTAGGGGACTAATGACCTCAGCAGTTGAGTCCCATAGTGCTCAGAGCCATTTGATCCATTTTTGAACCCCAAAAATGGGCCCGCAAATTCGATATGGATCCGATCGCAGGGACAGCAAGGCTCAAGCCAGGGTGCAAACGACTGAGGGGAGCTTGCCCGGTGACGCACACAGACAGTGCACCCACGGACCAGGAGCTCCATATCGCCATGAATGCCAGGCCAATACACATGCTGGCGAGCCAAAACTTTCATTCGGGACATACCCCAGTGCCCGTGGTGTAACAAACCGAGCACCATAAGCTGCAATTCAGGAGGGATGACCATCTGATGGGCATCCGACTCTGTGGCCAACAGAAGGACATCATCGTCCAAGAGAGCCTGTGGGACAGGTGGCACCAGGGGTTGAAATAGGACTGCATCTGACGAGTAACATAGGACGGCCACCTGTGGACCACGTGGTTGAGAACCTGCAGCAACACAGGGTTGCGGCGGGTAGCCGCAGCAATGTGAGCAGCCATAAGAGGCAGACCGGCCAGCGCAACACGGCGGCGGAATCAATGTGAAAGCAGAGGACTTGCTCTCGGTCAAAGGCAGGATCGGGGCCTGCTGGGATATGTGACAAAGCGTCCGCGTTAGCATGGGGGGTGGTGGGTGTAAAAACAATGCCCAGCGCTGGAGACGTTGAGCTGTCCGCTCTGGAAGGTGCGAGTGGTGTCCAAAAAGTGTAACCAAGGGTTTATGGTCCGTCAGGAGGGTGAACTTTGCCCCAAAGAGATAGGTGTGAAATTTTTGGACAGCGAACACGATCGCCAGAGTGTCCTTATCCATCTGGGAGTAGTGCTGTTGTGCTGGGGTCAACGTCTTAGAGGCATATGCGATGGGCTGTTTGGAGACATCGGCATCCTGGCACACAAGGACGGCCCCAGCGCCATACGCCGATGCATCAGCCGCCACAACCTAGGGGCCATCCGGAGAAAAGGGAGTAAGACAAGGGGCGGACTTGAGCATCGCTTTTAAACGGAGAAAAGCCTGGTCACAGGCTGGCGTCCAATCAAAAGGTACCCCTTTGTTACGCAAGTGATTGAGAGGTTGAGCAACGGAGGCAGCCTGGGGCAAAAACTTTAAGTAATAAGTAAACTTGCCCAAAAACACCTAGAGTTCAGATAAGTCCTTGGGACAAGGAAGGGCCTCAATGGCCGCAACATTACGACCTGAAGGGCGCATGCCATCTTTGCTAAGCCAGTGGCCTAAGTATTCCACTTCCGGTTGGAAAAAACAACACTTGTCCAGCCGAGAGCATAAACCAGCAGAGTGCAGAGTGTGAAATATGGCACTGAGGTTTTGCTAGTGTACCTGGCGGGAACGCCCGGTGACCAAGATAATTCACACAGGCAGGGATAGGCTGTGTAAGCTGCTCCAGGAATCGCTGGAAAATGGCCGGCGCCGAATAGACACCAAAGGAAAGGCGCTTGTACTTATACAATCCGAAAGGCGTGTTGATAATCATTATGTTCTGAGATTCGGCATCCAAGGGCAACTGGTGGTGTGCCTCAGCCAGGTCGATCTCCCCCGGCAAGCTTGGCAAGAGGGTCTTCCTGTCGGGGAATGGGGTAAGTGTCAATCAGGGACTGAGCATTGACAGTAGCGCCGAAGTCCCTACACAGCCGTAGGGACCCATTGGGTTTCCGTGTGACCACCTGTGATATCACCTACGCACTATAAGTTACAGGCTCCAGCACGCCAGCGGCCTGGAGCCGATCAAGTCCCTGCTTGACCGCTGGTCGTAAGGCCACTGGAAAGGGCCGGGCCTGGAAAAAGCGAGGCTGTGCATCCGGCCGTAGGGTGATGTGTGCCTGAAAGCCGGAAGCACATCCGAGATCCGGTCCAAACAACGACACAAAAGCGGAGCACAGATCGTCCAAGTCCTAAGAGGGAGCAGCCGTGGAAACGACCTTAACTTCGTCGGAAATTGAAAAGCCCAACAGTTGAAACGCATCCAGGCCTAAAATATTCGAAGCCGACGGATGGTCGACGACAAAGAGGGTAAGGAACTGGGAAACATGCTTGTACGTCGCCTGGGCGACGAACTGCCCATGAAGGAGAATGGAACTATCTCTGTAGGCGACCAAATGGTGAAAGGGAGGCGACAATGCAGATGAGCCCAGCCAGGTAAATGTCGTCATATTAATTAAGGAGACGGTGGCCCAAGTGTCAACATGAAAACAGACATCCTGAGTGAAAATGCGGAGATTGAGGAAAAACTCCCGCACTGACGGGTAGTCCTGTGGGACGACCGACCGCAGAGCATGGACTGTATCTTGAGGCCCAGGAGGGGCAGGACTGGAGCGAGTCGAATGACTACTACAAACATCGGATGTGGCCCTCCTTGTTATACAGCGTGCACGGTTTCCAGCGATGGGGACAATCAAACCGCGAATGGGCAGTAAAAAACTGTGGGCAAGAGGGAAGTGGGCCGCGCGACCGGCGACGAGGGGTGACCGAAGGCGCCGATGCCATAGAGACGTCGGACAACGAGGGGTCCCGACGGCACTGGCCTCTGTCGGCCGGGCCACGTCGATGTCACGAGGGCGGAACCCGCCGTAACGCCGCGATCGCCGCCACCTGCGGTCGTGCCATAAGACGCTCGTTAGCGGCTTGAGCAATTTCAAAGGAGTGGGAAATGTGGAGAATCTCTTCCAAGGAGGGATTGTCGAGTTTCAACGCCGCAGTGCGGACCTCAAGATCGGGAGCCAGCTGAACCACCACATCCTGGATCAGGGAGTCCGCATACGAAAACTTACACTGCTGACTGGTGCACGTAAAATCGCATCGACGGCTGAGACCCAGCAAGTTCGTGACCAGGAACGATACGATTGACCAGGCTGTTTATGGTACTGGTGGAACTCCAGCCGAGAGGCGACCACGTGGTAGCGTTGGGAATAATAGTTTGTCAGCAAAAAGGCAGATCTCCTGGAAAGAGAGAACCACAGGATCGGACAACCGTGCCAACTTGGGGAGAAGAAAGAACATGTCCGGGGAGGCCGAAGACAAAAACAACGACCGCTGAAAGGAGTCGTCCATGACTTGAAAAGCCGTGAAATGATGTTGTTTCAGCCGATGTAAGTAGGTTTCCCAGTCCTCTTTAGAGTCATTAAAGGGTGGGAACGACGACCGACGTGGGAAAGCATCGGACACCCGAGGACAAGGAAGCTCTTTTGGCAACGCGTCCCGGGCATCGACTTTGTCCGTTAGCAACTGCAGCGACTTTTGTAATCTGTCTAACTGGAGTTGCTGCTGCTGCATGAGCTGCTGCTGTTGCTCCAGCAGACAGACCAACTTCGCCTCCATACCAACAACGACCACCGTTTACCTCGTCGCCGAAATGTTGTAACGTCTACTGGAACGGTCTACATCTACATCTACATCCATACTCCGCAAGCCACCTGACTGTGTGTGGCGGAGGGCACCCTGAGTACCACTATCGGTTCTCCTTTCTATTCCAGTCTCGTATTGTTCGTGGAAAGAAGGATTGTCGGTATGCTTGTGTGTGGGCTCTAATCTCTCTGATTTTATCATCATGCTCTCTTCGCGAGATATACGTAGGAGGGAGCAATATAGTGCTTGACTCTTCGGTGAAGGTATGTTCTAGAAACTTTAACAAAAGCCCGTACCGAGCTACTGAGCGTCTCTCCTGCAGAGTCTTCCACTGGAGTTTATCTACCATCTCCGTAACGCTTTCGCGATTACTAAATGATCCTGTAACGAAGCGCGCTGCTCTCCATTGGATCTTCTCTGTCTCTCCTAACAACCCTATCTGGTACGGATCCCACACTGCTGAGCAGTATTCAAGCAGTGGGCGAACAAGCGTACTGCAACCTACTTCCTTTGTTTTCGGATTGCATTTCCTTAGTATTCTTCCAATGAATCTCAGTCTGGGATCTGTTTTACCGACGATCAACATTGTATGATCATTCCATTTTAAATCACTCCAAATGCCTACTCCCAGAAGATTTATTGAATTAACTGCTTCCAGTTGCTGACCTGCTATTTTTTAGCTAAATGATAAGGGATCTATCTTTCTATGTATTCGCAGCACATTACACTTGTCTACATTGAGACTGAATTGCCATTCCCTGCACCATGCGTCAATTCGCTGCAGATCCTCCTGCATTTCAGTACAATTTTCCATTGTTACAACCTCTCGATATACCACAGCATCATCCGCAAAAAGCCTCAGTGAACTTCCGATGTCATCCATAAGGTCATTTATGTATATTGTGAATAGCAACGGTCCTCCGACACTCCCCAGCGGTACACCTGAAATCACTCTGTACTTCGGAAGACTTCTCTCCATTGAGAATGACATGCTGCGTTCTGTTATCTGGGAATTCTTCAATCCAATCACACAATTGGTCTGATAGTTCATATGCTCTTACTTTGTTCATTAAATGACTGTGAGGAACTGTATCTAACGCCTTGCGGAAGTCAAGAAACACGGCATCTACCTGTGAACCCCTGTCTATGGCCCTCTGAGTCTCATGGACGAATAGCGCGAGCTGGGTTTCACATGACCGTCTTTTTCGAAACCCATGCTGATTCCTACAGAGTAGATTTCTAGTCTCCAGGAAAGTCATTATCCTCGAAAAAATACGTGTTCCAAAATTCTACAACTGATCGACGTTAGAGATTTAGGTCTATAGTTCTGCACATCTGTTCGACGTCCCTTCTTGAAAACGGGGATGACCTGTGCCCTTTTCCAATCCTTTGGAACGCTACGCTCTTCTACAGACCTACGGTACACCGCTGCAAGAAGGGGGGCAAGTTCCTTCGCGTACTGTGTGTAAAATCGAACTGGTATCCCATCAGGTCCAGCGGCCTTTCCTCGTTTGAGCGATTTTAATTGTTTCTCTATCCCTCTGTCGTCTATTTCGATATCTACCATTTTGTCATCTGTGCGACAATCTAGAGAAGGATCTACAGTGCAGTCTTCCTCTGTGAAACGGCTTTGGAAAAAGACATTTAGTATTTCGGCCTTTAGTCTGTCATCCTCTGTTTCAGAACCATTTTGGTCACAGAGTGTGGACATTTTGTTTTGATCCACCTACCGCTTTGACATAAGACCAAAATTTCTTAGGATTTTCTGCCAAGTCAGTACATAGAACTTTACTTTCGAATTCATTGAACGCCTCTCGCATAGCCCTCCTCATACTACATTTCGCTTCGCGTAATTTTTGTTCTGTGTAGGAATATAATATGAGAATTAATAAAGCAAAAACAAAAGTATTGGCATGCGACAAAGAAGATGAAGTGAAAGTCCAAGTTCATGTAGGCAATGAACTGCTTGAAAAAGTTGGTAAATTTACTTATCTGGGCAGTAATATTACCAGGGATGGAAGGAGCAAGGCAGAAGTGAGAAGTAGAATTGCTCAAGCCAAGGCTGCTTTTAACAAGAAGAAAAACATATTAACATCTAAGAGCATCAGCCTTGAAATCAGGAAAAGATTTTTGAAATCATATGTGTGGAGTGTGGCATGCTATGGGTGTGAAACATGGACTCTCGGGACAGAGGAAGACCAGAAGCTAAATTCTTTTGAAATGTGGTGCTATAGACGCATGCTCAAAATAAAATGTATCGGCAAGGTCACAAACGAAGTGATTCTGGAAAGAGCAGGTGAGAAGAGAAGCTTCTGGAGTTTCATTGTTAAAAGAAGAGTGCAATTTACAGGCCATCTATTAAGACATAAAGGACTCCTGAACACAATCATAGAGGGATATGTCGAGGGAAAAAGTCCAAGAGGAAGACCACGACTGAGGCACATGGATCAAATCGTGAAAGATGTGGGATGTAACACCTATAAAGAAATGAAGAGAAAATCTGAAAGACGCACATTGTAGCTGTTGCAAACCAATCCTTGGATTGACCACTACAGAAGAAGAACAATTTTTGTTTGTTTGCGAGGCTTTGGCTATGTTTATGTTTGCTGTGAAGTTCCCTTTGCTTCCGCAGCAGTTTTCTAACTCGGTTGTTGCACCACGGTGGCTCTTTTCCATCTCTTACGATCTTGCTTGGCACATACTCATCTAACGCATATTGTACAATGGTTTTGAACTTTGTCCACTGATCCTCCACGCTATCTGTACTTGAGACAAAACTTTTGTGTTGAGCCGCTAGGTACTCTGATATCTCGTGGGTTGAAGTGACGGAAAGCGCTGCGGGATCCTTGGAGTGGCCCGTGAACAATCCACGTATACTCGTACATAGAACAAGAAAGTAAATAAGCTGTCTAAGGCGAAGCGATGTGTCCAAAGACGTACCCAAGGTTAGACTGGCTGGCTGAGCGAGACGCAGGTGCTTAAGTACTCTATCGGGGGCGCCGCTATTGGCCGCTGGAACCACGAATTCCACTGTGGCGCCCTCACACTAAATGCGGGCCAGGAGGCGGGCGCCGCCACAGCTTATGGCGCGATGGTGCAGAGACCTCTAGGGGTCTTCGACGTCCATGACGTCTGGCGGGGATTCAAATTCCGCAGCGCGCGGTACCAGAATTCAGTTGTTTCTGGGATGTGGTGACATTTATAGAGACTGAAACAATATCCCAAAGAACAGTGTAGGGCCGACAACTTGTGTCATCAGAAAGAATGGACGGTTATTTGGCTGTAAGGGCACGGCAGTACAGCCTTAGTACTGGATGGCAACTGGCATCTCACGTCGCAGCTTGTTAGAGATCTGCTGTCTGTTTACCTCTGGCATGTCTTGACAGAAGGTAATGTGGAGTCATCAACATTCCACTTGGACGGTCGAACGGAGCGCCAATGTTCTTTTCACAGATGAGTTCCGATTTCGCCTGGAGAGTGATTCTCGGCGGATTCGCATCTGGAGGGTCCATGAAAAACGATTTCTGGACCCAAACATTGGGGAAAGAGAAGGAATGGTTTAAATGGCTCTGAGCACTATGGGACTTAACTTCTAAGGTCATCAGTCGCCTAGAACTTAGAACTACTTAAACCTAACTAACCTAAGGACATCACACACATCCATTCCCGAGGCAGGATTCGAACCTGCGACTGTAGCGGTCGCGCGGTTCCATACTGTAGCGCCTAGAACCGCTCGGCCACCAAGGCCGGCTTTGGGGAAAGGTTGGAAAAAACGAAGAACTTTTTTTTATTACTTGCTGTATTGTTTCCATTGTTTCAAGTTTACTGTCAGGTTTTTGTACCATTTTCTGGAAAAATAAAAGCAACCTTGCAATATTTCCGTTTGTTGCCTTAATTTTGGACACCAGTGTAGCCGGGGGAGAAAGTTGGTGTTTGAAGTTTAATGAGAACTTGCTGCCGCAGCGAAAAATACCTTACTTTTAACTACTTCCATCCCATTTTCCTCATCATATCCTGCCACCCTCTCCCGTATTTCGAAATCATATAAAACGAGCTGTCCTTGTTTGAACTTTTCCTATGTCCTCCGTCAGACCTATGTAATACGTATATCACACAGCATCTCAGTACTCCGGAAGAGGGCGGAAAAGCGCAAGATAAGCAGCCTCTTTAGTGACCAGCCACATTTTCTAAGTGTTCTGTCAATAAATCGCAGTCATTGGGTTGCTTTCTTTTCCCACAACATTATCTATGTGCCGGTGTCAATTTTCAGTTGTTCGTAACTGTATTTAGGTGAGCTTACAGCCTTTAGATTTATGTGATTATTGCGTAACCGAAATTTATCGGATTACTTTTAATGCTCATTGGATGACTTCTCACTTCTCATTACTGAGGGTCAACTGCCACGGTTTTAAACATAAATACGTCTTGTCTGAAGCATTTCTAAATTAGTTTTGATCACCTATGACATTACATGACGGTAGATGACAGCATCATCGGCAAACAATCTAAAAGGTCTGCTCAGACTGGGTCCTAAATCGTTAATGTAGATCAGAAACAACAGATGGCCCATAAAAAACGGTTAAATGGCTCTAAGCACTATGCGACTTAACATCTAAAGGTCATCAGTCCCCTAGACTTAGAACTACTTAAACCTAACTAACCTAAAGACATCACACACATACAGTCCGAGGCAGGATCAGAACCTGCGACCGTAGCAGCAGCGCGGTCCCGGACTGAAGCGCCTAGAACTGCTCGGCCACAGCGGCCGGCTGGGCCCATAACACTTTCTTGGGGAACACCAGATGTTACTTCTGTTTTACACGATGACTTTCTGTTACCTGTTCTGACAGGAAATCACGAATCCAGTCAGACAACTGAGACGATACTCCATAGGCACGCAAACTAAATAGAAGTCGCTGCGAGAAATGGTGTGTAAGGTTCTCTGGAGATGTATTAATATGATTCTTGCCGTTTAGGGCCAGACGTAGCAAGAGTTGTGGAATGGGTTTCTTCTTGGTTGGGAAACAGTTGTTTTGATTTCGACGTTATTGTCACGTCTGTGTGTTTTTCCCTTCTGTTTCAGATTTGAAGAGTTATATGGTATGTTAAATACTATATGTATGTATCGCATTCCGAATAAGTTTCCTATTTCTCCGTTCATTGATTTGATTGGAAATGTAGTGAACAGAACTTGATGTTGTTGAGTAGATGTTCGACTCCTTACTGCAAAAGGTCAGGTCTACTGGTGTTTAGTGGCCACTTACTGCTATTATAAGGAAAAGGTCACCTTCAGCAAATACCTGTAATTTACAAGAGAATCGTAAATGATATGCTCTAAAATGTAGCGTTTCATATTTTCGGAAGATCTTTAGGAATCCAAAAAGGACAGATGTGGGGTCTTCTTGTTGTTGCAAGTTATTACACTACTCTCGCTCCCATTGGTAAAAACCATTGTACTATTGTAAGCAATTACTATTCGCTTTCGCAAGATCGCGTCGAACAATGTAACTTCCAGGCAGTTTGGTGTGCTACTGTCGCAGTGGGCAACACGACTCTTATGTCAGACCGTGATGACAGAACAGCCCTCAGATAAACGCGTACTCTTTCATGACAGTGGGCTTAGTCTGCTCTATCGGTGTACAGAACAGTCCGCAATCAATACATAAATGTTTCCTTACAAGTGTTGTTTCAAATGCGGACCACCACGATCACAACAGTGTCTAGTGCGACAAAACATCCACTGGCGTGCATGCTCAAGAATCCCAGGAGTCCGGTTGCCTATCTGTTGCTGCTGCGACATCCCTAGCAAACAGGTCGAGCTGAGTCTCGTAAAATAGGCTCCTTACGTGCCTCCAGAACAAGAAGTCTATTTTCACTGTCCATGGAAGAGCACCATGGCGACCTATCGCAGCTCGCATTAGGGTGCTTCTTAAATAGAGTGCAAAACGTGCCTAGTTCCTGTTGTGCTCAGTTTGCACAGATCGATGAATTCTCAGTTGGACATTTTGTAGTAACTGTGCGGAAGAAACGTTTTGTACTATACTCTGTTCAGATTACCGGAAAGTACGTAAGGTATAATCACATTTATATTTCTTTAGTGGTGTCATCAGTCCCACAATAAATGCTCTCCATTGCCAACCTCTTCATCTCAACAGTAGCACTGTCACCTAAAGTCCTCATTTATTTGATCGATATATTTAATTCTCGGACATTATCTCCATATTCTTATGCTCTACTGCTCCCTCACGTACCATCAATATATTACTTGATGTGTTGGCACATGTCCTATCACCCTGTCATTTCTCCTCAACGATTTCCATGTGTTACTTACCTCGCCTATCCTAATTTTCAAAATGTTTTTGTCGCACCTCATCTAAAACGCTTGTACTCACTCCTTTCCGATTATCCCACAGTCCACGATTCACGTCCACACAGTTTTGTGCTCCACACGAACATAGTAGAAACTTCATCCTCAAATGTATACTGCTAGTGGACTTACATTGGCAACAAAACTCCCTCTTTGTTTGTTCTATGTGTATGTCCTCCTCTCTTCACCCACCATGTGTTATTTCGGTGCAAAGGTAGCAGCAGGGTGACTATGTTGAGAAATAAATACTTAGACATGAAGAATGAAGATGTAGAATTTTAATGACGTTTGTTTAAGTTAAAAAACTTTGATTCCCATAAAAATTTCCGAGGCAGTACTTTTTAGCACGCTCTCGAACAAGCCCTCTTTGAGAGGACCGCTGGGAGAACAAGGGCGACTTCTTGTATCAGAAGTATTTGACTACGATAGCTGGTGACTGTGATTCAGAAGCCGAGTAGTGACTGGAACTGAAGTCGGGCCTTAAAAAGTTTTGATTACTGATCAAAGTCAGGACCCCTAGGCGTAGAAAACAGAAAATCGCCGAAAATACCCGTCACCCGCCGCCCACTATATCGATACATTCACAACTTCGTAGGGTTAACACAGCTGCTCACGTTCTCCGTTTTATGAACTTGACAAACCTGTCTAAGGACATTTGATTATGCTGTTTCTTTTAATCCTCTGCCTGTCTATGTCTTTTATAGTATTGTCCCTTTTAGTTGCTGCTTTAACCTCGTGCCTCACTGTGCATTCCTAACTTAGTCTGGGCGCTAATGACCATTGTAGTTGTGCGCCCTAAAACCACAAAAAAAATATCGCGTGAGGGTTTTTATCATACCATTCATGGGTTTTTCTATTGTTGGAAACGCCCTCTCTTGTGACTTGGCGTCGTCTGTAAACAGCACAAAAATATTAAAACAGTGCTTGCCTGTACACTGTGTAAGAATTTTCAAACTTTATTCGAGATGAAAGTACACTGCCTTCTGTGACTTCACCTTCTGTGGATGATACAGATGTACAGATTTTGTTGTTCATGCAAAATTCTCGAAATAGTTGTTCAACTTTGTTCAGAGTTTGTGGAACACGCTAGCTACTAGTGGTTGGATAGTCACCAACCGCGTGTAACTCTCGTACAGATTGGGTGCGGTGGCGTGTCTCTGACGTCTAGGGTGCCGCTGTCGTTTTTGTACCGCTCTTCCACTGTGATGAGAGAAACCTTACATAAGGTGCACATTGGAAAACTCTTCATGAGTACATCAATCCACACTATTGTCTGGTACTGCTAAATACATCTAACACTGCCCCAAGAACAAACCCAAGACAGAACCGAGGAATACTGAACGTAAGATAGCGGATGAAGAATATAGTGGACATTGCTGTTTCTGAGCAGAAAGTAGCGTGAGTCAGTGGAGCTAGTTTGCTTACGAACGAGAGACACAGTGCATACCGTGAACAGCTGTGGTGCGGGTACTTTAAATACAATACAAATATAAATGCGCGTAAGAAATCAAACTAAATGCAATTATTGTGTGACAAGGCATGGTAGACCACAGTCACTTACACCAAAGCACTCAGAAAATTTCCCCAAAAATTATCCATAATTTTTCACTGTAGATCGACTCACTCACTGTACTCCGTTAGTAACTGTGAGATGGCATTGTGGGAATCACATGCACAAAATGTGTACACATGTTTCAAACAGCAGAAAAGGAGCAAAAGAAAAATAAGTAAAAGTGCTGGTCGCATTCGGTGTGTAGAATTATTTAAAATATGGCTATCTCCAGTACTTCAGGTGACTACATGAATGAATATATTTTGGAAATCATAGAAAAGAATGGTAAGTATGCTAGTATACATGAAATTCGTAGACACACACTTAGCAGGTCAATACTCAAACTATAATGTTCTATCACCTATTAAAATGCCATAATAAATTGCCAAAGGAGACAAAGTAGATAATCACATGGAGATGACAAAATTCATGGGATAGCGATATGCATGTATACAGATAGCTCCAGTATCGCATAGACAAGGTATAAAAGCGCACGGCTTTGACGGTGTTGTAATTTGTACTCAGGTGTTTCATGCAAATAGGATTTCGACGTGATTATGGGCTCACGACGTAAACCAACAGACTCTGAACGCGGAGTGGTAGATGAAGCTAGACGCATGGGGAATTCATTTCGGAAATTGTTAGGAAATTCAATGACAGTGTCAAGAGTGTGCCAAGAATACCAAATTTCAAGCATTTTCTCTCACAACGGACAACGGTGGCCGACGACTCTCAGTTAAGGACCGAGAGAAGTGGCGTTTGCGTAGAGTTGTCATTGCTAACAGACAAGCAACACTGCGTGAAACAACCACGATAATCAATGTGGAGCGCTCGACGAACGTATCTGTTAAGCCAGTGAGGCCAAATTAGGCGTTAATGGGCTGTGGCAGCAGGCAACCTAAGTTGCTAACAGCGGGACATCGCCTTCAGCGCCTCTCGTGGGCTCGTGTCCATATTAGTTGCAACCTAGACGACTGGAAAACCATGCCCTGCGCGGATGAGTCCCGATTTCGGTGGACAAAAGCTGATTGCAGGGTTCGAGTGCGCCGCAGACCTCGTGAAGCCACAAGCTCAATTCGACAACAAGGCACTGTGCAAGCTGATGGTGGCTCCATAGTGGTTTGGGCTTTGTTTACAAGGAATGGACTGGGTTCTCTGGTCCAAATGAACCGATCATTGAATGGATACAGCTATGTTCGGCTTCTTAGAGCCCATTTGCAGCAATTCATGGATTTCATGTTTGCAAACAAAGATTAAATTTTTATGTGTGGCAGTGCACCATGTCACGGGGCCACAATCGTTCGCGACTGGTTTGAAGAGCACTCTGTTCAATTCGAGCGAATTATTTGACTACCCGTCGAACATTTATGGGTCATAATCGAGAGGTAAGTTCGCGCACAAAATCCTGCACCGGCAACGGTTTCGCGATTATGGAGGGCTGTACAGGCAGCATGGCCAACATTTCCGCATGGGACATCGAACGACTTGTAGAGTCCATGTCACGTTGAGTTACTGCACTAAGCTTGGCAAAAGGAGATCCGTAACTTTGTTGGGACGTAGCCCATGATATTTCGTGTAAAGCACAATTTTATTTAAGAAGGTAGTCAATACTTTGCTGTTAAACAAAGCATGATACAAAAGTAAAGATTACTTTGAAAAGTCGAAGTATTGGTTAATAAAATAGCGACTAAAACACAGCTGTCATATTGCAGTAAACTTTCACAGTGTAATGAATTTGATTGGTTAATTGCACACACTGTTTCGTTCATTCGTACTGCCAATGTTTCAGTGTGCCTGTGAGCTCAGCGTCTCACATGATGAGGAGGCGCTGTCTTTGAGGTATGTGGACAGCAAGACACAGACGCATTGCAGTATATTTGTAATACTGAAATAATCTGGTATGTACGGAAAATAGGAACTGAAAGACACTGCATAGCCATACTGCGCAAAGTAAAGGGTCGCTTTTTTTGACACCTAGCCACATTCTTGCATTGCGACACAGAAGTTTGAAATTTGGCTCAAAGCTGCCTCCGCAACAGTACAAAAGCTTGACGCCCTGCGAGTCGGCGACGCTTCAGACAGCAAGATGATGATACATGTGAGAAAAATGGGACAGAGCTCAGTAGTTCATGTTAAGTGTGACGTGTGTTAACGATGTTTCCGCCCGCCGCCACTGTGGACGTGTGACACGATGGGAAGGCCGTAACCCCCTCCCCCCCACTCCCTCACTTAACGACGTCTCGCCATTGCTCTTGACGCCTCTGCGATGAAGGTCAGAAGCGCGACGCCCAGCTCTGAAATCACACGGTTCTCCTGTGTGTGATCGAGGAATACATTTCAGACACACTGCCGCTCAGAATCGTCACGAAGATTTCTAAAGGTGTGAAAGGCGTTAATGAAGACCAACCCTCTCTTTGATGCGTTCTTACACTCACATTTTGCTGTCGAAAACGATTGTTAGAAGTGCGATGTGCAACAGGATTTCGTTCTTGACAACTTTCGTCGCTGCTGACACCCTGACGATTCAACCGTTCTTTAAGGACAATGCGGTGCTGCCAGCCAATTTAATGTGATCTGATCATTTGGAATGCTGCTCGACCGCAATTTTTGCTTTGGTAGAACCATTAGGGACCGTTCAAAACCATTCAACGAAAATTTAACGTGATCCGAAGCGTCAAAAGGGTATTGATGGTTTCTTAGCTCCCTGTTTTGCACTCTTCTGTAGCGAGACCGTGGGAGATACGACAATGATGCGTGGGTGAATATAGCGGTAAAGGGTCTCTGTAGCACCCCCCGGCTCAGCAACATCCTCTCTGCCAGCAGCACACTTTTTTTAAGCAACTTAAAAATGCACTGTGTAAAGAAACACCTCGCCCAAGCCATATAGGCTCCTGCAGTCAGGCAACCCCTTCGATACCCTACAACTGAGTGGCACTAAACTGCTGCTCCAGTATCTGCTGATGAGTGTGCAGAACGTGTACACCAGAGCAAAAATTTTAGTCGCAATACACTCCAAAGACGTCATATCTCGTACAGTGGGGCTGCAGCCCCACGATGTTCTTAGAGAAGGACACAGGGTGTATCAGCAGCGTCGAAAGTTGTAAAGAACGTCGTCCTGTTCCACACGGCGTTGCAAACATTCGTTCTGACGGCGAGATGTTTGTAAACCAACGCCTCAAGGGAAGGGCTGGTTTCATTGACGCTCATTATACTTCCTCCTGAGGCCTTTCCGTGTCGATTCTCAGAGGCGATGTGTTCTTCGGCCACCCATTACTAAACTATGTGATTTCACGGCGTTGCGTTGCGGTCCTGACCTCCACCGCAGAGGCGTCAAAAGAAGAAGTGATGTGTGGTTGCTGTCTGAAACGCGACCGTGTCCGAGGGCGATGTTGCAGGGCACCTCTGAGCAAAATCTTACACTTCTGCGTTGCAATGGTGACCATTTATTCTTTTACACAATAAAGAAGAATTTCTCCTAGTGTAACAAGTAAATGAGCATTGTACTTTACACATGAAACGAATGAAGCAGTGCAGTTGTTAAGACTCTGGGCTCATATTCAGAAGCATAGAGGTTTATGTTCTGTCTGCTCATTGCGATCGTGGTTTTCTGTTGTTTTCATAAATAATTTCACGCGAACGCTGGAATGATTACTTAAGTAAGACAGTGGCCAACGACCTAAATATATCAATATATGTACTAGAATCGACATATTTGTCGCCGAAGAACAGGAACTGAAAACATTTCTCGTTTATACTTCACACTCACAAGAAACCACTTGAGTGCTAGGTCGCAAGTTCAATCTGAAGTAAGGCTCATTTTAAAGTGGTAACATTCACGACAGGAAATACATTAGCTGCTAATGACTCATCGTGTGCATCAGGAGGGCGATAGGAAATGAGTGTCCGGTAGGAGCAGAAATCAAGCTTCTATGGAATGTATGCATTATTCTTTACAATATGGAAATCGCCTACATTCAAGAAATGCTCAAAACAAACCACTGACTTGCACCATGAACACCGAATGAAAAATGGCAGGCCACCGTGATCACTAAGATTCGCACCATCATGAAATCGAACTCCTTGGGAGCTACAAACTGTGAAGGTCGTTCAGCTAGGTATCCACTCTTAAATAACGAACATGGAATCATACTGGCGTAATGCGGTGATGAGAGCTGGTGGAATGTGATGGGATGCAACCGAATACGAAACGCTGTGCCGTGGAGCTTATCCTGAAACTGGCCACCCTTAAAGGAGTAGCTGCAGATAGTGCGACAATGTGTTCTACAGGCACGGAGAAAACAAACATCCAGAGTCTGAAATTGTCCAGTGGTTCTAGGTGCCATGAATTGCAATGTCACACGCTTTCCAGGAGGAATAGTTTACTCTAAAGAAGGATGATATGTATCCGCAGACCAGGAATTACGCAAAAGCAAGTTATTTTGACCAGCAAGTTGCTAAAAGCAGTGCTCATGGCACAGTTGTAATTCTCTTACTCCAATTTTGCCACTCTCTCTTGCTGTGACTTGAATATTCGCTACTACCTTTGCAAGATCATGCACACAACAAAGAATAGTAGGGGCCAGAGCACCTCCTACATCTCGCAGCACAATAAATAACTTTCCAGCCAATTTACCACGCAGATTAACAATCGGCATATTTATACAAGAATGCGTTAGGCACTGATGTTAGTTGATCTTGATAAGACTCTCTTGGTGCGTCCCCTTTTCTTATGCACTACACGGTTACACTGTTGCGGAGTTATTCGAAATCTGTACATAATTGTTTTTTTTTACTATGTTGTGGATTATCTTACACGTGCGCAATGATGTTTAGTACCTGCTCCTTGGACAATGATTGTCGGTTAGTACGTTCCACTAGAGACGGATTTTGTCGCTCTTTGTCCGACGAGGATGATAAACTACATGACCCGACACCTGTTTCATTATCACTTTCACTTGTTAAGCGTGTGCGATCACCATTGCACTCCTTATGTACATTGACCGCACCGTCGAGTGTATACATCGCACATTCCACTGACTCAACTTTCGGAAATTCTAGTATTTTATCTGCCACCTCCTTCTCACTGCGGTTCCTTGGGTTCCTTTCTGACGAAATGGCAACTTCTGCAACTGTTGTAGGTATAATGCAATGTGAAATTCCTTATGTTCCCTTTCGATGAAACAACAATTTCGGCGACTGTTGTAGGTATAGTACAATGTTCGCTTCATTTATCGTTGCCTTTGCTCTGCTTTGTACGAACACCACTAACACTGTAGCGCTGCTGGGAGTTACTCGTCGACTAAGTAGCTCAACTACACTCCGTAGCCTCATTCTGCCCACTGAATACCTCCAGTCCCGCCCCCTCTCGCCATTAGCAGCCAATATTGTGGCTGCATGGTAGACAATACGTGGGGTGTCGAATCCCTTAGACATCTTTGGTCATTTACGACCTTGCACTCAAGGGGTTCGTTGTGAGTTTTGAATATATGACACGTTTCGATCTTTCTGGATCAGCTTCAAATCTATATAGTTGCTCCAGCTGGCATTGTGCATGCTAAACAATAACACATTTTATGACTAACGATAGATTCTTTTTCTCCAATGTTTTACTGTCAGTCGCACAAGCCACTATACAACTATATCCCTTTATTCTAGTTTTATTCTCTTTCAACTTTCCACCCCCCATTGTCTCGCTGCATAGAAATACTAGAAGCCATCCGAGTTTCGGGAAAACAGAGCACAGTCTCTTCTTCACTCGGCCTTACTCCCCTTCGCGCAGAAAACTCACCGATTGACACCCAGCAGATGTGTGACCCTTCCACGTGGCTGAAGACGCATGGCAATTTTATCCGCGTCAAAATGCTACTCGAGGCGTAGTGGAAGAACACGAAGTCGACACACACAGCGCCTTCGTTGTCTCTGCGCAAGCCAGTGAGATCCAGACGCTCAGACAGCAGCGTCATTATCCGAGATAGTATCAGTCATCATCGGAAACTTCCGCCAGGCTCCCTCTTTCGCGTACAGCAGACATATGAAGATCACTTGAATCTGCCCAGGGCATGTATTGTTTTATGGGGCGCCTGAGACCACTGGCGAAGCATGCGCTTAGCATCTGTGTGTGTGTGTGTGTGTGTGTGTGTGTGTGTGTGTGCGTGCGTGACATTTCCTACACCTGCAAATATTCGTGCACAATTAATGACGCACCGATAAGTCACTGTGTCAGGATACATAGTTGCTGCACGCGGGACTCATTCGACCATCATCCACAGCCCTGGCTGAAGCCTGGACACGGCACTTTTGACAAGCCGGGTTGAAGCCTGTTGCTTCTCAATGCCGGCAGTTGTGACATAATACGTGAATTTTAATCCAGATGCACTGAATTTCTTCCCAATTTTGACGCTCTACTCTCCTAGTCTCTGCCACGCAAGAAATGGATGCACTCCTCTCTTGAGTGCTAGAACAACATCTATATGTCATCTTCACTCAGGTCAGAGCCTCTATCAAAATCGTCTCTTTGGTTAACTCGGTAACCTGATTCCTATTCATTTCGAGGTGAATTCCTGAAATTTCGGCTTTATTGCGAAAAAACTGATATCCTTTTGGAGTCATCTCCAATGATGAAAGATTACAAAGTTATTAGCATTCTTATTGCTGTGGCCGCCCAGTTCATACATCGTAGCTCCTTTTGAATCGGCATCCCACTTCACGTCCAGCCAACACGGGATGCCTGCATCACAGGGCGCATATTTACCAGGAGCACCTACGACGTCTGTGTTGTGTTGCCAACACAAATATTTACCGGCGGCCGCAAGACAAGATACCAACGGCTGCCAGGGACCGCTACCCATTCGCGGAGCCTGCAGAACAGCTTCACCAGAGGTCGGAGGTAGCGTAGGGACTACTTTTATACGCCAGGCACGTCATCGCAAACACTTCCGGCATATATATCCGCCAAACGGGCCTTATAGGGCGGCGCACTGCCGGAAAAAGGGCAGTTCGAAGCACCGCTAGGAAGTATTTACAGCTGCCACCCCGGCAGCCACTGCCATACGCCTCTTCTAACTGGCCTATCTCTTTCAGCTGGACTTGTATAGTCGACGAACATCTTGACATTGTAGAATTGTTTATTGTAATCTCTCCCCGTGAAGAGTCGGGTCTTTTCTATTATTATTTGTTATTTTATATTTGTGACGATTCGCAGTTGGGATCGAGTCTGTTGTTCTTTTGGAACTTGTATTATGGTTTTGTTTTCGTGAGTCCAGTAAATTGTTTTTGGACTTGTGATTTCCACATTTCTATTCTGCTAGCGCAGACACTTCACTTATCGCATCGACTTTTTTCTCCCACAGGGCACCATCTATACATCTGCTTCTGCTGTATTGCAATTAAAATTCTAATGTAATGTGTTACGTACGTATTCATTGGCAAAATTCATTTATTTGCATGAGATCTTTGAGTATCTAGTTTTACCTTTATCTGTTGGTATCAATTACGAGAAATTTTAATATTTACTGATATGTAATTGTTATTTCAGTTTATGTTTCGAATTTCTGTGACTGAACGTTTGCATGTAAATGAAGTGCGCTTATAAACTATGTGTACGGTATAGACGTGTATATGGAGCCAGTCTTATAGTTTTTATAGGTTTTATAGGTCAATAAGCAAGTATAGTGAGGTGGAGATTTGTTGGGTAGCGCAATGATATTTGTGAGTCGACTGTAGTAGTTGTACTGAATAAAAGAAGTACACATACCAATGAAATTTCTTCCTGGCTGCTTCCAAGTTGTCGAGGCTCTCATTGAAAATGTACATGCGCAATCCACGCATAGCATTTTTATAATGCCACTCGAAGTCAATGTCTGCGACGTCACAGGGAAACAGTTTGCGGTCGGCTTCTCCCATATGGCCCCACATACACACCAAGTTGTCGTCTTTGAAAGTCCACTCTTTAGTGGTAAATGTCTCCAGGGCTTGCACGGTTCCATGAATACGCGCGTACACGTTCCACAGTCTGCAACATACATGCGCTGTCAATGCTGCAAACAGATCATCCTTGTCATGATTAACAGTGAAGCTCATAGTTAAAAATAAAAATTTTATTACGGTAAACATCGGAACATTTTGGTAAATCCTAAATATGTCTATGACTGTTCCATAAATACAGGATGAAAGTAAATAAAACCGACAAACTGCAGGGACCAATTCCTGGCTGAAAATGGAAGAGAGAAGGTCCTATGAACATGTTTCCGGATATGCATTGCAACCACGGTAGATGGCGCTGACAAATGAAAGTTCCTCTGACTACATGCTGTATGTTCCTTGCGTGCCGCGCGGTGTTAGCCGAGCGGTCTGGGAGCTGAAGTCATGGACTGTGAGGCTGGTTCAAATGGCTCTGAGCACTTCTGAGGTCATCAGTCCCCTAGAATTAGAACTACTTAAACCTAACTAACCTAAGGACATCACACACATCCATGCCCGAGGCAGGATTCGAACCTGCGACCGTAGCGGTCGCGCAGCTCCAGACTGTAGCGCCTAGAACCGCTCGACCACTCCAGCCGGCTGAGGCTGGTCCCGGCAGAGGTTCGAGTCCTCTCTCAGGCATGGATGTGTGTGTTTGTCTTTAGGATAGTTTAGCTTAAGTAGTGTGTAAGCTTAGGGACTGATGACCTTAGCAGTTAAGACCCATAAGATTTCACACACATTTGAACATTTTTGATCCTTGCGTCTTGCAGGCTGTGTGATTGACGCAGTGTACTGTAAACAGGCGAATGGTTCCCTATTCATGTTTGCGTACTGCCAAGCAGGTGGTGACGGTCGAGAGGCAGCTCAACTATACCAAAATAAGTACCCCCACAGACAACAACCACGTCACACAACATTTCCCTTAACCGAGCGCTCCTGCCGTACATCGGCCTAAGCCGTGATGTGACACCAGATTTGGTTCCACATTTTTGTCCTTAACATTTATAGTGACCAACGAGCTCACGGCGACGAGCTGTTGCTTCTGGTTGAATTTCTACACGAGGGACCAGTTCGCACATTTGTCTCATCTCATCCGCCAGCCCATTCTGCTGGCTAGTGAGACGTGTTCGCTCGTCTTTGACTTCTAACGTTCCTTCCTGTGTCTTTTCAGCCACTGCCTGTCCCTGCTTTTTAAGAGCAGAAATAGCCTTCTTGGGCGCGCTCATTCCGACCTTTGCCAGCGCTGCCTGATCTCGCGCACTCTCGTCCTAGTAATCTGGCTGTCTTAGGCAGGCGTCTGGAATTTACCGCTACTTCTTGCGTCTCATCTGACGTTTTCCTAATGTCTTCAACCTCTGCTTTTACACCCTTAACTTTATCCTGACCTAAATTACGTTTTCGACAAGCTCATCAGCCTTTCTTTGAACTTTCTTAATTTCTCCTTGTGTTGTTGCTTCTGAATTTCCCTAATCTCTTTAATGAGGTTCTCCTGTCACTAATATTATGTCTGTCGTCTCCTTTCTTCTATTTCTTGTCGTCTCTTCTCTGCCTCTTACATAAACCGAACGATCGTTTATAATTATGCACTTCCAGTAACCTCCCCAGGACTAGAAGCTCGCGACACAATTGCGCTGTGGCGCATAGTCTGCGGAATCGGACTCTTGCTTTCCCTGACTGTACCTCTTTCCGTGTTTACAGACCCTACGTGACCTGCCACCTCAGCATCATTTTCACTTTCATTTCATGGGTGAAATGAGCCCTCATAATCGGAGTATTCGGCATCTGACATTTGTGCCCTGTTTGCTGAGTGATTTAAATGAGCTGGTTCCGCAGTCCTATCTTGTTTTGCATCAATGACTGACTCTTGTTCCATTTTGGACAACAATAGTGCGAGGCTTTTCTCACCACACACACAAGCTTAGCTTCTCGTAGGCATTCAAATCACCTGCTACTTCTGCAGGCTTCTGACTCAAATGCATCACGCTCCGTATTTCCATTCGGACATTTTTCAAATAATGCACACACTTCTGCCTAAGCCCATGAAACAAGACTTACACTGAAATGTCGTACACATCCCCATTAGCAATTTGCTCATCTGCTTTTACTAGGAGAAACACTCTCCTAGCCTTCTTAACTGATTTATTAACTTCCATAAACATAGTTGCTATAATGACATCATGATCTCTACTGCCCGTTTGTATACCGACATTGTCGATAATATTCAGCCGATTTGTGGCTAAAAGATCTAAGATATTTCCAGTGATTGTGGACTACCAAACTAGCTCCTCAAGACAGTGTTCAGAAAGCATGGTTCAAAAGTACTTCGCATGACTGTCTGACTGTACCTCCTGAAATGAATCCATAGACATCCCAGTCTACAATGGTGAGCCAAAATATTATGACCACTCGCTTAATAAATTGTTTGTCCCTCTCAGGAACGAAATACATCACTGATTCTGCGTGTCAGGGACCCGACAGTTTGTTGGTAGGTCTGTGGAGGTATGTGGCATTAGATGTCTACGCACAGGTCATGTACATCGTAAATGACGAGCCGCTGATTTGCGTACGCAATGAGGAGAGATTATATCCGAAGACATTTTTCGAAACAGCTTTTAGTTGTGTTACCAGAGAAATGGGATGCGTCACCAGCAGAATGGGAGGGGATGCTCTGTCTTGGGGAATGAGATAAGAAGAATCTTGTTTGTCATACTGTTAGCTTAATAAGAAGTTCATAGCAAATATTGGTCTAGCGGTATGCAACGTAACATAAGATTAATATTTTTGAAGGGACAAATTTCTTGAGAAGTGTGTATGACAGTTACAAAGATAGCTTCCGAAGCTTAAGTGAAAAGAATTTATATCTAGATTACACACTCAGTGAAGAAGATGTCACTGGTGTAGTATTGGCCAAACTGCCAGGAGTGTACGGGAAAAATTAACGGGAATTTGTAAAAAGAAAACTGAACATATTCTACAAGCATTAGCCCAGTCAGATGCTTTGTCGGAAGAAGAGACAACCAATAACGATTCCGAGGTCGGAGGTATGAACTGGCGGTCAAGAAAAAGTAGAAACTGGTGGGCTCATAATGGAGATCACATGAGACAAGAGAGAACGAGAGGCACAGTAACTGCTTTAATAGGCGTGGAAGAGGAGGCTGGAATCGGGATGATACGAACAGTAACAGACGATATACAGAACGTAATGAGAGAAACAATGGTAACAGGGTATATGTTGTTGTTGTGGTCTTCAGTCCTGAGACTGGTTTGATGCAGCTCTCCATGCTACTCTATCCTGTGCAAGCTTTTTCATCTCCCAGTACCTACTGCAACCTACATCCTTCTGAATCTGCTTAGTGTATTCATCTCTTGATCTCCCTCTACGATTTTTACCCTCCACGCTGCCCTCCAATACTAAATTGGTGATCCCTTGATGCCTCAGAACATGTCCTACCAACCGATCCCTTCTTCTGGTCAAGTTGTGCCACAAACTTCTCTTCTCCCCAATCCTATTCAATACTTCCTCATTAGTTATGTGATCTACCCATCTAATCTTCAGCATTCTTCTGTAGCACCACATTTCGAAAGCTTCTAATCTCTTACTGTCCAAACTAGTCATCGTCTATGTTTCACTTCCATACATGGCTACACTCCATACGAATACTTTCAGAAATGACTTCCTGACACTTAAATCAATACTGGATGTTAACAAATTTCTCTTCTTCAGAAACGCTTTCCTTGCCAGTGCCAGCCTACATTCTATATCCTCTCTACTTCGACCATCATCAGTTATTTTGCTCCCCAAATAGCAAAACTCCTTTACTACTTTAAGTGCCTCATTTCCTAATCTAATTCCCTCAGCATCACCCGACTTAATTAGACTACATTCCACTATCCTTGTTTTGCTTTTGTTGATGTTCATCTTATATCCTCCTTTCAAGACACTGTCCATTCCATTCAACTGCTCTTCCAAGTCCTTTGCTGTCTCTGACAGAACTACAATGTCATCGGCGAACCTCAAAGTTTTTATTTCTTCTCCATGAATTTTAATACCGACTCCGAATTCTTCTTTTGTTTCCTTTACTGGTTGCTCAATATACAGATTGAACAACATCGGGTAGAGGCTACAACCCTGTCTTACTCCCTTCCCAACCACTGCTTCCCTTTCATGTCCCTCGACTCTTATAACTGCCATCTGGTTTCTGTACAAATTGTAAATAGCCTTTCGCTCCCTGTATTTTACCCCTGCCACCTTTAGAATTTGAAAGAGAGTATTCCAGTCAACATTGTCAAAAGCTTTCTCTAAGTCTACAAATGCTAGAAACGTAGGTTTGCCTTTCCTTAATCTTTCTTCTAAGATAAGTCGTAAGGTCAGTATTGCCTCACGTGTTCCAGTGTTTCTACGGAATCCAAACTGATCTTCCCCGAGGTTGGCTTCTACCAGTTTTGCCATTCGTCTGTAAACAATTAGTGTTAGTATTTTGCAGCTGTGACTTATTAAGCTGATAGTTCGGTAATTTTCACATCTGTCAACACCCGCTTTCTTTGGGATTGGAATTATTATATTCTTCTTGAAGTCTGAGGGTATTTCGCCTGTTTCATACATCTTGCTCACCAGATGGTAGAGTTTTGTCAGGACTGACTCTCCCACGGCCGTCAGTAGTTCCAATGGAATATTGTCTACTCCGGGGGCCTCGTTTCGACTCAGGTCTTTCAGTGCTCTGTCAAACTCTTCACGCAGTATCGTATCTCCCATTTCATCTTCATCTACATTCTCTTCCATTTCCATAATATTGTCCTCAAGTACATTGCCCTTGTATAGACCCTCTATATACTCCTTCCACCTTTCTGCTTTCCCTTCTTTGCTTAGAACTGGGTTTCCATCTGAGCTCTTGATATTCATACAAGTCGTTCTCTTATCTCCAAAGGTCTCTCTAATTTTCCTGTAGGCGGTATCTATCTTACCCCTAGTGAGATGGGCCTCTACATCCTTACATTTGTCCTCTAGCCATCCCTGCTTAGCCATTTTGCACTTCCTGTCGATCTCATTTTTGAGACGTTTGTATTCCTTTTTGCCTGTTTCACTTACTGCATTTTTATATTTTCTCCTTTCATCAATTAAATTCAATATTTCTTCTGTTACCCAAGGATTTCTACTAGCCCTCGTCTTTTTACCAACTTGATCCTCTGCTGCCTTCACTACTTCATCCCTCAAAGCTACCCATTCTTCTTCTACTGTATTTATTTCCCCCATTCCTGTCAATTGCTCCCTTGTGCTCACCCTGAATCTCTGTACAACCTCTGGTTCTTTTAGTTTATCCAGGTCCCACCTCCTTAAATTCCCACCTTTTTGCAGTTTCTTCAGTTTTAATCTACAGGTCATAACCAATAGATTGTGGTCAGAGTCCACATCTGCCCCTGGAAATGTCTTACAATTTAAAACCTGGTTCCTAAATCTCTGTCTTACCATTATATAATCTATCTGATATCTTTTAGTATCTCCAGGGTTCTTCCATGTATACAACCTTCTTTCATGATTCTTAAACCAAGTGTTAGTTATGATTATGTTGTGCTCTGTGCAAAATTCTACCAGGCGGTTTCCTCTTTCATTTCTGTCCCCCAATCCATATTCACCTACTATGTTTCCTTCTCTCACTTTTCCTACACTCGAATTCCAGTCACCCATGACTATTAAATTTTCGTCTCCCTTCACAATCTGAATAATTTCTTTTATTTCATCATACATTTCTTCAATTTCTTCGTCATCTGCAGAGCTAGTTGGCATATAAACTTGTACTACTGTAGTAGGTGTAGGCTTCGTATCTATCTTGGCCACAATAATGCGTTCACTATGCTGGTTGTAGTAGCTTACCCGCATTCCTATTTTCCTATTCATTATTAAACCTACTTCTGCATTACCCCTATTTGATTTTGTGTTTATAACCCTGTAGTCACCTGACCAGAAGTCTTGTTCCTCCTGCCACCGAATTTCACTGATTCCCACTATATCTAACTTCAACCTATCCATTTCCCTTTTTAAATTTTCTAACCTACCTGCCCGATTAAGGGATCTGACATTCCACGCTCCGATCCGTAGAACGCCAGTTTTCTTTCTCCTGATAACGACATCTTCTTGAGTAGTCGCCGCCCGGAGATCCGAATGGGGGACTATTTTACCTCCGGAATATTTTACCCAAGAGGACGCCATCATCATGTAATCATACAGTAAAGCTGCATGCCCTCGGGAAATATTACGGCTGTAATTTCCCCTTGCCATCAGCCGTTCGCAGTACCAGCACAGCAAGGCAGTTTTGATTATTGTTACAAGGCCAGATCAGTCAATCATCCAGACTTTTGCCCTTGCAACTACTGAAAAGGCTGCTGCCCCTCTTCAGGAACCACACGTTTGTCTGGCCTCTCAACAGATACCCCTCCGTTGTGGTTGCACCTACGGTACGGCTATCTGTATCGCTGAAGCACGCAAGCCTCCCCACCAACGGCAAGGTCCATGGTTCATGGGGGGAGGAAAATGGTTTAATGATTAACAATGAGATGAATTCTATCCGATTTCACATGCAGCCGACAGCAGCCCCACTCACATCCGTGGCAGATATATCAAACAATGAACACAAGAACCAATAAACAAAGTTAGAAAGTAACTGAAACGTCATCAGCATAGTTTATCGTTTCCTAACAGGGTATATAGAGACCACGAAAGAGATGGCAACGAAAGGGAAAACTGGAAAGGTGTTTTAATGGGGTATGAACACGAACTCATGTAGCGAACGGATCAGTGGCAATGACACGGTTGATAAAAGGAGATTCTGGGGATGTTAGGGGAATTCTGTTTGAGGGAGACGAAGTTACAACTGAAGACGAATATCAGCCTATGGTAGGTGTTGAAGTTAATGATATTAAGACAGTTTCGGGTATTGATACAGATAATGATTTGTGCTGTGGCAGAGCGACTTGATGAACAAATGGTAAATAAAGAAGAGGCGCCAACACTACCGTTGCAAAGAGTTAATGTCGTCCGTGCAGTAGGTGGCAAGAGTTAAATGATGGAGAATCAAGTATTTTTGGACGTAAGTAGCTGTTATGGAGTTACGAAAGGTAGTATGACCCTGACGGAAAACAGTACTCAAAGCAAAATTAAATTTCGTATTCAGCTAGTCATAACGGGAAGGCACAGAATAAGTATCATTTGAATATAAGGCGCAAGTGCTTTCAACAGGAGTGTGATAAAGAGGTAAGTATTTTACAAAGCGGGAAGAATCATAATCATAATCAAGCCACAGCTCTGGGGTGTACGCATCTACAGAGCGGCAAGTTGTCATTTTTTTCCGAGTTTTCCTCGTAGTACGTTTACTAAATTTCGTGCGCTTTTTCTGTGTAAGAGATTCAATCTCGCGTTTTTTAAGGGCGAATTCTCAAAGTCTGTAGCGCAAGAGTTGCTCATTGGACAGCCAGCTATATAGCCCGATATCGCATCAGCGTCCATTGGTGACGCATCAGGAAGGTAGAAAGTTGCTGATCTAGGATTATTTTGTAGTTTAGTTCTTCAGTTACTCTTGCTAGTATGGTTAGGATGTGTGCATGCACTGTTGCGGACGGAGGGGGAACTGGCCACAATTCGCCATCAGCTGAATGCGCTTTTGGCTGAGGTCAGTCACCTTCAGGCTGCTGCCTCAGGGTGTAACAGTGAGGAGATTCCGCCGTGTCACATGTCGCTCGTTTTGCCCAGCGGCTCTGCTTCCGAGGCACCCACTAGTGTAACCGACACAGCACGATGAGTGGCGGTAGTTAACGCGTTCACGTCGCTCGAGGTAGGACCAATGAGGAAACCTGCCACCTAGCCTGAGAGTGAACTGGTGGCCGCTCCTTCAACAGGGTTCGAGCACGCACTTGGAGGGAGAGGTTTACTAGTTATCGGGAGCTCTGACATTAGGCACCTTATAGAACCCCTTAGGCAGGAGGCCTTCACGTCTGGGAAGAAAGCCAATGTGCATGCGGTATGTCTGTCCGGGGGCCTCATCCGAGATATGGAGGTGGCTATCGAGTGTGTAGCGTGCAGTCGTCGGCAAGTTGTTGCTCATATCGGCACCAACGACGCCTGTCCCATGGATTCAGAGACCATCCTCAGTTCACACAGGCGGCTGGCAGAGGACTGCTGACCTCACGTGCGGGGTCCAAGCAGATCTCGCAGTCTGCAGCGTTGTTCCTAAAGTTGCTTTGGAGACGATTGGAGGGTATCAACCGAACGCTTTGTCGACTCTGGCTGAAGATTTCTATATCTGCGTTATCGTGTGAGTAATTGTTGGACTCCCCTTGATAGGTTACGGGCGCGCTACACAAAGGAAGCAGGTACAAAGGTAGCAGAGTACTTGTGGAGACCACACAAGAGTTGTTTTTGGCTAGACGGTAATTTGAGATGCTGTGATAAACACTCAGCAGTCAATACGCAGCTAGGGAAGTCAAAGACATTTCGACAGTCGAAATTTTATCTGTAAACTGTTGAATTATTCGTAATAATGTTTGCAAATTTACTGCCCTCTATAAAATTTTTCGCGCTCGGATTACTCTTGGGACTGAGGGCGGGCTGATATCCGAAGTGGAAAGCTCTATTTAGCGAGTCGTGGAACGTATATCGAGAAAGCAGATTAGAGGCCATAGGAGGGGCGTTTTCATAGTATTTGACAAAAGTAATTTTTCTAGTAGATCGAATTTGGGTGTCATAGTGAAGTTATCCGGTCGCATACAACAGGCCTAGGTGAAACGATTAATTGTTGAATGTTTTTACGGGCAACCCGAACTCTGCTGAGTCAGTTCTACGATGAGTAACGCTGAAATACCTAGATCACGCAATTTGGAGGTGACTCTAACCTAACCAGCATAGGCTGGGATGTCTATGGATTGATGGTGGGGAGTGGGAAGGGGGAGGGGACAGACAGACAATTATGCGAAATACTTTTTAACAGGATTTCTGAATACAGTCTTTACGGGAAAGATGTGCAGCCTGCACGCAGTGGAACTATCTTAGGTCTTGTAGCTACAAAATAGGGCGGACGTTATCGAAAATGTCTTACAGAAACGTCGATTAACGATCATTATTTCATTGTAGCAACTATGGTTACGAAAGTTAATAAATCAGTATAGAAGGCTAGGCGTGTGTTTCTGATAGATAGAGCAGATAGCCAGTTGGTAGCATCTCACTTACACAATGAAATGACCTCACTTAGTTCCAGTAAGATGGACGAAGAGGACTTATGGGCAGAGCTTAATCAGACTGTAAATGGTGGTCTGGAGGATTATGTGCCTAGTAAGTGGATTAAGGACAGAAAAAACCCAGAATGGTTTAATAACGAGATGGAGAAGATACTGAGGAAGCAGAGGCTGTTGGACTCTCGGTTCAAAAGAAAAAGCGAAAGTGACGCAAGCGAAGACCAGTAGATATTCTTGTGTCTGTGAAAAGATCTATGGGCGAAGCATACAATTAAGGCCACCGTCATACCTTAGCAAAAGATCTGGCAGAGAACGTGAGAAAATTCTGGTCTGGAGAGCTACATGCCTAGTAAGTGGTTTAATAAAGTACGAGGGTTATTCGGAAAGCAAGAAACGATCGGTCGTGTAATGAAAACCACAATGAAAATCCGATGAAGTTTTGCACAGGTGTGTTGGACAGTGTCTCTAGCATGCCCGACGATCGCATTACGTCGTTCTTTTTAATTCTGAGCACACAGGGAGCACATAAATAAACCTAGAACAACAGTGTCTCCCGCCAAGTATGAGGGCGTGGTGAGAAATCTCGCCTGAAGCTATGCAACCAACATTGCATAACTGTCGTGCGTTTTCTTCTTCAAAACAATTCCGCAGGGGCAATGAAGATGGTCCTACAATGTTCTCAATAGGAAATGTTTGATTACCCACAATACAGCCCGTAATTGTCTTCATCTGAGTTTCATCTCTGCTCACATGAACCACTGACTATGAAGACAAAATTCTGGCACAGACAACGAGCTATAAGCCAGCGTAGATAATTTGCGGAAAGCACTGGTGGCTGCCTTCTGTAGCAAGGGTATTGAAAAGTTGGTACAACGCTACGACAAACGTCTAAGTCGAATCGGCGACTATAGGGATAAGTAGCTGAAAGTTGTAGCTAACTGCTGCAAAAAAAAACAGTTTTGATTTTCACTGTGGTTTCCATTTCGCGACCTATCGTTCCTTACTATCCGAACAGCCCTCGTAATTTAGAAGGTGATATGGGAGCAGAGGCTGTTGAGCTCTCGGTTCCAAAGAGAAAGCCTAAATGACGACAAGCAAAGGTTAGTAGAGCTTCTCGCATCTGTGAAAAGACCTATGCGCAAAACATACAACCACTACCATTGTCACACATTAACAAAAGATCTGTCAGAGAACACGAGAAAATTCTGGTCGTATGTAAAATGGCTAAGCAGGTTTAAGGCCTTCATTCAGCCCCCCGCTGATCCGTTTTGGTATGGCAGTTGAAGATAGCAAAACGAAAGATGAAATTTTAAATTTTACATTAAAAAATCGTTCATATAGGATAATCGTACAAACATACTGTCATTTGACCATCAGGCAAACTTCTGTATGGTCAATAATGATACTTGGCGTAGAGAAACAACTGAAAGATCTGAAAGAATAAATTACGAGCTATGGATGGAATCTCAGTTCCGATTTAAAAAGAGTGCACTACGGCACTGGCCCCTTACATAGCTTGCATTTCTCGCGAATCTCTCGCCCAGCACTAAGCCCCAGCGACTGGAAACAATCACACGGGACTCAAGCATATAAGAAGGGTAAAAGAACCGACCAGCAAAATTACAGACGAATATCCCTAACTTCGGTGTGCTGCAGAATTCTTGAACACGTCCTCAGTGTGAATAGCCTTTCTTGAGACTGAGAAGCTTATGTCCACGAATTAGCATGGTATTAGAAAGCATCACTTGTGCGAAAGTCAGTTCGAATTTTTCTCACATGATACACCGAGAACGATGGCTGAAGTGCAACAGGCAGTTTCCATATTTCTAGATTTCCAGAAAGCATTCGACAAGGTGCCCCTTTGCACGCTGTTAACTAGGGTACGACCATTTGGAGTAAGTTCTCAGATATGTATGAGTGGTCGAAGACTAATTAAATAACTCAACCCAGTTTGTTGTCCTCGACGGCGAATGTTCATCAGAGACAGGGGTATCGTCGTGAGTGCCCCAGAAAACTGTGACAGGATGGGTATTGTTCTCTCTATACGTCAATGATTAGGCGGACAGGGTGTGCAGCAATCAGCGGTTGTTTGCTGATGATGCTGTGGTGTGATTGCAAGAAGATAGAAGAGGACTTAGACACTGATGACGCTGTGGTGTGATTGCAGGAAGATAGAAGAGGACTTAGACAACATTTCCAACTGGTTGAAAATTGGCTGCCAGGTCTAAATGTGGAAAAAAATGTAAGTTAATTCGGATGAGTAGCAAGAACAAACCTGTAATGTTAGGTTACAGTGTTACAAGTGTGTTATTGACACAGTCAAGTCGTTTGAATATCTTGGCGTAACGTTGCAGAGCGATATGGAATGGGAAGAGCATGTGAGAACTGTGGTAGAGAGGGTGACTGTTAGGAAAGAGTGGTTCACCTATAAAGGAGACCGCATATATGAAGGTGCTGCGACCTGCTCTTGAGTACTGGTTGAGTGTTTGAGATCTGTACCTGGTCGGATTGAAAGAAGACATCGAAAGTGCTAGATTTATTGCCCGAAGGTTCGAACAACGCGCAAGTGTTACGGGAATATTCCGGGAACTCAAATGAGAATCTCTGGAGGGAAGGCGACGTTCTTTTGGAGAAACACAATTGACAAAATTTAGAGAACTGGTATTAGAAGCTGACTGCCGAACGATTCCACTGCTTGCAACATGACTGCACGTAAGGAACATGACTATAAAATCCGAGAAGTTAGGGCTCGTACAGAGGCATATAGACCAGGGGTTCCCAACAAAATTTTCTCGAGGACCCCCTCATCGAGCATGATTGGCACCTTGTCATATCACACTTTGTGCCAAGAAAGAAGACACGAACTCATCTGTAAGTTAAAAAAATTTGTCAAGATCCTACCACGAGAAAGCAATCTTACTTTCATATGAATAAGAAGTTGCACATGCTCACTGCCGATCTCTTTACACAACAAAGAAAATAATCTGGATTGTAGGTGTCGAGTTTTAATGTAGTTGATGATTTGAACTACTCCATTAAGTATCTTTTGCAAAGGTTCAGACAAGCTTTTGGCTACTAAGGCTTCACGCAACAGAGAGTCCATTTCACTCAGGGGCTACCGCTTTGATACGAGCTAGAAGACCTGTTTCTTTGCCAGCCATTGAGTTTGCTCAATCCGTCGACAAGCCTACACATTTTTTTTAGGTGACGTCGTGTTCATTGAGATAATTACTTAATCCAGTTAAAATATCGTCTGCTGTTGTATGCAGTAGTTCGCATGAAGAAAGAAGATTTTTGAACACTTGGTCCTCCCATAAGAATCGTTCGAACACCAACATTATAGCTGTTTTTGATATGTCTGTGCTTTCAACTAATTGTAGAGCGTACATGTCACTCATGCAAAGTCTAACCAGCAATGTTTCTTCGGTGGTAAATGCCATATCAGTAATTCGTCTTTGAACAGTATTATTTGAAAGCGGGACAGTTCCTAATATCTTAGCAGCTACGTCACCTAAGATTCTCTTCCAAAGTATTATTCTGATGGCAGTATAAGTTCCTCAGAAATTGTGTGGTTTTTCCCACATTTAACAACAAGCTGAGCCACCTCGTAAGACGCAAGGGTTGCATTTTCATTTACATTTGCACCACAGTGTTTGGTAATTGTTTTACGATTTGTTTTCAACTCTCCTAATTTATTTTTGAAACATAATCAGATGACGTACTTCTGTTCTCTGAGTACTTTGTATCAAGCTGGTGCTGGAGTTTTGCTGATTTCATACATTCATTCGAAAGGCTTTCATAGCAAATGACACATTGAAATATAGGCTGTTGCTCAGGTCCAGTGAACTTAAAACCGATTTCCGAGTAATCAGAGGTATATTTTCTAGTTTTTTCAGTAAGCTTAACACTGATCTTGGAAGGATTAGGTTCAAGGGACGCCGACGATTTAGGTTCAATGGACACTGACAACTTCGGTTCTAGAGTCACTGATCTACTTACTTGAACATCTAATGCATTATCTTCCTCTTCACCTGTAGGCCTTTCTCGTTTTAACGAACCACTTTTTAACCAGCGGTCCATTTTTAACAACGCGAACTGAATCTTGCGTGAAAAACAACGCTCTACAAACACTACTGTTTTAATACAGCATATTGAATATGTAAACAGTACGGTCTGTGAAAGCACTGGCAATAAATTAGCAATGGCCGATTGTCGTTTGAAATGTGAGATTCTTATTAAAGTGACTGTCAGTTGTCAGCTGCAAAGAGGTAGAGCGCGCAGTCTAACTGCAAACATCAGAACTATTTGCCTATATCTAATTCTAGTTTTGCGCTAGAATGTGCTAGTGTCAGTTGATTCTAGGAAGACGCTACACGCAGAAGTTAGCGTCCGGTAAAGATCTGCTCATGCTGGAAGCGGCTAAAACAAAAAAGTCTGTTGTCATACGAAGTATATTTAATAAATTTTTTATTCTAACAGCATCATGCGGACCCCTGTGGCGTAGTTCGGGGAGCCCTGGGGGTTCGCTGACCACCTGCTGGGAACCACTGATGTAGACAATCGTTTATCCCTCTGTTTCCGAGTGAAACAGGAAAGCAAATGATAGTGGTACAGGATACCCTCCGCCACGCACAGTTGTGTGGCTTGGGAAATATAAATGTAGATGTGGATGTAGAAAATATGGTTGGAGCAAAAACAGTAAGTGAGAAAAAGGATAAAGTAATGAATTCTGATGTCAGAGATCTATATGATAAATAACAGTGATAAGAGAGATAAATTTTCCTTGCGCATAGTAGATAATGTGCCATTGTACTGTGTCATAATGGGACCTATCTGTATATTTTCTGCCTCTGTAGTGTCAATTATCGAAAAATGCTCCGATGGATTTTCTTGGAACGGCCAGCGAGCAGCTAAAAAATGTAATGTTGTAATATCAATGTTTCCTTGGTGTCTTCGCAAATTTTAGATACGTAAATAATATTTAGAAACGCATTTATTATCTTGTGTATTACATTTAAGGTGTTAAGTTTCTTAGGCTATTTATGAATTGAAAGAGTAATTATCCCTAATTTTTCGCGAGTGTGTGTGGTAAATTTGAAGTTTCTGTTTAATGCAATTCATTTGAATCCTAAGGAAATCTATTCGAAAACTGCATGTTTAACGTTGTGTGATGAGCAACTAAATTTATATGATGGAAGAAAGTAACAAGTAAAATAACTGCACAAGAAAAAATAAAATGACCATCATTGTCCAGACTATGGACAGGGTATGTAGGACAGCAATCCTAGTGTTTCCAAAATTGCGATGTTGTTTACAAAAACTTCCAATTTTGAAAGGAAGCTACAGTGGGGCATGTGTAAGGTTCCCCTTATTTTCGAACCACGTTCCATTTCTCTTATTTCCCAAATATTCATTTAATGTCGCGTCTGCAGGTATCAGTTGCATTCAGTAAGCTCAATCAGTAGTGGAGAACGCATTAGCAGGCCACAAGACATCAGTTCTCACGCTAGCTGAAACAACCAATGGATCATCTAATGCTGCCAGTACGAGGGTGAGACACAGTGGCTAGCCGTAAGACAGGTACATCAGCGGAATTTATGTAGGGAAACCGCAGTTATTATGGCGCTAAACAAGTGATTTTATTCAAAAAGTATTACATAAAAAAGCCACTTTCCCCACTACAAGTATTACAAGTAACCTACCATTCGTAAGCACTTTCATATCCCAAGATTAGCACGTTTCTATAAACAAATGGATAATGTTTAAGTTAAGGAAGTTGCAAGAACAGTTACGATGTTTTACGATTGTAAAAATAAGATGTCGACTGTGTGGGACACTCGCAATTCGCCAATAGGGTGCCTCCGAGTGAAGTCTAGCACGTTCCTGAAATATGGTAGTTTTGAGATATTATGTGATAATTTGTTTCATTGTCTCCATATTACGGAGTTTTCGCATATGAACGCAACATGGCGGCATCTACAGACGTGTTGTTGTTGTAGTGGTCTTCAGTCCTGACACTCGTTTGATGCAGCTTTCCATGCTACTCTAACCTGTCCAAGCTTCTTCATCTCCCAGTACGTACTGCAGCCTACATCCCTCTGAATCTGCTTAGTGTATTCATCTCTTGGTCTCCCTCTGCGATTTTTACCCTCCACGCTGCTCTCCAATACTAAATTTTTGATCCCTTAATGCCTCAGAACATGTCCTACCAACTGATCCCTTCTTCTAGTTAAGTTGTGCTACAAACTCCTCCTCTCCCCAATCCTATTCAGTACCTCCTCATTAGTTTGTGATCTACCCATCTAATCTTCAGCATTCTTCTGTAGCACCACATTTCGAAAGCTTCTAATCTCTTACTGTCCAAACTAGTCATCGTCTATGTTTCACTTCCATACATGGCTACACTCCATACAATTAATTTCAGAAACGACTTCCTGGCACTTAAATCTATACTCGATGTTAACAAATTTCTCTTCTTCAGAAACACTTTCCTTGCTATTGACAGTCTACATTTTATATCCTCTCTACTTCGACTATCATCAGTTATTTTGCTCCCCAAATAGCAAAAATCATCTAATACTTTAAGTGTCTCATTTCCGAATCTAATTCCCTCAGCGTTACCCGACTTAATTCGACTACATTCCATTATCTTCGTTTCGCTTTATTCATGTTCATCTTATATCCTCCTTTCAAGACACTGTCCATTCAGTTGAACTACACTTCCAGGTCCTTTGCTGCCTCTGACAGAATTACAATGTCATCGGCGAACCTAAAAGTTTTTATATCTTCTCCGTGGATTTTAATACCTACTCCGAATTTTTCTTTTGTTTCCTTTACTGCTTGCTCAATATACAGATTGAATAACATCGGGGAGAGGCTACAACCCTGTCTCACTCCCTTCCTAACCACTGCTTCCCTTTCGTGCCCCTCGACTCTTATAACTGCTGTCTGGTTGGTTGGTTGGTTTGGGGAAGGAGACCAGACAGCGTGGTCATGGGTCTCATCGGAATAGGGAAGGACGGGGAAGGAAGTCGGCCGTGCCCTTTCAGAGGAACCATCCCGGCATTTGCCTGGAGTGATTTAGGGAAATCACGGAAAACCTAAATCAGGATGGCCGGACGTGGGATTGAACCGCTGCTGTCTGGTTTCTGGACAAATTGTAAGTAGCCTTTCGCTCCCTGTATTTAACCCCTGCCACCTTTAGATTTTGAAGGAAAGTATTCCAGTCAACATTGTCAAAAGCTTTCTCTAACTCTACAAATGCTAGAAATGTAGGTTTGCCTTTCCTTAATCTTCCTTCTAAGACAAGTCGTAAGGTCAGCATTGCCTCACGTGTTCCAACATTTCTACGGAATCCGAACTGATCTTCCCCGAGGTCGGCTTCTACCAGTTTTTCCATTCGTCTGTAAAGAATTCTCGTTAGTATTTTGCAGCTGTGACTTATTAAACTGACAGTTCGGTAATTTTCACATCTGCCACCAACTGCTTTCTTTGGGATTGGAATTATTATCTTCATCTTGAAGTCTCAGGGTATTTCGCCTGTCTCATACATCTTGCTCACCAGATGGTAGAGTTTTGTCAGGACTGGCTCTCCCAAGGCCGTCAGTATTTGTCTACTCCCGGGGCCTTGTTTCGACTCAGGTCTTTCAGTGCTCTCTCAAACTTTTCGCGCACTGTCGTATCTCCCATTTCATCTTCATCTACATCCTCTTGCATTTCCATAATATTGTCCTCAAGTTCATCGCCCTTGTATAGATCCTCTATATACTCCTTCCATATTTCTGCTTTCCCTTCTTTGCTTAGAACTGGGTTTCCATCTGAGCTCTTGATATTCATACAAGTGGCTCTCTTTTCTCCAAAGTTCTCTTTAATTTTCCTGTAGGCAGTATCTATCTTGCCCCTAGTGAGCTAAGCCTCCACATCTTTACATTTGTCCTCTAGGCATCCCTGCTTAGTCTTTTTGCACTTCCTGTCGATCTCATTTTACAGACGTATGTATTCCTTTTTGCTTGCTTCATTTGCTGAATTTTTATAGTTTCTCCTTTCATCAATTAAATTCAATATTTCTTCTGTTTCCCAAGGATATCTACTAGCCCTCGTCTTTTTACCTACTCGATCCTCTGCTGCCTTCACTACTTCATCCCTCAGAGCTACCCATTCTCCTTCTACTGTGTTTCTTTCCCCCATTCCTGTCAATTGTTCCCTTATGCTCTCCCTGAAACTTTGTAGAACGTCTGGTTTAGTCAGTTTATCCAGGTCCAATCTCATTAGTTTCTTTAGTTTTAATCTACAGTTCATAACCAATAGATTGTGGTCAGAGTCCACATCTGCCTCTGGAAATGTCTTACAGTTTAAAACCTGGTTTCTAAATCTCTGCCGTACCGTTATATAATCTATCTCAAACCTTCTAGTATCTCCAGAATTTTTCCATGTATACAACCTTCTTTTATGATTCTTGAACCAATTGATTTCTATTAAGTTATGCTCTGTGCAAAATTGAACCAGACGGCTTCATCTTTCATTTCTTACCCCCAATCCATATTCACCTACTATGTTCCCTTCTCTCCCTTTTCCTACTCCTAAATTCCAGTCATCCATGACTCCTAAATTTTCGTCTTCCTTCACTACCTGAATAATTTCTTTTATCTCACCATACATTTCATCAATTTCTTCATCATCTGCAGAGCTAGTTGGCATATAAACTTGTACTACTGTAGTAGGAGTGGGCTTCGTGTCTATCTTGGCCACAATAATGCGTTCACTATGCTGTTTGTAGTAACTTACCCGCACTCCTATTTTTTTATTCATTATTACACCTACTCCTGCATTACCCCTATTTGACTTTGTATTTATAACCCTGTATTCACCTGACCAAAAGTCTTGTTCATCCTGCCACCGAACTTCACTAATTCCTACTATATCTAACTTTAACCTATCCATTTCCCTTTTTAAATTTTCTAACCTACCTGCCTGATTAAGGGATCTCACATTCCACACTCCGATCCGTAGAATGCCAGTTTTCTTTCTCCTGATAACGACGTCTTCTTGAGTAGACGTATTTCAAGTAATACAGCTATCAGCATCGTCACTTACAAGGGAAGGCCACGACGTTGGGATCACGCATTTACCTCCAACTCTGTACACCATTAGCAGACTTTTAAACAACATGATGTGCAAGTAGTAAGGTACACTACTGTGGCAATTCTTAGAAAATTGCAAGAGAATTTTAACTCGTCTGTTACATAACTGATGTATCCATGCCACATGTACGAAGTCAAGGTGGTAGAGCGGATCAGCTCAGCGTGTTCGGTCAAAGGTCAGCTGCCCTTTGTAATTAAAAAAAATAAAAGACTGAGTTAATGGATCAATGATGAACTTGAACAAACCTGACGTCCTCCTCGATCACACAGGACGAACAATAACGAACAAGATGAGATTAAAAAAAGTGGTTAGCTTCAAGGCTGTGCATAGAGGACAGGGACGGGGCGACGGTTCTAACCCTGCAAGCAATTATACTTTTTTCATCACTATTCACGTTATTTAAATTGTATGGATTTTGAGAGGTTATATAACGATAAAATCAAGTGCATTTTCGTGAAGTTGTAGTGATTTCATATGCTACCATTTGTAATTCTATATCTACGCACAGATACAGAAGGCGCATAATGCATGCGAAAGACTTCTCTTGCGATTTTCTCGGAATTGACAGAATAGTGCACCTTACTACTTGCATATTACGTTGTTTTAATTCTTTGCTAAAGCTGTACAAAGTCTGAAGTAAATCTGTGATACCAACATTGTGGCCTCCCCTTGTTAGAATTACACGGTGTAGAGCTGCACTTTCCAGAGAATACGGGGGCATTGTTACGGCATCTGCGAGGGACATCAGTCACGAGATTGTCAGTATTGGGACAACCTATGTATGGGGACAATGTACCGTTATCCAAGATGGCGTCGATGATGACATCCAAGATGTCAGCGATGACGTCATTCGAGATGGCGGATTTTGAGGGAAGATAGAATTTTTGGTGGGATAAAAGGTCAATTGGGCTACCTCCACTAACCTAATCCCCACCCCAAGAAAAATAGCGCGAAGGTCAATTTCCAACATGATAATGGGTGACACCCCTACTTATGTCTACGAAGCAAAGAAAATCACGGGAATATAGGACACTTGGTCTACCTCCACAAGCCTAACACCCACCCCAAGAAAAATGGTGCGAAGTTCATATTCCAGTAGGATAATGGAGGGTAAAAGGGACTTGTCTTTATTATTTAACCAATTTCAAGCAGATGTGTTCGCCACTGCGTCTGGACTCCAACTGGCTTAGTTGATATCGGTGCCACCAGAGGGCGCTCTCCTGACGTCAGGTGATGACGCAAGTACTGTCATTCAAGATGGCTGCACCCGATGTATCCACCACCAGCTCCAGAGCCCAACTGGCTTAGTTCATACTGTAGCGACCAGAGGACGCTACTGTGAGGTCAGTTGATGACACGAGATCGTTCGCTCTCTCGCGCTGTGCCACCGGCACGCGGGCATCTGACCACTTGCGTCAAACACTCTCAGATGCCACATCCATACACACGCGGTACGCAGCCTTCTGTAAATATGCTAATTATGCTAATACCCACATCGCGCATCTAACCTACCAATTAACTAAGTACTTAATTCCGTTTCAGTTTTAATCATATTCAATAAGTCAATTTAAAATTTAATATTTAATTATCAAATGAGAAGTTCGACATTTTCCCGCTGTCATTGCAGTGTTCATTCATGACATAGTATCCCCCCACCACCCACCCCAGAATGCTGCACGTCTATTGGCTGCTACATCAGTCACGTGATTCGGCATCATTAAACCTAGGACTGGGAATCAATTTTCACCAGTGCCACACACGCCTGGACTCGGAATCAAGTAGTTAAAGTCTCCACCACGTTCCTGAACCCAGCATCACGCCCCTTTACTGACCCATGTCGCTGGTCTAGAGTGCAATAACTTGCACAGCGCATGATGTCATGCAAGATAGTGGGGCAAAATAGCGGGGGAACAGATCTTAACACAAGTCTTTTATTTTGCAGGCGCTGTCTCCACCACGAGATTTACTGTCCAACTGACATAGTACACATTACCGCCTTCAGATCGTACTGTCATCCCTCCTATGACCCAATCCCAGATGGTGGTCTATAGGAGCGAGCACTATGCAAAAATTACTCAGACTGCGCTAGGATGCTGGGGAGAGTAAGGAATAAGACCACTCTATTTATTTTCGAACATTTCATTTAGAGATCGAATATATTTATCACACTGACCCGAAACACTCGCCATGTTATGCTTGAGGTAACAATACACAGTCTGCAGACACGCAAACAACTCCTAATTTAAGCAAATAATTTGAGTACAGACATTCATACTTCTCCTAAATGATTCAGCACAGTTGTGTCTAGACACGGTTATTAATCGTAAACTGTTCAAATAACTCATAGCACAGAATACAGATCTGCTCGCAAAATAAATCAATCAATGCGCGGAAGCAGCCCCCGCCAACCCCTCTGCAGCAGATCGTACAGACAGCCCTTACGACGTGGTGCAGACCTCAGCTGTCAAACCGCGCACAGCCCCCGCCTGGCTCCCACAAGCTTGAGGCGGCGATATCTCACTCATACCGCATGTCTGAAAAATTCCAATCCAAATGATTGTTCACCTAGACGCACGTGCAGACGTGATCGGGCGAGCTACAGCCGAACACAGGCGAAAGTTGTACGTAAGCGCCGTTCATGATTCTTGTCCGCAGGGGGGGAGGGGGCGGGTGTATTTACTGAGCGCGCCCTCCAAGTAGGACCGCGCATGTAGTGCGTTCCACGCTACCCTCACTCTAACTACGGTCAGGGGAGGACGCTGCAGTATTCCATTCCACAATAGCAGAACCTGCTTTCGCCTTAGCGATTCTAACGGACCACACGTCACGTTTGACTGACGATTCACCGCGCGTAGGTATCTACCATCGCAAACGCATCCAGTAACGTTATCAACCTTACACTTAAGTCACATTTCAATCTAAAATAATAACTCTAATAAATTCAAAAGCCGTCCAGAAATACTTAACGTGCGCTGTTGTACTAGTTTTCGTCTTCTCTCAGCTTTTATAAACGGGAATTCATGCACTAACAGAACCTCGGTACGAAAGTAACGCACAATAACGTCCAATGCAGTCTTCCTCGCGGATCTAACACCATCACGTTATACCAACCCTGCTCTCAACATATGCAAATGTCCGCACGGCTATGTAGAGGCTACCATATCGCAGTAAAAAGCATGTTACTGAATCCGACATTATCATTTGCTCTAACCCAATTTACTCGCCGGATTACTGATGCCGCTGTTATTGAAGAACCATCCACCTCTACTTTCTCGAACTTACAGCGGTTATTTTACACAGATCACTAAATTCCGTTGACAGTTAAAACCACAAAGTTATCTCCACATTATCAAATACATACCAGACTCACAAGAATATTGGAAGCCAGGAACATATTTACAATAGTAACTACAATTAAATATTACGATTGTTGCTACACTCTGACACCAACCAATGTGCAGGTAACCTCTCCTCTTGACGACTGTGCTTCAGTATTTATAGCGAATATAATTTTCCACTTAAAAATTCTCACTCATACCCTCATCGTTATCAGTCTGCTCAAACTATATGTCCTTCATCATGGGACACACAGTCATCCACTCTAGTCATGCCATAACATAAACCATGCTATCTTTAAAATACAATATATACACAGTTCACGCAGTGAAAGCCACAGTTGCTTTGCAATACAATGTATACACATTTTAGACAAACAGTGATCTTTACATCTGTACAGCACCCGAAACTGGACCGCGAAACCGATCTAACCCCAGCAATATATCACCGAGTACCTTGTCGATCTAGTAAACATACAGTTCACATCCCCCATCAAACAAAATCACCCCTTTTACATCAGCCAACCGAAGTCACTCTCAGAATTGTTCTACAAATTCACCATCGTTTTCCCCTCGACACAAAGGCGTTACTGTCTCTGCTTCCTTGTCTGATCGCTTTCTATGCACATCTCCAGACTCGGGGATTACAAGAACACACGTAATTTCGCCATAGTATTATAGAATTTTCGCTATACTTCTCGATATCAACTACACAGCAGTAGCCTCCCCATAGCTAACGCAACATAATTCCCGACATATAGACTCGAAATCATTTCTCTACAAATACGAAACTTTAGCTACGTGGAGCGTGTGTAGCGTCCTCTAGACCACTGAGTAACTAGAAAGAAACACATGGGAAGTCATATTTCCACCCGCGAATACCGATCTCGCTGATCTAACATACTCCAAATCATCCATATAATTTACAAACCAACTAAGGGCCTTTCCATGTCTAGAGAACAGGCGAGCGTATCTTCCACACACCTCATTCGATCTTCTTTCAACTAAATAAAGACGCGAAATGTGCACAAACAGTCAACCGAACTATTTACATCAGCGGGAATAACACTCCATCCCAATCATACCATCTTCTCAAAGTTCCACTTGATCACGTAAGCCGTCTCACACATACTAAGAAGGGAACCTCCCCATCGCACCCCCCTCAGATTTAGTTATAAGTTGGCACAGTGGATAGGCTTTGAAAAACTGAACACATATCAATCAAGAAAATAGGAAGAAGTTGTGTGGAACAGTGAAAAAAATTAGTAAAATATACAAACTGAGTAGAGCATGCGCAAGATAGGCTATATCAAGGAGGACGTAAACTCGGGAGCGCCGTGGTCCCGTGGTTAGCGTGAGTATCTGCAGAACGAGAGGTCCTTGCTTAAAGTCTTCCCTCGACTGAAAATTTTACTTTCTTTATTTTCCCAAAGCTATGATCTGTCCGTTCGTTCACTGACGTCTCTGTTCACTGCAATAAGTTTAGTGTCTGTGTTTTGCGACCGCACCGCAAAACCGTGCGTTTAGTAGACGAAAGGACGTGCCTCTCCAATGGGAACCGAAAACATTTGATCGCAAGGTCATAGATCAACCGATTCCTCCACGGGAAAACACGTCTGATATATTCTGTACGACACTGGTGACGGCATGTGCGTCACATGACAGGAATATGTTGTCGACCCACCTAACTTGTACACTTGGCGAATGGGTAAAAAGATTCTTCTACCTTGCCCGATTTAGGTTTTCTTGTGGATGTGATAATCACTCCCAAAAAAGTGATGAAAACATAAGAGTTTGTCACATAAACTGAAAATAAAAAATTAAACTTTTCGCTCGAAGGAAGACTTGAACCTAGGACCTCTCCCTCCGTAGCTACTCTCGCTAACCACGGGACCACGGCGCTCCTTGACTCCCAGCGTACTTGATGTTGCCTATCTTCGCATGAACTACTCAGTTTGTAAATTTTACTAATTTTTTTCATAGCTCCACACTACTTCTTCCTGTTTTCTCGATTGATCTGTGTTCAGTTTTTCAAGGCCTATCCACTGTGCCAACTTATAACTAAATCTGAGGGGGGTGCGATGGGGAGGTTCCCTTGTAAGTATTAGTTCGCTATCTGGTCGTCTAGACAAAGGCAAAGTTAACTCATATACTTTCCTACAATCCAACAGACCTGTACATTTGCACGGATGCTGCTATTTACAGGAAACGTGGCTCATTACCACCACTGACTATCCATACACGGAATCATTCCGGAAAAACGCTCGCACATATGTTTGTCATTATACTTACAATTAAATGTTACGATCGCGCTCTCAACTGAACAGCATCCGAGAATGGCGAATTATCGGAAATACTCCCAGTTGTCGGCAGTGGCTCCGGAAATGGCTGTACCTTCCTTACAACTGGACATACTCCCCCCATTGCTATCACAGTACTTCAAGTCCTTACCTTCCCTACAACAGGGCATAGTCATTTCCTTTCCACAAACACACATATTTTATAACACTGATGCTCAAATGCGAACATATAACGCTCCCACTAAGTATATTACTTGGTCAATAACTGTTTGCCTACCATAGCAAATAATAGTGATCGAAAATCAGCGATTGGCATGCATCTCTCTTAAGTGCTTCTTTCGAGTCCTACCACTGTGTCCTAGAAAGAGACACGTAATCGGCGAGATGTTAAAGAAAAAACGGATCCCAGTAGCTAGCGCATGTTACTGTCACAATCAGTCTTGTTTCTACAGGTGCACACAGGTATCCATGTTAAAATCTATACCCTGTTTTCGAATCGAGGTATAACATTACCTCTGAATGAGTTGTTTCTTTCCGGACAAGTACCGTGACAGTGATCGTAGGAATACGTATTTTCAGCCAACTATGCAGCCTAAGGATAAAATGACTGAGCCTTGAAAGTGATTCGGCTAAGGAACGTGGTATGTACGCTGTATTTGCGACTCCCTCACAACCCCTCAACCAGATAATTCTTTAGTATTTGTAACGCACTCTGTCACGACATCATATCAGAGGTTCCTGGATATATCCACCGAGTTATAGACGATGACTGATGGAGAAGGAACACAAACAGTAGTAGTAGATGATGTGCTGACTGAGGTTGTAAGAAGAAAAATGTACACTAGCTTCTCAGATCTCTAGTGCCATGCTATATGTTCGAAATGATGTCAGTCATTTGGAATCACCTCTCTCCAATCGGATTACAACCACTACCCAATCATATTTGTCGCACCCTCATATCTCGAAACGAGTCACCTTTCCCGAACGTAGTTTCTACAGTAAAATTCCAGCGTGGTTGTAGTCGCCCCCTACACGTCGTGCAACTGATCCGATTTCTACAGCTTCGCCCATGTGATAGGTCCAATTTAAGTCTGAACTGAGCAGATGTCGGAGAAAGACATATCCACCACCTTCAGCAACCTCTGTAGAAACAGAACGACCTGAATTACTGCAACAGGACCGTGTTTTGACCATTCGGTGGAAATGCACGCAATTTCGTACGTCCCCAAGCTAGATACAGGTAGTACAGATCCACGTCCATACAAATCAGTCAGCCCAACAGATAAAAATTAAGAACTATAAAAGCTCATACGAATTAGAAGTCACCAAGGCACCGATGCGGGCACAATGACTCATAGCTGCGGTCGGCCTCCAGCGCAGGGAAAAAGATTTCACAATACGACTTCCCACAATAGCGTAGCGTGCAGCCATTGAAGCATTCCTAGCGGTACAGCCGCTTCCTCACCGGCTCTCACCTCAAACTGCTACTGCTACTGCTACTCCTGCTGTGCCTCTGACACGATTCTATTAAATATACAGACACCACAGTGCCCACTTTAAAAGTTTGATCACCTATACTATAGGACAGTGGTTTCCGACAGGTGGTCCGCGGTCCCCCAGGGGTCCGCGAGCTATGCCAGAGGGGTCCGCAAGATGCTATTAGAATAAAAAAATAGATTAAATATATTTTGTATGAGAACAGATTTTTTGTTTTGGCCGCTTCCTGCATGAACAGAGCTTTAGCGAACGCTAACTTTTGCGTCTAGCGTCTTCCTGGGGCCAACTGACACTAGCAGACTCTAGCGCAAAACTAGAATTATATAGAGGCAAATAGTTCTGCTGCATGCGGTTAGACTGCTCGCGCTGCCTCTTTGCAGGTGACAACTGACAGTTACGTTACATAGAAACTCGAATTTCAGACGACAATCGACCACAGTTTTTTGCCAGTGCTTTCACAGAACGAGTTGTTTACATATTCAATATGCTGTATTAAAACAGTTGTGTTCGTAAAGCGTTGTTTTTCACGGAAGCTATAGTTCGCGTTGTGAAAAATGGACCGCTGGTTAAAAAGTGGTTCGTTGAAACGAGAAATGCCTGCAGATGAAGAGGAAGATGATGCATTTGATGTTCAAGCAAGTAGGTCAGTGACTCTCGAACCGAAGTTGTCAGTGCCCATTGAACCTAAATCGTCGGCGTCCCTTGAACCTAACCGTTCCAAGATCAGTGTTAAGCTTACTGAAAAAACTAGAAAATATACCTCTGATTACTTGGAAATCGGTTTTAAGTTCACTGGACCTGAGCAACAGCCTAAACTTCAATGTGTCATTTGCTATGAAAGCCTTTCGAATGAATGTGTGAAATCAGCAAAACTCCAGCACCATCTTGATACAAAGTACCCGGAGTACAGAAGTACGTCATTAGATTTTTTCAAAAATAAATTAGGAGAGTTGAAAACAAATTGTAAAACAATTGCCAAACACTGTGGTGCAAATGTAAATGAAAATGCAACCCTAGCGTCTTACGAGGTGGCTCAGCTTGTTGTTGAATGTGGGAAAAACCACACAATTTCTGAGGAACTTATACTGCCATCAGCAATAATACTTTGGAAGAGAATCTTAGGTGATGCAGCTGCTAAGATAACAGGAGCTGTCCCGCTCTCAAATAATACTGTTCAAAGACGAATTACTGATATGGCAGTTAACACCGAAGAAACATTGCTGGTTAGACTTTGCCTGACTGACATGTGCGCTCTACAATTGGATGAAAGCACAGACATATCAAAAAAGGCTATAATGTTGGTTTTCTAACCATTCTTATAGGAGGACCAAGTGTTCAAAGATTTTCTTCATGCGAACTACTGCATACGTCAGCAGACGATATTTTAACTGGATTAAATAATTATCTCAATGAACACGACGTCACCTAGAAAAAATGTGTAGGCTTGTCGACGGATTGAGCAAACTCAATGGCTGGCAAAAAATCAGGTCTTCTAGCTCGTATCAAAGCGGTAGCCCCTGAGGTGAAATGGACTCTCTGTTGCGTGAAGCCTTAGTAGCCAAAAGCTTGTCTGAACCTTTGCAAAAGATACTTAATGGAGTAGTTCAAATCATCAACTACATTAAAACTCGACACCTACAATCCAGATTATTTTCTTTGTTGTGTAAAGAGATCGGCAGTGAGCATGAGCAACTTCTTACTCATATGGAAGGAAGATGGCTTTCTCGTGGTAGGATCTTGCCAAATTTTTTTAACTTACAGATGAGTTCGTGTCTTCTTTCTTGACACAAAGTGTGATATGACAAGGTAACAATCATGCTCAATGAGGGGGTCCTCGAGAAAATTTTGTTGGGAATCCCTGCGCTAGGCGAATTATCGTATGACACGCTCCCTCTGGTTCTGTTTAGTTGTGTCAACACGCTTTTGTACAACGCCAAACATTTCGTTTCTCTGCCACGAGTTTCATGCCTGTCTCATGTTCTAAACTAACATTAAGACGCCCTGATACATTGCCAGTCACAGAAAGCTAGATATCGCGCACTGTAAATCATTTTACTACTGCAACTACCATAACACGCTACACAACAACTTACATTATATAAAAACCCACTTACAACATAACGAAAGTAGAAGACTTTTACGGCGTTGGCTTAGGTCTCCAAACGGATATCCGAAAGCGAACGACGACCTATACATTTATTCTCGTCTCTCACACTGACGGAAATACCTGACGACTATGCATCCCCTTTCGACTCATTCTTCACATTGCACTAATGTACGCGATCACTGTTTCGCTACTAGCAACCCTCGGAAGTTCCCGTGCATCCACGGAAACATTTTCCCCAACTCAAACAAGCCATAGCAGTCACTCATTATCTGCTAACCAATGCAGGGATGGGATGGAAAAGACACCATCCACATACTCTAGTACTAAACATGAAACTTGATAGCGCGAACAATTTTACAGAAACTTTGACACCGGTCAATCATGTGACAGCATGCTTCCTCAATCTCTGTATAATAGCTAAACCATCCATTCTCTATTTTGCAAGTATCATTGCGAACATGGAAAGATGACTACACAGTACACTCATTCACAGCTAATTCTCGAACACATAACTCATCAAAGTATACCAGACAGTACTCTAGATATTTCTAAGACCTCGATCATAGTACCTAAATTATGGTTCATCTCTCTGCGTATGGGAGCCACAGAGCATTCTCCCCATCTTAGGGTAAAAGTATGTGTGTTTGTGGAAAGGTGTAGACTATGCCCTGTTGTAGAGAAGGTAAGGATTTGACTTGGAGTACTGTGATAGCAATGGGGGGAGTATGTCCAGTTGTAAGGACCCTCCGCCACACACCGTTGGGTGGCTTGCGGAGTATCAATGTAGATGTAGAAGGTACAGCTATTTCCAGAGCCACTGCCGACAACTGGGAGTATTTCCGATAATTCGCTCATTCTCGAATGCTGTTTAATTGGTAGCGATACTGTAACATTTAATTGTAACTATAATAACTAACATATATATGAGCTGTTTCCGGAATCATTCCTTGTATGAAAAGTCCGTTGTATTAATGATCCACGTTTCCTGTTAATAGCAGCATCCATGCGAAGGTAGAGGTCTGTTGGATTGTAGGAAAGTATATGAGTTAACTTTGCCCTTGTCTAGAAGACCAGATAGCGAACTAATACTAGTATGTGTTGGGTAGCTTTCGTGATCAAGTGGAACATTGAGAAGATGGTATGATTGGGATGGAGTGTTATTCCCGCCGATGTAAATTGTTCGGTTGACTGTTTGTGCACATTTCGCGTCTTTATTTAGTTGAGAGAAGATGGAGTGTGGTGTGTGGAAGATACGTTTGCCTCTTCTCTAGACATGGAAAGGACCTTAGATGGCTTGTAAATTATGTGAGTTCGGTATTCGTGGGTGGAAATATGATTTTTCATGTGTTTGTTTCTATTTACTCAGTGGTCTAGGGGACGCTCGACGAAGCTAAGGTTTCGTGGTTGTAGAGAAATGATTTCGAGTCTATATATCAGGAATTAAGTTGCCTTAGCTATGGGGAGGCTACTGCTGTGTAGTTGATATCGAGAAGTATAGCGAAAATTCTATAATACTATGGCGAAATTACGTGTGTTCTTGTAATCCCCGAGTCTGGAGATGTGCATAGAAAAGCGATCAGACAAGGAAGCAGAGACAGTAACGCCTTTGTGTCGAGGGGAAAATGATGGTGAATTTGTAGAACAATTCTGAGAGTGACTTCGGTTGGCTGATGTAAAAGGGGTGATTTTGTTTGATGGGGGATGTGAACTGTATGTTTACTAGATCGACAAGGTACTCGGTGATATATTGCTGGGATTTGATCGGTTTCACGGTCTAGTTTCGGATGCTGTACAGATGTAAAGATCACTGTTTGTCTAAAATGTGTATTCATTGTATTGCAAAGTAACTGTGGCTTTCACTGCGTGAACTGTATATATATATTGTATTTTAAAGATAGCATGGTTTATGTTATGGCATGACTAGAGTGGATGACTGTGTGTCCCATGATGAAGGACATATAGTTTGAGCAGACTGATTGCGATGAGCGTATGAGTGAGAATTTTTAAGTGGAAAATTGTATTCGCTATAAATACTGAAGCACAGTCGTCTAGAGGAGAGGTTACCTGCACATTGATTGGTGTCAGAGTGTAGCAACAATCATAATATTTAATTGTAGTTACTATTGTAAATATGTTCCTGGCTTCCAATATTCTTGTGAGTCTGGTATGTATTTGATAATGTGGAGATAACTTTGTGGTTTTAACTGTCAACGGAATTTAGTGATCTGTGTAAAATAACCGCTGTAAGTTCGAGAAAGTAGAGGTGGATGGTTCTTCAATAACAGCGGCATCAGTAATTCGGCGAGTAAATTGGGTTAGAGCAAATGATAATGTCGGATTCAGTAACATGTTTTGTACTGCGATATGGTAGCCTCTACATAGCCGTGCGGACATTTGCGTATGTTGAGAGCATGATTGGTATAAGGTGATGGGGTTAGGTCCGCGAGGAAGACTGCATTGGACGTTATTGTGCGTTACTTTCGTAACGAGCTTCTGTTAGGGCATGCATTTCCGTGCCTACAATGCGTGAGAAGACGAAAACTAGTACAAAAGCGCCCGTTAAGTATTTATGGACGGCTGTGGAATTTACTAGAGTGGTTGTTATTTTAGATATAAATGTGACTTAAGTGTAAGGTTGGTAACGTTACTGGATGCGTTTGCGATGGTATATACCTACGCGCGGTGTAGCATCAGTCGAACGTGACGTGTGTTCCGTTAGAATCGCTAAGGGGAAAGCAGGTTGTGCTATTGTGGAATGGAATTCTTCAGCGTCTTCGCTGGACCGCTGTTAGAGTTAGGGTAGCATGGAACGCTCCACGCGCGTGGCTATGCTTGTTGGTACGCTCTGTAAATAATCCCCCCTGGTCATCAATGGCACTTATACAAGTTTCGCCTGCGTTAGGTTGCAGCTCGCGGTTGCGCTCCAGCCCAATTACGTGAGCATGTGTGTCTAGGTGAACAAGTATTTGCATAGGAATTTCTCAGACATGCGGTATGAGTGAGATCTCGCTGCCTCATGCTTGCGGGATCCGGGCGGGGACTGTGCGCGGTTTGACAGCTGACGGCTGCACCACGACGCAGGGACTGTCTGTACGCTCTGCTGGAGAGGAGTTGACGGAGAGTGCATGCGCTCGCTGATTGAATTGTTTTGCGAGCAGGTCTGTGGGCTGTGAGCTGTATGGATGGTTCACGATATGATAGTGTCTAGACATAAGTGTGCTGAATTATTTAGGAGGAGTATGAATGTCTGTACTTAAAACATTTGCGTAAATTAAGAGTAGTTTGTGTGTCTGCAGACTGTATTGTGACCCCAAGCATAACATGGGGAGTGTTTTGCGTCATTGTGATAAATATATTCGATCTCTAAATAAAATGTTCGAAAAAAAGTAGAGTGGACTCTCCCCAGCACCCTAGCGCAGACTGAGTAATTTTAGCATAGTTCTCGCCCCTACCGACCGCCATCTGGGACTAGGTCATAGGAGGGGTGACAGTACGATCTGATGGCGGTAACGTGTACATGTCAGTTGGACAGTAAATCTGTCGGTGGAGACAGCACCTGCAAAATAAAGACATGTGTTAAGATCTGTTTTCCCACCATTTCGCCCCACCATCTTTGATGACGTCATGCACTGTGCACATTAGTACTCGTTATTGCACGGTAGCCGCCACCATGGGTGAGTAAGGCGGTGTGGCGCTGGGTTGAAGATCGTGGTGGAGACTTTAACTACTTGATTCCAAGTCCAGGTGGGTGTGGCATTGGTGAAAATTGATTTCAAGTCCTAGGTTCAATGAAGTCGAATCACGTGACTAATGCAGCAGTTAAAGGCGCTGCAGTCTGGAACCGCAAGACCGCTACGGTCGCAGGTTCGAATCCTGCCTCGGGCATGGATGTTTGTGATGTCCTTAGGTTAGTTAGGTTTAACTAGTTCTAAGTTCTAGGGGACTAATGACCTCAGCAGTTGAGTCCCATAGTGCTCAGAGCCATTTTTTTTAATGCAGCAGTCAATAGGAGTGCAGCATTCTGAGGGTGGGGGAGGGTGCTATGTCATGAGTGAACACTGCACTGATGGTGGGAAAATGTCGAACTTCTCATTTGATAATTGAATATTGAAATTTTATATTGACCTATTGAATATGATTAAAATGGAAATGGAATTAAGTACTTAGTTAATTGGTAGGTTAGATACGTGATGTGGGTGTTGGTTTAGTTAGCATATTTACAGAAGACTATGTACAGCTTGTGTATGGAGGTGACGGCCGAGGGTGTTTGTTGTAAGTGGTCGGGCGTCCGCGGGCCTGTGGTGTGGTGCGAGAGAGCGGACGATCTTGTTTAATCAACCGACCTTACGGTAGCGTCCTCTGGTGGTCACAATATGAACTAAACCAGTTGGGCTCTGGAGCTGGTGGTGGTTACATCTATTGTGTTGTGGAGCCAACACCGTGTTACTAGAGGACGCCGAAATGCAAGCGTTTTAGCACACGCAGGCTGGCTTGAGGAGGGAAGAACTATACTGACGTGAAATCTGGAACATGACAAGGAATTAGAATTCAGAAAGCGGACGTAGCCAGTTTGATACTTAACTTTAAACCATTAGTGATGAACGTCGCTCTTGACGGCACATGAGTCACAATATTATCTGTTCAGAAGACATAGTAACTGAATATTGCGCCTCGCTAAGTCGTTGCAAATGACGAGGCTCAAGGCTATGCTAAACTGTCGTCTTTGCAAATGAGAGCGTATGTAGTCAGTGAACCATCGCTAGCAAAGTCGGCTGTACAACTGGGGCGAGTGCTAGGGAGTCCCTCCAGATTAGACCTGCCATATGGCGGCGCTCGGTCTGCAATCACTGATAGTGGCGAGACGCGGGTCCGACGTATACTAAGGGACCGCGGCCGATTTAAAGGCTACCACCTAGCAAGTGTGGTGTCTGGCGGTGACACCACAACATCGGTTGCAGCCAACTTGAATGACGGTACTTACGTCATCACCTGATGTCCGGAGAGCGCCCTCTGGTGGCACCGACATGAACTAAGCCAGTTGGAGTCCAGACCCAGTGGCGATCGCATATGCTTGTAATTGGTTAAATAGCAAATACAAGTCCCTTTTTCCCTCCATTACTGTACCTGAATTTGAACTTCTCACTATTTTTCTTGTGGTGGGGGTTAGGCTAGGGGAGGTAGGCCAAGTGTCCTATCTCCCCGTGATTTTCTTTGTAGTGATAAGTACGGGTGCTATGCATTATCATGTTGGAATTTGAACTCCGCGCCATTGTTCTTGTGGTGGGGGTTAGGTTAGGGGAGGTAGCCCAGTTGACCTTTTTTCTCGCCAAAATTCAAACTTCCCGCCAAATCCGACATCTTGAATGACGTCATCGCCGCCATCTTGGATGACATCATCGCCGCCATCTTGGATAATGTTACTTTGTCCCTTTACATTCGTTGTCCCAGTTCTTTAATCACCGCAAAACAGGTAGGAAGAAGTCCTACGCGACGACTCAGTAATGCAAGAACGTATTTCTTACTCTCAGAAAATCTCAGGTAAATAGTCAGCCAGCCCTACTGTACGCCTCTTATACCACCTTCTACGGACTTGGAAGCTAGACTGAAACACTTCAGGATATCGAATAAGTGAAAGGCTCTTGCAAGCTGGAATACGAGTAATGGTTAGACTATATCTGAGATGAAATTTATTAGCAGCCCGTCGAAACTCTTTAAAATTAACTAATGCATGGAAAAATTTTGCGAATAATGTTCATCGACACAAAGTGTTACTGTTCGCATAAGTGGTTCGTTTTGAGATTATACACCATATGCGGACGAGATTTGTGTTTTTCAAACGTCTTCTGCAGTACAGATAAGTGTAATATTTAGTATTTATTTTGTGGCTGCGGGGCTAATATTGTGCTCCATTAGTGCTCAGTGAATTCAAACTTAAAAATGAAGCAAAATAAATTATAATATTTCTGTTGTATAATAAACTTACCAATTGTGCTCTCAAACACTTTTGCTACATCGTTACTGTTAAGCACACAGAATTTTGGTTAGAGAAGTTACCTCGTCCTAAGAAGACACATTTACGTCACTGTTTTACCAGAAGTATTTATCATTTAAACTGGATACCTTTATTAGCCACATATGTCTTCAGAAAATTTAAACAGTAAATTCAGCAATGTAGCTATGAAACGTCTCTGTGAAGTCGTTTCATAAGGCGCTTGTCGGATTAGGTACAACTTATTCGCTTTACTACCTGATTTTAGCTCAATTCATAAACTCTTCCAGAAAGACCGAGCACTCAAATAAGGCCTATTGAACAGTATATGTGTGTTTTAATGTGGGGTTTCGGTTTTGTTTTGTGGGAAACACTGAGTTGGTCATCGTCTGCTGGGGGCAGACGATGTTGCTTCTCGTTCGAAGGAGAGCACAGGATGACCAACTTAAGTTTCCAATACCTGAACAGAGAGGTTTACCCATCTTAGTCAAAGACTATTTTTGTGTATGAGGTTGTTAACGGAGGGCTACCTCTCTGGTAGCTTCCGCTGCACGGGGAGCTAGGTAATCTCGAAAGAGAAAGGGGCGACTCTTCGGTGAACGGTTGGTGAATACGGATCGTAGCCCTTAAAGGGGGTTTCAAGTGATAGGAAGCAGGTTGAGTGAGTACTTCGTTATGTTTAAGAGTTGAAATACTTAAGAACTTCAGCTTAACTGAAGCGTGTGATGCGAGTATGATTTTTAATCTTCCATTAGTGGAAGTTGCGTTTGTCTTTGTGTGTCGATTTTGTGCCACGTGTTTGGTAATAAATGACCCTTCTGGTCCACCACGGCACTACAATAGACCTTATTTAACAGTCTGCTTATTTAATGAGCCATAATTTCTACAAGAATATCTGTTCTTTCGTGCACTTTCTACAAAGCAGCACAACAGTTTGAGTCAGAATGCACCACGTGCTGTAGTTCGGCAGTTTTCAGGCAGCAGGCGCAGTTAGTATGTTGAATAATCATCGCACAACCTCGTGCATTGGTTAAACCTCTGTCCAGAATAGTGCATGCGTAGAATCGTAATGGGAATCTCACTGGTATGAATGCAAAGGGAGATGATAGTATAATTGTCTCCCACCCTCGTTTTCTGCGTTTCTTCTTCCTGTAGTTAAATTGTGCTCTGTTTCATTCTCACGTAATTCTTACTAAAATATTTCTGGTCAGCCACCAGTTAGGTGTAGCTGGGATGTGCAACCAAATACTTAGTTACAATAAACAATCGACGTGAAAGATAAATTCTGTGGTGTTGATCTTACACACTTACTTCGATTTCCAATCCTGAATTAATCAAGTTACTTCATGCACGATATGGAGTGCTATTTATCTGGCTACTTAAAGAAATTTGAATACTGGTAATTAAATTATTAAAGTAATTAAACTAATAATTTTCCAGCTCCGTTTTCTTCTAAATGGTTAGGAAGCGCTTGGGCTGGTGGCGACCCTGAATTTCGGAAATTTTATCATTATTTGTGTGAGAGAAGCAGCGAGAAATGCGAGATAACGTATATAGCTCCATGAGAAACGTCGTAAATATAGTAATACGTTACAGCCTTGTGTCATGCGGAATAAAAAGTGAGTACATAACGGGATGAAGTACTTACATTGGTTTTGTCCCCTTGAGACACAGAAAAGCGTCTGCAATAATGGCTGGAATTAAGTGGAAGAACACGGCTGTAATTAGGTACAGCGACTTCTGCTTGAACATAAATCCGTAGACGTACCAGATGGTTTTTATGCTGGGAAAATGTTTGCCGTAAAGTAAGTAGCCGCGTATGGTACCCCAGGATACTGGATGGCGAGCAGTTGATACACAATTGTAGACGAGCGGCTGAGCTGCTGGCAGTTGTGTAAGATTTTGCATTCTGTGTCTGGACCTGCAATAAATGAGACAACATCCACAAAAAATGAAAGTGGACCGTTCGCTATTTTTGATTACTAGTAATGTGTGGGTAACATTTTAAACAGATTTGCAACATTTATTCTCTTCATCTCCTAACGAATGTGCCACTGATGGTGCACACGGTTATGAACTCAGTCACTATAACAATCTATGTACATGGGTACATTAAAGATAAATTACATTAAAATTCCACTGTTAAAAGAATTACACAAAAACAATTCGTAATATTCGGGAAGCAAATCATCAACAAGAAAAGATAACGTCTTGTGCGAAGAAATTATCTAACGGGTAAATAAGTGCGAAGAGAAGTCGGCAGATTTGCTCGGAAGAGAATATAGAATGCGCCCTGAAAAATATGGCTTACTGTGATTGTTATTGCTTCTCACTTACTCTGAAAGGAAGCTACTGTCGGAATCCAGAACGGATTGATCTGATACGATCGTGGAGAGTTCTCACCAAAAACCGCGAACTGCTACTCCACAGACATCGCAACGTGAGTCTTCCAGGGCGCCACGTCGCTCATTCGGGAAGAACCTTGAGGCTGGGGGAATAGCACAGATGGTGCTACCCCGCCAAGGCTGAACTCTCACATTCCTGTTTGGTGGCTCAAAGGTATCCCTACCATAGCCAACAAGCAGCTGACTCTCGCCATTTGTCCATGGAGATATGAAATGAAGCATGGTGAAAGAGGAGAAACTTTTCTCTCTTAATGATGCAAGTTGGTTCCAGCGGGTCCAGGTAACTTGGGATAGCAGAGGTATTTGTTGTATCTTCTGACGAAGCGTGATGAAACACACTTTTACAACAGAACTGTTACAATAACTAAATAAAGCAAGCTTCTAAATGGAGCCCCTTGAGTAAGAGGTAGCACGTTCAATATTTAGTAAGGCTAATTTGAAATTTTTGTGTTAACAATTGTAACAGGAATGATATTAGCTGCTAATAACTCACTACGTGCATCAGGAGGGCGACGGGAAATGAATGCCCGGGGTGCTATGGGATGTTTGTACAATGCTTCACAAAATAGACATCGTCGACATTCAATAAATGTTCGAAACAAACCAGCAACTTGCGCCATGAACAGCTAACGAAAAATGGCGCGCTAGGATGATCACGAAGATTAGCATCATCATGACAGAAGGCGAACACCTTGGGAGCTGTAAACATTCAGCTAGGTATCAGCCCTGAAAGAATGCATATGGAATGATACCCGTGTAACGGGTGATGAAAACTGAGGGAATGTGGTGGCATGCAACCGAAAGTGAAAGAGTCTGGGGTGGAACTTATCGTGGAACTGGCTATCCTTTAAGGCGTAGCTGCAGAATGTGCGACAATATGTTTTATAGGCACGAAAAACACAAAGTTTCAGAGTTTAAATGTGTCCAGTGGTTCCAGATGTTATGCACTGCACTGTTACACACGGTTCAGTAGGGGTAATTTGCTCTAAAGGAGTAAGCAGACCAAGAATGAAGCAAAAGCAAGTTTCTTTGACCAACTATTGTCCAAAACAGTGCTCATACACTTATTGTAGTTCGTCTACGCCCATTTTCAAGTCTTGCTTGGTGTGAGTTAAATATTCCCCACTTCCCTTGCAAGATAACGCACACGAGAAACAATCATTGGGGAGAGACTCTCCAACTTCTCGCAACACAATAAATGACTTTCAAAACAATCTACCATCCAGATTAAAGTCGGCATAATTGTATATGAATGCGTTGAGGCATTGACGTTAGCAGATCTTGATAGAAATCTCTTGGTACCTCTAATTTCCAGGGTACCACTCACAGACACGTCCTCTTCAAATCTCCAATGGTCGGAGTTGAAAACAAATTCTTTAATGGACGATGGGATACTGTTGTTTATCTCATCTACAACTTTTCGGGCCGATTCCGCAGTTTGCTATGCATCGCCAAGGTGACGCTTTGTTTGAAATTTCGTTTTATTACGTCATCCAATTCTGTAGCACTTTTTGAAGTTAAGCAACCGTCCATTGCTTCACTTGAAATCACTGTAATCTATGACGTGCGTAACGTAGTGGCTCGATACCACGCACATCTAACGTCGATCAGTTGTAGAATTTTGGAACACGTATTATGTTCGAGTATAATGACTTTTCTGGAGACTAGAAATCTACTCTGTAGAAATCAGCATGGGTTTCGAAAAAGAAGATCGTGTGAAACCCAGCCCGTGCTATTCGTCCACGAGACTCAGAGGGCCACAGACAGGGGTTCACAGATAGATGCCGTGTTTCTTGACTTCCGCAATGCGTCCGAAACAGTTCCCCACAGTCGTTTAATGAACAAAGTAAGAGCATATGGAATATAAGACCAATTGTGTGATTGGATTGAAGAGTTCCTAGATGACAGAACGCAGCGTGTCATTCTCAATGGAGAGAAGTCTTCCGAAGTAAGAGTGATTTCAGGTGTGCCGCAGGGGAGTGTCGTAGGACCGTTGCTATTCACAATATACATAACTGACCTTGTGGATGACATCGGAAGTTCACTGAGGCTCTTTGCAGGTGATGATGTGGTATATCGAGAGGATGTAACAATGGAAAATTGTAAAATTGTACTGAAATGCTGGAGGATATGCAACGAATTGACGCATGGTGCAGGGAATGGCAATTGAATCTCAATGTAGACAAGTGTAATGTGCTGCGAATACACAGAAAGAAAGATCCTTTATCATTTAGCTACAATATAACAGGTCAACAACTGGGAGCAGTTAATTCCATAAATTATCTGGAAGTAGGCATTAGGAGTGATTTAAAATGGAATGATCATATAAAGTTGATCGTCGGTAAAGCAGGTGCCAGACTGAGATTCACTGGAAAAATCCTAAGGAAATGCGGTCCGAAAACTAAGGAAGTAGGTTACAGTACACTTGTTCGCCCACTGCTTGATTATTGCTCAGCAGTGTGGGATCCGTAGCAGATAGGGTTGTTAGAAGGGACAGAGAAGATCCAATGGAGAGCAGCGCGCTTCGTTACAGGATCATTTAGTAATCGCGAAGGCGTTACAGAGATGATAGATAAACTCCAGTGGAAGACTTTGAAGGAGAGACGCTCAGTAGCTCGGTAAGGGCTTTTGTTGAAGTTTCGAGAACGTACCTTCACCGAGGAGTGAAGCAGTATATTGCTCCCTCCTACGTATCTCTCGCGAAGAGACCATGAGGATAAAATCAGTGAGATTAGAGCCCTCATGGAGGCATACGGACAATCTTTCTTTCCACGAACAATACGAGACTGGAATAGAAGGGAGAACCGATAGAGGTACTCAAAGTACCCTCCGCCACACACCGGCGGGTGGCTTGCCGAGTATGGATGTAGATGTAGATGTAAATTATATCGTGCGGCCTTGAAAGACGGCAACACAGTTTTTGTAACAAGTGCGCCTTGTCCTCCCTTGATTACTCGTAATTTTTCTTATGTACTACAGTACAGGGTCATATTGCTTTTTTTTTTTTTTTGCTGCGCTGCGGATGATCTTCTATACATGTAATTATGTTTAGTGCTCCTTGAACAACGATTGTCATGCACTTGATTTCACTGGAAACGGCATTTGTGGCTTCATGTCCGAGAAGAATGATGAACGTAACGGTTCGATTCTTATTTCAATATCACTTTCACTTACTAAGCACGTATCGCTATCATTTTACTCCTCATGTACATTGCCCGCACAGTCGAGCGCATACGACACCACACATCCCTCTGGTTAATCTAACAGAAACGTTAATATTTCATCTGCCACTTCTTTCTCACTCGGTGAAATTCCTTAGCTCATTTCTAATGAAATGTCAACATCAGCAATCGATGTTGTAGATTTCACTTTGTTTATCGTTGCCACTGCTCTGCCTCATATCGACAACAGTAGCCCCTTGGCTCTGTTGTGAGTTACTCGTCGACTAAACAATTCAAGCCTCATGCTGTTCTCATTGTGTGACAAATACGTGGAGCGTCGAATGCCGTAAACATCACAGTGCTTTTGGGACCTTGTATTCAATGGGTTATCTTCACATCTTGGTAACTGCAAACCGTTTGTCCTGGAAAATACACTACTAGCCATTAAAAATGCTACACCATGAAGATGACGTGCTACAGATGCGAAATTTAACCGACAGGAAGCAGATGCTGCGATTTGCAAATGATTAGCTTTTCAGAGCATTCACACGAGTTTGGCGCCGGTGGCGACACCTACAACGTGCTGACAGGAAAGTTTCCAACCGATTTCTCATACACAAACAGCAGTTGACCGGCGTTGCCCGGTGAATCGTTGTTGTGATGCCTTGTGTAAGGAGGAGAAATGCGTACCACAACGTTTCCGACTTTGATAGAGGTCGGATAGTGGCCTATCGCGACATCGCTGCTCGTGTTGGTCGCGATCCAATGACTGTTAGCAGGATAAGGAATCGGTGGGTTCAGGAGGGTAATGCGGAACGCTGTGCTGGATCCCAACGGCCTCGTATCACTAGGAGTCGAGATGACAGGCATCTTATCCACATGACTGTAACGGATCGTGCAGCCACGTCTCGATCCCTGAGTCAACAGATGGGGACGTTTGCAAAACAACAACCATGTGCACGAACAGTTGGACGACGTTTGCAGCAGCATGGGGTATCAGCTCGGAGACCATGGCTGCGGTTGCCCTTGACGCTGCATCACAGACAGGAGCGCCTCTGATGGTGTACATTATGACGAACCTGGATGCACGAATGGCAAAACATTTTTTCGGATGAATCCAGGTTCTGTTTAATCACGATGGTTGCATCCGTGTTTGGCGATATCGCGGTGAACGCACATTGGAAGCGTGTATTCGTCATCTCCATACTGGCGTTCACCCGGTGTGATGTTATGGGGTGCCATTGGTTACCCGTCTCGGTCACATCTTGTTCGCATTGACGACACTTTCAGCAGTGGACCTTACATTTCAGATGTGTTACGACCCATGGCTCTACCCTTCATTCGATCCCTGCGAAACCCTCTATCTCAGCAGGATAATGCACGACCGCATGTTGCAGGTCGTGTACGGGCCTTTCTGGATACAGAAAATGTTCGAGTGCTGCCCTGGCCAGCAGATTCTCGAGATCTCTCACCAATTGAAAACGTGTGGTCAATGGTGGCCGAGCAACTGCCTCGTCACAATACGCCAGTCACTACTCTTGATTAACTGTGGTATGGTGTTGAAGGTACATGGGCAGCTGTACCTGTACACGCCATCCAAGCTCAGTTTCTCAATGCCCAGGCGTATCAAGGCCGTTATTACGGCCAGAAGTGGTTGCTCTGGGTACTGATTTGTCAGGATCTATGCACCGAAATTGCGTGAAAATGGAATCACATGTCAGTTCTAGTATAATATATTTGTCAAATGAATACCCGTTTATCATCTGCATTTCTTCTTGGTTTAGCAATTTTGATGGCCACTAGTGTATGTCGAAGAGCAGGGAGGAGGAACTGTCATTGTGCTACGATGTGAGGAGCTCTCATGCAGCCGAATAAACTCGGCGAGCTGTTTGTTGTGAAGGGCTGTTGGTGGCGCAGCCGCGGGTGTTGCTTATGGCGAAGACGGCAGGACAACTCCGCGGGCAGCAGGAGCAGCGGCGGTCACGCCAGGCGTTTCCCGTCGTGGACAGTTGAAGCGGTTCTTGATCCTTCGGAGTCCGCGACGTGTCTGGTCTTATCTACCTCTGTCGCTAGAACTTCACAGTGTGTCTTGGCCCTCCGAAGAAGGTGGAGTTCGCAGCACGATGTTCGGCCTCCCGTGCACGCGATGATGCGGTCTTCTCGTTCTTCCAGCTCCTCGGTTTCCGTCTATAGAGGCTGCCTATGCAGCGAGGGGCTATGCACATCTTGTTGCGACATCTTTCAGCTCAATGTCCTTTTCTTTGGTCCCTGCATTGTTTTCAAATAAAATGTACGGACAGTCGTTCGGAATCGGATCGGTCATGCAGGTGTGGGACTTCCACGATATGCTGGAGTGGTCTGGATAGGAAGCCTCTTGGTAGATGCGGAGCCAGGCTGAGAGCACGATTCTGCAGATAATGGAGCTTCTTCGTGTGTTCTTCAGCTCCGTTCCCTGACTACGACTGCGGTGTACTCAGTTATGGAGGGGAACAGCGTCTCGTGACACCGAGACGCAGAGGAGGTGTGGGAGTCGGGTTCAGCAGAGGACAGGGCTTGCGAAAACGGTTTGTGACCCTGGATTTCACTTGATGACTGGGGATGTAAAATTGGTTCCATATTTTTAGGTTTCAAAAATTGTTCAAATGGCTCTGAGCACTATGGGACTTAATTCGAAGGTCATCAGTCTCCTACAACTTAGAACTTACAGACCGTAACGGTCGCGCGGTTCCAGACTGTAGCGCCTAGAACGGCTCGGCCACTTCGGCCGGCTTTTAGATTTCCAGAAGGCTTTTTACATCGTAACTCACAAGCGACTTCTGATCAGATTGCGTGCTTATGGACTATTGCCTCAGTTGTGTGGCTAGATTCTTCATTTCCTAACGGAAAGGTGACAGTTTGCAGTAATTGACGGGAAGTCATCGAGTAAAGCAGGAGTAATATATGACTTTCCCCAAGGAAGTGGTATACGCCGTCAATTGTTCCTCGTCTACATAAACGATTTAGGAGACAATCTGAGAAGGACTCTTAGATAGTTCTTAAACCCTCAATTGTTCCTCATCTACATAAACGATTTAGGAGACAATCTGAGAAGCACTCTTAGATAGTTCGCAGATGATCCTTGTGGTGTCACCGCTACACACCACACTTGCTAGGTGGTTGCCTTTAAATCGGCCGCGGTCCGTTAGTATACGTCGGACCCGCGTGTCGCCACTATCAGTGATTGCAGACCGAGCGCCGCCACACGGCAGGTCTAGTCTAGAGAGACTCACTAGCACTCGCCCCAGTTGTACAACCGACTTTGCTAGCGATGGTTCACTGACAAAATACGCTCTCATTTGCCGAGACGATAGTTTAGCATAGCTTTCAGCTACGTCATTTGCTACGACCTAGCAAGGCGCCATTATCAGTTACTATTGATACTGAATCATGTACGGTCAAGACTGACGTTCACCATTAATGGATTAAAGTTAAGTATTCCACCAGCTACGTCCGTTTTTCTAAATTCTAATTTCCTTGTCCTGTTCCAGACCTCACGCCAGCCTGCGTGAGCTAAAACGCGTGCCTTTCCGCCTCCTTCTAGTAACACGGTGTTGGCTCTCCTGCCAACCAAAACAATCCTGTCATTTAAGGTCTTGTAAACTGATCAGATGATCAAAACAAATTCCTAAACTATTTAGAGACGATATCCCTACGGTACGACAAGTGGCGATGGACTCTAAATACTAAAAAGTGTTAGGTCTTCCACATATCAAAATCTATGTGCTGAATTTCTGTTGCACGACAATCCACACAAATCTAAAGGCTGTAAACCCATTTAAAAACTTATGGATTACAATTTCGAATAACTTAAGCTGCAACGACCACATAGTTAATGTTGTGGGTAAAGCAAACCAAAGATTGTTACTTATTGGCGGAACACTTACAAAGTGCAAAAGGTCTACTGAAGAGACTGGCTATACTATGCTTGCACGTCTTCCTCTGGAGAATTGCTGCGTGGTGTGGGATCCGGAATGGATAGGATCGACGGTGGACGTCGAAAATGTTCAAAGAAGGGTAGCTCGTTTTGTGCTACCGCGATATAGGGGAGTAAGCACCACGGATATGATACGTGAATTCGGGTAGCAGTCATTAAAACAAAGACGATTCTCGTTGCGGCAGGATTTTCTCATGAAATACCAATATCTACACTCCTGGAAATGGAAAAAAGAACACATTGACACCGGTGTGTCAGACCCACCATACTTGCTCCGGACACTGCGAGAGGGCTGTACAAGCAATGATCACACGCACGGCACAGCGGACACACCAGGAACCGCGGTGTTGGCCGTCGAATGGCGCTAGCTGCGCAGCATTTGTGCACCGCCGCCGTCAGTGTCAGCCAGTTTGCCGTGGGATACGGAGCTCCATCGCAGTCTTTAACACTGGTAGCATGCCGCGACAGCGTGGACGTGAACCGTATGTACAGTTGGCGGACTTTGAGCGAGGGCGTATAGTGGGCATGCGGGAGGCCGGGTGGACGTACCGCCGAATTGCTCAACACGTGGGGCGTGAGATCTCCACAGTACATCGATGTTGTCGCCAGTGGTCGGCGGAAGGTGCACGTGCCCGTCGACCTGGGACCGGACCGCAGCGACGCACGGATGCACGCCAAGACCGTAGGATCCTACGCAGTGCCGTAGGGGACCGCACCGCCACTTCCCAGCAAATTAGGGACACTGTTGCTCCTGCGGTATCGGCGAGGACCATTCGCAACCGTCTCCATGAAGCTGGGCTGCGGTCCCGCACACCGTTAGGCCGTCTTCCGCTCACGCCCCAACATCGTGCAGCCCGCCTCCAGTGGTGTCGCGATAGGCGTGAATGGAGGGACGAATGGAGACGTGTCGTCTTCAGCGATGAGAGTCGCTTCTGCCTTGGTGCCAATGATGGTCGTATGCGTGTTTCGCGCCGTGCAGGTGAGCGCCACAATCAGGACTGCGTACGACCGAGGCACACAGGGCGAACACCCGGCATCATGGTGTAGGGAGCGATCTCCCACACTGGCCGTACACCACTGGTGATCGTCGAGGGGACACTGAATAGTGCACGGTACATCCAAACCGTCATCGAACCCATCGTTCTACCATTCCTAGACCGGCAAGGAACTTGCTGTTCCAACAGGACAATGCACGTCCGCATGTATCCCGTGCCACCCAACGTGCTCTAGAAGGTGTAAGTCAACTACCCTGGCCAGCAAGATCTCCGGATCTGTCCCCCATTGAGCATGTTTGGGACTGGATGAAGCGTCGTCTCACGCGGTCTGCACGTCCAGCACGAACGCTGGTCCAACTGAGGCGCCAGGTGGAAATGGCATGGCAAGCCGTTCCACAGGGCTACATCCAGCATCTCTACGATCGTCTCCATGGGAGAATAGCAGCCTGCATTGCTGCGAAAGGTGGATATACACTGTACTAGTGCCGACATTGTGCATGCTCTGTTGCCTGTGTCTATGTGCCTGTGGTTCTGTCAGTGTGATCATGTGATGTATCTGACCCCAGGAATGTGTCAATAAAGTTTCCCCTTCCTGGGACAATCAATTCACGGTGTTCTTATTTCAATTTCCAGGAGTGTATATTTCTCCTCATGGTGGGAAAATATTTTCTTGGCGCCCACTTACATAGGGAGGATTGATCGTCATAACAAAATAACAGATACGAGAGCTCCCACAGGAAGTTTTAAATGTCGTTTTTCCCACGCTGTGTTTGAGACTGGAACTGTAGGGAAATAGCTTGAAGATTGTTCGACGAACCCTCTACTAGGCACTTAATTGTGAACAGCAGAGCAATCATCCAGATGTAGACGTACGTAGATGTACGACGATACCCCATCCCTGACTGGACGAGCGTTTGGCGAGTCATTCATGCGCTCTTCCTGTCCAATTTCGCTCGGTCGACGTGGTATGTGGTCACTAACGAGAAATTTCCGATCCGACGCAGGCTCTATGCCATTCCACTCACCTCACAAACGCTCCCATGTTCCTCCGTTGCTCGACAGTAGACACGGACGAATACTGACCGAACTGTGGACTTGCAAGCGAGTGCTAAAAACTGGTCCGCCAGACACTGCGTTCTGCGGCCCCTCCTCCCTTGCCTCGATTGTGCCCATGGACCTCTTTCATCCAGACGCCGTCTATTTCTCGATGACCTGGATGAATGTGGTCTACTGGGTAAAGAGAATGGCGATACATTACATGTATCACGACGGCGGAAAGAAAGACCTAGATTTGCGGCAATGCATGACGGACGAGTTCATTGTATTAACGAACAGAATGCGATACCGGTACCTTTTTGCTAACTATTTGGGGTCTTCATTTTGTTGGCCTGGTGTGAGAAGAAGCTGAATGTTTCCATGATCCCCATACGGTAACGTTCTCTGACTGTGTGCAGCGTCCCCGGACACCGACGGTTGACGACTGGTGGTGACTGTTGAAATGACGACCGCTTCTTCCTGGTCTCCCGCTTCGATAAGGTGATCACAGCAGGCAAAATGGCTCATTTTAGTTCGCTTGATGTCTTCATTTTTGCCTTATGGGTTCATTTTATTGTTGATTTTTAATGAAAATGCCAAAAAAGAATTGTGACGGGGCACCTCAGCGGTGGGAGGGGGCAGACATCTCTCGGAATCCGAGCCCTGCTCGCCTCGCCTCCACCATCATGGCGCTGACTGTGCCCTTTTTTTTTTAGCCTGCGGCGCGCGTGCAGATTGGCGCCTCACGTGGCGAGTGTTTCTTTTTGTTGGTTTCTTCCTTCTGTGCTGTTGTTGTAGTCTTCAGGCCACTACTCTATCCTGTGCATCCCTCATCATCTCCGAACATCTAATGCAATCTACGTTTCTCTGAATTTGCTTACTGTATTCACCTCTTGGTCTCCGAGATTTTTATGCCCGCCGCCCCCACGCTTCTATCCAATGTTAAATTAATTGTTGAGCCCTTGATGCTTCAGAATGTGTCCTACCAACCGATCCCTTCTTTTAATCAGGTGTTACCGTAAAGTTCTTTTCCCCCAATTCTGTTCAGTAACTCCTCGTTAGTTACGTGATCTACCCATTTGATCTTCAGCATTCTTTTGTAGCATCACATTTCAAAAGCTTCTATTCTCTTTTTCTCTAAACTGTTTATCGTCATGTTTCACTTGCATACATGGCCAAACTCCAAATACTTTCCGAAAGGACTTCTTGACACTTAAACCTATACTCGATGTTAACAAATTTCGCTCCTTCAGAAACCCTTTTCTTGCCGTTGCCAGTCTAGATTTTATATCCTCCCTACTTGGACCATCATCAGTTATTTTGCTTCCCAAATAGTAAAACACATGAAATACTTGAAGCGTCTTATTTCCTAATCTAATTCACTCGTCATCACCTGATTCAATTCGACTACACTCCATTATCTTTGTTTTGCTTTTGTTAATGTTCATTTTATATCCTCCTTTCAAGATACTGTCTGTTCTGTTCAACTGCTCTGCGAAGTCGTTTACTGTGTCTGACACAATTACAATGTCATCAGCAAACCTCCAAGTTTTATTTCTTCTCCATGGACCAATTTATACTCCAAATTTTTCTTTTTTTCCTTTACTACCTGCTCGATATACAGATTGAATAATGTTGGGGATAGGCTAAAATCGAGTCTTACTCCCTTCTCAATCACTGCTTCCCTTTCATGCCCCTCGACTCTTATATCTGCTATCTGGTTTCTGTGCAAATTGTAAATAGCCTTTCGCTGCCTGTATGTTACCCCTGCCTCCTTCAGAACTTGAATAAAAGTTTTCCATTGTCAATAGCTTTCTATAAGTGTATAAATGCTATAGACATATGTTTGCCTTTCCTTAAACTATCTTCTATGAGAATCTGTAGGGTCAGTAGAGCCTCGCGTGTTCCTACATTTCTCTGGAATCCAAACTGATCTTCTCCAGGGTCCACTTGTACCAGTTTTTCATTCTTCTGTAAACGATTCGTGTTACTTTTTTGATTTATTAAACTGATAGTTTGGTAATTGTAACACCTGTCAGCGCCTGCTTTCTTTGGAATTTGAATTATTGTACTCTTTTTGAAGTCTGTGGGTATTTTGCCTATCTCATACACGTTGCTCACCAGATGGAAGAGTTTTGTCATGGCTAGCTCTCCCAAGGCTACCAGCGGCTGTGACAGAATGTTGTCAATTCCCGGGTCTTGTTTCATCTTTCTTCACGCAGTATCATATTTCCCTTCCCATCTTCCTCGACGTCCTGTTTCATTTCCATAATATTGCACTCAAGTGTACCTCTGTTCCACCTTTCTCCTTGCCCTTCTTTGCTTAGGACTGGCTTTCTATCTTACCCCTTGATATTCATGCAGGTGATTCCCTTTTCTCCAAAGGTCTCTTTAATCATCCTGTAGGCAGCATCTATATTACCCTTAGTTATACATGCTTCTATATCCATACATTTATCCTCTAGCCTCTCCTGCTTAGCCTTTTTGTACTTTCTGTCGATCTCATTTTTCAGACGTTTATATTCCTTTTCACCTGCTTTATTTATTGAATTTTTATATTTTCTCCTTTCTTCGATTAAATTCAATATCTCTTGTCCTACCCAAGAATGCATACTAGTCCCCGCCTTTTTAGTACCTGATCCGCTGCTGCCTTCACTATTTCATCTATCAAAGCTACCCATTCCTCTTTTTCCGTATTCCCTTCCTCTTTTCTTGTCAATAGTTCCCTAATATTCCCTCTGAAATCCTCTACAACCTCCGGCTCTTTCAGTTTGCCCACGTCCCATCTCCTTAAGTTCCTGCCTTTTTTGCATTTTCTTCATTTTAATGTGCAGTTCATAATCTTCTGTACTAAAATAAAACAAGAAAGTTTTGATTTAACTTGTCTCCTGCTCGATGAACACACCAAGTACTTGTGGTAAGTTTTGTTTCGTGTTGATGTGTTCTTTTGTTAGTTTCGATTAAGCAACAGTTAAATTTTGGATTATAGATATAGCAGAACAAGAGGTTAAGGCAAACACTAAGAATTTGGTGGCGTTGTGGAACCGTACACTGATATAGCCCATAGATTTCTGATTCAAATCTCGCTTCGGTTATACCTTTTCTTCGTTCAAGTTGGAATACCCACATTTTTGAAAACATAAAATTCGTCAAATATGTGCTAATTAACACATATCTAATTACCAGTTCTTATGAAACATACACAGATTCACGTTGGTAATTACTTGTTGCCCTCAAAATCCTAGTTTTCATTGCAAATGTAAATTATTTATGTCCAAGATTGATTAAATTTAAAAAAGTAGATAAGAAATTGAAGTTTTAGGACAAAAATGAAAAATCTGATAATCTTGATTTGCATCTTCTCCATTATTTTAAACCACTGGCGTGGTCGCACACGAACCGGAGTGGTAAGTATCGTAGAAACATGGAAAACAATAATTTTCACGGCATTTAGCACACCGTACAAATGCTACATTTCAATAACAACCCAACAGATTTGATCTGGAACGATGATGAGGGATTTTTAGCGAGAAATAACAAGTGATTTAAGCTACCAGATGTTCTGGAACTAATGTTGGAAGCTTTGTGACACATCACTGCCGAAGGCTGGCGGGATACAGAACAGCATGGCATAAAAGAAAGGAAAATGTAGGTTTTAGACAGCTTCCTGTATTCTACTGCTGATAGACTCGCTATCAACGTAGCAGATTACAGTTCTAGTATGGAAATATATTTCTCGGATTCGGATATTAAATGGTTCAGAATTACGAAACGACTGACTGTACGTAATACCGTCACTTGCTTCAGCATTCAACTGGCTGTAAGTAGTATGTCATTGGCTACAGTATTGAACTTTTTAACTCTTAGTTTACTTATTGTTCTTCCTGCATTACGCATTAGTATTTTTCTTGAAAGGGTACAGTACCACCCGACACTGAAAATAGGTACAACATACTTTATTATTCTTGTCAGAACAACACATTTTTTGTAAAAATAACTCAATTTCAATTAATACAGCGAAGCTGGATACCAGTGTAGGAAAGAATGACAATTTATTTATTTAATTGATCACATGTGCACTCCCACAAAATAAATCCCTACATCCAGTTTGGTGAGACCTGTGAAATGAATGAATGTATGGTCGTCTGCTAACCGCAGGTAGTGAATGTGAATATATGATCATCTTTGAGACGACCCTTTGGTCACCTTTGGTAGAACCAAAGAGATAAAATTTACCGGAGCTTTGAGCGCCTGAAATGTGGCTGACCAATACGGTAGCAAGGTGCTCCCCCACTTCGGCAGAGGTGCGAGAGGACCTGAAGAATGGCCATGTTTCGGCACTCTGCCGCTGGATCTAGTGTTGGTAAGAACTGTCTTAGGTGTGCGCTGTAGAGACAGTGGAGACGTGGTATGCATGTGAAATACTTAAGAGTAGTTTACAATAATAATTTCTCTATTTCAGGAACTTTTGTGGGGAGAATTAAATGTCAGGCAGGTAATATTAAGGGGATCGTAGTACTCTTCGGAAGTGACCGACGGTCACAACGAAACCACGTGTAGCAATGAGTTGAAATACTTCCGAATGCTTAAGTTAAGCTGAATTACTAGCGTGTGTACTATAAGTTGGAAATATTTAAGAAATGGCGTGTGCAGGACTTGAAATTAGAGACTAGTACTTCCACGTGGTGAGTACTGTGTGAGTCTCAATCTGTGTATGAGACAAAGGATAAAAAGAAGTACTCGTCCATGGTATCAGTTGAGGACTCGCGTGTGTGATGAATATGTTCTTAATATTACTTTGCGCATTATGTTTCCGTGTGACACTTGATTTAAACTATAACATTCTGAGAGAGAAGCAAGGTGAGTCAGCCGTCTATCCAGCAACGCCACTTGGCTTGCATTGCGCAGGAAGACGTGCATATATCCTCCAGAGTTCATAGTAAGAAAGAAAAATTACGAAGTGGGGCAGTGTCGTGTGAAACTGGGATAAATACTAATTGAAGTGGGAAAGCTGAAAGTGATGTGATTATAATGTTGTGACTATTCCTTGTGTTGTATTCCATGTTGCAGTGTATTGTATGTCATGTAATTTAAGTATGTGTGGTTTGCATGGGAGAGTAGCAAGGTAGTTTCAGAGGTAGTGGGTATGTATGTTCCTTTTGTACCGCTCGGTCTGGAGGAAAGTTTCGTGATGATGGTTGTGAGAGTCGAAGTCTGAGATATAGCAAATGATCCACCATCCTATCCAGAATGTGCACTGTAGCGTTAAATAATTACGAGACCATAAGATAGAGAATCACCAATGTAAAGCCATGCCCACTGGGCGGAATTTCTCATGTTTTATTGTTGTAGGTTATGGAATTTGTGTGTTTAGGTTATAGAATTTATCGGAATAAATAAGATAGTGAAAAGAAAAAGATCGGTGGCCTTTTCCTTCGAACTGTATGTTGTCATGATATCCAGAATTTATAATGTGTGCGCCATTCATATTCAGTGCGGTGGCCACGTGTTGATGAAAGCCGTTAAATAAGAAAGAAAATGTGGTATTGCCAGTGCGTAGTGAACAGTCAGTGTTTTGTAAATTACTAATAGTCAGATGTGCGTTTCCACTGCGTAATATTCAAACATTAGAATAACTTGTAACTTAATTGTGAGTACTAGAGCTCATGTTACTCGACAAACAAGAATGAGCCCACTCGCATAGCAGACCACTCATCTTGCAGGCCTGACTGCTTGATGCCACAGTATGAGCAAGGCATGTGGGTGCCTCTCATTCTTTCCGTCTCACTTGTTTTCATGCCATGTGCAAGTTATTTGGGTCGCTAGCTAAACTTTCAGGTCATGGGTTACGCTCGCTTGTTATAGTATCATTTTTATTTTAAGCTTTAATGGGAATCTCTATAGTGCAGTCGATTTTACTGTACAAGCTACTATTATGGCAGGAAAAGTTTTTAGCCAGTAGACTGCCTCCTACATACCAAAGATAGTGAATATTCACCTCTCCATGTTGAACTTCGGTGAGTACCTCTAAATCACCTTTTTATCCATTGTGCCATTGCGTAAAATTGCTCATCACATTTTTTATCCTTATCCATAGGTTTCGCTGGAGCGTTCAGCTCCATATCTCATCACTTTTAGCACGTATGCAGTTTTGCGGATAATCTTTTGCATGGACCTGACTGTGATCGAGGGGTTTTCCATAATATGTTGTGCAAATCATGACCTGACATGAACGACAGTCCCACAACATTTAGCCAACAGCGGAATCGTGGAACGGTTAAATCCAGTCCGACAATGCAGTCATTGCGCTCTTCTGGCCACTGCGGGCACTGCTGGCTGTGTGATACGGCGCTGTAGACTGCTCGGCAAGCACACAGCGTCCACGTTGTGACCTCAGCTGAATGTGATCTCTAGTTTCCGTGTTCAAAATTCGTATAGAACACATCACACACATGCCTAGAAAATATTTCAGCTACGTTCTGCTGACCCCGAGGCTGTCTCCACGGTCCCATACTACTCCAACAATGGTAACTGAGCTTTATCCTGTGTTTCTCTACAAACGGAACTGTGTAAGTCTGTTTTCTTCCCAGCTGTACGGTAGGTTTCGCTGAACTGCTGCGAGGGACAAGGATATGAATATCCCCTGGTTTACTAGGATAGTGAGCTGCTCCACGGTAGCATGTTAATCGATAATGAAAAACACAATTGCAGTGGACGCATGAGTAGCACCTGGAGGCACATGGTTTCTTTGTTGGTTAAATCATTGATACAGTCTTTACGCAGACACCTAGTAATAGTTCACTCTGAGTAAGAGATACAGCCAGAATAACTAATATTCCATACGTATGACTGAAAATTACGTACCCAGTCTTAATGACTGACTCCCTGGTGAACTTACACTGCGGTGACAAAAGTCATGGAATAGCGATGTGCACATATACAGACGGCAGTAATGTAGAGTAGAAAAGGTCTAAAATGGCAGTGCATTGGTGGAATTGTGATTTATACTCTCATGTGAAAAGGATTTCGATGTGATTGTAGCCGCACGACAGGAATTAACAAACTTTGAAAGCAGAATGGTAGCTGGAGCTAGGAGTAAGGCATATTTCACTTCGAAAATCGTGAGGGAATTCAGTATCCCGAGATCCACGGTGTCAAGAGTGTGCCGAAAATAACCTATTTCAGGCATTACGTCTCACTACGGACAGCGCAGTGGCCGACGGCCTTTACATAACCACCGCGTGCACCGGCGTTTGCGTAGGGTTCTTAGTGCTAACAGGCAAGGTTCAATGTGAGAAATAATAGCAGAAATCAATGTGGGACGCACGACGAACGTATCCGTTCGCACGTAGCGGTGAAATTTGGCATTAGTGGGCTGTGGCAGCAGACGACCGACACGAGTGTCTTTCCTAGTAGAATCACATCGCCTGCAGTGTCTCTCCTGGGCTCGCGACCTTATCGGTTTGACTCTAGGCGACTGGAAAACCGTGTCCTGGTGAGTTGAGTCCCGATTTGAGTTGGTAAAAGCTGGTGGTAGGGTTCGAGTATGGCGGAATCGCCATGTGTCCAAGTTGTCAACATGGCACTGTGCAAGCTGGCGGTGGCTTCATAATGGTGTGGGCTGTGTTTACACGGAAAAGACCGGGTCCACTGCTCAAACTTCACCGATCATTGACTGGAGATTGTCATGTTCGACTACTTGGACACCATCTGTAGCCATTCATGGTCTTCATGTGCCCAAACAACGACGAAATTTTTGTGGATGATAATGCACCATGTCACTGGGCCACATTTGATCGCGATTGGTTTAAAGGACATTCTGAACAACTGGAGCTAAGGGGTGGTCACGCAGATCGCCAGACATGAATCCCTTCGACCATTTATGATACATAATCGAAAGTTCAGTTCGTGCACTAAATCCTGTATCGGCAACACTTTCGCAATTATAGAAGCAGCAAGACTCAATATTTTTGCGGGGGAGATCCAAAGACTTGTTAAGTCTACCCGTATGTCACGTCGAGTTTCGTCACTTAGCCAGGCAAAAGGAGGTCCGACGTGATATTAGGAGGTATCCCATGACTTTTATCATGTCGTTGTCTTTGAGCCGTGCGTGGCTCGTGTTCCCGTCATCATGTATTTTATACCCTGTTTTTAACGTACTTTCACCTCAATACGTTAATTTAAATTACTACTGTCACTCATTCGCTGCTTTGCCTGACCGTGAACGGCGCTAGCAGCGCGTATCAATGTATCTCCTGTCGTAGTATCTTTGCTCGACTGCTATTACTTCCCGCGCGTTGTCAGTCGGAGGCCAGTTAGGATAGCAAGTTCCGGTCTGTCAACCAGTTGGTACGTGTCTGGAGCGCCGTCCGGACCTGCCAGTCGCTGGCTTGCAGCAGCAGTGGGCCCTGCGTGGACATCGCCCGCCCGACCGTTACCGCCACGCATCACTTAAGCCGGGCCTGACCTTTGGTGGATTGTTGGTCGGTCGGTCCGTGACTGTCCCTCGGTTGGGGTCGCACGAATTAAGTGAACGAGGGCAGACTGATGCAATGGAGACTCTTAATTGTCCTTTTGGCAGTGTTAATGTTGTTGTAATTTTACTGTATTTTATATTTTTAATTTGGTAAGGTCAGTTGTAGCTTTCAGCCCTGGAAACATGTTCTCAGAGTTTCCTTCAACTCCAAACATTATCGCCTTCTGCTCTTGAAAAGTTTTCTAATTTCCTATGAATGGTTTTACAACTTACTGTAGACCTTCCGCCGTTGGTGTTACAAAAAGGAAATTTTTAAACTTAACTTATTGTTTTATCAATTGTTCCAATATATATTTTCTTAATTTGCAGAATTTAACCTTCAGCCATCTTATTGCGTTTATCTCTTTCTGTGCACCTTGTGGGCCATCAGCCCTTTTAGCATCTTAAAGCACTGTGGCCTTCTGCCTTCAGTAATCATCATAGTATATTTGGAATTTTGAAGATTTAGTCCGGTGGCTTCAGCAGCTCCGCATGCTAAATCTAACTGTATATCGTGTCTTTTCAAAATTGAACTCATTCTAAAGCATCTGTTGGGAGGCCTTCATCCGCGAAGCAAATTTAATTCTTTCAAAAGTGAATTTGTGTACTAAATGATAATAAAGTTCAATTATGAAATGAATCCGATCGCAACTCCTTTGGCCCTTTCAACAACCCTAATTACTTATTAGCTCTGCGTGATTTAGTGGGCGTTCCAGTATTGTCGGGTTATTTGTTTCATTTCAAGATTCCCTAACCCCTAAGAGGAGATTAACCCTCCTTTAATATTTTAGAAATAAAGGATAAAGGGATAAAATAGAGTGTTAGCCTGCTGAGTGATAGTATACCGAAATTTGATTTCTGATGCGGTCATTTTGAGAACATTTGATTGTCTTCTCAAGGTGGCGCGACCGTTAGATTCTGCTAATCACAAGGATCCTCTCTTTTTACTGGAGTGACAAAAATACGATCGCTTTTCGACAGTTCAATCAAAGCAGATCTTGAAATCTCTGTGCACACACAAGTCTGACTGTTCTCTAAGCCCCGGCAAGCAGTCTTCGGCCACTGCTCCTTCCAGTAGTTGGTGCACGGTGTGCTTTTTGATGTCAGAATCTCACTGGAGAATGGACACTGATTTCATGAATTCCTGGAGCTCAGTTGCTCCCTTTCCCACTCTGCTGGCTTCTCTACGGACCAGTTGTAGCCATTGGACGACTCCGATGTGACCATGCTCTGCTCTCGACGTTTGCCTTCATGAGTCATATCACAGTTGGGCTGTTTACTTTTAAGCGACGATAATGATGTTGCTCACATATAAACGTAACTGATTGCAATTGGCGTGGCAACTATATCGCTCTGTTCCTGTCAAGCGAGATCTTTATCCATATCGTTTGAAGTCTCCAGAACCACGCAACATCCGTCAACTCGATCGTTATCCCATGGATTCAGCCTTCTCTTTCACGTGTGAGGATTCCGGCGTGCATTGATCTCTTTCTGTACGTTATTCTGTCATATGTTAAAGACGTAATGACCTGTACATTGTTATGCTTAAGGCTGTTGGGAGCCATTAAGAGCACTCCGAGGTGGGAGACCAAGGACACAATGCAGCGAGCGGACAAAAGTGGTAGCGTGTAGGTTACCGGTTCTACATAGTAACACTAGAGCCGTGCAGATTGCAAAGGCTCTGGATAGCTGTCCCGTGGGAGATGTTTCGTTTCAGGGATTTAACCGTAACTCCAACCACCACTCAGACGCTGTTATAAAGCGTCACAGTAGTAGATGGTCACAAAAAGGCACGTCTTAGCAGGCGTAGCACGCTTGTCATTTGCTCATCAGAACGGGGACGACAGAGGATTTACACTGGTGAGAAGAATTCGTGGCGGGACGCATCAAAACAGTCAAAAGACTGATGACCAACAAAAAAAAAGAAAAAAAGAGAGCCACAACAATGGTTCCCATTCACAAAAGGCCTCTGGGTGGGAGGAAGTGTCGTAACACTGTTGTTGCTGTTAATAATAGGAGTGGCAGTGAAGTTTAGTTTTCAGTTGAACGCAATTGCTATAAAACTTGGAGTACAGTTAATGTACAGTCCAGAACCAACCCTACCAACCGAGTAGGAGAAGAGGAGAAATCTAAATAAGGTTGGCCAGAGGCGCCCTGGAGGTGAGGAGAGCAGTTGAATGGAATGGACAATGTCTTGAAAGGACAGTATGAGATAATCATTAACAAAAGCAAAACAAAGATAGTGGAATGCAGTCGAATTAATTCGGGCGATACTGAGGGATTTAGATTAGGAAATGAGACACTTAAGGAAGAAAAGGTGTTTTGCTATTTGGGGAGCAAAATAACTGATGATGGTCGAAGTAGAGAGGATATAAAACGTAGACTGGCAATGACAAGGAAAGCATTTCTGAAGAAGAGAAATTTATTAACATCGAGTATAGACTTCAGTGTTAGGAAGTAGTTTCTGAAAGTATTTGTATGGAGTGTAGCCATGTATGGAAGTGAAAAGTGGACGATATATAGTTTGGACAAGAAGAGAATAGAAGCTTTCGAAATGTGGTGCTACAGAAGAATGCTGAAGATTAGATGGGGAGATCACATAACTAATGAGGAAGTATGGACTAGAATTGGGGAGAAAAATTTGTGGCACAACTTGACTAGAAGAAGGGATCGGTTTGAGAGGCATCAAAGGATCACAAATTTAGTATCAGCGGGCAGCGTGGAGGGTAAAAATCGTAGAGGGAGACCAAGAGATGAATACACTAAGCAGATTCAGAAGGATGTGGGTTGGAGTAGGTAGTGGGAGATGAAGAAGCTTGCACAGGATAGAGTATCATGGAGAGCTGCATCAAAGCAGTGTCTGGACTGAAGACCAAAACAACACCAACAACAACAACGGAAGTTGCAGACTGATGTCAAACTTCTATCTTCCCTCCACCCTGTGTTAGGAAACGATAAACTAAGCTAATGACGTTTCAGTCACTTTCTAACTTTGTTTATTGGTTCTTGTATTCATTGTTTGATATATCTGCCACGTATGTGAGTGGGGCTGCTCTCGGCTGCATGTGAAATCGGATAGAATTCATCTCATTGTTAATCATTAAACCATTTTCCTCCCCCCATGAACCATGGACCTTGCCGTTGGTGGGGAGGCTTGCGTGCCTCAACGATACAGATAGCCGTACCGTAGGTGCAACCACAACGGAGGGGTATCTGTTGAGAGGTAGACAAACGTGTGGTTCCTGAAGAGGGGCAGCAGCCTATTCAGTAGTCCGGATGATTGACTGATCTGGTCTTGTAACACTATCCAAAACGGCCTTGCTGTTGTCGTACTACGAACGTCTGAAAGCAAGGGGAAACTACAGCCGTATTTTCTCCCGAGGGCATGCAGCTTCACTGTATGGTTAAATGATGATGGCGTCCTCTCGGGTAAAATGTTCCGGAGGTAAAATAGTCCCCCATTCGGATCTCCGGGCGGGGACTACTCAGGAGGACGTCGTGTTATCATGAGAAAGAAAACTGGCGTTCTACGGATCGGAGCGTGGAATGTCAGATCCCTTAATCGAGCAGGTAGGTTAGAAAATTTAAAAAGGGAAATGCATAGGTTGAAGTTAGATATAGTGGGAATTAGTGAAGTTCGGTGGCAGGAGGAACAAGACTTTTGGTCAGGTGAATACAGGTTTATAAATACAAAATCAGATAGGGGTAATGCAGGAGTAGGTTTAATAATGAATAAAAAAATAGGAGTGCGGGTAAGTTACTACCAACAGCATATTGAACGCATTATGTGGCCAAGATAGACACGAAGCCCATGCCTACTACAGTAGTACAAGTTTATATGCCAACTAGCTCTGCAGATGACGAAGAAATTGAAGAAATGTATGATGAGATAAAAGAAATTATTCAGGCAGTGAAGGGAGAAGAAAACTTCATAGTCATGGGTGACTGGAATTCGACAGTAGCAAAAGGGAGAGAAGGAAACATAGTAGGTGAATTTGGATTGGGGCTAAGAAATGAAAGAGGAAGCCATCAGGTAGAATTATGCACAGAGCATAACTTAATCATAGCTAACACTTGGTTCAAGAATGATAAAAGAAGGTTGCATACATGGAAGAACCCTGGAGATACTAGAAGGTATCAGATAGACTATATAATGGTAAGACAGAGATTTAGGAACCCGGTTTTAAATTGTAGGACATTTCCAGGGGCAGATGTGGACTCTGACCACAATCTATTGGTTATGAACTGTAGATTAAAACTGAAGAAATTGCAAAGAGGTGGGAATTTAAGGAGATGGGACCTGGATAAACTGACTAAACAAGAGGTGGTACAGAGTTTCAGGGACAGCATAAGGGAACAATTGACAGGAATGGGGGAAACAAATAAAGTAGAAGAAGAAAGGGTAGCTCTGAGGGATGAAGTAGTGAAGCCAGCAGAGGATCATGTAGGTAAAAAGACGAGGGCTAGTAGAAATCCTTGGGTAACAGAAGAAATATTGAATTTAATTGATGAAAGGAGAAAATATAAAAATGCAGTAAATGAAGCAGGCAAAAAGGAATACAAACGTCTCAAAAATGAGATCGACAGGAAGTTCAAAATGGCTAAGCAGGCATGGCTAGAGGACAAATGTAAGGATGTAGAGGCTTATCTCAATAGGGGTAAGATAGATACAGCCTACAGGAAAATTAAAAAGACCTTTGGAGAAAAGAGAGCCATTTGTATGAATATCAAGAGCTCAGATGGAAACCCAGTTCTAAGCAAAGAGGGGAAAGCAGAAAGGTGCATGGAGTATATAGGGGGTCTATACAAGGTCTATGTACTTGAGGACAATATTATGGAAATGGAAGAGGATGAAGATGAAATGAGAGATACGATACTGCGTGAAGAGTTTGACAGAGCACTGAAAGACCTGAGTCGAAACATGGCCCCGGGAGTAGACAACATTCGATTAGAACTACTGACGGCCCTGGGAGAGCCAGTCCTGACAAAATTCTACCATCTGATGAACAAGATGAGCGAGACAGGCGAAATACCCTCAGACTTCAAGAAGAATATAATAATTCCAATCCCAAAGAAAACAGGTGTTGACAGACGTGAAAATTACCGAACTATCAGTTTCATAAGTCACAGCTGCAAAATACTAACTCGAATTCTTTACAGACGAATGGAGAAACTGGTAGAGGCCGACCTCGGGGAAGATCAGTTTGGATTCCGTAGAAATGTTGGAACACGTGAGGCAACACTGACCCTACGAGTTATCATAGAAGAAAGATTAAGGAATGGCAAACGTACGTTCCTAGCAATTGTAGACTTAGACAAAGCTTTTGACAATGTTGACTGGAATACTCTCTTTCAAATTCTAAGGGTGGCAGGAGTAAAACAAAGGGATCGAATGGCTACTTAAAATCTATCCAGAAACCAGATGGCACTTATAAGAGTCGAGGGGCACGAAAGGGAAGCAGTGGTTGGGAAGGGAGTGAGACAGGGTTGTAGCCTCTCCCAGATGTTATTCAATCTGTATATTGAGCAAGCAGTAAAGGAAACAAAAGGAATATTTGGAGTAGGTATTAAAATCCAAGGAGAAGATATAAAAACGTTGAGGTTCGCCGATGACATTGTAATTCTGTCAGAGACAGCAAAGGAATTGGAAGAGCAGTTGAACGGAATGGACAGTGTCTTGAAAGGAGGATATAACATCAACAAAAGTAAAATGAGGATAATGGAATGTAGTCGAATTAAGTCGGGCGATGCTGAGGGAATTAGATTGGGAAATGAGACACTTAAAATAGTAAAGGAGTTTTGCTATTTGGGAAGCAAAATAACTGATGATGGTCGAAGTAGAGAGCATATAAAATGTAGACTGGCAATGGCAAGGAAAGCGTTTCTGAAGAAGAGAAATTTGTTAACATCGAGTATAGATTTAAGTGTCAGGAAGTCGTTTGTGAAAGTATTTGTAAGGAGTGTAGCCATGTATGGAAGTTAAACATGGACAATAAATAGTTTGGACAAGAAGAGAATAGAAGCTTTCGAAATATGGTGCTACAGAAAAATGTTGAAGATTAGGTGGATAGATCGCATAACTAATGAGGAGGTATAGAATAGGGTTGGGGAGAAGAGAAGTTTGTGGCACAACTTCACTAGAAGAAGGGTTCGATTGGTAGGACATGTCCTGAGGCATCAAGGGATCACAAATTTAGCATTGGAGGGCAGAGTGGAGGGTAAAAATCGTAGAGGGAGACCAAGAGATGAATACATTAAGCAGATTCAGAAGGATGTAGGTTGCAGTAGGTCCTGGGAGATGAAGGAACTTGCACAGGATAGATTAGCATGCAGAGCTGCATCAAACCAGTCTCAGGACTAAAGACCACAACAACAACAACAAACCGTTTTATAAAAATTGAAATCCTGTCCATCACACTCGGTCTTCGCAGTAATTGGTACCGCCTCTAAATAGTGACGAAGTTGATTGCCGTCCACAGCCGAGACTGAATAAGATACACTAGGTGATCCAAACTGTCGGGATATCTACTAGTGGACTTAATATGTGGTGCGTCCACCACTTTCTTTTATGACAGCCTGAACTCTATTGGGGACACTTCCAATGAGATGTCTGAATATCTGTGGCGGAAAGGCAGAACCTTCTTCCTCAAGAGTTGAGACCAGAGAAGGTAGTGAAATTGAATACTGGTGCCAGCCGGCCGAAGTGGCCGTGCGGTTAAAGGCGCTGCAGTCTGGAACCGCAAGACCGCTACGGTCGCAGGTTCGAATCCTGCCTCGGGCATGGATGTTTGTGATGTCCTTAGGTTAGTTAGGTTTAACTAGTTCTAAGTTCTAGGGGACTAATGACCTCAGCAGTTGAGTCCCATAGTGCTCAGAGCCATTTTTTGAATACTGGTGCCTGGAGTGAAGCCGACTTTCCGATTCATCACGGAGGTGTTCTAGCTGGTTCAGATCGGTGCTCTAGGCAGGCCAGTCTACGTCATGAATGTTAGTGTTCACAAAATACTGCCTCACTGATGGTGCTTTACGACTGGGCACATTGTCATACTATACAGTCATCGTCTCTCAGCTGTTCCTCTACTGTACGCAGTACACAGTGCCGTAAAGTATGTTCGTATCATTGAGTAATCAGAGTTTCTGTAAGCATAGTAAGGCTGCTCCACCCTAACCACAGGAGACACGCCTATATCGTAACACCACCTGCTCTGTGCTTCGCTGTTGACACTACACCTGATATCAAGTACCGTCCCCCAGCCACTCGACAAACCCAAACGCTACCGTCAGATTGTCGCAGTGTATAGTTTGATTCATCACTCCAAATCACTGGTTTCCTGTCATCCACCGTCATGTCGCGCCCCTCTTTGCTCCGTATCAAACGCCGCTTAGCACTGACTGCAGTATTGGAAATCAGAATAAAGGCGAGGTTCTCGCGACACCAATAGTCCAATGTCTGAAGCATACATGTATCGAATTCATTACAGAGTTGGTAGATGCATACAATACATAAACAATCATGACGGAACTACATAGTTGCTTTCATGCCACCATTAACAACATAAGGCTTTTCCTTTTCCTGGGTGGACTGCTAGAAAGGCATTGACTGTCCTGTTGTGCTATTGCGTTTTAAGTACTTTGTCCAACCTCCGTTCTTTATAATACCTCAGAAATTCTCTTAGGCTTTGATTTTGTAAGTGTTTGTAGTTAATGCAGTGAATTGTTGCCCACTCTTCTCGTAGCGCTCTTTTCTCCTCACATACGGACACAAACTTGCTTCCATTGCCATAAAAACGCCTTCCACGTATTCCGCAAAGGTTTTTCCAGACGGTTCAAATCCGGGTTACGTGCAGGGCAGGGCAAGACATAAATATCTTCATCATCAAAACACTTTTTGGTTCTAGCAAAAACATCCTCAGAAGCATTTTCTCGTTTAATCGTTTGACTGTCGTCCATAGGTCTCCATACATTCTCATAAATTTTATCTCTAACATGTCACTGCACAAGTTAGAGTACATTCTAATGTTCAGTGAAGCAGTGCGTGATTTACCTTTGGCGCAGGAGACTGCCCAGATTATAACACTTCCACCACCAAAATTTCTGAACATTGTTACCTGTTGCTCTTTTCTCAGATCATGCCAATAATACAAAATCCATTTGATCCATTTAAATTAAACTTCTTTTCATAACTGCAAACCAGTTTATCCATTCCGAAGTCCATGATGTATGATTTTCAGCAAATTGCTGTCTAGCCTGTTTATGTTTGGGTGTTAGAGCAGGTTTCTGCTGTCGTTTCTTGAAAGCAAGGTGTTCGTCATGTGCCAAAATTTGTCGTACAGTGTGGCAGTTACTGGCAAGTGTAAATCAGCAACAAGATGACAAGAATAACTAACTGCGGATTTTGCTTTGCGTAAACGTAATCATTTCGATGAGTCAGATAATTTTATATTTTGCCCATATTTTCCGTTCTGTCAGTATCGTACTCCCAATCTAACGAAATTATCTAACGCTGTACTTGAAAATTTCAGCTTCCAGGCGATTTGACAATTAGAGTCCAATTTCCATGTATACACCGATTTTTGCTGTTTCGTCACATGATAACCGTTTTGCACGTAGCGCTCTCACAATCGGGATTTATGTTTGCAACACGCACTGTCACTAGTTGTCTCTGTTTTCTATCCGCACTAAAGGTACATACGCACACCCTAGCCGCGCGGGGTAGCCGTACGGTCTGCGGTGACTCATCACGGTTCGTGCGGCTTCCCCCGTCGGAGGTTCGAGTCCTACCTCGGGCAGGGGTGTGTTAGTTGTCCTTAGCGTAAATCAGTTGAAGTTAGATTAAGTACTGCGTAAGCCTAGGGACCGATGACCTCAACAGTTAGGTCCCATAGTCCCTACCACAAATTCCAATGTGCACACCCTACCACCGTATACAGCCGACTGCCTTTATAGCGAGTTCCATATACTACCACCCGAATCGTTGATGTCTTGTTGTATACTGTACTACTGACTAGGGCTGTCGATATGATACTGGTATGTCGATACATCGAAATTTTTTCCAAAAGATGTCGATATATTTAGGTGATACATTTTTCTCAGATATATCGATATCGAAAAGGCAATATTAAATGCCGATATTTTTTATTTATGTTATAGTTGTTTCGTAATTTTTGATAAATATTTGAAGTTGGTCTTTTGAAATTCTGGTAGAACATAATTTTACATTCACTGCGTGAATGCGTCTTACTACATTTGCAGCTTTCACCACTCCAACGTTTCTTTTTCACTGTGCGAAGCAAGTGTAGGTAACACAAAGAAGAAGTCGATTGTGAAGAAATGGCACACCAGTTGCGTTAAAAAACAATTTTTGACGCAGCTAGTGTTCTGTGTCTTCACGTCGGCATTCTTCAAAAACAGCTGCCAAAAATGGTGAACAAGAATGACAAGATTGGTCTTTACGGTGGGGAAGACGTTTGAGGGGAAATGCTGACGTGATCGGCGTTCAGCACTATTAACGGAAACTGCAACGTTTAACTTCATCACGCAATTTTGACACTACAACTGCTAGGTCACTGGCATTTATAAATATGAAAAAAAACCAGCGAAGTCGATATGAACTGTTCCAGACAAATCCGATATATAACGCAACCGTACGACAGAAACACAGGACATCTTCCATTATGTCTCTTACATACAGTTACCATTTACAGCAAAGTGTTCTTCGCCAAATGTGAACGTGCATAGTTTTTCTTTCAATGCTTGCTCTGTGAAGGATCAGAAGGCTACTTGCTTGTTGGTGTACGGAATATCTAATAACAAATCAATACTTAAATACACAGCTCTAAACCCGGAAGTACATTTACAATGCTCAGCCAATATTGGTTTCGGCCGGTACGTCTATACAATATTCGTCGGTATATCGGTATATCTACACCTTTTTTCGAAATATCGGGGACCGTTAATGATATTTTTTTAAATACTGATGTATCGAATTCCCGATATTTTTAAAAATATCCTACAACTGACATCAAATTCGATATCATTTCACTCTTTCACTGCATACGTCGGTCCTCTGTTTCTCGTACTATGGCATATTCATTGTGCACTATTATTCCAATTGAAAACGTTAATTTTCCTACAAAAATCGATTCCTTTATATTGATTGCCACCAATGCATAAAACTGTGAGGCTTAAGAGGAGCTGCTCAGCCAGTGTGTCCCATTTTTTGTAACTGCCTACGCACAGGTACTGTATTGACAGGACTACTGGTGGCACTTTGAAACTCACGCTGATTTTACACGATTTTTTTTACACCCTCCATCCACACTACTCGTCGGTCCATCTCTGTCACCACAAAATGTCTTCTTTGTCTTGTTTTAGCTGCGGCTGCTCCTTTATATTTTCATTTTACACTCGCATCACCAACTGCCGACATAGTTAGCTTTAGATGGGTTCCCTTAAGTATTTGTTACTCCAGTGTGAAATTGACATTCGAAGTCACTTACATCTCCTGAGCGACGCATTCTACTGTTACTGCTCCTGTTCGGACGACACAATACCGTCAGTCTCCTCTTATACTTGGGGGTCTGTCTCTCATTATATTTTCCATCAGATAGTGCCACTTCTTTGGAGCGCTCATTTCGTGTCGAATAGGTAGAGGCCTCGAGGTTCTGTGGCGAGTTATTTATGACCTGCCGCCTGGAGGAGGGTTAGGATGGAGGGAGTGAGGCTGATGTTACAAATATCCGCGTGACAGAAAGTGAGCGAATTGCTACAGACAGACTCTGAATCCTCTACTACATTTATTTAAAATGTACACCACATGTGACTGACGTCAAGAACTGTACTATGCAGTCATCACATCTAAGCTGGCCGCTGTAGCCGAGCGGTTCTTCTCGCCCAGTCCGGCACCGCGCGAGTGCTGAGGTCGCAGGTTCGAATCCTGCCTCGGGCATGGATGTGTGTGATGTCCTTAGGTTAGTTAGGTTTAAGTAGTTCTAAGTTCTAGGGGACTGATGACCACAGCTGTTAAGTTCCATAGTGCTCAGAGCCATTTTAACCATCACATCTAAGACATGGTCATAATCATGTACCTCGGGAGTAGCGTCACAGAATGACGTGTGGCAACCGTACAGTCTGTGCAGCTGAAGAGAGGTGCTAGAAATAACGTCAGCCTGTGACGAAAGTACTTCCGCTCCAGGATGGCACCTCTGGTCAGGATAAGCGACCCTTTGAAGACTACGACAGCGAACTAGTACTGTACGAGCGTATTCCACCTATTTCTGCAAAACACAAATTCAGCTTAGTGTCCTTACGAACCAATGTTTCTGGACATATGTGACATCATCAGCATGTCATTATTTTATTTCATACCCTACGTAATATTTCGAACTTCAGGCACGACAGTTCCACTATTTTATATCACACTTCGCATGTGCTGCACACATTTATAATTCCATTTCACCTCACTCAGTGAAGTTACAAACAGGTGAACCTGTTTATCTTCTTTATCCACATCTCCATATCGCTTTTACCATCGACGCATTTACCTTTCTCTCATTAAATCCTTTACACCTGTAACGTTCCCTGGCAGCACGCACACTATTAATAAAATTAAATGACATTTAATTGTACTATGTACGCCGCTATGAAGCAATTCGTACGTACTGTAATTGTTTAACAAAAAGTATTATTTAATTTTGTATAAAGGACGTTAGTTATTATTGTAAAATTTTCTGTAATAATATTCTCGATGTATTTATGATTGTAATATTTCTATACGCATAATGTGATTACGAAATATGTTAATATCTGCGATGAAAAAAATGTAAAATATAGCCACAGAGGAGAATAATGTTGTAGGATTACAAAGAGATGTTAATGGTCAGCAATAATATAAATAGCACTGCATGGTGTGCGTTCTTTGTCGTCTTCCTCGAGAGCTGAGAGAGGGAGGAACCTGTTACGTAGCATTATATGACTGAGTAGACTTCTTTTGTCTGTATCTATCTTTAGCCGCCATTAGAGGAGAAATTATAAAGGTGTGTAATTTTAATCATTGTTGTGGCCTAAATACATTATAATTTATCAAAATTGTGTATTACTAATGTAAATTAGCTTGCCCATGTCATCTATAATATTTCTTTAAAGAATTTTCAGCTCTTTTAGCGATTATCGTTGGTGTTGCTGGGCTGTGCCGCGACCGAACGATTTGCAGCGGCGGCACATTTAAAAAATTGTTCCCCTATAAAATTAACCAAGCCCGTAAATCGGGAGCAGGTAAAATTAGCAGTGAATTACGAAATATTTTTCTTTTACAGCGATCCTGAGGCTGACTGAATTTATTACTGGTTTTACATTTGTGCATTCATAGGCGGATAATTAACGTTGATGTTGTTAATCTGTTGGTTCTTTCAATTTCTAAAGCAAATAACTTAAACGTATAGTGAAGTGTGTTTTGTCAATGATAATTAAACGTTCAGGTCGGCTTGGCAATATTTAACCATTTTATGCTAACAGAGACAGTCTTGTGTTCCATAGCTAACGCCGGGAAAGAATTCAGTCAATATTTAAAAACCCACTGCATCTAGAAAATATATGCCAAGGCCGAAATACGTAAAAAAAATTAATTTAAATAATTTTCAAAGTCATAAATGTTATTAATCAGTTAGTTTGAATTTATCAGCATGAGAGGGTTGCTAAAGTTTACGAAATTTTAAATGTGCTTAATTCTGTCTAAATGAATGTTTATTACCACACGTAAAAAAAGGGGTTCTACAACAAAGTTCGTACAGAAAGAGTAAATAACAAAAATATTTAAAGCCATTTCTTCCCCATTCTCATCCATTCATTTTTTACATAATAAATAATTTTTTTTCTCATTAAACACCCACGTATTAGGGTTGTTATTGACCTACTTGTAGATTTTGTCGAGTTAGGCCTATTTCCACAAGATGGTAAATCAGAAAGTAAGGTGGACAACAACATCCAAAAGATCATCTTTGTGCTATTCCTGCCTTTTGTGAACTATCTGTGTGCGTCATATTACTCCCTCGTCACTGTTAATCACGCATCACCGAGATAGAAATAATTAGAACAGGTTTTTAATTTCGGCATGTTTACCAATCGCAAGTTAACCTGCCAACAATGGCAATGAATGAACAGCATGGAGGCAATAAAAATTCTGGTCTTTTCACAACAATTTCATTCAGAAAAAGTTAGATTAAAGCAGCTGTAGACGCCAAAGGGTATTGGACACGGTATTAGACGGAATAATCTCTTCGTATCACAGAAACATGTCTCAAAAACGACCGCTAGAGTGTGAAGTCGCAAAAGGCGAATGATATCTACGGCATACGACGCCCCACGTGTTGTCTATCATGCAACCATAATGTTGTTGTTGTTGTGGTCTTCAGTCCTGAGACTGGTTTGATGCAGCTCTCCATGCTGCTCTATACTGTGCAAGCTTCCTCATCTCCCAGTATCTACTGCAGCCTACATTCCTCTGAAACTGCTTAGTGTATTCATCTCTTGGTCTCCCTCTACGATTTTTACCCTCCACTCTGCGTTCCAATACTAAATTGGTGATCCCTTGATGCCTCAGAACATGTCCTACCAACCGATCCCTCCTTCTAGTGAAGTTGTGCCACAAACTTCTCTTCTCCCCAATTCCATTCAGTACCTCCTCATTAGTAATCTGATCTACCCACCTAATCTTCAACATTTTTCTGTAACACCACATTTAGAAAGCTTCTATTCTCTTCTGGTCCAAACTATTTATTGTCCATGTTTCACTTCCATACATGGCTACACTCCATACAAATACTTTCACAAACGACTTCCTGACACTTAAATCTATACTCGATGCTAACAAATTTCTCTTCTTCAGAAACGCTTTCCTTGCCATTGCCAGTCTACATTTTATATCCGCTCTACTTTGACCATTATCAGTTATTTTGCTCCCCAAATAGCAAAACTCCTTTACTATTTTAAGTGTCTCATTTCCCAATCTAATTCCCTCAGCATCGCCCGACTTAATTCGACTACATTCCATTATCCTCGTTTTACTTTAGTTGATGTTATATCCTCCTTTCAAGACACTGTCCATTCTGTTCAACTGCTCTTCCAATTCCTTTGCTGTCTCTGACAGAATTACAATGTCATCGGCGAACCTCAACGTTTTGATATCTTCTCCCTGGACTGTAAAACCTACTCCAAATTTTCCTTTTGTTTCCTTTATTGCTTGCTCAATATATAGATTGAATAACATCGGGGAGAGGCTGCAACCCTGTCTCACTCCCTTCACAACCACTGCTTCCCTTTCATGTATCTCGACTCTTATAACTGCCATCTGGTTTCTGTACTAATTGTAAATAGGCAATCGATCCCTTTATCTTATCCGTGCCACCTTTAGAATTTGAAAGAGAGTATTCCAGTCAACATTGTCAAAAGCTTTCTCTAAGTCTACAAATGCTAGAAATTTAGGTTTGCCTTTCCTTAATCTTTCTTCTAAGATAAGTTGTAGGGTCAGTATTGCCTCACGTGTTCCAACATTTCTACGGAATCCAAACTGATCTTCTACCAGTTTTTCCATTCGTCTGTAAAGAATTCGCGTTAGTATTTTGCAGCCGTGACTTATTAAACTGATAGTTCAGTAATTTTCACATTTGTCAACGCCTGATTTCTTTGTGATTGGAATTATTATATTCTTCTTGAAGTGTGAGGGTATTTCGCCTGTCTCATACATTTTGTTCACCACAATATTGGCTGCTAATGGCAACAGGGGACGAGACTGGGGGGTACGCAGTGGTGATCGCATCATGAGGCTACCGATCATAGCTGAACTACTCAGTCGACGACTAAGTCAACAACAGAGCCACAGTGCTAGTGATCTTGATAGAAAGCAGAGCAATGACAACCGTAAAAAAGGCAAACATTGCATTATATCTACAGCATCAGTTACCGAAGCTGATACTTTGTCAGAAAGGAACCCAGAAATTTTGTAGAGTGAGGGAGACGTGACAGATGAAATGTTAGCTTTTCTGCAAGATGTGCCAGAGGAATGTGCAGTGTCGTATACGCTCGACTGTGAAGACAACGTACATGAGGACCACAATGATGGTAATGCACTTTTAGCAATTTAAAGTGATACTGAAAGAGTTGTCGACGCATGTAATTTATCATCCTTGCTGCACAGGGGGCCACAAATACCGTCTCCAGTGAAACGTAGTAAAAGACAATCATTGTCCAAGGAACGGGTACTAAATATAATTATGTACATGGAAGATCTGTCGTAGCATACAGTCAGTTCCACAAGAAAGTGTAGACCATAATTTTAAACGTAGCGTAGCGATAGGATTGACTATTAGGTAAATGTGCAATTAGTAATAACATGTATTTTCGTGTAATCATATATTTGTGATAGTGCCTTTTATTTCATACAGGTAACAGCGTACACTTTCTTGTGGGACTGACTGTAGTAAAAAAACAATTATGAATAAGTTCGTGGTAATGCATAAGAAAAACTGCTGATATACAAGGCAGGACTAGGCGCCCTTCCTACAAAAACTGGTGTTCGCAGGTTTCAAGGATACTCGATACCATTTACGGGATTTTTATGATGGTGACCTACTACGTTATGCACATCAATTTGCGCGCGACATAGATTACTGTGATTTCAATGGGTGGTTGCATAACTTCAAACAGTGTTACGGAATTGGAAGACTTATGACGATGAAATTTCAAAGCATCAAGTTGACATCTGTACATGAGATAAACAAACGTACATGAGATAAACAAACGTATTCCACTGTTCAGTAGGGAATATGTTTTTAACTGAGATTTGAAGAGGACATTCATATGAGAGGTACCCTGAAAACCAGAGCTACCAACAGAGTTGTATCAAGATAAGGCAACATCAATGTCTTTAACGCACTCGTATACAATTATGCCGACTGTTAATCTGGGTGGTAATGGCTCTAAAGCTATTGTTCTGCGAGGTGCTGTGCCTCCTGGAATTGTTTCTCGTGCGCCTGATCTTACAAAGGCAGTAGGGAATATTTAACTCACAGGAAGCAAGAGTGGGAAAATGGGCGTAAAAGTACAACTATGGTTTGAGCACTGCTTTTGGACAATAGCTGGTCAAAATAAGTTGCTTTTGTTTTGTTGCTGGTACGCACATAAAAATTGTACTCCTTTAGAGCAAATTATCCGTCCTGAACACTGCGTGATATTGCAATCCATACCATATGAAACCACTAGACAAATTCAGCTTCTGGATGTTCGTTTTTCCGTGAATATAAAACATATTATGGCACGATCTGCAGCTACACCTTAAACTATAGCGAGTTTCACGGTGGGCTCCACGACAGACTGTTTCACATTCGGTTACATGCCGTCACATTCCAACAGTTTTCATCATCCCGTTACACCAATATGATTCTGTAGGCATTCTTTAGGAGCGGATACGTAGCTGAACGTTCCGCGCGATTTGTATCTCCCAAGGAGTTCGCCTTCAGTCTTGATGGTGCGAACCCTTGTGATCACTGTGACGCGCCATTTTTCATTAGATGTTCGTGGTGCTAGACAATGTTTTGTTCTGAACATGTCTTGAGTGTTGACGATATTCATTTTATGAAGTCTACTACATATATACCATATAAGTTTGATGTCTGTACCTGCGGCACATTCTTTTCTACCGTCACTCCTGATGCACGTGGTGAGTCATTAAAAGTTTATATTTTCCCTATCAAAATTGTTAACACAGTATTTTCGAGTGAGACTTACTAAAGACTGAACTTGCGACCTTGCACTCAAGGAGTAGATGTCAATAGTAGTGCCCACGTGCTTCAAGGCAATCGACTCTGACTGATGGCCTCACCAGTTTGGTCCCTTAGGAGTCACACACGCAATCGATTCCCTTCAGCAGCTCATGGCCATTGCGGCCTCAACATATGAAGAACTCACCAGGTGTCCCAGGCGCAGGCGACGGTTGCGTTGGCGACCACGTCAGCGGGCACGGCGTCCGCCATCGCGCTCGTGTCCGCGAGGATGGTGTGCAGAACCCCCAGTGCTGCGCCGGCAGCAATCGCGCTGGGTCCGTACATGTTCCCCACCCACAGCGCCACCGGCTCCTGGTACGTAGCCACCACTGTAGGCACACAGCAGTTTCAGCCTCGCTCACAAATGCGTATCACTAAGCGGCGAGTGCTCTGTAGCTGATCGAACTGGAAATAGTGTGGTCGCCGAGGGAAGGATGGGGTAACGGAGGGGGCGAAATGATATGGAACTGGGATTCGATACATTATTCACACTAGTTTTCAGGTTACCAGGATTTTCTATTTTAGTTTCACAAATGTACTGGCTGCATATAATACGAGGATGAGTCAAATGAAAACCCTAAATTTGTAATAACAAATCGAAATTTCGCGCCGTTAACCCGTAAGTTGGTAAGCGTGATACAAACAGCGTGCAGAAAGTCCTGTAGGTGGCAGCATAGTGCAGATGCGCACATACCGTCGAAGTGTCAGTATAAAGATGGCCGCCCCACTTGCGACTTGCCCCAGGCAAGAAAGCGTTCTTTTATTCGGTTTTTGCGTGGTGAAGGTGTGAAACGTATTGAAATTCATCGACGAATGAAGGTTCAGTACGGCGATGCATGTTTGTCACAGCAGCAAGTCTACGAATGGAGTACAAAGTTCGCAAATGGTGTGACTTCAGTGGAAGATGCTCCTCGTCCAGGTAAGGCAAAACGAGTTGTGACTCCACGGAACATTGCAGCAGTTGAAGCTATTGTGATGGAAAAGCGCCAAGTGACACTGAACGGCATTGACAGATTAGTCATGGGTCAGCACACCACATTGTGCATGATGTGCCCCACTTTCACAAAGTGTGTGCGAGATGGGTGCCACGTCAGCTGAAATGAGAGAATGAAGTGTTGATGCTTGTGAAGAACTTCTTCGGCGCTTTGAACGAGAAGGTGATGGCTTCCTTGCAAGAATCGTTACTGGGGACGAAACCTGGGTTCACTTCCACCAACCGGAAACGAGGAGAGCGAGCAAGGAATGGCGCCATTCCTCATCACCAAAACCAAAGATGTTTCGAACAGAACCATCAACAGGAAAGGTTATGCTGACTCTTTTTTGGGGCGAAAAAGGCAACAATCACAGACCTGCATTTTGAGTGTCTTCCTTATCCACCACACTCACCAATCCCTGCCCCAAGTGATTTACATATGTTTGGACCACTCAAAGATGCAATGGCAGGAACGAAGTCCCGTTCTGATGAAGAGGTACTGAAAGGTCTCTGTTGGATTCCTTTCATGTTAATTTCTTAAATCTGTTGTCATTTACGGCATAAATTCCTCTTCTAAATTTACTGTGGTGTTTCTAACTATCTGGGAGGAGACTGAGCAGTGAAACGTGTTACTTTTACACATAAACAAGAACGATCTGTCACACTACTAAACAGTACATATGTAATTCATGTCACACAGTCTCATACGGAACCTACATCCGCTTTCTTTTATATACTGTATATGATAAGATACTGTCATTCCCCTTCCCTTCTGTGTGAGAGGATGAATGAGCAAATGTATTTCTAGTTGCATGCTTGATGGTAGCAGACAAGCCTGTCTGCAAGAGGACAGTAGGACCAACGTCAGAACAGGTAGCTACGCTTTCTAAAAGCAGAGAGGTTTCTATTCTTAGTATAATCTGTCCGTCCCTTGTCATGTTGGTATAGGAAGCTGCCTCTCTGGTCACTTCCGTTTGTATCTGTTAAGCACGCTCGGTAGTGGCCCAGGTCAGTCTGTCTGCGGCGAGCGTCTGAAGTTGTAAGATCTCCGGCAAACAATGGATTTCTTAAGTTCAGCCTAACTGAAAATTTAATCGCCTTTATTTCAGGTTTAGCTCTACAATATCTTATGTTATCTTAAATTGCAACGCAGTGTATTTCGAGTGTGAAGTTCGGAATATCTTCCAGTAGTTGCTTTGTCACTACTTTGTGAGTAAAGTGGAACCACGTGTTGATCAGTAACTCTAACTAAGATCATCAATCTTAAATGCAAATGTGCGTGAGATTATAACGTCTAGTCTTGACAATATTTTTCAATATACCTACTTTTCTTTATGTTCAACCCACGTGGGGTGTACTTTGTGAGACCAGTACCACGTGCTTATACAATTGTTTGACCTATCAGGTTAATAGTAAGACGTTAGTAACCAGTTCGAGGTTTTCCTTTTGTAAACTGCTTTTCGATCTAATTTATTTTAATCATCAAAATTACTGTCGAGTTACACTCTGTGTAAACCAAGTTGACCACGTGAAGCATGTGGTGTAATCATCAAAGTAGCCTTCAGCTATTCTTTTCGGGACGGTTTCACAGAGAGTTAGTATGAATTTAGTATACCAGTGTGTGGTAATTACATGACGGACAGGATTGCGCTATGAACATAACTTCTTTGGGTGAAAATTGAATCGGTTGGTAGTGGTTAATTTCCTCTTGCATATGTTTCAACGTTCTTCGTGTGTTATTTTATGAATGCAGTGTTGTATGCAGGCTCCCAATCTTGGCTCCATATTTGATGTGCTCTGTAAGATTACAGACTCACATTTTACAGTCCTAAATAAGGCACCAGTTTAGTTATGAATCAAGCTTAATATGCTGAAATTTCAATGATCAATGTTAAAATAAAATTCCAAATATAAACTGATTTATTTCTTTTTATTTAAATTCTCTTTATATATATATATCACCAGTTATCGTATGACGATTAAAAGATTATAATTAATGTTAGTCTGGTTGGGAATTTGGTAAGCTAGACTGGATACCTGGTGAAACAGTTGCTCAGTAATGCAAGGTTAACTTCCCCAGGCAGCTCACAGCTTTTAACCAACTTTTATGGCCTTGAATGTTGGCACCGCTTACACCTCAAAATAATGCAACAACATTACACATGGCGACCCTGTTCTGTGATTCCGCTGGTCTCTGGAATCTCTGAAATGTTAGATTGCGAGCGTTGCATAATCTCAATTTTTTCCCCCCTGCAGCACTCAAACAACTTCTGCGTTGTTTCTGAGCAGACTTTCAAATCAGTCACGGGGTTGTTGAACGGCATTGTTTGCCTTGTTCTTTTGTTTTCTATATTTGTGTGTTTTATATGTGTGTGTTTTTTTTTCTCGCTTGTAAATTGCACTGCTTCGATCAAAGATAAAAATTTGTTTCGCGTGTGAAGAAGTGCGTACTAGGTTGGGTACCTTTCGTGTAACTGTCGCAATTTTTGAGGGATACATTTATTGTGATTAGTGTGTTGTGTACCGGGTATAAATTGAACTAATGCAGACACGTAACCAAGCTAAAAGTAGGCGGTCCAACAACTTAAGCAACATGGACCAAGGGGATAATTTGATTTCGAATATTGATGCGTCGGATGGTTTCGAAAATGCAATGGGGAATACTTCAGACGAAATGTAATACAGGACGAATGGGCTCACAGCAGAGCCAGAAATTAATTTGCCTCCTACTAACCTAATTGATTTGGCAGAACTCATGAAAGCCTTGTTGCAACAAAATAAAGAAAATGTAGAGAAATCAGAAAAATCGTTCTGAGGACAAAAAGAATCATCTGAAAAATCGAACTGAGAGCTAGGCGAACAAATGACGCAGAAATCTGAAAAATCTATTCGAGTGCTAGGTGAACAAATGACGCAGAAATCTGAAAAATCGATCCGCGAGCTAGGTGAACAAATAGGCGAAAAACTAATCCAGCAGACAAATAAAGTCGACAAGTCGATGCAGAGAGTGTCCGATGATATCTCACAATGAATAAACAATCTGGAAAATGAATTAAATAGCGATGTTTTGAAAGAATTTTGCCGTACATTTGAACAAATCGATGACTGTCTGCAAGCCTTAGAACAGGGCAAGCGGAGTAGCGATGCAGAATCCAAAGAGAGCGAGGAACAGCTACTTAGGAATTTCCAAGCGCTGAGAGAAGAATGCCAAAGGGAACACCAGCAGATACTCTCGAGGGTCCAGGAGGCAGAAACACATTGTCCCGCGTCCGTTAGCAACACAGTAGCAGACAACAGTCAAACGATTCACGCACTCGAACAGCAAGTAGATCAATTGAAGCAGATTGGGGCGGAGGACAACAGACAAATACAGGATAAGATTGCGGCATTAGCGGACATTGTAGACACGATGAAGGTGATGGAGAGCGATAACAATACTACCCCCCCAGCAGTCATAGAGACTGAAGAAGTGCGTTCGCTTCTTAGATTTCAGAAGGGACACTTCGAAGTGAACAGGCTGCACAAAGCCGTAACAGGCGAATTACAAGAAAGCGTGGGGCATCTGGAAAGCAACATTGGGTGTGATTCCGAACTCGCCAATAGCACTAAAAGAAGCCATACACACAGTGCAGAGAGGGACTCCGGCCACGAGGGAGATTTTGACGACAGGGAAGAACGTATTTTGAGGGGCAGACATGAGAAAAATAGAAACATTGAAGGGCCTCGCCGGGAGGAAATGCGGGGATTTGATTTCAAACAATTCCTTACAGTGAGAAAGTTTGAGATATTTCGAAATTCGCAAAAAGGAATACTTCCACGAGCATGGCTCGAGCAATTTGAATTCTGCCTTCCCCCCGACGGGGCAGATTCACATAAGATAGAATATATGTGTGGCTATTTGGAAGGCGAACCGGCGATTCGCACGAGGTCGGCAGCGCGTCACTGCAACTCAACTCGGGATTTTCGACAAGCCTTTCTGTCCGCCTATTGGTCGGAAGCGGCACAAGATAGGGTCAAGCTTGGCGTAATTATGCTGCCAAATTTGAACCAGTCTGGTTTCGGCAGCTCAGCACACCTATTCGACCACATGCTGCAGGCAGATCAATTTTTATACGACACATACGGGCCTGCGGAACTAATTAGGATATGCATCACCAAATTGCCGATGCACTTGCGCCACGTCATTCTTGCGGGACGATGCAAAGAGGACGTGGAAACATTTAAGACTCTTCTCCAAGAGTTGGAATACAATACAGGAGAATTCCCGCCTAATCAGGCACGAAGTTATTACGGGGCACAGCAGCGCGATCGCAGTCGTGGCCGTAGTACTAATTAACGGCGTGACTGGTCGTCGCGACGCGAATGGAACAATAATCGGGACCGGCCGTATAGAAACTGGGGTACCAGTCGCGAACACAGGTGGAACAACGGAAATGGTCGAGGACGTGGACAGTATCGTGAACGCAACAGTTACGGCAACCAGAAACGATACTACAGTGAACACGGTGGGGATAGGACTGTAGGCGGAGCACCTCATGATGTTGAAACTCGGCCGGCTAACCCTAGACATAATCCAGCAAATGGAAATGAACAAAACCGGCAATGACAAACGATCAGCGTAGAAGGCGTCCAATCGGAACAAATGAGCGACATGGGAAATGAGTGCATACGGTATATAGAGAGGGAAGATATTAGAGAGGATTTGTTACAAGAAACTACGAGTGCTAAAATTTCGGGAATAATTCCAGTCGTGACAGATGCAGTAAACGAAATATGTTTTAAGTGTGTCATTGACACTGGAAGCCCTTTCTCCATAGTGAGCGAGGCAGCATTTCAAAAATGCGAAGGGACTGGGACTAGGCCCGTTTTTCAAGTGCGAGGAATAAAGGTGAAGGGCGCAATCTACGGTAAGAGCGTAGAAATCCGAAGGCAGACTCGGCTTAATTTTACCTTCCAGGGAAGAGAGTTTGAGTACAACTTCTTTTGCTCCCAATGCTGAATGTGGCAATGATTTTGGGAAATGACTTCATGAATGCCCACCATGCAGTAATTGACATGGGTGGAGGAGTAATGACATTTCAAGCTGGGGATCAGGCAATTAATTTAGTATTTGATGAATGCATATTACGTGTCGAGCCAGAAATCAGTTGCCTAAAATTTCAAGCTCAAACCGAGTCGCAACCCAGACTAGAGCTACTCTAGTGAACTATGTAAGTGAGTCGTGCTCTACGTCTGGTGAGCAGGGGAAAGGTTGTTTTTGTTGATGCTCTGAGAAAGAGCATCGCGGGTGTCAGAACCACGGGCAGGGAAAAGGTGAAATTGTATTGCCTACTTAGGAATCATGAACGGGTATTTTCTGAGGCTCCGGGGTCGATTAAGGGTTTTACTTACCAATTCAGAGTACGTGACCATCAGAATTTTTCTGTTAGATCATATCCTATTCCCGTGGCGCATAAAGCCCAAGTGGAGAAGGAAATAAACAAGATGTTAGAACAAGGAATAATTGAGCGGGCAGTAAGCCCGTACAACTCACCCTTGCTTGTCGTGCCAAAACGCGACAACTCGGTTCGTTTGGTACTAGACTCGAGACAGATAAACACAATTATTATGTCGGAAACGGACAGGCTTGAGAGCCTTGAGGAACTCTTACAACGTTTCCACGGGGTAAAGGTACTATCATCTGTCGACCTCCGTTCGAGTTTTTGGCAAATCGTGGTACACCCATCTTGCATATTATATACAGCGTTCCTGTGTTATGGAAATTGTTTCCAATTCCGGCGTCTCCCGTTCAGACTAAACGTCTCATCAGCTGCTTTTATAAGGGGATTAAATAGCATTTTGCCTGATGATTTGAAACAGCGAGTGACAATTTACGTGGATGACATATTAATTGCGGAAAAGTCGTGGGAGGATCATAATGACGTTCAGAACAGACTACTGGATGTTTTTGAGAAGGCAGGTGTAACAGTCAACTTAGATAAGTCACAGTTCGGACGAGAGAAGATAAAATTCTTAGGCCATATTGTCTCAGCAAATGGAATACAACCTGATCCGGTGAAAATTGCGGTGATAGCGGAGTGTGCAATGCCGACAAATAAAAAACAGTTGCGAGCATTCTTAGGCTTGTGTAATTTTTATAAGCGATTTATAAATTTTAGTGTACTTGGTACACCCCGTCTATGTTGACTAACAGGGAAGAACGCTTTGTGGGTCTGGGATCAAGAGGCACAGGATGAATTTTATAAATTGAAAAAGGCATTGGTAGAGGCTCTCATCCTCGTGCATCCCGACCTGACACAATAATTCTGTTTAATAACAGACAGTTCCTTGTCAGGATTAGGTGCGGTACTGTTTCAAACGGAAGGAAATGATGATATTATAACTTGGAAAACAATCTCGTTTGTGAGCAGGGTGCTCTCTCGATGTGAAAAAAATGATTCCGTGACAGAACTCGAAGCACTCGCGATGGTTTGGGCATTCTCAAAATTTAGGTATTTCTTATTTGGAAGGATCACCAGGGTTTACACTGATCATCGTGCACTCCAATTTCTTATGAGCAAAAAAATCACGCATGGGAGACTGGGACGCTGGGCACTATACCTACAAGAATATAATTTCACTGTAGAATACATTCCGGGACAGAAAAATGTAATTGCTGACGCTTTATCGCGCATTCCTATAGGTTTGGTTCACACAGAAGAAGGGGAACTCGGTGAAAATAATTTTAGCATCCTATACTTACAGAATGTAGCGTTCGAGAACTTTGTTTCCACCTCTTTAGGGAGTATAGCGGACGAACAGGATAAGGACGCAGTATTGAAAGATATAAAGAAGAAGTGGGAGGACAAGGAGAATGTAGGAATACGCCAGTACTACTTAGTGCGCAATAGAATACTATTCAAGAAACGAGCCCCGGACGACTCCAGATGGGTTTTCGTGATTCTGGAGGAACTCGTAAACAAAATTATGTGGTACATACGTTTGAGTTATGGTCACTTCGGAGCACAGAAATGTTGTGAAAAACTGAAGGAGACATGCTATTTTAATAACATGCTACGGCGTATGCGTTGTGTACTTTGAGTGTGCGGACCTTGTTAGCGAGCAAATGCGGCCACAGTGACGTATGCTGCATCATTGCACCCGATAATACCAAGCAAACTTTGTGACCTCGCGGCCGTGGATCTATTTGGGCCACTAATACGATCTAAAGCAGGTTTTGCATATGTTTTCGTAGCGGTGGAGCTAACCTCCAAGTTTGTGTGTCTGACTCCGTTGAGGCGAGCAACAGGAAGGGCAGTGGCAACTGCATTTGCAAAGCAGTTTCTGCATGAAGTTGGGCGTGTGAAAAGTGTTATCTCTGATAATGGACCACAATTTAGATCGCAATACTGACAGCGGATGCTTCGAAGGATAAGAATTAAACCTATATATATATCTCTGTTTCACCCCAGCTCGTACCCCAGTGATCGTATTATGGGCGAATTAGGAAAATTATGTACGTTATACTGCAGTCGTGATCACCGATCGTGGGACATACACCTAAAAGGATTTCAAAACATAATTAATGAGTTGCCTAATACGTCAACACAGCTTCCGCCAACCACTGTGCTAAAAAACAAGGAGCCCCGAGCAGAATCAAAGAGGTGGTGCCTTGGCCACTAGAGCCGAGACTACGCCGGAACGCAATTGTTGACTTAGCTTTACGCAACATCAAGCGTGCAGCAGAAGCCAGAGTCAAGGCGTATAAGAAAAACGTGAGAAAAACAATGTTTCATGTAGTACAAAAAGTTCTTATCAGATCACACAAGCTGTCTAACAAACGGTCAGGTGCCTGCAAGAAATTTTTTAATCTTTTTAACGGCCCATACCGGATAAGGAAGATTCCCCATGAAAACGCCATAGAAGATGAAACTCTTCGATCGAAGAAATCAAAAGGGCTACACCATGTGTTAAACGTAAAACCATACATTGAGTAGAAAGGACAGTGAGGAGTAGAGAAAACGGTGAAGAGAAACAATTGATTATTTTACATTTGTGATAAATGCATTTTGAATAATATGTTGGTAAAAATAATTATAAAAATGTTTCTATGCGATTGATTGAAGTGATGTTTTTAGTTTTTTTTTTCTTGTGCAATTAGGATTTAGGTTGGTCCAAATGTGAAGATAAAACGTTTCTTTGTGAACGAGTGAAATGCTGTTTATGGCTTTTTGTGTAAATTGAAAAGAGTCGCTCCTGAGAGAAGCTAGATCTGTGTTGAATTAATGCAAAACTCAGGGGAATATCCGATCTGTGGGTATTTTGGGTCTGGCAAACCCAGGTCCCCAGCTGTTAGTAGCCTTGTTTCCGATGTTCTGCTTTCAGTGCTACTATCTATCTATTACTATTCTATATCTGTCAGTATAAATGAGGATCTCTTACTATAGTATGCGTGCTGTATGAATATTTTAAGATAGGAGAACTCTGAGAAGGAAATGAGTAGGTTTGGAATCTTGAAAACAGGGTGCGATAATACGATTGTTTAACCAATGGCTTCCCAATAAACGCTAATATGTTAATATTGATGATATATGTCTTTTTTGTTCTTTACAGCTGAGTACGTAAAGTGCTATCTGTGGATTTCGTAAGCGGATTGATTCCCTTCAAGGTGAAAGAGGAATTGTGGTTTGTGTAATTTACGTGGCCCTGAATTATTATTGTGGTAGTCAAATGACGAGCAGTTTTCCAGCCAATGGAGAATGGAACAGAAATATGGATCCTTTTTGTAGTCTTGATTGATGTTGAGCCAGAGCCTGAAAAGTTATTCTGCGTTAATACTTGTCCTAGAGAAGTGACGTTTATGTGTTTTGCTGATGCTGTGAGCATTACAGCTTACTGTTTTTGCTGTTGCGAGATGCACTGCAGCCTATATGAGTTGAACTAAAGAGATTTCTCTGTTGAAGGTAGAGGAAGAGTAAATAATTTTGATTATGGGATCTAAGGAAAGCTTGGTTTAATGTAATAAGGATGAAGCAAAACATTTGTCATTTAAACTAAAGGAGGATTCGGATCTGTTGTGTCTGTTGTAAGTTCAATATGTTAAGATGAAACTGTTTTACAGAATAGAGGAGACCACAATTTTGCCATTCATGAGGAATGAATCCGGAATAACCACAACAGGAGAAATAACTGATTTGGAAGCGAAAGGTAACTTAAAGAAGGAACGAAATTGCAGCAAAATGGGTAAGAAAATGTAATACAACCTGTAGGATGAAAATATTTTTACCCTTCTAAGAGTCATCTGTGTGATTCATTCTTGTGCTAACGTAATTTTAGATGAAATTGTCTTACTGTTTTATGTATAAACATACGAGTATGATAAATGTATAATTGTGAGTCTCTTATCAGGTGTGTCAACTCGTATAAATGTTTTGGCGTGCGAATAACCATTGTTCTTTTTACTATGCATGTTTAAGGAAAGTTTCTCCATATTTATCATGTGACAAGACATATGCCGCGAGCGTCAAGAAGAGAACAAATTAGAACTATGTTGTAGTGGTATAAACACTGTGTTGAAGTAGGATTGAAGTAGCTTGTAGGATTAACTAGTAGTGGATTGAAGTAGAATTTTGAGTAATACATGTTTATGGGTTGTTAGTTTGTAGTATAGACAAAAGGCGTGCATGTGTGTGTGTGTTTGTGTGTGTAAATAACATGTGAACCCTATGCTTCCCTGACCTGTACTTGTACAAGGCGTAATCCTATTTATTTTAGTGAATTAATAAGTAGCATTTGATTTCTTAAAACGCAAGAGAACCACATTAGTGATGTGGATTTAGATATTATATTGTCAGCTCATTTAATTTTTATTTTTATATTGTAGAGTCATTTCACTTTTACTTTTTATATTGTCAAGTCATTTAACTTTTATTTTTATATTGTTGATTCATGTAACTTTTTTTATTTGCAAAAAAAAAATTAAGTCTCACTTTTGTTCTTAAAAATTGTGAAAGACAATACTAAGTGGTACTATGTATGACATTTTGTAATCACAAAACTATGATGAACAATTTCTGTGAATGCAGTTGAGAACGAGAAAGCAAACCGGCTTAACTCTTACGAGACAGCGGGAGCAGCGAGGAGGAGGACTAGTTGTAAACAGGCAGGTTTCCCAGCGGGACACACTGTCAACCGGGCCATTTCGGGAGCGCGGTCGGCAAGAAAAGAAGGGTACGCAGCAAACACTTTCCCTTGCACCCGGAGCTAATGGCCGGCCGCACCAGTGCGACCCTTCGTGGAGGTGATGACCTGAGATGGCCGAGCGGTCCACCGCGCGGAAATCCATCTGCTAGCAACTCACCACACGCACGTGACCGTGACGAGACGGCAGCGGTGAAACGACAGAAGACAGGGGATAAAGGGGCGTGGAGCCTTTTGACAGGTACTGTCAACGACGCCTATCAACATTTCCTGGCGGAAGTCCATTTGTCAAGCGACAGTAAATCGTGGTTCGATGTTCTCTGGTCGCTAAGGGTGGCACAAAGAAGAGCCATTAAGTGTCATCCTTGACCAGGAATATCAAACCGGCGAGCCAATTGAGGATAACTCAAGAATTTGACAACACAAGGGGCGTGGAGCCTTTTGGCATGTACTGTCCAGAGAAACTGGCAGTCTTCAACGACGCCTTTCAAGATACTGTACTGTGTGACTTGAACCGAAGATATTGCGGAAACTGTAACTGCTATTGACGTGCGGTTTTCACAGAATGGATTGATAGTCAGGAGCTCGTATTGTTGGCCAATAGACGGATAGTATCAATACTTAGAACGCATATTTTGTATGAACAAGGACTTTTTAAATGGAATACCGGCTACTGACATCACAAAACTAAAAGTAGTGTTAGTTAGAATGTCAGTGGTGTTTGTTGCAGGATTCTTGTGCGAATCGCTTACGAGATATCGTATTCTGAAAAATTTCCTGCTGGCCGGGGTGCCCGAGCGGTTCTAGGTGCTACAGCCTGGAACAGCGCGACCGCTACGGTCGCAGGTTGGAGCCCTATTTGAACCCCCACTTTTTTTTTTTTTTTTGAAAAATTTCCACACAGAGACTTGCTTGTGCCATTCAAACTGCGCAGTTGCTAGGCACGATGTTGTTATGTATACTTACATCCTTCGTCTATATCTACTTAGATATTCCTGAACCCACCGTACAGAGCATGGCGGAGTGTACCCCATACCACCACTAGTCATTTACTTTCCTGTTCCACTCGCAATTAGAGTCAAGGCCAAACGGATGTCTATATGCCTTTGTATGAGCCCTAGTTTCTCGAATCTTATGTTCTTGGTCCTCATGTGTAGTGTATACTGGCGGCAGTAGAATCTTTCGGCAGTCAGCTTCAAATGCCGGTTCTCTAAATTTTCTGAATAGTGTTTCACTTCGCCTTCCCTCCAGGGATTCCCATTTGAGTTCCCGAAGCATCTCTGTAACACTTACGTGTTGTTCGAACATACCGGTAAAAAATCTATCAGCGCCCTTCTTAATTGCATCGATGTCTCCCTTCCATCCGACAAGGTACGTATCCAAAACACTCGAGAAATACTCGAAAAGAGGTCAGACAAGTGTCCTAAGTGCGGTGTCTCCAACACTGGTGAACCACCCTTTCCTAAAATTCTCCCAATAAATCAAAGTCGACCATTCGCCTTCTCTCCCGCAGTCCTCACATCCTCGCTCCATCTCATACCACTTAGCAAAAAGTTGCGCCCAGATATTTAAACGACTTGAATGTGCCAAGCAGGATACTAGTAACAGTGTGAGCGAACATTACAGCTTTGTTATTCGTATTCATCGACGTTAACATACATATTTCCACGATTAGAACTGGCTGAGATTCATGACACCAACTAGAAAGTTTGTCTAAGTCATCTTGGATCCTGCCAACGGCGCTGCAGCAGTGGTAACACCGATTCCTTTCAGATCACCGAAGTTAAGCGCTTTCGGTCTAGGCTAGCACTGTATGGGTGACCATTCAGTCTGTTGGGCGCTGTTGGCACGCGGGGTGCATTCAGCCCTTGTGTGGTAAACTGAGGAGCTACTTGGTTGAGAGGTAGCGGCCTGCTGACCACATGTCTCTCCATATCCTCATCCAGTGATGCCTGTGGAATGAGGATGACACGGCGGCCGGTCGCTACCGTTCGGCCGTCCGAGACCTATTCGCATGGAGTTTAGTTTAGTTTATCTTGTTTCCTCCTACAGTCATTCAACTTCGACATTTTGCCGCACACCACGGCATCAACAACAAGTAGCCGCAGATTGCTGCCCACCCTGTCCGCCGGATCATTTATGTATGCAAAGAATAAAAGAGGTCCTGTCACACTTCCCTGGCGCACTCCTCACTATGTCCGTGTCTCTGATGAACATTCGCCGTCGTGGACAACATACTGGTATCTATTACTTAACAAGTCTTCCAGCTACTCTCGTATGTCTGTGGAACTGTTCCATATACTCGTGCCTTCGTTAACAGCCTGCAGTGGGGCATCGTGCCAAATGCTTTCTGGAGGTCTAGAAATATGGAATCTGCCTGTTGCACTTCAGTCGTAGTTCTCAGTGTATCATGTGAGAAAAGGGCAAGCTGAGATTCGCACGAGTGATGCTTTCTAATACCTTGCTGATTCGTGGACATAAGCTACTCAGTCTCAAGAAAGTTAATTATGTTCCAACTGAGAGTGTGTTGAAGGATTCTGCTGCAAACCGAAGTTAGGGATACTGGTCTGTAGTTTTTTGGGTGAGTCCTCTTACCCTTATTATATACAGGTGTGACCTGCGCCATTTTCCAGCCGCTTGTGACTTTGTGGCGGGCGAGAGAGTCACGACAAACGCAAGCTAGGTAAGGTGCCAAGGCCGTAAAGTAAAACCGAATTGTTATTCCATCTGGACCTGGTCACTTATTTGCTTACTAATCTTTCAGTTGTTTCTCTGTGCCAGGGATGCGCATTACTATGTCGTGCATATGGAAGTCCATCCGATGGTCAAATGACTGTATGTTTGTACGACTCTCCTGTGTGAACAATTTCTTGACCGTGAAATTTAAAACTTGGGCTTTCGTTTTGCTGTCTTCGACTGCCACACTAGACTGGTCAACAAGAGACTCAATGGAAGGCTTAGACCAGGATTTTGTCGGGTTCTCTGCAAGATCTTTTGCCAAGGTTAAAAGACTGTCGTTTATAATGTAAGAGATCCTGGCAGGAGACGCCAAATGAAAAGCTTCTACTTACGTTTCTAATCTAGACTGTAATAATAAAATGGGAAGGAACTGTTCATCAGAGCTCAGGGAAAAGTTGTGATCAAAATGACACTAGATTTATTCATTCTTAACATTACAAGAGAATAAAAATGACGAAAGAAACATTACAAATTTTTTTTTATTTCACTAACGCTTTCACTGACATGGGGTCTATGGTGTACAAAGTGATCACCTGGGGACAGACACACGACACTAACCAGAACACTAATCGCTTTATCCGACTTCATACACGTGAATCCGGGTTATGGCACAAAGCTACGCCACCACCATGCGTCTATACTCTACAATTCAAAAAAGAAAAATATGGTTTGAAAGAACAGAGTGCTGAGAAACATATATTAGAGCCCTACGCGACAGCAGCGGTCTCGCGTTCGGTTAATTCGGAACACAGGTACTTTCCTATCAGCCTCTGAAACCCCGATGGATTCCAGTGAGCAGGTGGATATGTTTTCTGGTCTGCCAAACCCATCTGACTCCGTACCACGACTGTGCGTGGCGGAATATGTCAAATGTTTAGACAGCCGAATCAAGACAAATAAGTACGCCCGCACTTCACTCGTTGTGAGCTTGATAAGCAGTACCTCTGATGGTTCAGAAGGAGACAGGCTCTAAGTGGCACACTAGCAAAGGCCACAAGTCTGACCGTTTTGGTAGAGACCCGCAGTTCTTTACTAGCGAGCATTATTAGCTGGGAGAGAGGCCTTTGCTCTGCTAACACAGATTTGACCAATCGGAGTCTTTAAAGTTAATAGCGAGAAAAAGGAAAAAAAGATTCAGCTTAGCAGCCTCTTTCCCGCGTGTTTGCCGTGTCTTTTGCTAACAGAATGCTCAGGATGGAAGCACAGCCCTCCATAAAAAGCTTTTTGTCTCCCCTGTTGCGTCCATTTCAAAGTTTCCAAAGAATGGCGATAAACACGCTAAAAGCCTCGTTCTTTCACGAATTTGTTTTCAAATCGAATCTGGACGTCATGGCGCCAGTCGCCCTGTCCCACGGAAATTCGCAGAACCTTCCCAGTTCTTTTGTCAGCTTCCTCCCTAACAAGGGCCCTTCTTCTGCTTTACTGCCGGTCTCCATTGCGCTGGCCAGTGCAGCGGCGACTTCTCTTCGCTAGTCTGTACACCTGGAAGCGCCTGCCTCCCGTTCGGCTCCAACTAAATGTGTCTTCACAATCATACTGCGGAACTCGGCCATCCGGAAATGTCTCCACAGGTTCCGCAGAAAAAACGCGCTTTGCTGGGTCCACCACCGCCGCAGCTTTTACTGCAGTCGTTTAAATCGGCACCCTACTCCTTTGCATGCAGGTAAATCTTACCATCATTCCTTCCGTAGAGCATGCAAACAAGACCATTAACTGCTGCCCGCCATTTCATCAGAATGTATGAAGTCAAATCGCAGTAAAAATCATATTCCGCAAGAACATGAAGTGGCATAACACCGAATCAGAAGTTAAAGTGCCCTGCAATCTCTCAAGGTGTGATTGTGATAGTTGTTGTAAGCTTCACCCATAGATCTTTCCAAAGGCACACAAATCTGCACTAACCATTGCCTGTCATCATTTGTGCGTTCTCTTTTGAACCGATAGTGCAACAGCCTCTGATTCCTCAGCGTCTCTGAGTGTGCAACAGCCTCTGATTCCTCAGCATCTTACGAATTTCGTTGTTAATTTGTAGTGGTGTTTTTCGATCTTGTATAAGCGTACTAGGATCATAAATCTTGTATAAGCTTACAAGGATCATAAATCTCCAGACCACGATTTAGAATCAGTTTGAACATTGCCCATAATTCCTCTAAGTCCATCTTACCGAAACTAAGTGATGTTAACTCACTAAGTGAGATGCCAACAACTGCTTATCTTTCTGTCTAACAGAAACACTCTCGTAGGCTTTTTGTCTGACTTCCGTAAGCACAGTTGCTTTAGTGATATTATGATCGCTAATCCCTGTTTCTATACAGTCATTGTCGATAAGGTATGGCCTATTTGTAGCTACAGGTTCTAAGACATTTCCACTGATTATGGGCTTCCGAGGTACCTACTTAAGACAATTTTCAGAAATCGTGTTCAAAAGTATTTCGCACAGATGTTCCCGTCCATACACGATAGGTTAAATCCCTCCAACTAGTACTGCATGATGCGGGTATTTCCACACTAGTGATTGTAGACTTTCTTCAAATTACTCTAGAACTGTGACAGAGGAATCGGGTGGTGGTAAAAACATCCAGCCATTAAATTAGTTTCACCTGCACCTATCGCACGTGGCCAGATAACTTCTCTGTTACACTCAACTTTGACCTCAATAGAGACAATATTTTCAACTACCGCAATGAACGCTCCCGCTCCTACGGTCTCTAATCTCTCATTCCGATATAAGTTTCACCTCTCGCTAATGTTTCAGAGATTTTATACTTCGGATTTCAGCCAGCTCTGGGTTCCAAGAATAATCTGAGCGTGAGAACTTTCCTGGAGGGCAGTAAATTCGTCAACGATCTCTTGAGTTATTTATCAGTCTCTTCAACCAGTTACGTGAAAGTTGTAGTGTAACACGTAGACAAAGCAACAGAAGACAGAAGATGGGGAAATCAATGTTCTCGCTGCTGTTGCAGTTGATCCGCACGTTAGCTCCCGCACAATCGCACGAGGAAGTGGCGTGAGTCAGGCAAGTGTCCTACGCATTGTGCATCGACACAGGTTCCATTCCTCACACATCTCTCTCCATCAACAGCTGGAAGGAAATGATCCTGAGAATCCTGTTAACTTCTCTACATGGGTATTAAAGCAGGATACTCCAGATATATCATGTATCTTGGTTAGTGATGAAACCATATTTACCAATAATGGCCAGGTAAACCACCGAAACATGCATTATTCCTCCGTTGACAATCCCCGCTGGCTTCGCCAGGTACAACGTCAGCGTCCACGGAGTGTAAACGTGTGGTGTGCAGTAGTGAACCATAAGCCCATAGGCACGTGTTTCGCAGACGGAACACTGAACGCGCACAGATAGCGCAGTCTCCTAACAGAGCATCTTCCAGGTTTCTAGAAGACTTTCCACTGCAGACTAGGAGGGACCTGTTGAATCAATATGATGGCTGTCCGGCCGTAGTGCACGAAGCATTAGAGCATACCTTTACGAATTATTTCCAAATCGTTGAATTCGTCGCAGAGGACCTGTACCTTCGCCAGACCATTCCCCGGATCTGCCGCCTGTAGACATTTTTCTGTAGGGAAAACTGAAAGACGCTGTCTGCAAGGACATGCCAATTACAGCCGATGATATACAACGATGTATTACTGCAACCTGCTCAGAACTCTCCTCCGAAATTCTAGCACTTGTGCAGCAGTCATTCCATACCAGACTGGAGGCGTGTATTTCCTCCGCCAGAGGTAATTTTGAGCACAACTTATGACAGCCAGATGTCTCGTTGCTGGTCAGACTCTGCTAACTACTGTATGCACTTGCGTTGGTGTTGTGTGTGCCACCACAAGTACTGCACAAGTGTCGGTATTGGAACTTTTGAAATTACGATACCTCGAAAACGACGCGCACTATAATCATGCATCACCCACCACTGAAACTCTAATTTACTCTACTTTTAGTTTATTAATGTCAACAGGCGTTGTCCCATTTAAATAAAGTGTATGTTTGTTAAGAAATTACACTTTCGAAGTATTATTACAATCTGTTGATTGGCTAACAATACGAGTCCCTGTCTAACTAATCCATTATGTGAAAACCGCACATCAACAGTAGTTTCCATTTCCACAATACTGGGTGATCAAAAAGTCGGTATAAATTTGAAAACTGAATAAATCACGGAATAATGTAGATGGAGAGGTACAAATTGACACACATGCTTGGAATGACATGGGGTTTTATAAGAACCAAAAAAATACAAACGTTCAAAAAATGTCCGACAGATGGCGCTTCATCTAATCAGAATAGCAATAATTAGCATAACAAAGTAAGACAAAGGAAAGATGATGTTCTTTACAGGATATGCTCAATTTGTCCACCATCATTCCTCAACAATAGCTGTAGTCGAGGAATAATGTTTTGAACAGCACTGTAAAGCATGTCCGGAGTTATGGTGAGGCATTGGAATCGTATGTTGTCTTTTACCATCTCTAGAGATGTCGGACGATCACGATACACTTGCGACTTCAGGTAACCCCAAAGCCAATAATCGCACGGACTGAGGTTTGGGGACCTGGGAGGCCAAGCATGACGAAAGTGGCAGCTGAGCATACGATCATCAGCAAACGACGCGCGCAAGAGGTCTTTCACGCGTCTAGCAATATGGGGTGGAGCGTTATCCTGCATAAACATCGTACGTTCCAGCAGGTGTTTGTCAGCCAGGCTGGAGATGATGCGATTCTGTAATATTACAGCTCCTTTTATACACGATTGTCACGCGCAGTCACTGACGTTTTGCTGTCCAGCGCCATATGTCGGACATTTTGTGAACTTTTTTTTGTTTTTTGGTTCTAATAAAACCCCATGTGATTCCAAGCATGTGTGTTAATTTTTACTTCTCTATCTACATTATTCCGTGGTTTATTGAGCTTTCAAATTTATACTGACTTTTTGATAACCAGGTATTTGCAATGAAGGCTTTAGGTGAGTAACCGTGTATATACTGGATGTAGAGAGAGTGTCAGGCGTTTGCTGGTTAGAAATACGATTAATGATAATAGTTATTTCCTGCAATCCACTTTCTACTTCTGTGATAATGGCGCTTAATTTCAAGATCAGTTCTTTTTTTGGTGGGGGAGGAGGGGAGGGCGGGAGGATCTCAACAGTCTTCCGGCGGGTTTGATGATGAACACCACGAATTCCTGTCCTATGCGTATCTGATCATCATCCATAGCAACTACACCAACGTCGTCAGTTACATCTGACATATATTCCCATCTCAGTATTCCCCAATGATTTTTACCCTCGACTGCTCTCTCAAGAATCATGGCGATAATTCGTCGTTATCTTATCAGCAGTCCTGTTCTCCTATCTCTTCTTTATATCAGTTTTTCCCACATACGGGTTTCTTAGGCAGTTCTGCGTCGAACCTGCTCATTTCTTAGCTTAAAACTACCGTAATTTTCAGTAGCCTCCTATCGGATCCCATCTCACACGTTTCTATTCTCTTTTCATCCAGTTTTCCCATTGTATAGGACTTAATGTAATGATATACAGTCCTCCCAACTCACATACTCAGAAATTTCTTCCTCCAATTGAGGTCGATATTTGATACCAACTGACTTCTTTTGGCCAGGAAAGCTCTATTTTCTTCTGCTAGTCTTCTTATTATATGCTCCATGTTTCTGCTAGTCTGCATTTTCTGTCCTCCTTAGTTCGTCCATCTACTGAGATAGCATGATTCCTTCCGTTAGTCTACTTCACCGTTTTTTATTGAAGTTTATTGCTAATGTCATTTCTGACAGCCCGAACTACTTTCGTCGGATCGTGGTGTGTGCTTATTACAGAGTTTATTCCATTTGACACGGCCTGTAATTCTCCGTCACTTCCACTGGGAATAGCAATCTCATCAACGAATCTTATGGTTGATATTCTTTCAGCCTGAATTGTAACCCCACTATTGCACTTCTATTTCTGTCATTTGCTACTTCGATATATACATTGAACAGCAGTGGCGAAAGAATACATCCACGTCGTACACATATTTTAATCAGAACAGTACATTCTTTGTGTTTCATTTTCAGTGTTTCCTTTTGGATATTGTATAAATTGTATGTTACTCGTATTTTCGTATAGCTTACAGAAACTGTCCTCAGAATTTCGAAAATTTTCCGCTATTTTACACTGTGGTACTCTATTTCTAGATAGGCAAATCATGTCGACGTATCTTGTTTTCTCTTAAGTGCTTCCATTATCAAGTGCAAAGTCAGAACTGCCTCTGTGGTGCCCTTACATTTCATAGAGTCAAATTGTTCGTCATCTAAGAGGTCGTCAAACTGCGTTTCCATTCTCCTGCATATTATTCTTGTCAGAATCTTGTATGCGTGAGCTGGTTGCACAACAGTTTTTGCACTTACCTCCCGTTCTGTCTCCGGGACTGTGTGGATGACATTTCTCCTAAAGTCTTAGGCTATATCTCGAGTATCATAGATTCTTGAAGCTCACTGGAATAGTCGTTTCGTTTTCAACTTCTCCTAATAGGTTTCGAAGGAATATTGTCTATGTCATTATTCCTATTTGATCTCAAGTCTCTTCAGTCCGTAACCTCGCTGCTGCTACTGTCGCAGGTTCGAATCTTGCCTCATGCATGGATGTGTGTGGTGTCCTTAGGTTAGTTAGGTTTAAGTAGTTCTAAGTCTAGGGGACTGATGACCTCAGGTGTTAAGTCCCATACTGCTTAGAGCAATTTTTTTGATCTCAAGTCTTTCAAAGTTCGATTAAACTCTCCCTTAAAACTGAATTCCAATATCTTCTATATCGACTTACATTTCCACTTTCTTCCTCGTAGAGGTCTTCAGTGTAATCTTCCTACCTACCAGCTCTCTCCACTGCCGTTAACGATCAATCTCTTCTTGTACTTTGAATTTCATTTCGTGGAAAGCTGTTTTGACTTTCCTGTATCTGAATCAGCTCTTCCGGAGATCACCCACCCACCCACCCACACACCCACCCACACACACACACACACACACACACACACACACACACACAAAACCCAGCCACCCTACACACATACCCACATATTGAATATATACAGGGCCGAACGTGTCTCTATAATTGTTATTCAGAGATCGCAGCTGATTGCCACGATCTCCAGTGAGAAGGCGGAGCTAGCTGATTCATAGGTGGATTTTCTCTCCTAAGAACGCGATGGTCTGTTGCCTCGATAGATGACGTTCTCGGAGAAGGGCTTCCATCTGCAGGTGATTTATTTCCTGGAATCCTTTAAAGTCTTCGGTGTTTTTCGGTGTATTTCTATTCCCTTTAGCGTCGTTTTTTGACGTTCCCGGACGCGGGTTCCTATCCTTAATTTGTTCCTCACGACATCGTCTACAAGTCCTCGAAAGTTTTCGGTATAGTTTTGTAACACCGTGTACGTACAGAGTGATCATGAACAGTCTGAAAAGCTTGTAAGAGCATTGCAGGGTAGGTTGCCCTGATAAATAACTGTTAATTAAAAAATTAGATACGTGGCACCGTTTCTGAGATAATTAGCGCTGAGGCTAGCCAATCAGGGCGTCGCACGCGCGAATTCAAGCAGTGTGCCAGAGACGGTGTCGCCAAACGTGTACTTCGTTTGGTTTCCTGGAATCGAACAAGAGAGCAATACGAAAACTCATCATAGAACGAAAGCAAGGATAGAGCCCGAATTGAAGGTTGAGGTCTCGTGGGCAATCGCCTACGCTGGGAGAACAACTGCACTAGTTATATCTGGTGGACACTTTAATTTGCGCGCGCAACGCCCTGATCGGCCACTTTTGCTAACTAATTCGGAAACGGCGTAACGTACAGAATTTACTTCTTCACAATTTTTATCAGCACAACCTATCCTGCAATGCCCTTACAAGCTTTTCAGACTCTTTCTGACTGCCCCATACGTACAGGGTGTTATAAAACTATAAACCGGCCGAGCGGTTCCACTTTGAACGTGGAATTGTAGTTGGAGCTAGAGGCGTGGGACATTCCATTTCCGAAATCGTTATGGATTCCATATTCTGACATCTACAGTGCCACGTTTCAGGCATTACCTCTCACCACGGACTACACAGTGGCTGATGGCCTTCACTTAACGACCGAAAGCAGCGGCGTCTGCGTAGAGTTGTCAGAGCTAACAGACAAGCAACACTGCGTGAAATAACAGCAGAAATCTGTCTGGGATCACGGCGAAGGTATCCGTTAGTACAGTGCAACGAAATTTGGTCTTAATGGACTACCGCAGCAGATGCGTCATGTGGAGGCGCGACATGGCCTACAGCGCCTCTCCTGGACCCATGACATTTCGGTTGGGCCCTAGACGACTGGAAAGACGTGGCCTGGTCAGATCAGCCCCAAGTTTAGTTGGTAAGAGCTGATGATAGAGATCGAACGTGTCGCAGACTCAACGAAGCGATGGACAGAAGTTGTCAACACGGCACTGTGCAAGCTGGTGGCGATTTCGTAATAGTATGGGCTGTGTTTACGTGGAATGGACTGGGTGATCTGGTACAACTGAACCAATCGATAACTAGAAATGATAATGCTCAACAAAATTGAGACAATTTGCGGCATTTCATGAGTAGGTGGGCCAGGCCAGTGCCACCCCAAAGTACAGTAATCCAAGACGGTGAGAAACCACCACGCCCCCCTGGCAGGAAGTTTGAATGTGGGAGACAAGATAGGTCAATTGGGCTACCTCTACTAACTAAAGAAAATGGTGGGAAAGAAAGGGCCCTTAGGCTATCTCTACTAACCTAATACAATGGCGGGAAAGAAAGGGTAGTTGGGCTACCTCCACTAACCTGTCATTGGACTGCCAGCTCTTCCTAGGAACTGGTGGGAATAGGACTCAGCTTGTGCTGGACATTTTATTTAAACAATTAGAGACAGTAATGCTGTCAAGTGTGTTCGTCATGGGCTAATGGCACGTCATCCGCTTGTAAAATGGGCGGGAATTTCGAATTTTGCTCTAAGAGCTTACTCCTGGAGCTGAGGGGAGTTAGTATGGTCCTGTCCCCACTAGAGGCTGCTCATGATGCCATTCAATTCGAATATAAGTTCTTTCAGTTCGTGTAAATTTGTTTAAATAGACAGCAACCTCCAATCTACCAGACCAAAGAACTGACCTAGTTCACGAGTTCACCGCTACAGGGCACCTCGATAGGTCACATTATCGTGCAGTTTAGTCCATAGGAGCATGATGACGTCACGTGTTTTTCTCAGCTGTAAGTCTCCCCCGGCCTCCTCATCCCACCGGTGGTCTGGAGGGGGAAAACTGAGGGGCAATGGAATGAGCCTGTTCTGGGCTGCTGGAGAGATGAATGAGTACACTTTATTTATTTCTTAAACAATTTATTTAGGGAACGAGTTCACTTAGTTTATTTATTACACTGACACTTTATTCGTTTTTTGAACAGTTTATTTATACACGGATTTCACCTAATTTATTTATTATGCTGATGCAAAACACTCACCCGACTTGCTTGGATTCACAATATACAGTTTACAGACCTGAAAGCTACTCTTAAATAATGCATTTTGCTGATGTGCAGAGATGCAGTCAACTCGTATATTACCGAAATAATCCAGTACACACTATACATACGTGAAAACTACTTATAGATCACCGAAATAATGTATGCAAACACGCTCAAAATGCTTAAACGTCCGAAAATAATTCAGCGCACAAACACTCAGTCCACATAAGAAAGGTTACTTGTTAACGACTTGAACCCTGATTCTACTGGATGGATGGCCTAAGTATACTCCCTAACAAATGGAAACTGTCCAGAAGCGGGAGTGGAAGGATAAGTTGGTGTACGTTTTTAATTTTTCTTGGCAAAGTGACTCAATTATCCATCCTAATTAATTAATGACATAGATTGGACTTAATTTCACAACCTCATGCATAGTGCTGCACAAGAATGGCTTAAAATCGCGAAAATTAACTATACCATTCAACAGGTCTTATTCTGCTTGTAAAAAAAAAAAAAATCCCAATACCACTCGAAACTGATGCCAATATCCTTCCTAATTACATAATTAATCACAAAGTTTGGTCGCCATTATACAACTATATACATAGCGCTGCACAAGAACGGTTTAAAATCACAAAAGCTAACTATACCATACAACTTGTGTTATCCTGCTGGGAAAAAAATTCGCAAATATCCATGCTAATTACGTAATTAATCAGAAAGACCGGCCCAAATTACACAACTATATGCATAGTACTTCACAATAACGGCAATTCTCCGCAAAACCTGAGAACTAGTCTGTGGTGTCACCGCCAGACACCACACTTGCAAGGTGGTAGCCTTTAAATCGGCCGCGGTCCGTTAATATACGTCGGACCCGCGTGTCGCTACTATCAGTGATTGCAGACTGAGCGCCACCACACGGCAGGCCTAGTCTAGAGGGACTCGCCCCAGTTGTACAGCCGACTTTGCTAGAGATGGTTCACTGACTACATATGTATGTAGGCTGTTTATGTTTTCTTATTGGCAACGTTACGTAGCGCTCTGTATGAAAATCACTGGCTGTGCTGTGTGCAGTCTGTGGCTAGTTCGCATTGTTGTCTGCCATTGTAGTGTTGGGCAGTTGGCTGTTAACAGAGCGTAGCGTTGCGCAGTTGGAGGTGAGCCGCCAGCAGTGGTGGATGTGGGGAGAGAAATGGCGGAGTTTTGAAATTTGTAAGACTGGATGTCATGAACTGCTATATACACTCCTGGAAATTGAAATAAGAACACCGTGAATTCATTGTCCCAGGAAGGGGAAACTTTATTGACACATTCCTGGGGTCAGATACATCACATGATCACACTGACAGAACCACAGGCACATAGACACAGGCAACAGAGCATGCACAATGTCGGCACTAGTACAGTGTATATCCACCTTTCGCAGCAATGCAGGCTGCTATTCTCCCATGGAGACGATCGTAGAGATGCTGGATGGCTTGCCATGCCATTTCCACCTGGCGCCTCAGTTGGGCCAGCGTTCGTGCTGGACGTGCAGACCGCGTGAGACGACGCTTCATCCAGTCCCAAACATGCTCAATGGGGGACAGATCCGGAGATCTTGCTGGCCAGGGTAGTTGACTTACACCTTCTAGAGCACGTTGGGTGGCACGGGATACATGCGGACGTGCATTGTCCTGTTGGAACAGCAAGTTCCCTTGCCGGTCTAGGAATGGTAGAACGATGGGTTCGATGACGGTTTGGATGTACCGTGCACTATTCAGTGTCCCCTCGACGATCACCAGTGGTGTACGGCCAGTGTAGGAGATCGCTCCCCACACCATGATGCCGGGTGTTGGCCCTGTGTGCCTCGGTCGTATGCAGTCCTGATTGTGGCGTTCACCTGCACGGCGCCAAACACGCGTACGACCATCATTGGCACCAAGGCAGAAGCGACTCTCATCGCTGAAGACGACACGTCTCCATTCGTCCCTCCATTCACGCCTGTCGCGACACCACTGGAGGCGGGCTGCACGATGTTGGGGCGTGAGCGGAAGACGGCCTAACGGTGTGCGGGACCGTAGCCCAGCTTCATGGAGACGGTTGCGAATGGTCCTCGCCGATACCCCAGGAGCAACAGTGTCCCTAATTTGCTGGGAAGTGGCGGTGCGGTCCCCTACGGCACTGCGTAGGATCCTACGGTCTTGGCGTGCATTCGTGCGTCGCTGCGGTCCGGTCCCAGGTCGACGGGCACGTGCACCTTCCGCCGACCACTGGCGACAACATCGATGTACTGTGGAGACCTCACGCCCCACGTGTTGAGCAATTCGGCGGTACGTCCACCCGGCCTCCCGCATGCCCACTATACGCCCTCGCTCAAAGTCCGTCAACTGCACATAAGTTTCACGTCCACGCTGTCGCGGCATGCTACCGGTGTTAAAGACTGCGATGGAGCTCCGTATGCCACGGCAAACTGGCTGACACTGACGGCGGCGGTGCACAAATGCTGCGCAGCTAGCGCCATTCGACGGCCAACACCGCGGTTCCTGGTGTGTCCGCTGCGCCGTGCGTGTGATCATTGCTTGTACAGCCCTCTCGCAGTGTCCGGAGCAAGTATGGTGGGTCTGACACACCGGTGTCAATGTGTTCTTTTTTCCATTTCCAGGAGTGTATATTATGACTATTAAGGTAAATTAAGGTACATTAAGGTACATTGTTTGTTCTCTATTAAAATCTTTCATTTGCTAACTATGCCTATAAGTAGTTAGTGCCTTCCGTATTTGAATCTTTTATTTAGCTGGCAGTGGTGCCGCTCGCTGAATTACAGTAGTTCGAGTAACAAAAATTTTTGTGAGGTACGTGATTTGTGAAAGGTATAGTTTAATGTTAGTCAGGGCCATTCTTTGTAGCGATTAATGAAAGTCAGACTGCGTTACGCTAAAAATATTGTGTGTCACTTCAGTGAATGTTTGAGTACGTTCGGTTTTGTTCAGCTGTTTGAAAAGCAAATAATGTAAGAGGTTTATCAGCACAGTAATTCATAAATTTTTTTATGGGGACGTTTCATATGTCGACCCTTAGCCGAGGATACCTCACTGGAATCTTCTGATTTTTTCTTGCAGTTTGTGCAATTAATGCAGCCTTTGTTTATTGCTAGCGCGTAATTGTAGAGAGAATTTCCTTTGTAGTTGTAGTTTTTCATTCTTGTACAGTAAAACAGTTGTGGCTTGCATGTAGATTTGCACCAAGTCTTTCGCAGCTGCGCTTGCAATTAACTAGATATTATTTTCAGTGCTATGTTAATGTGTTCTCTTATTTTTGCCCTTCAAATTGTGCTTTTCTGTGTTATCGGGTGAAATATTGCGACAATAATGGCGTGTGAAGAACGTAACACTAGGCTCCAAAGTAAACTGAGAAATAATAGTGACGACGAGCGTAGCTTATCAGCACCAGTGTGTAATGAATTAACAGACATTCGAAGTACTCATTTGGTAATTGTGCATAGGGAAATGGAGCGGGCGGCAAATAATGGCGTAGACAGTCAAACTATTAGAGAACAGGGAAGCATTATCGATCGATCGGTCGGCAATAGCTCGCCTCAGGAATCCGAAATGACAGGACACAATCTCGCAAATACTGTAAATTCAGGTTTTGAGTCCTCACCGTTTTCTCAAATAAGTCAAGATACATTTTCTGCTTGTCAAAATGTGAATGTTGCCGGTGCAAATTCACTGCCGAAAAGCACTGAGGAACTTGTTTCAGACACCACTGCATTGTTATTACAATTAATACAACAAATGGGACAAACACAGAGAAAGCTTCAAACGTTAGACACAATGGAACAAAATCAGAGACAAACACAGCAAAAGCTTCAAAAGTTAGACACAGTGGAACAAAATCTTCGGAAGTTAGACACCACACTTGAACAAACACGTGAAGATTTAACTACCGAGTTGCATAACATTGAATCGAAATGTCAAAAAGTCTGTAATGACGTAAAAACGCAAATTTGTGAGCATTTTCAACCTATTTTTTCGCGGCATGAAAATGCATTACAGAATTACGAAGCAGCCATAAAATAACTGCAAACTATTGTTCATGAAAATCATGAGACCTTGGAAGCTAATACTGACTTAGTTGCATCTACCGATTCGGTTACGCAACTTGCAAAAACTCAGGAAAACTTAAAGGACGCAGTAGATACTCTGAAAATTGGTTCAGAAGGACACATGGAGGAAATTAGTTCATTATCAGAGAAAGTAGTTGAACTTTCGTATCAGCTAAATAATTTATCTACGAAGGTAGATGATAATCTGAATGTCACAAAACCGGTAGTCCTTAATGACACAGGAGAGTGCGAACAAATTAGGAAATTCAAACAAAATCAGAATCAAATTAATACGCAACATCAAAGAGACATCCGGGAAGTACAAGATCAGCTGTCACGGGTAATACAAAAATTACGTATTTCAGAGGACACTCGCGCTCCAACATTGGAAGAGGTGCGGTGTCACCGCCAGACACCACACTTGCTAGGTGGTAGCTTTAAATCGGCCGCGGTCCATTTAGTACATGTCGGACCCGCGTGTCGCCACTGTGTGATCGCAGACCGAGCGCCACCACAAGGCAGTACTCGAGATACGGGATAGCACTCGCCCCAGTTGTACGACGACTTTGCTAGCGACTACACTGACGAAGCCTTTCTCTCATTTGCCGAGAGACAGTTAGAATAGCCTTCAGTTAAGTCAATGGCTACGACCTAGCAAGGCGCCATTAGCCTTACATAGTTTGATAGTTATCGTATGAAATGTCTCATCAAGAACGTTGTAAACCAATGACGGATTAAAAGTGAAGTATTAAAGCAGCTACATACTTTTCTTGCTACCATTCATTACGTATCCTGTTTCAGACCTCTATCTAGCCTACGTGAGATTACGCGTGCCTTTTGGCTACTTCAGTGTGGCGTAACTGTCTTGTTACGCCACAACAGTTGGCGACGAGTCAACGGAAAGGGTCTTGTTCTTTCTAATTGCTTACATTTACTTGTGTCATAGCTTCGCCAGATGTACTGTCCGAATTTTATCGCTTGCAGAATCAGCAGACGCAGGCGTTATTGGATGCCCTTGGACAGCTCGTCCAGGGTCAACGTACACTGCAACACGATGCGGCTGCCGCCGCTTCACCGCTACCGCAGCCACAACATGCAGTTGCACCGCCGTTTCGCAAGTTTGACCCAACCCAAGAGATGTGGACTGAGTGGTCACGCCAATTTGGATTTCATCTCGCCGCCTACAGAATTCAAGGTAACGAGCGGCAGCCTCATTTATTGGTGTGTGTAGGGGTGCAAACATACCGTGTGATAGTGACATTATTTTCCCGATGCGACATAGCAACTCTGTCCTACAAAGAGATTTTGTCGGCATTGGACGCCTATTTCAAAGAAACAGTTAATGTCGTTGCAAAAAGGTATACTTTCTTTCGTACTAAACGTACGGCCGGTCAAACTAATTGGGAGTGTGTTGCAACATTGCAAGGCCTTACAAGGGATTGTGCTTTTGAGTGTGAATGTGGACTCCCTTATTCAGATACAATGGTACGTGATGCAATAGCACAGAACGTTTCTGATATTCGTATACGGGAGCAAATTTTGAAACTAGTTAATCCCTCCCTTCAGCAAGTGATAGACATATTGGATAGACAAGACACACTTGACTTTGCTCAGGAATCATTTGCAACTTCGCCAGCCATGTGTAACATTAACCGGCCCGCCGGGCGAGCTGTGCGGCCCGGTAAACTGCCCTCGCGGACGGTAAACTGCCCTCGCGGACGTCCACGCCGCTGCCGCCGCGCTCTAAACCAGGTGTGCCGCGCCAGCATACACATGCAGTGAAATCATGCCCGCGGTGTGCTACTAGACATTCGCGTGAAAATTGCCCGTCACGCCAAGCTATTTGCTTTTTCTGTAATAAGAAAGGACATGTTCAAAGTGTTTGCCAGAAAAAGCTCAGATCAGACACTCTTAATCATTCCAGGCCATTTGCTTCGCGCCGGAATCGACCCAAGAATACTCAGGCTCGTGAACCTTCGCCCATGGACATTCATGTAGTTACTTCCACTTCGTCCAGTGCCCCTTTCTCTGACAGTGACTGTGTTCGTCCCACAAATACTGTGTGTCGACGTCGCCGGAAATCACGTCAATTAGCAAGTGATGCTGTACCTGTATCAGTTCCAATTGCACGAAACAGTCGCTCTTGTCGTCAGCAGGACAATAAACTTTTTGTAGATTTGGACTTTAATGGCAATGTCATACCATTCCAGCTCGATACCGGAGCTGCAGTTTCATTGCTCAATCACGACACGTACAAACGACTGGGCAAACCTCCGTTGCGTGCCGCAACTGTTAAGCTCACTACATATTCAGGACAGCAGATCCCTGTGTTAGGACAGTGCACTCTTCTTGCAACATACAAGGGACAAACAAAACTTGTGTCATTTTACATTCTTCGTTCTTCTACTACAGTGAACTTGTTTAGTTTAGATTTATTTCAGTTGTTTAACATATCTGTTGTACATCAGGTACTATCAGTGAATCAGACTGTGCCTTCAGACAGTGTTTCTCGTCTGTGTGAAGAATTTGCAGACATTTTTGCACCGGGCCTTGGTTGCGCTAAGAATTATGAAGGACATTTGGAACTGAAAGTAAACGCGCAATCGAAATTTTTTCGAGCGCGCAATGTTCCTCACGCATTGCGTGATGAGGTCGCAAGAACATTACACGATTTAGAATCACAAGGTGTGAGTGAATGTGCGCAATGCCTCTTCCATTTCAGCTCCGCTTCATCGCTTCCGGCGTACAGGTGTTCCGTTCGTCAGGACGACGGAATGCGAACGCGCCTTTCGCCAGTTGAAACCGGCGTTGCTTTCCAATACTTGCCTTACGCCATTCGATTACCAGAAACCCCTTTTGTTGATGGTAGATGCATCGGATTTCGGGACCGGTGCTGTGCTTGGACACAAAGATGGGTCGCATGATCGCCCTATTGCCTTTGCGTCCAAATTGCTCTCGTCTGCTCAAAGAAATTATTCACAGATAGCGAAAGAAGCTTTGGTTCTCGTGTTTGGTGTTACTAAGTTCCATGATTTCTTGTATGGTCGTCACTTTACCATCATCACAGACCACAAACCTTTGACGTCGCTTTTTCATCCGAACAAGCGTGTACCTCCGCGTACTGCACAGAAATTCATTCGCTGGTCTGTTTTCCTCTCGCAGTATCGTTACGATATCTTGTATCGGTCCACTGCTCAGCATGGAAACGCCGATGCGTTGTCCCGTTTGCCTGTTGCTGAGGATAAAGCATTCGATTCTTCCGAACTTGCTTGCATGTTCATTGCTTCGGAAACCGACGAAGTGGTCGAATCATTTCCGATTGATTTTCGTCGTGTAGCTACGGCCACAGCTGCTGACCCTGTCCGTGCTACCGTTTTGCGTTTTGTTGCTACACAATGGCCTTTGTCAAAGTCTAGGATCGAGGATCCGTTGGTTCGCCAATTTTTTGCTCCCAAGGAGAGACTTTTTGTTCGACGTGGTGTTTTGTTGTTGCGTTCTGATAATGATCAGTCCAGAGTCGTAGTCCCACGTTCGTTACAGTCCTCTGTCTTACGGCTTCTTCACCAAGGACATTGGGGTATAGTGCGAACGAAACAACTTGCTCATCAGCACTGTACTTGGTTCGGAATCGATGCTGCGATTACGAATATGCGTTCTTCTTGCGTGGCGTGTGGCGAACAACAATCCGCACCACCACGGAAAGTATTTGCATGGCCAAAAGCGACTTCCCCTTGGCAACGCTTGCACATCGATTTTGCTGGTCCATTCTGGAATGCTCGATGGTTGGTTCTGGTAGATGCCTTCAGTAAATTTCCTTTTGTTGTCCGGATGTCTTCCACGACGTCATCTGCCACCATCCAAGCGTTGTCTGCTATCTTTTGCATTGAAGGTCTTCCGCAGACTATTGTTTCCGACAATGGCCCACAATTCATGTCCGCAGAATTTCAGTCATTCTGCCAGGCCAATGGTATTCAACATCTTACATCCGCGCCGTTTTCGCCTCAGTCAGACGGTGCCGCTGAACGATTGGTCCGGACTTTCAAGTCACAGATGTTGAAGTTGAAAAGTCGCATTCTCGGGAGGACGCGTTGTTGATCTTTTTGTCTTCGTATCGCTCTCAGCCCCGAGATGGTCGCTCGCCGGCTGAGTTGGTCCACGGTCGTCCTCATCGAACCTTGATGTCTTTGCTGCATCCGCCGCCTCAGGTTCCTGTGCAGTGGCAGACTCCTGCTTTTGCTCCAGGCGACGTTGTATTTTATCGCAACTATCGAGGTTCATGGCGTTGGCTCGCAGGGCGCATTCTTCGCTGCCTCGGCCGTGCGATGTACTTGGGTTTGGGGGCCTCTGGTGAGGTGCGTCGGCATCTTAATCAGCTGCGCCTCTGTCGTCGCACGGGTTCTGCCGCTCCCCGTCTGCTTTCAGCGACGGTGCCGTCCGGTCAGCGACCTGGGGACCCATCTACTGGCTCGCCTCATCCCCAGGTGTTACCGACGATGCCTTCCATTTTGCCCCATGGCGACGCGCCGCCGCAGCCGCCGCCGTCGCCGCCTGTTCTCCCGCCGGCGCCGCCCGCATTCGACGCTTCGCTGCAGCCGCCAAGCGCCTCCCTGGGTCACGCGCCGCCGATCGCTTCCCGTGGCCAGCTGTCCTCCGCCATGGAACTCTTGCCCGCTCCAGACCACATGGCGTCTTCACGTGTCGGATACCCCGACGCAATGGAGGTCGACCCTTCGGCCCCTCCTTTCTCTTTACGGGCGCATGCACCGCATGTTGACGTGCACCCTGGACTAGGTTTTCAGGCGTTTCCTAGCTCCCCTCGGACCGAATGGCCGGGTGCGGGTGGCACAGCCTCGCCTGTTGTTAGGCTCCCCACCTCATCGCATACGTCAACATGGGGTCCTCCCCACGGCGGGCGGAAGCCTTATAACACGACCGTTCGCCGATTTGCGAGGGAGGAATGTGGTGTCACTGCCAGACATCACACTTGCTAGGTGGTAGCTTTAAATCGGCTGCGGTCCATTTAGTACATGTCGGACCCGCGTGTCGCCACTGTGTGATCGCAGACCGAGCGCCTCCACAAGGCAGGTCTCGAGATACGGGATAGCACTCGCCCCAGTTGTACGACGACTTTGCTAGCGACTACACTGACGAAGCCTTTCTCTCATTTGCAAGAGACAGTTAGAATAGCCTTCAGCTAAGTCAATGGCTACGACCTAGCAAGGCGCCATTAGCCTTACATAGTTTGATAGTTATCGTATGAAATGTCTCATCAAGAACGTTGTAAACCAATGATGGATTAAAAGTTAAGTATTAAAGCAGCTACGTACTTTTCTTGCTACCATTCATTACGTATCCTGTTTCAGACCTCTATCTAGCCTACGTGAGATTATGCGTGCCTTTCGGCTACTTCAGTGTGGTGTAGCTGTCTTGTTACGCCACAACAAGAGGGACTTAGAAATACGGAAAAGCCACAAAATAGTGACACAATGCATTTCGGAAATTATGAAATAAATTGGCAAGGTGCACCGAATTTTGAGATGGAACCGCCAACACGACATAACAATGACCGATATGTGACTCGCTGACATGATGATTTTGACTATAAGCTGATCATTACTACACGTAAATTTAAAACATTTAAGAATTCTGGCAATGACATTCATCCACAAGCGTGACTCCATCAATTCTCTCATTGTTTTCCTCCAAACTGCTCATTAGAGCACAGATTAGAATTTATGTGTGGCTACTTAGAGAATGAACCAGCTGAAAGAATGCGATCGGTCATTCATGATTGTCACAGTGAAGGAGAATTTTATCATGCCTTCCTCTCAGCATATTGGTCGCAAGCTACACAAGTCCGAGTAAAACATAACATCATAATGATGAAACATTTCGAACAATCTATATTTTCCAGTCTTGTGAAATATTTTGAAGACATGTTGCATAAGAATCAGTAGATATCAAACCCATACAGCCCCTCAGAACTCATCCGCATTTGCTTAATCAAATTACCTGAGCATTTACGACATATTATTTTGGCAGGACTTTGCCAAGACGACATTCAAGCTTTTCAGGGACTCTTACAAGAATTGACACTGACAATCGCGGAACATGAAAACAGGAACACAACAATTACAGGTCACATCCGTTGCAATTCCGCGATGAAAGAAATAATAACTGGACACAACAAGACTATTCTTACAACGCAAATCGTGAACAAAATAGACACCACCCATATGACAACCAGTGGCGGAGTAATGGTTACAGAGAAAGATCGCATTTCCGTAGTAATGAATATAACAGAGGCAATCATAGAAACAGACAATATGGCAACCAGAACGATTATTATCACAGGAGACAGAATAACTTCAGAGGCAACGGTCCACCGTGCAGTGATAATTCAGGGAGAAATTCTCCACCACTTAACCGACAAGAAAGAAACTGCAGGAACTATCAACGACGAGAGACGACATGATCGTAACGACAGACCTGAATTGCATCAGAACTGGCGGAATTCAAACAGGGCAGGGCCCTCTCGACAAGGTGAATTTCTAGAAGCTAGATCTCCAAATCCCAATAAAGACGCGCGCCAACAAAGAGACAGACAATGACTCGCACCGCAGGCAGCCACGTGCGCCGGCTGGCTCAGCGAAAAATAACATAGACGCTAACCTTGAGAAAAATTTTAGCATTTGTTATCGACGTATACAACATGATAATTACTTTGAAGTTGAAACTCTGTGTACTCGAAAGGGTGAAAGTTTACACCACATCTCACATGTAAAACCGTTTATTGAAAGATAATCTGCTTTTTAACTTTGTCTTTGCCATAAAACTTTTCACTTCACATTTCTAGTATGCATTGTCAGACTTAGAAACTGTTTTCATGCAACAATGTTTGACGTCAAATATCCAATCAAGAACCAAGAGAAATAATTTAAACAGAAATTACGAATGCATTGTTATTGTGAACAGACGTCACAGTGTTATTGTGTGTGTACATTCTTGCTTGTTAGTTGCACGATTATGTAATGACTATAAGGTTTACATACTTAGAACATATACAGGTACTGCTAATGAGATTTTAATGCAACATTTTGGTTTACTTGAAAATACATTCTGGATTTAAAGTACTTTCAGTGAGATACCAGATGACACAGTGGTTAGTTTATTTGACAGCTACATGATTATATCACGATGCTACTAATGAGTGACACAATTTACGTATATTATTGCTTTTGCGCTGTATCTGTTTTATATCTGCACAGTTTTTCTGAATTCTTCTAGAAAGTGAAACATGTTTTAGTAGTAACTTTTGTGGTATAGCTACAATGAGACAGCCTTTCCTGTAGCACAACAATATGTTACAGCACAATACTTTCTTCATCACGGCAATAAGCGTAATAAGTAAGATATCTGTACGTAAAGCATTTCATTTTGTTTATCATGAGGTAAGTGCATTGTCTTCTGCAGAACTTAGCTTTCAGAGGACGATAACTACGACACTTCCACAGAGATTATCTTACAACAAGACGCACAGTTTAGCGCTACAGTACACATATCTGAGTGATTAATTTTGTAATTAAACCATTTATTTTTTAAGATTTTTGAATTACAAAGAAAGTTTTCCGTGATACATTTCATTCCATTGCTGTAATCTGTACACATGAAGGTAAAATTACATTAAACCTCAGGGGGTACACGCTTACTTTGTGTACCACGTGTTTGGCAAGCACAAGGAGCCGTAGCTAATATGGTATTTGCTTATACAACTTTACACATCGGTACCATATTTCTCTAACACATAAATTGCACAGCTATCTGATCATTTAACTGGGAGAGACAAAAATTTCTTTTACTACACCAGTGACAGATGTTAACGTAATTACACAGTTGAATAACTTCACACTTATGAAATTGTATTTTGTCTGTACTTTATGAACTGTTCATATTTTTTTGGAACCATTGTGATACTATGAGAGCTTTGAATGATGTATTTGGTGAGGGATCATGATTTTTGAAGTGCGTTTGAGGTAGATGACTTTATTGAAAGTTTTGAAATTATTGAAAGAAGCTACAACGTTTTTGAGATTTGACTGAGGTGTTATGATGTTATTTTTACGACGACGACGTGTATTATGCTGTTGAGGTATGTTTATGATCAATAAGCTGAGAATCGTACTTTAAGAGTTATGAAATGTGTGTAAATGCGTGAATGTATCACAATGCAGGCGAAAATTTTTTGCACACTGTTATATTCAACGGATTTTGTTTCCACACATTTTTAACACAAATTCTCGACCTGTACAATTTTATATGAGAGTGTCACTGTAGTGCAAACTGGTGTCATAAATATTTCGGTATGAAAGTTAAGTGATCATCACGTACTGAGTCATGGGCATTCAGCTGTGCAACAGTCGCCTGGAAAAAAGTCATTAGTATGTGCCTTTCAGAGGCACAGGTGGAAAAAAAAGGAGGCCATTATCCTCACTATTGGCATTCCTTTGTAGAAAGCATTGCAAATACGACACGCTCAAACTTGAAAATATATGATTATATGGTGGAGCTCTTAATTTATGATATTTACTAAAATGCCTAATGAAATGATGAAAAACATTTTACGTCCATTGCCTTTCTAGTTTTGAGAATTTTTTTGCCTTTGGAGACGCCATTTGTCTAGTGAATGACGTTTCATATGTTGCTTTATATAGATATTTGCTCATTTTGTTTAATATCAAGTTTCTAGCTGCAGCAGCATTAATTAAAACAAAATTTAATACATGTACTAATATTACTATTTTCTGTCTACAGACCCAGTAAAGAATAATTTTATGATGTACTTTCGTAGAAAAGAGAGCACAAATAGATATTTCCCTTCACAGGAATTGCAAAAATAATTTTTTAACAGTTTGGTAACTTATCTGCTAGAGTAAGTCAAGGTGATGCATCACTCTAGTGTTAATGTGACATAGGTATTAGACATGGCCATCTTTACTGTAATAATTTTTCTCCTTGAGCTTTGTCATTTTTAGGTGTAAGTTATTGCATTTGCTGCTGCTGTGTGCCAGGCATAGTGCTACTGAATTTCACTTTCTATTACTCTGTTAAGCCAGTTTTACTACTTATTTATTTTTCTTGTTTCTGCACATTGGCTCATATTAGTTGTAATGTTGCATCTTCTCTGTTAATTTAGATTTACTGCTGCTTGCTTTGCCAATTTGCATTTTTTGTCATTGCTGTTTGTGTTAATTGTCTTTTGCTGCTGCATTGCCTCATCCCTTAGTTTAGCATCTGAGCTCAGTAGATTTAAATTAGCTTAAGATTGGGTAGGCCATATAAGAGAACAAGTTGTGATGAATTGGAAGAAATGCATTGAGAAGCTATAAGAAAAAGGTTTGGCCAAAAAAGTATTTTTGTAGGGTTTAGGTACAACAGGTTTAGGTATGGTTTTCTTGGAAATAAATGATGAGGTAAGATAATGTAAATAAATAATGAGGTAAGAAATGTGTGAACATATATATACAGAAAGCATGCTTGGATAGAATTTTTTTGGTGGAAACAAATGTTGAAATAAGAGGAAAGATATATGGAATGAAGTTTTGGGGTGGACTGCAGTACCAAATGTCACACTGAAAACAAACCCTGTCCTGTATTTTTGTGTTATTAGACTATGTGAATTTGTGTTTTTCCTGTCTGTGTGTGTTTAGCTAATAAGATTTGTGTTGTATAATTTTTCTGATAATACGTTATTTACCTTGTAAAGGTGCTTAGACAGTATTTATTCTGCTTTGTTTTAATGCTAATGCGTGAAGTTGATGTTTCAAAAGTTATTCTGATCTTTTATGTATTTGCTTATGTCATAATTCCTGAAACACTGATGTATATGTTTATTTCTATTCTTTGTAAAGCCTGTATTACTGCAAATGTTATCTGTATTATTATGTTTTTAATGATGTTTTCTGTATCTTTGTAATTGTATTCTCATGTTATAAAACTGTAATGGACACCAGTTCAGCAAATTAAGTAACTTGTATGTTACATTTCACTGCACACGTTTCTGTTGGTCATAGTATATGTACAATATGTGAGAAGTAGGGACTGATAGTGTTTGCACGTGTGTTAATAATTCAGCAAGGGACTGGATAACAGCATTGCTGGTTCTAAGGACGATTAAAAAAAACTTTGTGAGTGCACAAGTGGTGGTTTATGGACTTGCTATGTAGTACGAGACCCTTCGATGGTGATTGTGCACCTGCACAGTCGCAACATATGGCTGCTAGCCATCTCTACAAGGACTACAGTGGGTGTACACCTTTGATGACTCACTAACACCATTATTTCTACAAGGACTGCAGTGGGTCTGCACCTATGGTGGCCCACCAATACCGTAATCTCTAACAAGACTACAGTGGTCTGTTCTGTGATGACCTACCTACCAATATTCTTCAAAACTTCGACTGACTCTGCTGTGGGTTTGCTCTGGTGTGGTCCATTACCTGTCTGCATGTCAAGAGTCAGCACTGTCTTTCGGTTGGGAGGACAACAGTACTTCATCAAGACTGCATGGAAATCCACTAGTTCCGTGTGCATTATCTTTTACTGCTCAGACTTTGAGAAAAAAAAACACTGCAATTTTACAGTGATGAATGATCAGGACTGTCTTTATGGACTGTGAGAAAATTTTAGCTTTTGACCAACATTGTATCAATAAGTGTGTGCATTTAATATCTTTGTTATTGTAATTATGAAAAATTTTATCAAATCATTATTGGCCACTGCCCAAAACAATTTGTAAAATTTTTTTGTGGGGAGCATGGGGGCTATGTAAGTAGGCTCTTTATGTTTTCTTATTGGCAACGTTACGTAGCGCTTTGTATGAAAATCACTGGCTGTGCTGTGTGCAGTCTGTGGCTAGTTTGCATTGTTGTCTGCCATTGTAGTGTTGGGCAGTTGGCTGTTAACAGCGCGTAGTGTTGCGCAGTTGGAGGTGAGCCGCCAGCAGTGGTGGATATGGGGAGAGAAATGGCGGAGTTTTGAAATTTGTAAGACTGGATGTCATGAACTGCTATATATGTTATGACTATTAAGGTAAATACATTGTTTGTTCTCTATTAAAATCTTTCATTTGCTAACTATGCTTATCAGTAGTTAGTGCCTTCCGTTGTTTGAATCTTTTATTTAGCTGGCAGTAGTGGCGCTCGCTGAATTGCAGTAGTTCGAGTAACGAAGATTTTTGTGAGGTAAGTGATTTGTGAAAGGTATAGGTTAATGTTAGTCAGGGCCATTCTTTGTAGCGATTACTGAAAGTCAGATTGCGTTGCGCTAACAATATTGTGTGTCACTGTAGTGAATGTTTGAGTACGTTCAGTTTTGCTCAGCTGTTTGAAAAGCAAATAATGTAAGAGGTTTATCAGCACAGCAATTCATAAATTTTTTTAAGGGGACGTTTCACATACGCTCTCATTTGCAAAGACGACAGTTTAGCATAGCCTTCAGCTACGTCATTTGCTACGACCTAGCAAGGCGCCATATTCAGTTACTACGAATGTATTCTGAACAGAAAATATTGTGAATCATGTACCGTCAAGAGCGACGTTCATCATTAATGGATTAAAGTTAAGTATCAAACCAATTACGTCCGCTTTCTGAATTCTAATTCCTTGTCATGTACCAGACCTCACGTCAGTATAGATCTTCCCACCTCACGCCAGCCTGCATGAGCTAAAACGCGTGCATTTCGGCCTCCACTAGTTACACGGTGTTCGCTCTTCTGCCAACACAACATAGTCTTATCCTGCTGGGAAAAAATTTATACCACTCGAAACAAGTGACAGAAACACTCAAATTCTACCCCACACTTACAAATTAGGGGGAAAAACGTTCAACTGACTAGATCCCCGTCTTAGACAGAGATGAGTTTAAAGTAAAAGTGTATTACTTGCAAGCATATAGCATCTATCACTGTTTGACGTCGGAATTCACTACATACGCCTACTAAAGTTGCCCTAAGCAAAGCCAATACTCACTATCACAGCGAATGGGTAAAGAACAGCATCACAGTACTGGGGGAAATCATCACCCTAAAAGACTGCGTTCTGATCCATATAAAATCACAAACTATGGGGTGGAGCTATTACACTGACAGTCTCGCGGCATCCCAGCCGAAAGCCTCACCGAAGTGCCTCATGGCCGTACTGGCTGGCGCCAAGGCGAAAGTCCTGGCCGGCTGCCTCCTGCATTGACAGGATCACGCACATCACCATTACAATAGTAGGTATATAGATAACAGATCAGTTTTCCCCCAAATGCGCCGTGTTAATCTAAACTATAGTGACGCAGCTGTCCCTAGTGGCCATGAGTCACCGCATTCACAGGCCTCAACAATCGTTCTGAGATAGAATACACTTTGTTTAACGTTACGTAGTACCCTCGAGCAGGGACCGGACGAGAGCCACAGTATCGTAGACAACTCATCCTCCATTCTGCGCTCGATTATTTAAATAACATCAACTTGAGTCCTATAATAAAGCAACTATTAAAAAAAATCCCGACCATAACAAATATGGTCTCTCCACGAAAGTAGACAAAGTCCAGTTTGATTTAGTTTTATGAGCAAATCTGTATATTTTTTTCACGTTTGACTGAGAAACTTGTCACGTCTGCGAAGACATTTAGGTGGAAACTGGAAAAAGAAAATAGAGCAAACCGATTTCTCCACTCGCGAATACAGATGTCAGTGATGTAGCAGATTCCAAATCATCCCCTATAATTTACAAAGTCAAATAAGGTCTTTCTCATATCTTGAGAACTGGCCAATGTGCCTACCACCTGCTAGATGCACAGACCACAATCTATCTTCTCTCAACTAAATAGTCAAATGCGAAGAAGCAGTCAATGGAACAATTACATGGTAGGGAATAATGGCCCAGCACAAACTCACGTCCATATTGAATCTTGTCAAATGTCAACTTGATCACAAAACCTGTCCAACACATACTAAATATTAGTCTAAAGGTCAACTACATTTCCGCACTGCAACAGCCCTCTCTATTTTAACAGTCCCTGCCGTTAGCAGGAAATGTGAAGCATTCCCACCACAAGTCACGCCTAGTCAGACTCATCCTACGATATCGGCCACATATATATTTGAACGTTATACTTACAATTAAATCTTACGATAGTGGTTCCAGTTGATTGACATTCAACAATGAGCGAGGTATCGGAAATACACCCGGCTGACGGCTGTAGCTCTGAAAATAGATATATCTGTACCAATCTTATGACTTAACATATGCCTGCCTTCATCATCGCAGTATTTTATCTCAAATCCATACCTGGACATAGTCGTTTTTTTTTATTTATTTATTTTTTTTTTTTTTGCACATCTCTGAATACAAACTCATACTTTATAAGCCGCATGCTCAAGGCAAACCTACGAGATGTTAAAAAACAAAACCATAACAAGCGGTCTTGGTTCTACAGGTGCATACAAGTATGCATGTTAAAAGCTATACCCGCTTTACAGATGGAGGTATGGCATTACCTCTGAATGAGGTGGTTTTTATCCAAACAAATACCATAACACTGAACATAGTTGGTGATCGCTGGAGTATATACTATCAGACCAGCAGTCTGGTTACACGTCGCCGACAGTGCAAGCTCGTAAAGAAAAAATTGTTCAAATGGCTCTGAGCACTATGGGACTTAACGGCTGAGGTCATCAGTCTCCTAGAACTTAGAACTACTTAAACCTAACCTAAAGACATCACACACATCCATGCCCGAGGCAAGATTCGAATCTCCGTCCGTAGCGTTCGCGTGGTTCCAGACTGTAGCGCCTAGAACCGCTCGGCCACTCCGGCCGGCCCTCGTAAAGAAATTACCCAATTTGTAATGTGATTCAGCAAAGGAGTGTGGTATTAAACTAGTGTGTTCAACCCCCTCATACACCGCCGCTAGGTATTTCTCCAGTATTTGTAACGCACTCTGTCTCGATGCCATGTCAGAGGTTCGGTGATATATCGGCTAAGGCGACAGTTGATTGAGAAGGATAACAAACAGTGGATGATGTACTGATTGAGTTCGTAAGAAATGTACACTAGTTTTTCATATCTCTAGTGCTACACTATCCACTAGAAATGCTGTCTGGGATTTGGAATCAAGCCCTCCCATTAAAGCACATACCTGCATAGGGTCCAATGGAGAAGTCATTTACAGGCTCTAGTGAATCATATTTCTGGCACTCTCATATCTCGAAACGAGTCAGCATTCTCGAATCTATCTGCTACAGTAAAATTACAACCTCTTACAACTACCACCTTCTGCAACCCTGCGACCCTGCAACCCTGCGACAGGACTGTTTTTTGACAAATGGATGGCAACGGGAACTGAGAGAAGGACAGACGGCCGGAGTGGCCGACCGGTTCTAGGCGCTTCAATCTGGAACCGCGCCACAGCTATGGTCGCAGGTTCGAATCCTGCCTCGTGCATGGATGCGTGTGATGTCCTTAGGTTACTTAGGTTTAAGTAGTTCTAAGTTCTAGGGGACTGATGACCTCAGATGTTAATTCCCATAGTGCTCAGAGCCATTTGAACCATTTTTTGAGAGAAGGACAACGATTTTAGCTACTGCACTTGTGGTGTCACCGCCAGACACCACACTTGCTAGGTGGTAGCTTTAAATCGGCCGCGGTCCATTAGTATACGCCGGACCCGCGTGTCGCCGCTGTCAGTAATTGCAGAGCGAGCGCCATCACACGGCAGGTCTAGAGAGACGTACTGGCACTCGCCCCAATTGTACAGCCGACTTTGTTAGGAAAGGTTCACTGAGAATTACGCTCTCAATTGCCGAGACGATAGTTAGCATAGCCATCAGCTAAGTCAATTGCTACGACCTAGCAAGGCGCCATTTATCCTTTGCTATGTATCTAATGAAGCATGTACAGTAACAAGACCAATGTTCACCAATTGTGGATTAAAGTTAAGTATTCCAGCAGCTACGTACTTTTCTTTATAGCATTCATTGGGTATCCTGTTTCAGACCTCACGCCAGCCTGCGTGAGTTTAAGCGCGTGCCTTTCGGTTACCCGTCACTGTGGATTGGCTGTCTTGCCAGTCCACAACAGCACTGTTGTGCATTCCCAAACTATATACAAGTACTACAGATCCGCGTTCATGCACATCTATCTTCCCAACATGCTATCTTCGTTATTCTGTACCATCTAAGAGAGAAAAATTACGATCTACAAAAGCTCCACTAACTTCATCCGACAGAGAACTCGTTAAGATTTTTACCACGTCTCCTCCTCCCATGTATCGAAAACCAGTACCGCATGCATGCAGGCATAGAGCACATGTGACAGTTCTATTAAATATACCGGTATTGATCAACTGCACAAACCATTTTAAAGTTTCGTCACCTGTACTGGAGGAGTATGAACGTATCCCGCTAACTATACTGTAGGTCGCAATACTTGTTCGCTGTGGCCCTTTCTCGTTGTTTGAAATATTGTTTTTTTTTTCTGCTCTAGCATGCTTTGTACACTGCCAAACAGTTTGCTTTTGCGCCACAACTTTGAGGCTTGTGTCAGGTTCTAAACTGACATTAACATACTCTGATCCACGGCCTCTCGCTGATGCCTCTGGGTTCTGTTTCGACAGATTACTCATATTGCAGTCATGTACGCGATCACTCTTTCGGTGGTAGCCATCCCCAGAAATGGACAGGTGACTGTGCAATATGTCCTTTCATTGTTAATTCTAGAACACATACATCTCCAGAGTAAATCAGACAGCACTCTACATATTTCTAACATCTCGAGCATAATGCTTAATTTACGATATCTATGCTGATGGGAGTCACAGGGCATTTTGGCAGTCTTAGGGTAAAATTAGAGACTGAAAGACCCCCCTCACACTGTGACTGACCAACCTGCCCTGCAGCACCATTACCGATGTAATCTGCCACCGACCAGAAGTAGACCGCTACATTCCACGTCTCATCAATGAATGGAGCTTGCCAAGTCCTAGCCTACTCAAGTGAAAAATATTTCTCAAGGTGCGCCCATTTTGAGGAGGTTGGCACTCCTTATCGATGTATAGTAACAGATTTGAAAGTGCTGTGATGTAATAGCAGACGGTTAAGAAGAACAAGAAACGGGTGATTTTTATATGTGTTGGAGACCCAGACGGATGGAGATGGAAGCATTTTTACATAATTCAACCAAGCTATGAATTTTAAAGTATTACTCCAGCATCTAGGATCAGTACCTGGTAGGTATTGGTAAGAGAGAACATAAACACACGCACTCCTAAGACTACAACGCTCTGCACTTACAATGGGCTATAATGTTAGATCGCTTGTGTTTCAGACCTATCAGCCGTATGGAATGTAGTGCAGTTAATATTCCAATGTAAGAAATATATTTCAAGCACATTACATACATCCTTCTTCGAGGTTTCCCTACGATAAACCATGTTATCGAACCGTAAATCGAAAAAACTACTTCCTTAAAACATTGGCTCTGTGTGATACGAGAACAATATAGCTTCCCAAATATGTATAGCGTCCACTGTTCACATCCAATCACGGCTCAGAAATCATACTAAGCCTGCATTAGTCCTATATAAAATTATCGTTAGTAACAGAGAATACCTCTTAGAAGGAAACAGGTAAACGCATAGCAGCAGCTTCCGACATGTGAAAATTACAAGTCATTCCGCCACTAATTCTGCAAACAGCACATCACTCAGGCAAATGTATACACGGGGATTCCAGTGCTCCACAAGCACCTATCGCTAACTCAGTTATGAGACTGAAGTCTCGATTTTACACCCTAGATGCTACAAGGGGTTGGAGTACATCGCATAAATCATAGTTCGTTTACAGGAATGTGTCATGTTTCATCTCACATGAAATGGTAGTCCTCTGATGATCGACAGGTTTACCATTAACCATCGCAAGTAGACAGTGCTTTAAATCGCATAGAGAACATGTGGCTGTATACGAGTGGAACACAGGCTATGTCATGCAAATGTTGCATCCTGACAGAACACTGGAAAAATTGACCTGCAGCAACTTCTGCCTCTCTCGAATGCCTCATCAGTCTACCATTACATCAAATCTCGTTACAGCTCCATCTTAATCGATCACGTTATTCACTCTCTGTTAACCTTTAACCCAGATGCTTATAAGTTTAGAGGCGGATGGTTCTCTGTTTTCCTGAAAAGCGTCAAATATAGTAGTCAACTTGCGTGTATCACTGCCACCTCAATAGACGTGCATTACAATGCTGCCTCGATGGAAAAAAAATTGACTGCTTCCCTGATTCCATTTGCTTCCATGCCAACGTTTCCTCAGTATCCTCTTGCTGCCACATACTTGCTCCCATGTAAAAATTGTTCTGCGCCAACCAGAAGATACGCAAGTACTTGCTCAATTTTCCCGTATTCCAGTGTACATTCAATAAATTACTTATTCCCAGTCATTTTTCGCAATTCTATTGATTTTATGTCAGTTCTATCCATGAGATGATGACATAATCTCTCGCTCCGTCTTCTAAAATTGCTTGTGAATGTAGTGCAGCTGCCAACACATATTCCAAATGGACTGATCATGACGTGTAGTTTAGCACTGTACTCTCGATTGTATCCAGTCACCTCCACATTTGGAGAGAGTTTGTTCTGTTTTCTGTATGTCTGTGTATATGCATGTGTAGCGGATGATTCTGTCTATGCGTGGCCTGTGGTGGGAATGATTCATGTTTCCTGGTAACGGCAGGGACTGTTCAAATGGAGAGGGCGATTGCAATGCAGGAAAGTAGTTGACTTAACCGCGTTGTCCATTGTACGACCAAATAGAGAACTAATATTTAGTATGTGTTGGACAGGTTTCGTGATCAAGTGAAAATCTTAAAAGATTCAATATGGACTTGTGTTTGTACTGCGCCATTATACCCTACCATGCAAATTGTTGGAGCCGGCCGTGGTGGCCGAGCGGTCCTAGGCGCTACAGTCTGGAACCGCGAGAGCGCTACGGTCGCAGGTTCGAATCCTGCCTCGGGCATGGATGTGTGTGATGTCCTTAGGTTAGTCAGGTTTAAGTAGTTCTAAGTTTTACTGATGACCTCAGAAGTTAAGTCCCATAGTGCTCAGAGCCATTTGTAAATTGTTCTGTTGACTGCCTCTTCGCATTTGACTTCCTTATTTAGTTGAAAGAAGATAGAATGTGGTATGTGCATCTAGCAGGTGGTAGACACATTGGCTGGTTCTCTAGAATTGAGAAAGCCCATATTTGACGTTGTAAATCATAGGGGGTGATTTGGAATCTGCTACTTCATTGATATTAGTATTCATGAGCGGAAATATAGGTTTGCTCTATATTCTTTTTCGAGTTTCCATGTAAATGTCTTCGCAGACGTGACACGTTTCTCAGTCGAACGTGGAAAAACTATATCGATTTATCTCATAAAACTAAATCAAACTGGACTTTGCCTACTTTCGTGGAAAGACGTCATTTACTCTGGTCGGGAATGTTTTCAATTTTTTTTTTGTTCTTAATCGTTGCTTTATTATAGGAGGCAAGTTGATTTTAAATAAATAATCGAGCGCAGAACGGAGGGTGAGTTGTCTACAATACTGTGGCTCTCATCCGGTCCCTGCTCGAGCATACTTTTTTTTTTTTTTTTTTTTTTTTGGTCATCAGTAAACTCTACTGACTGGTTTGATGCGGCCCGCCACGAATTCCTTTCCTGTGCTAACCTCTTCATCTCAGAGTAGCACTTGCAACCTACGTCCTCAATTATTTGCTTGACGTATTCCAATCTCTGTCTTACTCTACAGTTTTTGCCCTCTACAGCTCCCTCTAGTACCATCGAAGTCATTCTCTCATGTCTTAGCAGATGTCCGATCATCCTGTCCCTTCTCCTTATCAGTGTTTTCCACATATTCCTTTCCTCTCCTATTCTGCATAGAACCTCCTCATTCCTTACCTTATCAGTCCACGTAATTTTCAACATTCGTCTGTACCACCACATCTCAAATGCTTCGATTCTCTTCTGTTCCGGTTTTCCCACAGTCCATGTTTCACTACCATACAATGCTGTACTCCAGACGTACATCTACAGAAATTTCTTCCTCAAATTAAGGCCGGTATTTGATATTAGTAGACTTCTCTTGTCCAGAAATGCCTTTTTTGCCATAGCGAGTCTGCTTTTGATGTCCTCCTTGCTCCGTCCGTCACTGGCCATTTTACTGCCTAGGTAGCAGAATTCCTTAACTTCATTGACTTCGTGATCATCAATCCTGATGTTAAGTTTCTCGCTGTTCTCATTTCTACTACTTCTCATTACCTTCGTCTTTCTCCGATTTACTCTCAAACCATACTGTGTACTCATTAAACTGTTCATTCCGTTCAGCAGATCATTTAATTCTTCTTTACTTTCACTCAGGATAGCAATGTCATCAGCGAATCGTATCATTGATATCCTTTCACCTTGTATTTTAATTCCACTCCTGAACCTTTCTTTTATTTCCATCATTGCTTCCTCGATGTACAGATTGAAGAGTAGGGGCGAAAGGCTACAGCCTTGTCTTACACCCTTCTTAATAAGAGCACTTCGTTCTTGATCGTCCACTCTTATTATTCCCTCTTGGTTGTTGTACATATTGTATATGACCCGTCTCTCACTACAGCTTACCCCTACTTTTTTCAGAATCTCGAACAGCTTGCACCATTTTATATTGTCGAACGCTTTTTCCAGGTCGACAAATGCTATGAAAGTGTCTTGATTTTTCTTTAGCCTTGCTTCCATTATTAGCCGTAACGTCAGAATTGCCTCTCTCGTCCCTTTACTTTTCCTAAAGCCAAACTGATCGTCACCTAGGGCATTCTCAATTTTCTTTTCCATTCTTCTGTATATTATTCTTGTAAGCAGCTTCGATGCATGAGCTGTTAAGCTGATTGTGCGATAATTCTCGCACTTGTCAGCTCTTGCCGTCTTCGGAATTGTGTGGATGATGCTTTTCCGAAAGTCAGATGGTATGTCGCCAGACTCATATACTCTACACACCAACGTGAATAGTCGTTTAGTTGCCACTTCCCTCAATGATTTTAGAAATTCTGATGGAATGTTATCCGTCCCTTCTGCATACTACGTGACGTCAAACAAGTGGCACCTCGTAGCCCCTAGGGACAGCTGCGTCGCTATACTTTTAGACGGACACGAAGCATTTGGGGGAAAGCCGTCCTGTTATCTATATACCTACTATTGTATTGGCGAAGTGTGTGATCTTATCGATGCAGGCGGTGACTGGCCGGGAGTTTCGCCTAGGCGCCAGGCAGCACGGCCATGAGGCATTTCGGCGAGGCTTTCGGCTGGGGCGCGTGGCGGCAAGGGCCGTGAGACTTTCAGCATGGTAGCTCCATCCCATCTACTTCTTCGTCTACATCTACATGGATACTCTGCAAATCCCATTCAAGTGCCTGGCAGAGGGTTCATCGAACCTCCTTCACAATTCTCTACTGTTCCAATCTCGTATAGCGCGCGGAAAGAATGAACACCTATAACTTTCCGCACGAGCTCTGATTTCCCTTGTTTCATCCTGGTGATCGTTCCGCCCTATGTAGTTCGATGTCAAAAAAATATTTTCGCATTCGGAGGATAAAGTTCGTCACTGGAATTTCGTGAGGAGATTCCGTCGCATCAAAAAACGCCTTTCTTTTAGTGATTTCCAGCCCAAATCCTGTATCATTTCTGTGTCACTCTCTCCCATATTTCGCGATAATACAAAACGTGCTGCCTTTCTTTGAATTTTTTCGATGTACTCCGTCAGTCCTACGTGGCAAGGATCCCACACCGCGCAGCAGTATTCTAAAAGAGGACGGACAAGCGTAGTGTAGGGAGTCTCCTTAGTAGGTCTGTTACATTTTCTAAGTGTCCTGCAAATAAAACACAGCCATTGGTTAGCCTTCCCCACAACATTGTCTATGTGTTCCTTTCAATTTACACTGTTCGTAATTGTAATACCTAGGTATTTAGTTGAATTTACGGCTTTTAGATTAGACTGATTTATCGTGTAACCGGAGTTTAACGAGTTCCTTTTAGTACTCATGTGGATGACCTCACACTTTTCGTTATTTAGGGTCAACTGCCACTTTTTGCACGATTCAGATATTTTTTTCTAAATCGTTTTGCAGTTTGTTTTGATCTTCTGATGACTTAATTAGTCAACCAACCGAAGACGGGTGCTCAGATTGTCTCCCAAATCGTTTATGTAGATAACGAATAGCAAAGAGCCTATAACACTACCTTGGGGAACGCTTAAAATCACCTCTGTTTTACTCGATGACTTTCCGTCAATTACTACGAACTGTGACCTCTCTGACAGGAAATCGCAAATCCAGTCACATAACTGAGATCATATTCCATAAGCACACAATTTTACTACGAGCCGCTTACGTGGTACAGTGTCAAAAGCCTTCCGGAAATCCAGGAATACGGAATCGATCTGAAATCTCGTGTCAATAGCACTCAGCACTTCATGTGAATAAAGAGCTGGTTGTGTTTCACAGGAACGATGTTTTTTAAACTCATGCTCACTGTGTGTCAATAGACCGTTTCCTTCGAGGTAATTCATAATGTTCGAACACAATGTATGTTCTAAAATCCTGCTGCATATCAACGTTAACGATATGGTTGGTTGGTTTGGGGAAGGAGACCAGACAGCGTGGTCATCGGTCTCATCGGATTAGGGAAGGATGGGGAAGGAAGTCGGCCGTTAACTATATGGTCCTGTAATTTAGTGGATTACTCCTACTATCTTTCTTGAATATTGGTGTGACCTTTGCAACTTTCCAGTCTTTGGGTACGGATCTTTCGTCGAGCGAACGGTTGTATATGATTGTTAAGTATGGAGCTAATGCATCAGCATACTCCGAAAGGAACCTAATTGGTATACAGTCTGGACCAGAAGACTTGCTTCTATTAAGTGATTTGAGTTGCTTCACTACTTTGAGGATATTTACTTCTACGTTACTCATGTTGGCAGCTATTCTTGATTCGAATTCTGGAATATTTACTTCGTCTTCTTTTGTGAAGACATTTCGGAAGGCTGTGATTAGTGAATCTGCTTTAGCAGAACTGTCTTCGATAGTATCTCCATTGTTATCGCGCAGAGAAGCATTGATTGTTTCTCGCCGCTAACATACTTCACATACGATCAGAATCTCTTTGGATTTTCTGCCAGGTTTCGAGACAATGTTTCGTTGTGGAAACTGTTATAGGCGTCTCGCATTGAACTCCGCGCTAAGTTTCGATCTTGTGTAAAGGATAGCTAATCTTGGGGATTTTACGTCTGTTTAAATTTGGCATGTTTGTTTCGTTGTTTCTGCAACAGTGTTCAAACCCGTTTTGTGTACCAAGGAGGATCAGCTCCGTCGTTTGTTAGTTTATTTGGTATAAACCTCTCAGTTACTGCCGATACTATTTCTTTGGATTTAAGCCATATCTGGTCTACTCTTATATTATTAATTTGGAATGAGTGGAGATTGTCTGTCAGGAAGGCGTCAATTGAATTTTTATCTGCTTTTTTGAATAGGTATATTTGTCGCTTATTTTTCGAGGATTTAGGGATTACAATATTCAGTCACGCTACGACAACCCTGTGTTCACTAATCCCTATATCGGTTTTGATTGTGGTTATTAACTTAGGATTATTTGTTGCTAAAAGGTCAAGTGTGTTTTCACAACCATTTACTATTCGCGTGGGCTCATGAACTAACTGCTCGAAATAATTTTCAGAGAATGCGTTTAGCACAATTTCGGATGATATTTTATTCGTACCTACGGAATTACATGTATTTTTGCCAACATATCGAGGGAAAATTAAAGTCACCACCAACTACTATCGTATGAGTCGGGTACGTGTTTGAAACAACTTTTCTTTGAACCTTTCAGCAACTGTATCATCTGAACTGGGAGGTCGGTAAAAGGATCCAATTATTATTTTATTCCGGTCACCAACAATGGCCTCTGCCCATACTAACAGGAAGTATCTACTTCAATTTCGCGACAAGTTAAACTGCTTCTAACAGGTTTTGATTGCTTATTGATGAGAATGCAGTCGTTTAGGACGACGATATCCCCCAGTACTGTGATGCTTTTCGTTTGCCATCCACTATGATAGTGTGTATTGACTTCGCTTCGGGTGGTTTTTGGTGGGCGTGTGGAGTGAACTCTGACGTCTAACAAGGATGGATGCTATATGCTTGCAGGTAATATACTTTTTTTAACCCATCTCTGACCAACATCAGGATCTAGTCAACTGAACGTCCCCCCCCCCCCCCCCCCCCCCCCCCAGTTTGTAGGAGTAGGGTAGGTTGGGTGTTTCTGTCGCTGGTTTCAAGAGGTAACATTTTTTTCCCAGGAGGAGAAGACTGTTTGTCAGTTTTTGCGGAGTACTTCCGTTCTTGAGCAGTGCTATGCATATAGTTGTGTAATGGGGACCGATCTTTGTGAATAATTATGTAATTAGGAAGGATATTTGCGTCAGTTTCGAGTGGTGTTGGGAATTTTTTTTACAAGTGGGATAAGACCAATTGAATGGCATAGTTAGATTTTGCGATTTTAGGTCGTTCTTGTGCAGCGCTATGCATATATTTGTGAAATTAGGACCGACATTAATTAAATAATTACGATGGATAATTAAGTTAATTTGCCAAACAAAATAAATAAAGTACACTAACCTAACTTTTCTCTCCTACATCTGGACGGTTTCCATTTGTTAGGGGGTGCACTTGGGCTTTCCAAACAGTATAATCAGAGTCCGTTTCGCTGATAAGTTGCATTTTTAACATGCACTCAGTGTTTGTGCACTGATTTACTATAAGGTGTTTAAGCGTTGTGAGCGTGTTTGCATGAATTATATCGGTGATCTACCAGTAGTTTGCACGTCTGTATGGTGTGAACTGGATTATTTCGGTAACTTACGAGTTGTTCACGTCTCTGAACAACAGCACAATGCATTATTTACGAGTACTTTCCAGGTCTGTAAACTGTATATCGTGACTCCAAGCATGTCAGGGTCAGTGTATTGCATCAGCATTAAAAATAAGTTATGTGAAATCCATGGCTAAATAAATTCTTCAAAAATAAATAGAATACACTCCTTCCTCTCTCCAGCAGCTCAGAACAGGCCGATTTCTTTTTCACATCAGTTTTCCCCCTCCAGACCGCCGGCAGTGTGAGTGTGCCGGCCGCGGTGGCCAAGCGGTTCTAGGCGCTTTAGTCCGGAACGCGCTGCTGCTACGGTCGCAGGTTCGAATCCTGCCTCGGGCAAGGATGTGTGTGATGTCCTTAGGTTAGTTAGGCTTAAGTAGTTCTAAGTTCTAGGGGACTGATGACCTCAGAAGTTAAGTCCCATAGTGCTCAGAGCCATTTGAACAATTTTTGTGAGTGTTATCTGTCAGCGTAGTAAATACACCAGGTGGCATCCGTCTCTAAATAAATTGTTAAAGAAATAAGTAGAGTACATTCGTTTCTCTCTCCAGCAGCCCAGAACAGGCTGACTCCATTTCGTGGCAGTTTTCCCCTCCAGGGAGATGAGGAGGCTGGGGGAGACTAGCAGCTGAGAAAAACACATGACGCAATCATGCTCCTATGGACTGAACTGCACTATAATGTGACCTATCGAGGCGCCCTGTAGCGGTGAACTCGTGAACTAGGTCAGTTCTTTGGTCTGGTAGACTGGGGGTAGCTGTCTCTTGTATGATGGAAGCTAATACGTAGGTTCTAGAAATGACAGACAATTCCAGCAGAGTAGATGTTTCCATGCATTGTGTAATGCATCTTTAATGCAAAGCATTTATTTGTGGAACCGTATTCTTCTACTTGATATGTTCAATCATTAATGCTCGCTTCAATTCTTCATGCAGTGAGCTGTGGATGCACTCCTTGGCTGAATGAGTGCTTGTAATACAGCTATTAACCCCCCCCCCCAATCTGGCACCATCATCTCGCGAACTGAACACTGACAGCTCAACAAGAACTGATAACTTAACCTCTTGTAGTAACACTGAGCTAATGCTGTAGGTAGATAATAAATTTAAACAAATGTATACAAATTTAAACAACCTATATTCGAACTGAATGGCATTATGAGCAGCCTCTAGTGGGGGCAGCACCATACTCTTTCCCTCAGCTCCACAAGTAAGCTCTTAGAGCAAAATTCGGAATTCCCGCCAATTTTCCAAGAGGATAACACTAGCCCATGACGAACACACTTGATAGCATTACTGCTTCTAATTGTTTAAATAAAATGCCCAGCACAAGCTGAGTCCTATTCCCACCAGTTCCTAGGAAGAGCTTGTGTTGATGTGACTTAGACTACTGGAGGTAGCCCAACTGCCCTTACTTTCCCGCCGTTGTCTTAGGTTAGTTGGGATATCCCAAGTACCCTTTCTTTCCCGCCATTTTCTTAAGCTAGTAAAGGTAGCCCAATTGTCCTATCTTCGTTCCAAAATTGAAACTTCCTGCCAGGGGGGCGTGGCGGTTTCCCGCCATCTTGGGTAACGGTTCTCGCGTCATCAGCTGACGTCACGATAGCCATATTGAATGACGTAAATAGCGTCATAAGATGACGTCACGTGACGTCACGCACTTGCATCATCAACTGACGTCACGACCGCCATCTTGGATAACGGTACTTAAGGGTGGCACCTGCCTTGCCCACCTACTTTCATGGATTTTATGTTCCCAAACAACGATGGAATTTTTATGAATGACAATGTACCATGTCAGCGATGATATGACCACCCAGTTCGCCTGACAAGAATCCAATCGGACATTTACGGGCCCCAATCGAGAGGTCAGATCGTGTACAAAATCCAGCACCGGAAAATGAATTATAAACCGCTATAGAGGCAACATGGTTAATTACTTCTGCATGGGACTTCCAACGATTTCTTAAGTCGATGTCACATGTAGTTTCTGCATAGTGCCGGGCAAATGGGATCCTACACGATATTAGTAGGTACCCACGACTTTTGTCACCTTAGTGTAATCATTAATTTTTTTCGGATGGCAGCAGAACCTCAAGACGATATTCTGTGAAATGTTGTTGAATATCATATGTTCTGTGTCTGAGAATTGTACGTCAGTGGACAAGACAACGTACACCACTTATTGATCATCGACAAAAGTAAAACGGTCCATATTTCTGGAGGTCTATTCCTAGTGCTCAATTTTATAGCTTTGAAGTACAGCATCTCGTGTAAGAATACGGGGCAATCCTTTAAAACAACCACTGGGAGGCCTTCCTGACAGCAGTTACGACAGTCATTGGCTTCAGGAAAAGGGAGGGTCATGATGGGCGGAAGATCTAGTTTTTTCTTTCTGATTTGTCGTACAATAATACTATTTTGTAGATTTCACCGGGGTTTGCATGGAGGCGCGTGAGTGATCGTACTGGCGCCACTTGTGCCAGCGTTCCATCGACTGTGGCGCTCTTCGTATCATACTTGCTGCGTTATGTGTTCCACCTGGGACTGAGTGATACGAGTGGTGTCGGACACGGAAATGGACGGGTGTGTCTGAGTACTCGTCGTCCTGGCGATTGCAGCGAGTGAAATTCATGTTCTTTATGATGTTTCCGACTTTTGGTGAAAGCCACTAAACCTTTGGTTAGATTGTGATCCTACACTGAGGTGATAAAAGTCATGGAATACAACTTAAGTACGTATTGCAGCAACCTGACATGGACTTAACAGGTCATCGGAAGCCCCCTCAGAAATAGTGAGCCACACTGCCTCTATAGCCGTCCATAATTGCGAAAATGTTTCCGGTGCCGGATTTTGTGCACGAACTGACCTCTCGGTTATGTCTCATAAATGCTCGATGGGATTCATGTCGGGCAATGTGGATGGTCAGACGACTCACTCGAATTGTGCAGAACGTTCATCGTTGTTTGGCTGCATATTGTCTCCAAGTAGCCGAACACAACCATTTCCGCTCAATGATCAGTTTAGTTGGACTACAGGACCCAGTCCATTCCGTGTAAACGCAGCCAACACCAATATGGAGTCACCGCCAGCTTCTTGTTGACAACCTAAGACCATGGCTTCGTGGGGTCTGCATCACACTCGCACCCTACCGTAACCTCTTACGAGTTGAAATCGTACTCTTCTGATGAGGTCACGGTTTTTTAGTCGTCTGGGGTGCAACCGATATGGACACGAGCACGTCAATCGCCTGCTGCCATAGCCCATTAACGCCAAATTTCGCCGCACTTTCCTAATTAGTATATTCGCCGTAATCCCACATTCATCTCTGCGGTTATTTCACGCAGTGTTACTTGTCTGTGAGAACTGACAACTCTACGCAAACGCCACCGCTCTCTGCTCTTATGTCAAGGCCGTCGGCCAATGTTTTGTCCATGAGGTGAGGTGTAATGCCTCAAATTTGGTATTCTCGGCACCTTCTTGACACTGTGGATTGCGGATATTAAATTTACGAAATGAAATGGCCAGTGGCTCTACCTCAAGCAACCATTCCGCAGTCGAAGTCTGTTAATCCCCGTCGTGCGGCCACATTCACGTTGTAAACCTTTTCACATGAGCCACCTGAGCACAAGTGGCAGCTCCGCCAACACACCGCCCTTTTATACGTTGTGCGCGCGACGCTACCGCCACCTGTATATGTGCATACCGCTGCCCCATCACTTTCGTCACATCAGTGTACTTATTCTGCGAACGTCTTGACGATAGCCTATGTACCCATGCAAAAACGGGTTGGACTGAAATATGGAGACAATACGAGAAATACACGCTTGAACATACTGTAAATGCAGATTCCACCCAAGCCTACAAGTTGCGCTGCTGTATTTGCCCACGAACGGCACCTGTGCAGTGTCCTCAATGTTTGCAAGTGTCAGCCGTGGCTAGAATATTATTCCGAGTGGTTATGAGTACATTATGTCAGAGCCAAGTGAATTCGAACTTGGGCACATTGTTTGTGTTTCTATGGTGGGTGCTTCGAACCAGGGTAGCCGAACTGCCTGGTGATTGAAGAGGCACCCTATCAAAGATTTATAACGCACAAAGGGAAGGCGGAAAAATACCATCCGCAGAGTCACAACTCGGACTTAAGTGCGTGTTGAGTGATCGTGATGGACGGTCTTTGACGCTGGATGTAACGAAAACTAAGTGTTAACACACAATGAAGTGCCAAAGAAACTGGTTTAAGCATGCCTATTCAAATACGGAGAAACGTAAACAGGCAGATTACGACGCTGCGGGCAGCAACGCATATATAAGACGAGTGTCTTGCGCAGTTGTTATATCGGTTACTGCTGCTACAGTGCCAGGTTATCAAGATTTGTGTTCGAACGTGGCGTTTCAGTCGCCGCGCGAGCGATGGGTTCAAATGGCTCTGAGCACTATGCGACTTAACTTCTGAGGTCATCAGTCGCCTAGAACCTAGAACTAATTAAACCTAACTAACCTAAGGACATCACACACATCCATGCCCGAGGCAGGATTCAAACCTGCTCGGTTCCAGACTGTAGCGCCTAGAACCGCACGGCCACACCGGCCGGTGAGGACGAGCATATCGGGAACCCGGCAAAACATCAAATCTCCGACGTCGCTGCAAGAATGGCACCAGCGATGAATGATGAGAATCATTCAAAGAAACAGATATGCAAACCTTCCGCAAATTTATGCAGGTTTAAAGGCTGGGCCATCAACAAGCGTCAGCTTGCGGGCCATTCAATGAAACATCATCGATATGGACTTTCGAAGCCGAAGGCCCACTCCTGTACTCTTGATAACTGCACGACAAAAAGTTTTACGCGTCGCCTGGGCCCGTCAACAGCGACAGAGGACTGTTGATGACTAAGAACATGTTGCCTGGTCGAACGAGTCTCGTTTCAAATTGTATCGAGCAGATGAACTATACGGATAAGGAGACAACCTCATGAATCAATGGACTCTGCATGTCAGCAGGGGACTGTTCACGTTGGTGGAGGCTCTGTAATGCCGTGGGGAGAGTACAGTTGCATTGATATGGGATGCCTGATACGTCTAGATGTGAATCTGCCAGGTGACACGTACTTAAGCATCACTTGCATCAATTCATGTCCATTGGGCATTCCGACGGACTTGGGCAATTCCAGCAGAACAATGAGACACCCCACACTTGAGAATTGCTGCAGAGTGGCTCCAGGAACATTCTTCTGAATTTTAACACTTCCGCTGGCCACCAAACTTCCCAGACATGAACATTACTGAGCATATCCGTAATGCCTTCCAACGTGCTGTTCAGAAGAGATTTCCGCCCCCTCGTACTCTTATGAATTTATGGACATCCTTGCAGGATTTATTGTGTCAGTTCCTTCCAGCACTACTTCAGACATTAGTCGCTGGGGCCCTACACGATATTAGGCATGTGTACCAGTTTCTTTGGCTCGTCAGTGTAGTTCCCTGTCTTTATCGCTCTTAATACTTTATTTCTTTTAGAAAATATGCGCATGAACGCTGTTCGGGCACAGCCATTATCAGAATCTGTCAGATAAACAGAAGAAAAAAGAAGTAACATTCTTTAACGGAAACGAAATGGAGACATTCCACAATTAAAATCTCTAATACACAGTCTCCCGTCAGTTTCACATGCACACTTGTGCCACAGACTGGTGCCATATACTGTGGCAACCTACTTGAAATAACAGACAGTGGTCGTTAGGTGGCGTCAAATACAATCGGACTTTTGAACTGAAAATCAAATTAACGTCTACACATCAAGATACAGCATTTCATAGCGTTTTGCATAAAAATCATGTACTGGAGCTGTCACACTGAAATTGAACGTACCGTCTACAATCATTTCAAAATACCACTTATGATCATTTCGTTAAAAGTATTCTACAAAAACCAAGTGGACAATTGTGTTATTGAAAACAATTCAACGTATGACTAAAATTGTACGAGGCAAAGCTGAACCTTATATTACGAAACTCTCGTAAAATTTACGATTCCAGTAGGGTATAAAACAGGATGTTTTGTACTTAATATGGTATTTTAAACGCACATTTACAGGCTGTACTTTTTTCATTAACAGAAAATATAATTATAATTAATGAAATAAAACAATACTATGAGCCATAGATATAGTCCACAGCTGTATAAATATTGTATGCAGCCCCTGGAAACATTTGAAGATTTTTGATCGTCAGATCATTGGCGGAATAAGAGGCATCTCCTGTTTTCTAGGTCTTGTCCAGATCGGACGTATTTTAGCACACCGCCATTAATACTACATTATTCTATTAATACATTTACGAGTCGCAACCAGTCGGCACTCGTTACTCCATAATGCAAGCCTCAATGTAAGTGTCGTAATTTAATTCTTTTTTATTTCAGAATATAATGTTATTACTAAGCTATGGATGTTTTATTTTGTATCTTTAATCATTGTAAGATTGTTGGGTGACTTGGCATGCCAAAAAATTCTGTACTTCTAAGCAAGAAACTCGATCCACCGTCGTCTACAGGTGCTGTCTTATTACGGAGTCCAATTTTAGTGAAAACACAGAGAGAGGAAACACGGTTAAAAATACGTGAACGGACCTTTGACAGAAAAAAACCATGCTCAAACGCCGAGAGTCTGTATGAAACATATTTTACCAATCCGTAAACCTAACTGACCTCTATTTAATATTCGTTACTATAATTCACTGTGTTGTCCCAATCCAGATCCGAACGAGCTAAACTAAAGTATGTAACATACCATTAGATATTCCCAACATATTGTCAATGAAACAGCAAGCAATACAGCACTGAAATAAAGTGTATATTTATGTCTGCAGTTGCAGTTTATTTATTTTGTCTACTGGCTACCGGTTTTTATACACAATTAGCGTCACGCGGGATCAGCCGAGCGGTCTACGGCGCTGCACTCAAAGACTGTGCGGCTGGTCCCGGCGGAGGTTCGAGTCCTCCCTCGGGCATGGGTGTGTGTGTTTGAGCTTAGGATAATTAAGGTTAAGTAGTGTGTAAGCCTAGGGACTGGTGACCTTAGCTATTAAGTCCCATAACATTTCACACACATTTGAACATTTGAACACAACTGGCATCCTTACACCATCCCATCCCCTACCCCTCGGTCATCACACTTGCTTTTCAATTAGGTGTGTCAAGGAAAAAAGTAAATAAACTGCGACTGTAGACACAAACATATAGACTGAGGTGATGAAAGTCATGGTACAGCGATATGTCCATATACATATGGTGTTAATATCGCGTACACAAGGTACGAAAAAGCAGTGGACTGGCGTACCTCTTACTTAGTTGAATCACGTGAAAAGCTTTCCAACGTTATTATGACCGCATGATGGGAATCAACAGAGCGTGGCGAGATCTCCAAATTTCAGGCATTACCACTACCCTCCCCCCCCCGCCCCCCTCCCCCTCGCCACGGACAACGAAGTGGCCGACGGCCTTCACTTAATGACCGAGGATAGCGGTGTTTGTGTAGAGTTGTTGGCGCTAACAGACAAGCAAGTGTGCTTGAAATAACCGCGGAGATCAATGTGAGACTTACTACGAAGTTTCCCAGTAGCACAGTACAGCGAAATTTAGCGTTAATGAGCCACCGAGCAGGACCCATAACCTTTCGGTTGGGCCCTAGACGAGTTGGAAACCGTGGTCTGGTCAGATGAGTCCCAATTTCGGCAGGTAAGAGCTCATAGTAGGGTTTGAATATGGCGCAGACCCAACAGAGCCATGGATCGAAGTTGTCAACACAGCACTATGCAAGCTGGTGGTGGCTCCGTAATGGTGCAGGCTGTGCATGCAGGAAAAAGACCAGGTTCTCTCGCCTCATTGAACTGATCGTTGACTGGATATTGATACGTCTGGTCATTCATGGACTGCATGTTCGCGGCGCGGTCTAAGGGGTGCCTTGCCACGGCCAGCGCGGCTATCCCTCGGGCATAGCTGTGTGTGTCGTCCTTAGCGTAAGTTATTTTAAGTTAGGTTAAGTAGAGTGTAAGCTTAGGGACCGATGACATCAGCAGTTTGGTTCCATAAGACCTTGCCTCAAATTTCCCATTTCCAACTACATGTACCCAAACAATGGTGCGCTATGTCATCGGGTCCCAGTTATTCCCAGTTGATTTAAAGAACAGTCTGGGCAGTTCGAGCGAATTGTTTGGACACTCAGATCGCCCGACTAAAATCTCATCGAACATTTATGGTATATGACCGATAGGTCAGTTTGTGCACGAAATCATGCACCGACCACACTTTCGCAAATATAGACGGCTGTAAAAGCATATTGGCTTAGTATTCCTGCAGGGGACTTCCAACGACTTGTTGAGTCCTTACCACGTCGAGTTGCTGTACTAGACCGGGCAAAAGGAGGTCTGGCACGATATTGAGAGGTATCCCACGACTTTTGTCACCTTCGCGTACTTTTTCAATACCATTGGAGATCTAACAATCGTAATGCGCTATTGCATTATGTACTAATTATGTCTTCCCTTAAATCAAATGTGGCAAAGGCCTTGCCGGAGTGGATACACCGGTTCCCGTGAGACCACTGAAATTATGCGCTGTTGGGCGTGGCCGTCACTGGGATGGGTGACCATCCCACCGCCATGTGCAGTTGCCATTTTTCGGGGTGCACTCAGCCAACTGAGGAGCTACTCGTCCGAATAGTAGCGGCTTCGGTCAAGAATACCATCATAACAAGCGCTCTGCTGACCCCACGCCCCTCCTATCCGCATCCTCCTCTGAGGATGACACGGCGATCGGATGGTCCCGGTAGGCTACTCGTGGCCTGAAGACGGAGTCCTTATTATTATTATTATTACTTAAATGTGGAGTAGTAAACTGCACGATGGTTTAGTATCAACGTAACTTTCCCCCTCCTCCCTCCCCTTCAGCATTTGTTGTTAATATTGCTGTATTACAATTTATTTTTCTATTCGTGAGTTGAGTGTGTAAGTAATGCCCTTGTCATTAAAATAAACAGCACGGGCATTAACTCGTTCACATAGAAAGAGTTGTCGGCTACGGTCTCGTCGACGTGTCTCGGCTCTCGTGTTTAGTTGTGGAGTTGGACGCTGCAAACGCGGCCGTGTGTGCCGCTGCCCGCAACTCGCGCACACACGGTGGAAGACAGGCGGGCAACGTCCTGTGGTCAGATCGACCCACTCGCCCTGCTGCTGCGCTATCAAGCCTTGTACAATTTCAAAGTGACCAGTCCATTCTGAAATAATTTTCTTTCTTTAAGCGGGAGTTGTCGTTAACTTTCACAGTTAATGAAGATTTCGTTTTCTTCTAATGCGAATGTTCATAAAATAAACTGCCAAGGTTAAGTATTTGGAACCTTGCAGTTCAATTTTGAGAGCACACATATGATCAGAACAACATTGCCCTCAGTAGTCGTCTCAACACCGATAAACACGAATCAGGCCATATGCAGGAAAATTTAGAAATTTTGCACAAGACACCAAAAAGCTACACCTCAACGTGTTAGAAGAAAATACTTACTCACGGCAATGAACCCGTTGGTTCAGGTATTTCATTTGCAGTACATAAGATTAACATTTGTATCATCTGCTGCATTAGAAAGAGTTTGATTGCCCTACATGTATGCTGAGGAATACATCTGAACCGTGTCTAAAGTTACGAAACTTGTCTGCTTAGGGATTAAGGTAATCCTATACCTCGAGAACAAATATATATTGAACTTACCAATGGAAGGCCTGATGACTGAGGCAGGTAGTCCAGCAGCATGTGTGCGTATTAGATCCTCGGCGACTGCTTTGGTGAAGGTGTAAGTGTTGGGCCAATCACCCAGCATCCTGGAACATATTTGCATTCCGAAAAATCCTACTGAATCTGCACCTGAATTAACATAAATCTCCCGAGTGAGAAATTTTAGCACGATTTGAACAAAGGGAGTCACGTTGGAAAACTAGTGCATACTAAATGATTACCTATATATCTCACTCTTATACGAAGCTGAACAGCTGGCGATTAGACCATTGTAATTAGTCCTGCACACATGTGGGCTCAGTAACCACCGTGCTACACTGGTGTGCAAAACTTAAGGACGATGTCAACTAAAATTGCTCGACAAAACTTGGAACATACATAGAAAGAACTGTTACAGAATACACTGAAGTGACAAAAGTCGTGTGACGCACGCTCGGCCGACCCACGTGCGTGAGTCACATACTTACTTAAGCTCGTGGGTCGCCCCGTTATGTGATGCGACAGCAGCGCATCTAGCGCCTAAAGTCAGAACTGTAGTGCACGTGATGTTGATGCTTACAGGGTAACGCCCCAAAACGAATGGCGCCGACCATCAAAGGTGTTCCATCAGAACAAACTCCACCGACTTGAGATTCCAAATTGGAAACAAATATTTTAGTTTTATACACACCTGGATCGCCGTATGAATAAGTGCGCTACTTCCGGGATTATAATTAACGACGCCACATTAGTTCGTAACAATGCCAGCCTCGTGTTGACGCGGGACGAGGGCGAAAAAAGAAGAAGAGTACTTTAAATTGTATTTTCGTTATTGCCTGTAAGCTGCTGTTGAGCAATGTGTTTCGTACAAAAATGCCTTCTCTTGTTATATTTCTTCACAACAGATTGTGCCTCACTACACAACAAGTAAACAGGTTTACTTTTGTTCATGATGAAGAAGTAATCCTCGGAAGTGAATATACGCAAGCGTCAATAAACGAGATCTTCATTAAACTCAGCAGGTGTGTAGAGAAAGCAATAAAATGCAACAAATATTTTTTGTTTGTGCACAATTTTACTTTTAACGAGTAAAACACACCCCAAGAGCTAATTCGGCATATTAGGTTTGGAGGACACGACAATATATAAAAGAAGTTTGTCGTATAAAAGTTAACGTTCTTGAAAACTATATAACTGAATCTTGTATTAATTTGAATTTTTGCGAAATATCGCACCAGCTTTAATTAATTCTCAAAAATATAAACTTTTGTTACAATACATATTAAAGAAGCTTGCGAGCTACTTTCATCCATGTGTAATAAAGCTGAAATACCATTTTTGCAAAATTAACTGTACACAACGTGCTGTCAGAGTATTTTCAACATATCTATTTAAAATATCTAAACATTCATTATTTATCTAGTTATTTGGGAATTGGAAACGAAGTTCATGCTGCTTGACAGAGCGTAGAGGAACGATGATGTTATTTAATTTACTCAATTTATTCTGTGTTTTGATTTTTTTTACGTTTGACACGCATTTTTTGTTTATTGATTTACCGTTTTGCGTATGCATACTGTTTTAATTAAAAATTGTAAATGTCTCATTATCATGATGCAAAATCATTACAACAATAATAAACTATAAATAAATGATTAAAAATAACGTTTACTTAAACCATACACAAAAAGTTAATGAAATTTCTAAGCATAAGATACATGACAGACAAAACAAAAAAAACTAAATTCAGCAGGATTTCAAATTGTTGCTAATGATCTTCAAAATATCCGGATTTGTATTAGGCATATTTCAGAACACTGGTAAGGCTTGGCGAAAAGAATTGATTATGTACTAATGATTGCAGCTTGATTATATGTTTCTCAAGTAAAGACTGATATCAAAATCATTCAAAAAATCTAGATTTGAAAATTTTTTCACAAACGTCATCCAACATTGAAAGCTGTACACATCTCATGACTGTACCTGTGCCACTGAGCCCCTTGCGATCATTAGATCAATTTTATTGACCTCAGGTACGATGCTCTATATGGTTCTTCCACATTCACAGCTCTAAGAATTTAACAATAATACAGATTCCTCTCACTCAATGGGAAAGAAAACATGTTTCAAACATCCTTTGACCTGATCAGACGTTTGTTTACCAAGATTGATGCTCTCACAACGACATTTGGGGCTTCAAAAAGTGATCGCCGAATTCCCAGTCGAAACTCACCATTAGTTTCTATTAAAACTATGGAAAGGTGGGAGGTCAATGTGAAAAAATAATTTTGACCATCATACCTGAGGACAAAACTTGGCCATCTGATCATCCCAAAGGACTCAATGGCACAGGAACTGACATGGCCTTCAGCGTTGGAAGAACTCTGTGAGAGCTTAGCAAATCTATTTGCATTGAATGATTTTGATGTGAATCTCCACTTGAGGAATAATACAGATATGCTGCAGTCACTAGAATATAATCGGTTCTGTCTGGCCAGGTCTTACCAGTGTACATGTAATATGCCTGACACAAATCAGGGTATTTAGAAGGTCATTCTTGACAATTTGAAATGCAACTTCATTTTGTTTCCTTTTGTATTCTCTGCTGTGTATATGATGTGAAGAAATTTCATTGATTTTATGTGTATAGTGTAAAAAAAAATTTATGTTTTGAGATTTATTTACAGATTATCATTATTGCGAATGGCCTTTCATCATAATAATAATTTACTTATTATTTTCAATTAACAAAATACATGCATGTGAATGGTAAACTATTAAAAAAAATATAGATGTAAAGTGCAAAACAAAATATTTAAGACACAAAACAAATTAAGTAAAATTAAAAGCTAGACCAATAATGAAGGTTTAGATATTTGAACTAGGCTTGTTGAAAATACTCTGACAGCAGATTGTATACAGCATGTTTTCCAAAAACGGTATTTCAGAAACCAGTTTTTTTATATATGGAGATATGTAGCTCGAAAGCTACTTTAATTTCTATTGTAACAAAATTTTTCACTTTTCAGAATTAACTCTGGTGGAATATTTTGCAAAATATCATATTATTACAAAATTTCATATTATTACACTATTCAATTATACAGTTTTTTAGAATGTTAATTACATATCAACTTTCATATCAGGAACATTTTTCTACATATCATCGTTTCGAAGATATTCTCTCCAAACCTATCATGCCAAATTAACTTATGGGGTGTGTTTTACCACTTAAAAGCGAATTGGGTAAAAACAGACAGAAATATGTTTTCCATTGTTTTGCTTTTTCACCAATATTGTTTAATGACTCTAGTGAATTTCGCCTTGTCAGTCCGTTTTGCCTGGAATTGTCGATATTCAGCATCTACTTTTCTCTTCTGACTGCTGGACATTTTGCGAACAAACTGTGGTGTCACCGCTAGACACCACACTTGCTAGGTGGTAGCTTTAAATCGGCCGCGGTCCATTAGTACATGTCGGACCCGCGTGTCGCCACTGTGTGATCGCAGACCGAGCGCCACCACAAGGCAGGTCTCGAGAGACGGGATAGCACTCGCCCCAGTTGTACGGACGACTTTGCTAGCGAATACACTGACGAAGCCTCGCTCCTTTGCCGAGCAGATAGTTAGAATAGCCTTCAGCTAAGTCAATGGCTACGACCTAGCAAGGCGCCATTAGTAACATTGCATGTATCTAAAGAGTCTCACTTGTCTCATCAAGAGCGATGTACCAAAAGGATGGATTAAAGTTAAGTATTCGAGAAGCTACGTACTTTTCTTTATAGCATTCATTACGTATCCTGTTTCAGACCTCACGCCCATCTGCGTGAGCGTAGCGCGTGCCTTTCGGCTTCCTCTCATTGTGTCTAGGCTGTCTTGTCTAGACACAACACAAACTCTGTGTAGGCACACGATATTAACAAAACGTTATGCATGAACCGTTGACTGTTAACTGTTTTATTCACCAAGTTATGGCCTCTGCTGATGTTGTTTAGAACGTAACGTTTCGCATGTAGTGAGTAATTTTCGTGCCATTCTCACCTAATAACAACGTTTGCGATTTATCAGTGTGTATCACAGACTCAGGCAGGACGTATTAAGCAACGTATGTGTTGTCAACGCTGATCCACAGGCGAAAATAATTATCCCAGCACCGATTCAAAGTGCTGAGCTGCTAGCCCCATTCTCCGCATGCGCATTAGCAATGGGCAGTAACTTCGCATTCAGACTAAAAAGTGTTTCTCTTTGTGGTTCAAATCCAGCGGCCGCCTAAATGCATTGTGCATGCACAGAGTAAGCATCATTTGCTACAAGATCGAGGCTAGCCGAGTGTCGACGGAAATTTGTGAAAATGAGAGCACTTCGCTATCTCTCCACGAATTTCTTCCGTGGGCCAGAATATATTCGTACAGTTGCCCACCCATGCCTTAATTCAGAAGTATTGTCTCATGCCGTGATGTTATGATTACAGATACTCCAGAGTCACTCATCGAATTATTTGATGGAGTAACTGATGTGCATCGGTGGCGAGTTTCAAAGTCTGACTCATTTATTATGACCTTTCATTCTCCAATGCTGGACACATCCCTCCGACTGAATGTACGGCCCGGGGTCCCAAACGCACTGCGCTGTTTTAAATGTCGACGCTATGGCCAAACACAGCGTGAACCAGAAGGAAAAGAAGAATAAAGAGGTTAAAATAACCAAGCGCTTATCCTTTGCTGGGGTACAAAAGTAATACAAGTCCATGTAACCAGCCACGTTCATGACATCAATTATCTCATTGGTTAAGGAAGGTAGACATGTCCACACAAACTCACACGAACGACGATAGCACGAGTACATGCTCCTGTAAGAGTAGTAGCTAAGCAACTACTGTTTCCATAGCAGTAACAAGAAGACCAATCTTTGAAAGTTCTGAGAGCACCAATAAGCAGCCAGGCCTCAAGCAAGGCAGCAACAAAATATAGCCAGCAATATTCCGAAATGTATATCTCGACTATAATTGGCACTGAAAGAGAAAAGACACATGAACAAACAAAAAACATAAAGGGGTATGTACAAACCCATCAGACCATCAAACGATAGTGTCGAGTCGACGTATGAGTATTCACACGACCTAGTCGTCAATTACGAATACAGCTCCTTGCTTCTCCTACTCAACAGTAAATTGCAGGCAGTTGCTACAACAGTCCCTGCGCCTTACAGGGCGGCACTAGGCGCGTTAGATCCCCCGTCCCCCCAAATAATGACTACACAGTTCCTTAGGATTTCAGTGATCTTCTTCTGCAGTTACCCCAACAGTTCACTCTTTGAGGAGATTTTAATACACGTAATATGTTGTGAGGATTTCGGGAACCTCATCTCTTCTGAAGCATTCTCTGCCACAGACGTCACAAAATGCTCTTAGCCGCATGGTCTCGGGGGCCTTGCCACGGTTAGCGCGGCACCATCTGTCGGAGGTCCGAGTCCTCCCTCCGGCATGGGTGTGTGTGTTGTCCTTAGCGTAAGTTAGTTTAAGTTAGATTAAGTAGCTTGTAAGCCTAGGGACCGATGACCTCAGCAGTTTGTTCCCATAGGAACGTATCGCAAATTTCCGAAATTTCCAAAAAAATGCTTTCATGCGCTCGCTGATATCGCTCAGTGGAGAAATGGTCGGTGATCCGCACTCCAGCGATAACATTTCCATCTGTATTCACCTGAAAGAGCAAACTGACCTACAATGTAGGCTGCCAAAGTGGATGTTCAGAAAGACTAATCGTTGTAAAATTGAGATGAATTACAGGACCTGTTGGTTGGGATGGGCAGATAATGAGTACAGAATATATACTTTAAGTAAAATTGAAGAAATGACAAAAACAATGAGATGTAACAGAGATGAGATTAATGGTAAATTTAACTTGAACTATGCCACCTCCCAAGTGAAGGATTTTATTACCTTCTGTGGTGTCACCGCCAGACAACACACTTGCTAGGTGGTAGCCTTTAAGTCGGCCGCGGTCCATTAGTATATGTCGGACCCGCGTGTCGCCACTGTCTGTGATTTCAGACCGAGCGCCGCGTCATTTGCTACGACCTAGCAAGGCGCCATAGCATTTGATATTATTTGATATTGTGGTTATAACATGTACCGTCAAGAGAGATTTTCTACAATTGTGGATTAAAGTTAAGTATGACATCAACTACGTACTTCATTTGCTACTATTAATTCCTTTAACTGTTCCAGACCTCACGCCAATCTGCGTGAGCTTAACGCGTGCCTTTCGGCTTCCTCTCATTGTGACTTGGCTGTCTTGCCAAGTCACAACACCTTCACTATCTCTATAATAAAAACTGGCAGCAAATGTGTACAGCAAGTTTTTAAAAAAAGGGTTAATTAGAGCCACTTTTCTCTATAAGTATAAAAAGTATAGTTTAGGGCTGCATGTAGGCTGATAAAAAGTACTGATAACCCCCTCTAGAGCAGAAAGTTTCGAAAGTTAATCACTTACAACGGTAGTAGCTGCGCCAGTTGTTCGTCGTCCATGACGCTGACCAGTTTTATTAGCTCTTCAGCGCTCAGTTCTGGAGGATAGAACTTCTCGTCGACTTCGTCTCTGGGGGCATTCGAATACGCCGTCGACATGTAGACGAAAGCCTGCAATCAAGAAATTACGCTAAGTTTCTTGGTCGCCTTTGTAAATGTTATAGGAGTACTTCCTGGAAACTAAAACGTAGATTTCTTCTGCGCCCTTCTAAACTCATAGCCACTATCACATCTAATAATCATCATAGGAGATGATTTCAACACTAAGTACAGCGGCGAAAGCTAAGGTTTGTGCACTTCTCCTGGTATAATTTTTGTGGAAACTCTGACTAATCTTGGTCTGCATTTGCTGCTGTCTTTGGAAAAGCTACATTCATGTGTTGATACGACTAGTGATTAACACCGTCGCGATACCGTGATGGTTTGGCACCTGATCGCGAACAGCCAAAGGCGTTATCAACATTTAACCAGTAGCAGCCCCTTCAAATCATGCTGGTGATGGAGTGTCACGGCGGTCTCTCGTTCCGAATGAGCTGTGGAGTTGGCCAGCAATTACTGTTGATCACGTTCTTTTGACTATGAGTTATTTAAAAAGAACGTATTTCAAATGTTTTGGTCTGCTGACATACATTACTTATGTTGATTTTTTTTATTAAATCCGAATACTGACTTTTTTCCCTTGGGCGCCAATTATCACTCATGACTAGCTTAACTGTGGCGTTCGGTTTTGCAATTAATTTATTTTTCAGGGCACAGTAGTTGCTTTTCGTCTTTGCTAAACTCTTCCATAGAAATAATTAATGTAATTAAGTCTTGTGCCTCCACTGCAGTTCATCAACCAGGGCTTTTTTTCATAGTCTAGTCTACGAGCAATGCATGAACGGGGAGATGTACACTCATGCTCATAAATGAAGGTAATTGCAGTATGTGGCACTACACAAAACTGGCGCTGATAGCATAGACGCATAGGGAACCCACACGACACAGATCTGTAAGTCCACGGTATTGGTGATAAGTTGAGAAAACCGTCCCAAAACGCATGTACTACAAAACGCCACTGTTTCCTGCGCATGTACTTCGACATCAATATGGGATATGATCGCCATGCACACACACACAGGCCTCACAACGGGTTGGCATATTATGGATCAGGTGGTCGAGCAGCTGCTGGGGTATAGCCCCCCATTCTTGCACAAGTGCCTGTCGGAGCTCCTGAAATGTCATAGGGGTTTGAAGATGTGCAGTGATACGTCGACCGAGAGCACCCCAGACGTGCTCGATGGGGTTTAGGTCTGGAGAACAGGCAGGCCATTCCATTCGCTTGATATCTTCTGTTTCAAGGTACTCCTCCACGATGGCAGCTCGGTGGGGCCATGCATTATCATACATCAGGGGGAAGGTGGTACCCACTGCACCACTGAAAAGACACAGACACGCTGGTGCAAAATGACGTCCCGATACACCTGACCGGTTACACTTCCCCTGTCAAAGACATGCGGGGGTATACGTGCACCAATCATAATCACACACCTCACCATCAAACCACGACCTCCATACAGGTCCCTTTCAAGGACATTAAGGGGTTGGTATATGGTTCGTTGTTCACGCCTGATGACAACCCGGCGAGAATCACTGTTCAGACTATACCTGGACTCGTCCGTGAACACAACGTGTGACCACTGTTCCAATGATCATGTACTGTGTTCTTGACACCAGGCTTTACCGGTTCTCCTGTGACCAGGGGTCAGTGGATGCACCTTGTATGTCTCCGGGCGAATAAACCTTGTCTGTTCAGTCGTCTGTAG